>NC_080021.1:2564166-3203333 GCF_030020395.1 Manis pentadactyla
GATGCAAAAATACTCAACAAAATATTAGCAAACCGAATTCAAAAATACATCAAAAGGATCATACACCATGATCAAGTGGGATTCATCCCAGGGATGCAAGGATGGTACAACATTCGAAAATCCATCAACATCATCCACCACATCAACAAAAAAGACAAAGACCACATGATCGTCTCCATAGATGCTGAAAAAGTATCTGACAAAATTCAACATCCATTTATGATAAAAACTCTCAACAAAATGGGTGTAGAGGGCAAGTACCTCAACATAATAAAGGCCATATATGATAAGCCCACAGCCAACATTATACTTAACAACGAAAAGCTGAAAACCTTTCCTTTAAGATCGGGAACAAGACAGGGATGCCCACTCTCTCCACTTTTATTCAACATAGTTCTGGAGGTCCTCACCACGGCAATCAGACAGCACAAAGAAATAAAGGGCATCCAGGTTGGTAAGGAAGAAGTTAAACTGTCCCTGTTTGCAGATGACATGATAGTGTACATAAAAAACCCTAAAGATTCCACTCCAAAACTACTAGATCTAATATCTGAATTTAGCAAAGTTGGGGGATACAAAATTAATACACAGAAATCTGTTGCATTCCTATACACTAATGATAAATGAGCAGAAAGAGAAATCAGGAAAACAATTCCATTCACAATTGCATCAAAAAGAATAAACTACCTAGGAATAAACCTAACCAAGGAAGTGAAAGACCTATACCCTGAAAACTACAAGACACTCATGAGAGAAATTAAAGAGGACACTAACAAATGGAAACTCATCCCATGCTCTTGGTTAGGAAGAATTAATATCATCAAAACGGCCATCCTGCCCAAAGCAATATACAGATTTGATGCAATCCCTATCAAATTACCAACAACATTCTTCAACAAACTAGAACAAATAGTTCAAAAATTCATATGGAAACACCAAAGACTCCGAATAGCCAAAGCAATCCTGAGAAGGAAGAATAAAATGGGAGGGATCTCGCTCCCCAACTTCAAGCTCTACTACAAAGCCACAGTAATCAAGACAATTTGGTACTGGCACAAGAACAGAGCCACAGACCAGTGGAACAGAATAGAGACTCCAGACATTAACCCAAACATATATGGTCAATTAATATACAATACAGGAGCCGTGGACAAAGAACGGGGAAATGACAGCCTCTTCAACACCTGGTGTTGGCAAACTGGACAGCTACATGCAAGAGAATGAAACTGGATCACTGTCTAACCCCATACACAAAAGTAAACTTGAAATGGATCAAAGACCTGAATGTAAGTCATGAAACCATAAAACTCTTAGAAAAAAATATAGGCAAAAATCTCTTGGACATAAACATGAGCAACTTTTTCATGAACATATCTCCCCAGGCAAGGGAAACAAAAGCAAAAATGAACAAGTGGGACTATATCAAGCTGAAAAGCTTCTGTACAGCAAAGGACACCATGAATAGAACAAAAAGGTACCCTACAGTATGGGAGAATATATTCATAAATGACAGATCTGATAAGGGATTGACATCCAAAATATATAAAGAGCTCACACACCTCAACAAACAAAAAGCAAATAATCCAATTTAAAAATGGGCAGAGGATCTGAACAGACAGTTCTCCAAAGAAGAAATTCAGATGGCCAACAGGCACATGAAAAGATGCTCCACATCACTAGTCATCAGAGAAATGCAAATTAAAACCACAATGAGATATCACCTCACACCAGTAAGGATGGCCACCATCTAAAAGACAAACAACAAATGTTGGTGAGGATGTGGAGAAAGGGGAACCCTCCTACACTGCTGGTGGGAATATAAATTAGTTCAACCACTGTGGAAAGCAGTATGGAGGTTCCTCAAAAAACTAAAAATAGAAATACCATTTGACCCAGGAATTCCACTCCTAGGAATTACCCTAAGAATGCAGCAGCCCAGTTTGAAAAAGATATATGCACCCCTATGTTTATCGCAGCACTATTTACAATAGCCAAGATATGGAAGCAACCTAAGTGTCCATCAGTAGATGAATGGATAAGAAGATGTGGTACATATACACAGTAGAATATTATTCAGCCATAAGAAGAAAACAGATCCTACCACTTGCAACAACATGGATGGAGCTAGAGGATATTATGCTCAGTGAAATAAGCCAGGCAGAGAAAGACAAGTACCAAATGATTTCACTCATATGTGGAATATAAGAACAAAGAAAAAACTGAAGGAACAAAACAGCAGCAGAATCACAGAACCCAAGAATGGACTAACAGTTACCAAAGGGAAAGGGACCTGGGGGGGATGGGTGGGAAGGGAGGGACAAGGGGGAAAAGGGGGCATTACTATTAGCAGACACAATGTGGGGGGGGCACAGGGAAGGCTGTACAACACAGAGAAGGCAAGCAGTGATTCTGTAGCATCTTACTATGCTGATGGACAGTGACTATAATGGAGTATATGGGGGGGACTTGATGATGGGGGGAGTCTAGTAACCATAATGTTGCTCATGTAATTGTAGATTAATGGTACCAACATTTTAAAAAATAAAAGCTATAATGCAAATTATTTTAAAAAATAAAATAAAAGCACCTTGAAACACTGCCTTCATGTAGCAAATACAAACTGCTAACTTCTATTACAGAGAGAAGAAAATCCCCTCAACATGAAATCAGGAAAGCAAATTCGAATTAACTGAAATGGTCCAAAAGATCGTTTTATTTGGAACAGTTGCTGAATGTATAGGAAATGTTCAGAAAAGCCAGGAAGAAAGAGTTTGTCACCACGAAGTATTCTGTTTCAAACAAAGACCTGGGCTTGGAATGACTGGATGTGTGGTTCTCAAAGCAAGCACAGGAGCAGGGCCCAAGGACTGCCAAACCCCTTTCTTTCTGGCCTTCGAAATGGTTGTCGGAAAAGCAGGCAGCAAAAAATATGAGAGTTTGCTTATAACCATTTAAAAATTCAAAAATAAAATGAAGGCGATGCAATTTTGTGAAAACTTCCCATGCACCGGTTTGCTATGGGGATGAACAATTTTATAATCACTGTTCAGACTCAGACACTCAGGAGTATCTTACCACATTGCTTCTGGAAGTTGTGAAGAGATTCCCTCCCAACACATTTGCCACTGACACATGTGCCAGGTTTCAAGAGCAGAGAGGAGGCTCAGGCCTTGGTAAGTGAAGAAAAGGCTGTAGTCAGCCCCAGCACAAAGGCCCCTGGGAGCAGAGGCCGGCAGGTACGAGTGGCAGGAGCCAATCTGTACTTGCTCTCCCACAGCTAACCTAATAGAGGTCAAGTCCACTTTTTTCTAAATCGGGACCATTATAGAAGATGCCCTCAGACACCAAGCGCTAGTTTCCGCAGCCTCTCCAGCCAGTTTCAACGTCTAGGGCAGAGTCCTGACATACCCCTGAACAAAGCCCTCCCAGAACTGGCCTCGCCTTTACTCCCAGCACTCTAAAACTCAGCTCCATCTCTACACAACCTTATTCTGAAAAGTTTCCAAAACAAAAAATACATATTCTTTCTTTATCTCAACAAATGACTGGTTTTCTGGTTTTCTAATAGCTCTAAACTACTACTTCGTACAAGCATCCAATTCTGCAAGGGAAGTAAGTGGTCGACATGCTGAAATGCAGTACTCTCCATCAGTACTCCCCTCCATCAGTACTCTCCTCCATCAGTACTCTCCTCCATCAGTACTTTCCATCAGGCATACCCAGCAGAATGGGCTCAATTACCAATTAATTGTTCATCAGTTTCAGCCAGGGGTAGGAGGTGGGGATAGGGGTGTAGTGGGGAAGCAGGGGTGCGGATGAGGGTGGCATTCATTTCCTCAGTCTACCCTTGATTGTCTTCTCATCAGCAACTCACCTCTCCTCAAAACATTTTCCATCCTCTATACTGTCCATAAACCCTACCTGAGAAACTGTCATGAAACATGAAAAGAAAGCATTCAACACAAATGTTAAGACAAAATTCTGCAAAACTTGGAGCAATTTCATTTCAGATTCAAGGCACACAGTGAGAAGAAAGTAAATGTGTTCATCACAAAGCATGTGTAAGCATGGCTATCTGGTTTCTAGTCTTCAAATGAAGGAAGTTTTTCATTTTTTATTTACCTTTTGCCATGGTTTCTGATTAACCCAGAAAATAATAGACCTCATTATGAAATAATTAAGCATTGCCATAAAAAAGATTTTGCTATGAAATCACAGAGGTGTTAAGAGGGGAAAGGAAAATCTACCTCTGTAAAAAACAAAAAATACCCAATTTATTTCCCTGTTAACAACACATATACAAAATGCAGTAGAGAATTCAATTTCAAGTTGAGAAGAGCATAAACCGCAGGATCAGAGCAGTCATTATGTGAATAAATTCAAAATTAACTGGACAAGCATGCTCAATGCATTCAAAGAACTTGAAATCACTGTAAATCATTCACTTAACCATGCTAGAGGAAGAATCTTCCTCTCCAACAGACAACATAAATCAGCAGGGTGCCCCGCCAAACAAGGACCAAACAATAATCAGGTTTTTAACAGTTCTGATTTAAAGTTACTTAAATCAGAATGTCCCAAAGATCACAAACCAGAAATTTTAGCCATTCATTCACCCCACTATGAAACAAGCACTTTAAAAAAAGTAACCAAAAGAAACTGAGCACACAGATCATGTACCTGGGTCAATGAGAACTTCTTGTGCCCCTGGAAGAAAGAACAGATTAGGGTCTTTTATTTGGAAAACAAAACTACTTTTAAAGATAACTACAAATCACATTGTATAATTCACACAGCCTTGACAAACCTGAGACACTTATGTCTGATCAGAAAAGCAGTTCTAAATAACATATGTTATAGGCTCAGTGCCTTTTCATTTTAGAAGGGAAAAAAAAGCTAACAATACTCGTATCCTGCCCAAATGGCCAAGTATCTTCCCCACTTTCTAAGCTCGTGCTCCCCAAATTTCCTTAAAAGTATGAGAATTTCTTAGTCCCACAAACAAGTCCAATGACAAAGGAATATTCACTTATTTGTGCAAATATATGCCCACATCTTAAAATGGAGGGGAAAGGTGTCAGAAGGCTCTATGAAACTTATCCCTACCCTCCCAGAATCTCTGTCTCTCTGTCACACACACACACACACACACACACACACACAGACACACACACACACAGACACACACAAACTGAATTACTGAACACTTCATGAGCTAACATTTCCAAACTTTTAGAAGGTAGTTAGTAAAATATGAGCCAGTTAACTTCATTATTATCAAGAAGCTTTTGAAAGCCTTATCTGCCAAACTATCCAGATATCAGTGAGATCCAGTTAGCCTTCTCTGTAGAATGCAATTTCCCATGATGGCAAGACACCCTAAGAAGCACTGGCTTTAGGAGTCGTGTTTATCATTACCTAGGATCATTTTTAAACAAATTAACAAACATAAAAAGGGGATGTCCCAGTAACATACATTCTTCTTGAAATAGCGTATCTATTCAATTGTCTATATAGAAACTAGGTCACTATATAAAGAATAGCCCTATTTAAGAGGTATTTTGTATATTGCAATCTCTATGTTTAAATCCAGACTAAAAATCGCTGCAATCTAGAAGCCATGGTTTTGAGGGACAGAGGCTTCCTGCCGAATACCAGCCGCACAGCAGGTGTAATGTCTCACCAGCATCATGCACGGTTCCCAGAGCCAACCCAAGAGCGGACAGGCCCTGGGCCTGCCTGTGGGCCGGAGGCTGAAGCCCAAGGGGCACCCCCAAGCCCATGACCTGAACTGACAGGCCTGCGCTCAGGAGATTCCAAGCTCCACAGAACCCTGGGGAATTCTGGGTTTCCAGATAACCCTACAAACGTTTTGTTCAGTGAAAAAACCCAGTCAAATACATCACACTGGGCCATATTGTTTAAGTAGGAAGTATGACTGAAGCGTGTTCAGTGCCGCAGAGTCATCGGTGACCTGGCTTCCCAGCGCATCTGTGATGAACCGGGGCCCCCTCTACAAAGTGCACTCATATTTCAGAGCTTTAAAGTTGTTTTATTCATTTTGTAAAAATCTTTGTCTCATGCCTCACATGGGCAGTCGGCTACCCCTTCTCCCTGGTGTGGACACGAGACAACCCCTCTATGCCTTTTAAATTCTCATCTTCTAAGTCATTGTGGGACTGTCGTATGGCCCAGATCACTTCTCCAAACAGCAAAAAAAAGCTCAACCACAAAAAATGGACAGCTTCTTACCGAATGGACTTCCACATCTAATTGGACTTCCTGGAAGTGCTTCTCTTTTATTAAACTCACTTGCAGGTACTTAATAGTTTTCTGATCGGTATTAGTAACATGCAGACTTTGGTACCTGATTACCTGGCCTACTCAAAAGACTTCTCGTCTTCTGTGGGTGGGCAGGTGGGGGAAAATAATTGGTGCTGTTTGAAGAAATCACTCAGTGAGAAAAAGAGGTATCCTCCACCCAGGTCTCCCTGGGCAGAAGTTTCTCCACGTGCTCAGAAATGTGCTTGTCGGCATCATCAGCCCCCAGTGGACTGATTTCACATTAACCAAACTCATGAGAGACTAATGTAAGAAAACTGGTGGTTGGACTATTAGTACACAGGAGACATAAAGTGATCAATCGGACCAAAATACTAGAGTTCAGCAGTCAGTACGTTTCCCCCTCAAGGGCCCAGTCTGCAGGGGATCACGCAGCAGGCACTGGAACACAGCAAGAGGGGTTTCCTAGATGAACTCGATGGAGTGACTTCCTGTTTCAGGGGCAGGCCTGCTGCCTAGACAAGCATCAGTGCTGACCATGGTGCTCTGCCCATGGACAGCGGCCGAGACACCACGGCCGGCCCTCGCATAGCTCTCCCTGCCCACTCCTTCTGGGCTGGCCAAGTCCTGACCAACACACAGATGCACGCGGAGAGCAACAGACAGGCTGGCACCTCTAAACGCCTGAAGCCCGTCTCTGGGAGCCAAGCCAGACGGGCGGGTCCGGACCCCAGCTCTGCCACTTACCAGCTCTGGGGGCTCGGTCAGGTCTCCCTCTCTGTGCCTCAAGCTCCTCATCTGCGCAAGTGGGATGATAATCAAACCTACTCTGCTGGGTTGTTGTGAGGATGAAAGGATTACACCCGTTTTATGTAAAACACTTTGAATAGCGTATAGTGCGTTTTAATTGCTCAGCAAATGGTGACATATTAAGGTGATTTTACAAACCTCTGTTCTAATCATCTTTTGTATTTCCTTATTTTCCTATTTACAGATTTTTGGGGGGCATCCTTCCATTCCACCCCATGACTTGTTCAAAGTGGGGGCAAGGGGACACCTCCCCCCTGCTCCGGTTTCCACGGTGAAGGTCTGCCCTCAACACCCCTGCGGGGGCCCAGGTGACCGAGGCGCCCGTGAGCCCAGGGGTCTGGGCGACTAGCCCGGCGCGGGAAGCCCTTCTTCCTCCTCCCTCGGGTGCCGGCCACCCTTGGGCAGCACCCGGGGTGCTCGGTCCAGGCCCGGAGGACGCAGGGGGGAGGCCTACTGGGCGCGGGGCTGCCCGAGAGCCGGGAAGCGCGTCCAGCTTGGGAACACAGCACCGAGACGCCCCTTCCTGCGCCCTAAGGCCCGCGAAGCACGAGGCTCCATCTCCGCCCGCCTGCCGTCTGTCTGTCTCCTCTCCCAGACGGCCGACCTCAAAGTACCAGTGCGATACGGGGCGCCCTGAAGCCCCACCAAATACTGATCAGCACATGCTCCTCCGGCTTCGGGGGGGTTCGGGGGGCTACGAGACGGCCCTGCCTCTAATGCCGCTGCTAAATTGTGAGGATAGGGACCACTGACCCTCCTCGGACCTTTCACTCATTTCCTAACTGGATCATTCTTCATAAAACCATACTTCCCTATTTTAATTCCTTAGTAATTGCCAAGGACTATAAAACAATGGTGGTTTATAGCTAGAATTTGTGAGATGTTTTAGGAGGTAACTTCTGTGCTGAACACTGCATATGATTTCTCTGCAATCCTCACAAATCTGCAGAGCAGCTATTAGCTCCCTCATTTCACAAATGAGGAGAGACTCGGGCGACGGACTCAAGCCCCAGGGCCGAGCAGTGGCCTGGACACTGGGACCCACGTCACAAGCCGGGCCCTTTCCACACCCCGAGTCAGCGCCCACGGACAGACGGGGCGGAGGGGCAGCACTGGGGAGCGGCCGTGGGGCGGCCCTCGGGGGCCCCAGGGCCGGTGTCCGCCTTCCTGACGGAACCGCGCTGGCTGGTTTCTAACACTGGAAGAAAAGTCCAATTTCACCATTTGTTCCAACAGCACCTCTGAAATTTGCACACTGAGATGACAGAATAAAAGTAAGATATACCTAGAAGGCTCTTCCAGGTATCCAGACACAATAGACATGGTGCTATTCTGAAGCATTAAACAAAGAAATTAAATAAGAAGGAACGCTGTTTAAGTCTTCTTTCACAAACAGGAAAACTGACTTTTAAAAAGTGCAACAGCGCCACCTATGGCCAAAGCAAGGCTTCCCAAGATGCTGGGAAAGATGAACAAAAAATTGCCTGCAGAATAAATAATTGATCTGAAAGGTTTTTAAAAATAGGATGCTCAGAGACCTTAACCAAAAGCTCAGCTAGCACATACCAAATTCTGCTTCAGGGAAGGGGGCGGTTTTCAGTACTTAATTTGAAATCTTTAACACTCCTGAATACAAACAAAAGACATAGGCTCATGGAAACTAATGGTGGAAGAAGGACCCTCGGGCGCGCTGGTCCGGCCCCTCCACCTCACAGACAGGGGAGACCGAGACCCAGGAAATCCGTCCTGGCCATCAGCAGCTAAGCTGACCCCTGGTCCTCGTGTCTTGCACTATGCCAAAACCAACAGATCCATACCAGCCCTGTATTTATAAAAGTCACGTCTGCCTTTTTCCAACAGCACGTAGTCTACACATCTTACAAAATATTTCCCAAAGAGCTGGTAAACTATAAATCATGCAATTTTGTTGAAATACCAAAACATTTATTTACATACTAAAACAGCATGAGTCCCCTTTTATTCCCTCTATAAAGGAAAAGATGTCAAGCCAACATTGTGATTTTTTTTAACCTATTAAGGGTACAGAAAAAAATGAAAATTTTCTTCAATCACAAAACAGAAAGCCTTATTTCCTGAAAATAGTTCAGTATCAATTTTCCTAAACTTAATGGCAATGGTCAAACTCCTAGTAATTTAAAGGTTTTAGTGGATGATTACATGGCAATATTAATCCTGGCTTGTAAAAATATATATTCTGTACAAATGATCTATAAATTCTTTAGCTTAAGGCAATTTAACTATTCCCTATCTTACTAGAATGACACAGATTTCATCAAAACTTCACACTGCACTAAAAAAGAAGTAACTGAGCCCTCACCCCTTTAAATCATATTAATTTCTATCACATGCATGTGCATATTGAATATACATCAGAAATACATCACCCTCCTCATATCTGAAGTCAACACTTCTGAACAACCTTTGTCACTGTGACAGCATGTTTATTTTTTATAAACACCTCGTAGGTGCTTTGTATGCAGGATCCCTAATCCCTCAGTCATACAAGGCAAATAGCATTATTTGAATTTCACAAATAAGGAAATAAACTCAGGTCATAAAAAATAAGGCTGACAATACCAATCCCACAAAACTTACCTATCCATCATCAGGAAAGAAGACCACAGATTTTTACTTCCTCTCAACATTCCCTAAATTAATCTTGTCTTCCATACTGAAGACTACAGAACTCCAAGTCAGCCTTTATAACCTTTCCTCCCAACAAGCATCACTAGAGAACGACAAGCAATAAGCCACTAGCAATGGCTGGATTTGTGAAACCCATTTCTCTTTTGCACTGTAATCATTTTTGATGGTGCTTTTAGTGTTTACAGAGTTAAAAAACGTTAACTTGTTAGGTGGTTGGCCAAGAACAAACCATTGGTGAAAATGTACAATTTTCCTCTGCCATTCCGTCTTACATCCTCACTGCCACCTCTTCTTTTAAGGCCTCATTAGGCTGAGATGACTAAAATGTGTCACTTCCAAACTCACAGAAGTTCAGGAAACCAGTCCATGGGAGGCTGATTAGTGGAGCAATTAAGAATACATGATGTGCAGTCAAACCAACCCGGGTTCAAGTCCCAAGCGTGCCACTCTCCAGCCGCATGATTTGGAGGGAGTGACTTGGTCTCCCTGGACCTCTGTCCCTCTGCTCACAGAGGGGATTCTGGCCCCTCCCCTCAAACGCCTGCAGGGAGGTGCTGGATAATTCATAGCTACTTTGATCACTATGGTATGATGATAATTACTATTAATAAATTAAGATAGACAAAAAGTAGAAATAACCTTACAGGAGAAATAGTTCATTTTGGGTGGATTACAGAAAGTCCTAGTGATTTTTTAATAAACCAAGGTTTGTCCACTAATTATAGACTTACAGGTCCATATGCAAATTTCCAGATAAGAGGAATTAGTGGCCTCTAACCTTTGAATACTAAGAAAGTTTTTTAAACATTAAAAGGAGAATTAAAGCAAAAAGAGGTAAAGACTACAGAATGTTTCTGAAACTATGATAACTCAGTTTTAAGAGGGAAAAAAATTCCTTTTTCTCAGAGGAAATCTACTTGAAAACTAGGCAATTGGATTGGAGATGTCTAGAATGTTTTCACATTATTCATGAATTCATATGACCAAGTCTTAAACTGTTTGATAACCAAGAACAGTAATACTGAGCATGATGGCTGCTAACACCTTCCAAGCACTGGGGGGGCCCTTTCTACATGTATCTCATTCAACCTTTGCAAGACCCTCTGAGGCAAGTGTCTTCCCCGATTTACAGGAAGGAAACTGAGGCACAGGGAGATTAAACTTACTCCAGGTCATACTGATATCAGGTGACATCTGCATTTCTGCTTCTTTGCTGTTGAAAAGGGAGCCTAAGGTAAATTCAAAGGAGGAGGTTGAATCATCAGTTTGTCTGGCCTTCACCTCAAGTAGCTGATGCCATAAATTCCTGATGGAAGACGAGGTTGCCACTGCAAAGTGCCCGATCTTTAAATGAATACCCAAGATGAGTCAGCCTGTGTGCTCATGAGAGCCAGCCCGGGGCGGACCTGGACCGCGACGGCCTGGGAGGCACGGAAGTCAGAGGTCAGCGCTCTTCCGGCTCCCCTCTGGCTTCTCTGGATAATTTTCCCCACAGACCGTCTTCAACAGTAAAAAGGCCCCAAGTGTCTTACATTATGCAAAGCTAAATAAAGACATTTCTCTATTGCAGACAGGGCAGTTTTTCAAAAAACTTTAAAACTACTTTTGCCCATATTTGGCAAGGGAAAAAAAATGAAACATGACTTAAACTTCTCAAGAGTCTCACTCCTCTCAGGGGTAGAGCATTCTCAAGGCATCAAAACTCTTCAAATCACAAGCAGGACAAAACAGAGCCAAGCTCCAGCGAAGGCCCTCCTACCCAGAGCACAGGAGGCTTCCTTCTAAAGAGAAAGTTAAACACGCTCTCAGCTTTCTGAGTGTGTTGGAGATTTCAGCACTTGGTAGTGGCCTAGAGAAGATCCCAGGGCTTGAACTCTGTCGTCGTGCGCAGCAACAGCCCTAACAAGGAGGAATAAGCAGGCGGGGCAGGCCACAGGCTTCCCAAGCCAGGACCTGGCACAGGCAAGGGAGGAGCAGAGATACTCTGAACTGCAGGCTGTCCACATCTCAGTCCTTTACTCTGCTTTACTCCCCTTTCGGATAACTAAGAAACCACTGAAATCATTAAGAACGCGCTGCTGAAGAAGAAAACGGCTCCGGGAATCTACAGGTTTACCTGAGCGGTTCCACAAAGGGTGCGCCCAGATGCGGGCTGCAGCCACAGCGGAGGGTCCTGAAGGCAGTCTCTGCATTGAGCTAATGACGGGGGGCGTGCAATTCAGGGAAAAGAAATTCAAGGCACTTCCCCATCCAGGGGCTTTCTCTTTTGGGGGAAAAAATGTCTAAAATCTCCTAGATCAAAGCCTAGCAGTGTTGGAAATAGCCTTTATCTCCACGTTCTTTGTTATGTTTTCGTGACCTAAGCATGATGACAACTATATCCTGAACCACTGAAAGTTCATTCACTGGCAGTGAAAGGGTCAGGTTCATCCAATGAGCTGTTATGGGTCTGACTCCTCCAAAGATTTTTACTGTTCACTGGTGCTAAAAAAAACATAAGCCAATCAAACTTAACTCATTAAGAGAACTTCGTCAACCAGGAAAATAAGAAACAACCCCAGGCCCTGAGTTAGCAGTTAAAATTGACACCTGGAACCAGCTTCAGCAAATACAAAATTATGAAAAAGGCCCAGAATTTCAAGGTCAGTCTACCATGAACTTTTATGTTAGTGTTCCAGAAATCAACCAATCGTTGTAATCCATTCATATTATTCAGTTAGAGTCAAGATGATCAACAGATACTCAGTACAATCAGAAGAAAATGGCACATGCAGACTTGTGCCTCTACAGACTTTATACTTCACTTAAGCAGAACTCAGAGGGGAATGTAATAAATTACTCCTGCTTTCTTGAAGACTGTGAAGGAGTCCAGGCCGGAGGAAAGGGCAGAGCTTACCTGGCCGATGTCTGTTGGATGCTTCGGCAGGAAGTGAGCTGCCCTGGAACCTTCGAGCTCCTGTCTTACCCCCAGTTCCACCAGGATAGTGACAGACGACAGAAGCTGAGCATAAGCCTTCAAGGGCAGCTGACATCAAAAAGAGAAGCACAGTTGTTACAGGTGGTGGTCCATCATCAGTTCAGACTGCAGAGGCTAAGAATGACTTGAACAAGTTGGATTATGTGGAAATGTCAGCTTGTCCCCAAAACAAAGATCATACTTACAGATCACTGTTTTGTTAGAAGCAGGACCGTGCCACCTATCACCTTTCACGCGCCCGTGTGGAGAGAGGCAGCACAGAACGCCTCGCCACACTCAAGGCTTTACAGAGAGGCCGAGGACACATGCAAAACGGGCCAGGCTCCTCACACATTTAACCGACAGCCTGGTATGTACTGGGTGGCAGGCTTGGGGCCAGATTCTGATGCTACAGAGAATCATCGATATTAAACGTACTACCACCAAGGCAGGCCCAGAGGGCCTTCTCACATCACACACTCTAGTGCCTCTGCTTCCGCTGGAGCAAACACCTGTAAGCCTGTCCTTCCCGGGGGCGGCCACATTGACTCGGAGGGCATCTGGTCCTTCTATCGCCAGCACTTCTGTCCTAAGTATCTCAAGCCATGCCACAGGCCTTCCAAGTTGGACTACAGTGTTCATCTGTACTCACTAGTTCAGCAGTTCTCAAACTTTTTGGTCTTAGAACCTCTTGACAACTGTGAAAAATTACTGAGGATCACAAAGGGCTTCTTTTTTGTGCTGGTTTCATCGACAGATATTTACTGTCTTTGAAAATAAAACTAGAAAAGAATTTAAATATGTGTGTGTTCATTCCTTTAAAATAAGAAGCCCATTACATGTTACATTTTAATGAACAATAGCTATTTTCCAAAACAAAAATAACATGCAGTAAGAATAACACTGTTTTACATTTTTACAAATTTCTTTCATGTCTGGCTTAATACGAGTAAGCCAGAGTCTCTTATCTGCCTCTGCATTCAATCTGTTACGACGTTACTCAGCCTCTGGGAAACTGCGGTGTATGTTTGGGAGAGACTGAGAGACAGAAGCAGATGGCACACAGCACAGCCGTCTCCACGCCTCCTGCAGGAGTCCCAGCAGCCCGGGCTGTTGCTCTGCGGGTACGGTATGTGCACAAACCGCTCCTGATCAAGGGTCTGCGGCACAAGCCCTCGGTCACAGCTCAGGCCCGGACGGGGACCACCACTCGACAGTGGGTGGCATGACTCGCCCTCAAGGAAACCGACAGAAGCACGTCTGTCTTCCTCCTGCTTCTTGCTCCTGCCCTTCTCCGTCTCGTCCTGGGCCTCTTCCTTCCCTTTCCCACTTTTAATTTCTCTACACTCCTTCAAAGCTAAATTATGGATTGAAGTCCATCTTAAGAATTTCTTACATTTAATTTGTCCTACGGCACACTGTTAAACCTTTAGTAAAGAACTTACCTTGCTACTGCATTCTCACTTGTATTTATCCTGAGTGGCTGACAGAGAGACCACCCCCCCAGCTAAACTACCTGCTCCTCCCAGGGAAGGACCCTGCTTTAGTCCTCACTCACACAGCACCTACTCAACAAGCACTTACGGAACACCTACAGTACGCCGGATGACAGACACACGCACGCTGGGCCTCCCACCACCAGCCCTGGGGGCCAGTCCCTGAAGGAGGAACGCGTAGACACACAGCTCCACCCCAGAGGCTCCCCTCCATGACAGACAGGGTTCTGTACAAGACGCTCCAGGCGCCTACTGCACGGAGGGGTCAGAACAGGTTGTCCTTTGAGGTAGTTTTTTCTCTCTTTTTTTTTTTTTTACAACATAGTGATTTGACAGTTATCTACATTATTAAATGCTCACCCCAACTAGTGCAGCTACTATCTGTCGACACAGAAAGATATTACAGAATTACTGACTATATTCTCCACACTGTACTTTCATCTCCATGACTAACTTATATTATGATTGAGATTTTGTGCCTCTTTATCCCCTTTTCACACATTTTTTAACTTGAGATTAACTCACATACATAAAACCCACTTAAAAGTGTACAATCCAGAGGTTTTTGGTATATTCACAGTTGTGCAACCATCACCACTAATTCCAGAACATTCCCATCACCCCAAAAGAAACCCACACCCATTAGCAGTCTCCCCATCCGCCTCCGCCCAGCCCCCAGCGGCCAGTCTGCTCTCTGCCTCTGCAGATGTGCCCATTCTGGACATTTCAGATCCCTGGGGTCACACAATGCACAGCCTCCTGTGTTTGGCTCCTTTTACATAACACGATGGTATCGAGGTTCATCCATGTGGTGGTGTCAGTGTCTCATTCGCTTTTGTGCTTTAATAATACCCCACTGTATGGATGTACCACAGCTTGTATATCCAGCACCTGATGTGAGACTGAGGGTCTGACAGAATGAGTGTGAGAGGCAAACAGGGGGCCCGGCATGCTGAGCAGGAGGCATGGGACAAGGAGAGGCGGGCGCTGTCACGGAGGGAAGTGCGGGCAAACTTCAGCAGGGCTTGGGGACAGGCCCAGGTGGGGAAGCCCAGATGCCTCCCCTCAGCAACCAGCACAGCTGACTGCTGGCTGCTTCTCCCCCCTTGTCCTTTATTTTTAGGGCCATTTTTCCTGTTTTCTCTTATTTCAAACATCAGCTGCTATAAGTACATATCTGACCATCTTCATCAGACCATCTCACCTCCAAGCCACAGAAAGTCATTCACTGAGCGGAGAAGCTCCACGGACATGTGGTAATGGACCAGGGAGTCCTGCAGCGCCCCGGCCTGCAGGCATAGATCCCCCACGTGTTTCCGCATGCGCCCCTGGCACCGCTTCTTGTAATGCCTGCAAGACAAAACGTCGGCAATGTATCACCACCAGTACGTGACCTCCGCCCCAAGAGCACACAGACTAAGCACTATTCGGCTCTCTCACTAAAAATATTAAATGCTAAGAAGGCAACATTAGGCTCTGTAACTGAACAGCAGTCATTGCCGGTATGTGAGCTGGAATGGTCCTCACTTCAAAAGCTGTTGCCAAGTTACTTTTTAAAGGTAATAGGTATATATGACTTCTACAGTGTATTTCACTTAGATGGCATTAGAGTAGGAGTTTTCTTTCCAAGTTTTCCAATTGCAACATTAGCACAAGAAAGCTTGAATTTCGCCTTTTAAAAAAAATCAATTATCTTCCACTTTCTTTACTCCATACCTATTATTATTTTATAAAGAGACCTATGTCCCATATTATAAGACAACCATTTGGCTTTTGCAAGCAAAACCTTTATCCTCACTGTTTCAGAGCAAGCTTTAATAACGCTTTCAGGGGTGGGGCCCGGGGCACTCACTGACAGTTCTTTAAATATTGGCAAAGATGTGTTATTAAATAATGCCTCAGCTTCTAACTCTATGTTAGCCCAGAAATCAAAGAAACCATACCAAAATCTTCCTTTACCATTTTTAAATATTCCTATTCTTTTGAATATTAAATTTATTAAAAGATAGGATATTTTCAAAGAAAACAGCAGCTGTACTAAATTTTCTCTTACCAGGAGAGCAATCTTACCAGGAATAAAAGTCCCTATGAGAAAACAGATGTGAAGTTTGTAGCTAAAGGAATGTTACTAACAGATCTCAGTAAAAAGGTGCATCGTCCCAGAGCCAACTCTAACAAGCTCACCAACCCTCTGGCTGCCCTGGACTCTAGCTTTTCTGTTCCAAGTATTGGTTGACTAAAGATCGTCAGCTAAGGCAGAGGGCAGCGAAGAGGGAATGCCAGTCTGCATCTGTCTTCTTCCCACCCAAAAGGCCCGTCAGGATGGCCCCCACCAACAAGCCCTCCCCACAAGAAAATGCAGAATCTATACTGTCGCCACCAGCCCCCACCACACACCTTTCTCCCACCAGTCACCTCGACAGCTTTCTAGAGACCTCCCCACTCTGCACCGCCCCTCCTCTACATCCCTGACCCCCCCACACACACAGCCAGTGGCCTCTGCAAGGCACAAATCTAACTATGTCACTCCGCCACTTCAAACCCTTCGGAGGGTCCCCAGACCAGTGCCAGCCCCTCCCTCTGCTCCCGCCGCCCCTCCTCCCACTGCCCCGGCACCTGCCGCCTTTCTGCAGCACCACGCCCGCCCCTTGGCCTCAGACTCCTCCTGACCTTTCTGCTCCCTCCTTGCCCCTCTCCTCAGGGCTCATCCTGACTGTGTGGTGGAGGCCTTCTCTCCTCAACCCCTGTCCTGTGGGTGTTCCTAGGCCATTCTGCACTGCATCAACTTCTGACATCTGTCAGCTCCAAAAAGGACATTTTGCTTACTACTGTGGATACACCCCTCTCCCCCGGACACTCAAAACCAAGTTTGTTATGAATGAATAAACAAATGGATGGGCTTTAAAGGGGCAGGCGGGGCTTCTCCTGCCCATCCCAACCCCTACTTTTGGCAGAAGGTCAACAGAGGCAAACCAGGAACACCCTCCTACACGCCGCTCCCTGGGACTCCCGCCACTGCCTCCTTTTGTTGTCAGTTTAAGAAAAACCAAGCCCCTCCAGAGCCCTGCAGGCCCAGGTCCTCTCCAGCGTCCTCCCCAGCGGGGGCGCCCTCGTCCCTGAACCCCACAGCGTGGGCCGCGGACACCCGCGTGCCTCCAGGCCTCTGGCCAGGCTGCTCCTGCCGCCCGAGAGCCCTCCTGGCCTCCCCTGCCTGACTCCCGGTCTGTCTTCGGAACCCGACTCAGCGTCCTCCCCTCTGGGGAAGCTCCTCGGACCACGTCCTCCGGCTCTTGGCAGAGCTGCCCTCCACACAACTGCAGTCTATTTAACTAACCGGGTGTTTGCCCATCCCACCCATTAAGACCATGACTCTCTGAGGGCATTCAGGAAAAGGAGAAAGAGATAAAAAGAGGGAAGGGAAGAACAAAAAGCAAAACCACAGCCCAAGTCCCGAATTCAAGGCTTCTCACAGATGTGTCTCCTGCCACCCAGACATGTTAGGAGAACTGAGAGCATCTCCTCTGGCCTCCACACCATGCACTGCACAGGGTCCTTTATCTCACCTGACACGGAGCACTAGCGCTGAGTACTTGAGGAAGCACGCTCTGTGCGCGGGAGAAACAGCCCATTGCATCCAGCGCACAGAAATGCAGCCCCGGGCATCGCTCCCAGACGTGGGCAGTGCTTGCCTCGCTTCCCCAGTTCCCTCCTGTCCTAACCAGGAAAGGAACTTGGCACCCAAATGCACACTTTCCTCCTCCAGTCACCTGTCACCTTTTAATGTGAGGCTAGATTTACAAATATTACCATTATGCTGACTCAGTAGATTTTGAATTAGCCTTTTTTTAAAACAGACTTTACTCCCAACCTGTTAGACTACAATTTGTTTTAAAGCATCCTGCCTTGACTCTTCAAAAATGGCAGATTACTACACCTTCACATGAACTTAACAGAGATACACATCTGCTATAGCAAAATGTAGCCCAGAAAATGCTCAAGAAGTGCGATCATAATAAAAACACAGTCATAATAATCATAATAAAAATGCATGACAAATACGCAATAAAAAGTGACCAGAAACAATTTGCTTTGAAAACAGGATTTTTACAAAAAGGAGTCATCAAAATACACTCATAGGTTTTATGCTAAGGTCATATGATTTAACGAAACAATAAAAGATATTTTTAATTATATAAAAACAGAATGAATCCTAATTCTTTGGGGGAAGTTTCCTAAATACCATACAATCAAAAATATATCACTGATTCACATAAAGTACTTAACTCTTGAAGGGCTACATGCCCAAGACCACAGCATCTCAAGGTAATGAGCAACTATGCCAAACTTTGAACAGCAGTTAAGAAATAGGTCACAGAATTAAAAGAATTCGACTTCTAGTTAGCAAAGGTATGGAGATGGGGAGAAAGGGTGCAATCAAACTAATGCCCTGGAAGGTGCCCAGTGGTGGCACTGAAGTCCCAAAGTAGACAACCTTAAGTTACAAGACAGCTCTAGACAGAAAGTAAGAAATGCAATGTTTTACATGCAATTCCAGATGCCATATGGATCCTGAACTGATATACTACATCTTGTGTAATAAAGAACTGAAAATAAGCTGTTAATGTTGATTTTCTCCATCTGAACATTTTTAGACTTAAAAAGTAGAGATTAAGCCATCACTCTGTAAAGGAAACACTCAGGTCTGCCCTGCAGTATGGTCATGTTCTGCTGGAAGGAAGAACTGAGCAGTTTTCAAACAAGTGCAGGAATCTCTGAGTCTTATTTTGCATCTGTGCGTATTTGCAACCAGGCCATCATCGTACAAGTGAAATGAAGACCTACCTCTCTGTGCTGTAAAGCACTTTGATGCTTCCTGACCATCAAAGAAGCCTGACCTTCATGAACTAGATCCGCTGCACTTCTAAATAAGAGATGTTTTTCCGAAAGGCTCAAACACTGATGTACTTTACTGTTCCAGGTACAAAAGGGAAGGAACAGAATTAGCAGACAGAACGCACCGTAGTCTGATAAGCCCAGGCTTGAGTCCTGCTGCAGCATTTACCAGCTGCGGGATGCTGGACCGACGGCTTAGTCTCTCTGAGTGTGCTCCCTGCTCTGCAAAATCGCCTGCCACTGCCCACCTCGATGGCACTGATGCAGGTAGGACGGCTCAGTGGCACCTGACATACAGTCATGCTAGCTTCCCTCCACCCTTCCCCCTTGTAAACTTGCACTATTCCCCCTAGTAAGGATTAAGCCTCTGTGATAGACTCCCTCACCTTTGTACACACCCCTGAAGTGCCCTACACTTAGAAATGTCAAAACAGAACTGCTTCCTCCATAGTTAATTACCTGAGCTCTTAAGAGGTTTGGGCTTTTTTAACCTTATTTTTGGGAGAAAGACTGTTCTAGAACTAGGCAACAATCTTACACGACAGCGTCTCCTCCCAATTCCCACCACCTCCCTCCCCATACCCCCTCTCCAATTTGCCTTCTGCTCCAGAGGAAATAGCCCAACCGCCCGGACTCCCACCCCTCCCAGGCCTCTCTTCTCCTCACTCCCACGCTACTCTTAGAGCCAGAGCCATCTTCCTGAGATGCATATCTGGCCACACCCTCCCTTTAGATTCGTCAGTAGCTGCCTTAACCCCAGAACCTTTCAGATAAATGGCAGCTGCTCCTAAAACCCCAAAGCTGTAGACCAACAAAGCCTCCAGTCTGGGCTGTCCTCCTACCCACTAGCCACAGCCCGACCCTCCTTCCCCCCCAGCCACACCATCCACAGGAGCCCATCCACAGCCGTGGCCTCGCACACAAGCCCAGCACTGACAGTCCCCCAGGTGTGCCTTTGATCCAGCTCCTGGCCCTGAGCTAAGGCTCATAAACCCAAACTCGGAGCAAAACATCTAAAAACCATATCCGGCATTCACTCTGGAATTTGGCCCCCAGCAGCACATCTGTCCCCTACACTAGTGAGCAGCCCACCACAAGCCCAGCTGTCCAAGCCACAGGCCTGGGCATCGCAGCAATACCCCTTTTCCTCACCCCGGGGCCCACACTGTGCTCAGGGGCATGCCTGTCACTTCACTCTTTAAGTACATCTGAACCTCATTCTGCAGGACCTCACACAGGACACAGCAAGCTCACAGCAAGTGCGTGAAGGGCGCTCACTGAAGAGGGTGCTCTCTCCTGGCACCCATCACTTAGGGAAGCCACCTGGGTCTCACACGGGAGGCCAAGGGGACAGACGGGAAAAGGGACACAGGGTCCTCCCAAGATCTGAGCTTCAAAGGGTCTGAGGTGTGGAAGAGCTCCTGTCAGTGGACATACCTGCCAGAGGTGAACAGGAGAGAAGAGAGGAGCCCAGCCAAGTCTATTCTCACCCTGATTCCCTGGGATCTAGGGTGCAACAGGGAAGGCCGGGCCATCCGGGACAGGCCCAGCCATCACAAGATCCCTGCCTTTCCGAAGCTGGACAGCTTCAGCTCCTCGTTTCTGCTACACTTCCTTCTGTTTTGTTCCCCCGCCCCTGAATGTGACGGAATCTTTCAAAGAGTCCAGCCTGTCTCGACTGAGACAAAGTAAATGAAGGCTGAAAGTGTTCACATCGGCCAGAGCATTAAAGCAGCAGCAAGGCCTGGTGGTGGTGGCAACGGCTTTGCCGTGAGAGATGCACTGGGTGAAGAGCAGAAGGTCCTAGGTCAGCCTTCCAGGCTGGCCTCATGTTGGAATCTCCTTACTGCCAATTAACAATGGGCCGTAAGGTGACAGGCCTTGACCTCAACAAATACAGAAACAGCTATTTCTTGTCAACATGGGGTTGAAAGTAAAGGCCAGGGCAGGTTAGGGCCTGTACAACTGCTAAGATCAGCCGCACATCTGGCTCCGAATGCTGGCTAAACCAGAGCGGAGACTACGGTCAGTTACAGAGGTTCTCGTGTCCCCAAGATCCAAATGAACAAGCTAACTACGAGAAAGCCATATTTTCCTGATCCTTCGAAAAGTTACCCTCCTTTAGGGGACAGAGGACTGGTGTGGGTTTTAGAATAGCCTGCACGCCATCACGGAGGAAAGTCACTCAGGCGTGTACGGTAAGCAGCACGTGCGAGGTGAGCGCAAAGGAAACCCGGGTGGCGGCTGCCTCCACCAGCTCCCCTCGGCGGCCAGCGCGCCCTGCGGGGCACACCTCTACCTGGACTGCTGGCCGCTAGGCGCCATCATGCACAGCACGCAGCCACAGCCAGAATCACGTGCCTCGGACATTCATTTAAAAGCCAGAACCAAGCAAGGTGCTGCGTGCGGCCTTAGGATTTCCAAGTTAAAAAAACCCAAGGAAAAGCCGTCTGCAGCCACCTAAACCAACTAGCATCTCGCTTCCTCAGGCCAAAATAATTAATAGGTTGTCACCAAATACCAAGTGAGACCAAACAGAAATACCAAAGCAGGTTTTTTAACAGATATCAAACACCAATGCGTTATGTGCTAAAATTTTAAAAATTAGAAAAAAAAAAGATGATAGTAAAAGAGGATTATTTTATATAATATTATAGAACAATATTATATAATAATAAAAGAGGCTCTAGCCAGCAATGTCTGTTTTTTACAGCAATGAAGGCAGAGAAGGCAGCACACAGGGAGATCTTGCTACGTCCAACGCACCATGTGCACAGCCTACCTTTTCAGACCCAACAACACACTCACGGGGCGGTATGAGAGAAAAAAAAGGAAAAGAAAAGAAAGGAACAAGCAAAAATTAGAAACACACAAGAAAAACAACTTTGACAGCTACACCACTACGCACACAGGAGCTGACTGTGGGCTCTCGTGAGGCTAGGGGCCCAGGTGGCCGTGGGGGTGACACACACCCGCCCCGACTGGGCACAGCCCCGGGCCTCTGGGCCGGACTCAGCCTGATCTGCCACGGGGCCTATCGGTGTGGGCAGGGGGTCAAAGCAAAACCGACCTACATCTACTTGCTTCGGTTCGAGCTGCAAAATACAAACTCCTTTCCGGTTGGACACTTTGCGTCACTCCTACCAGGAGTTACAGGTGAGAGTTCGGCTCCATTCCTGCACCAAATGACTGTTTTTAAAATTCAGAGGCTATGAAGTCGTGAGGCCAACAGACTGACCATGATTAGAGGAGAATGCATGTGACTTGAAGTCGTGGCATCAGTATCTCCCTTAAGTTCAAAAGATGGCTGAGTGTTTGTAGTAGGGTCACAGAAGCATGGACCCACCAGGAGGGCAGTTAAATTCACTGCTGCATTTCACAGGGCCTAGAGCCGTGCCTGGCACATGGAGGCTCTCAATAAATGCGTGGTAGTATTATTAGCCACCATGCCAGGTACAGTGACCCAAACCAGTCTCGTTACTCTGCCAAATTGTGAGCAGGTTTCAAAAGGCAAAAACAAGCTGGCATTCTCTGGTGGGTCTGCAGCCTCAAATCCAAGAAGGCAATGACTGAAAAACGTCACCAGTGCCTCATGTGGCAAGGGAGCAGGCTCCAGCTGAGGGGCCAGAGCCAGGTGCCCAGCCCAGGCTGCCTTTGTGGCTTGGCCGCTCTCCCACCGGTCTGTGGGTGAGCGGGGCCAGGCCCCAGTGAGGCTGCAGGCTGCTGAGCAGGGAGCAGAGTGCACGGAGGCAGAGGAGGGGGCCTGGTGCACACCCCTGCTCCACCACTGGGCAGGGGCCCGGGTGCCACGGAGCAAAGGGGAGCACGGGCGTGTAGATCAAAGGGCCACTGTGAGGGCCAAGGGGGCTGTGGTGCCACACACACCTTGCCCTTTCCTTGGGCCACATAAACATGGTTGGTGAGGAGAGGATCATCCCTCCAGACCCCACGTGGCAACCACAGGCAGGCGGACCTGGGCTGCTCTGTGCCACTCACCGGCAGGGCTGGTCTGTTTTACTTTTCCTCAGTTCTGTAATGTGTTCTCCAAGTTAACAGCAAGCAGAAAGTCAGTATCTGACCTTAGGTAAATTCAAGAGACACTGAGCTCCTACTTTGCATGGGGCACAGGATGGCAACCTGTGAAGCCATCACCTAAATCTGCAGAGCGGGAAGGAGGGACTTGGAGAGCCCACGGCCACGAGGCCAGGCAGTGACACAGCTACCCCACGCTGTCCCTGGCAAAGGGACCGCCTCTTGGCAAACAGTTGCAACCTAAGCTTGCATCTCTTCCCGTCCTGCTGAATGGATGCTGCAAGGAAAATACACGAAAACAGAGCAGAGGGCAGAGGGGGGGCACACGACACAGGGGAGCTACCTGTGAGCCTGGCACGAAGCAAGGCTGCGCACTTAAATCACAGAGGAAATGTGAGGACTGCTCTTTCCCTGCTCTGTCCGACCCTCCCTGTTACCCAGGGAACAGGAACCACCTTCATTTGTATAAGGCGCTCTTTAAGAAGCCCCAAGTAGTGTTCCTGACACTCTGAAGCTCATCTTGGCTGACTGAGCCAGGAGTCTGAGTGTGCCTATCGGGCAGGAAGGAGGCGCCAACCCGCAGCGCACGGCACCCGGCCTGGGGGGCAGGAGCCCGGGCTCACGTCCAGAGCAGCAGGCGCCTGGCCCTGCTGCCTCTCCAGGGTCAGCGTCTCGTCAGTGAACCACAGGGATGGAGTGAATGACCTTCCGACTGTGGGCTAGAGTAGCGCTGTCCAACAGGAATAAAATGTGAGCCACGTAAATGAAGTTTTCTAGTTGCCACATTTTAAAAGTAAAAAACAAACACTTGAAACTGATTTTAATAATATATTTTATTTAACCTAATATATGTAAAATATATCATTTTGACATGTAATCAATATAAAAAATATTGATGAGGAATTTTACATGCTTCTTTCCAAACTAAGTCTCAGTATCTGATGTGCATTTTCTTTACAGCACATCTCAGCTCAGACTAGCCACCTCTCCGGTGCTCACGGCCACAAGTGGCTGTGTCTATTGTATTGGACAGCAGCTCCGTGGTCCCCAGGGGTCCTGGCTGAAATGGGGGAGTAAGTGTACACACTGACCCTAAAAAGATTTCCCTCAACCAAAGGCTATCTATTTTCGCAAGCCTGAAAAGCCAACGGACTGTGCCGTTCCACCCTTTGCTACAATAAAATTCTGCCATATGATTATCACTACAGCCCAAGCACAAAGCACGTGGGCCTATAGATAAACTTACCTACTATCTGTGTCCAGGCCTACAAAGTCCTTTTTCTCAAAGGGGACACAGAGAAGGGGGATCTTATCCCCAGACTTGTCTGTGGCCCTATCCAGACGCTTGGACTCGAGCACAATGAACAGCGACTCAATGAAGTCCTCGACCCTCTTCTCCACCGTCTCAGAGTCCTCGTAGCTGGGGTAGAAGGCCACGTCGGTGCGCGGCTGCTCGGCGATCTCCCCCCGCAGCCCGAAGACAAAGAGCCGGGAGTCGTACAGCGTGGAGCCATAGATCTCCTTCTGCATGCGGAACTTCTCAAACGTCTGCGGCCAGTCCTTGGCCGAAAAGCAGTCCGTGACGGTGATGAGGCCCACCACCTTGCGGTGGGTCTGGAAGTCGCCCCACTCGTTGTTCTCAGGCGGGTAGTGGTGCCGGTAGCGGATGTAGAGCACTCGCTGGGAATCCCGCACGCTGACCTGGCTCACCGAGGAAACCCTCTTGTAGACCCGGAAGAAGTTCTCTTCCGAGACGATGCCCACAGGCTGCACCGCCACGAGGAGAGTCTGGTGGTCCTCAGCACACTGCATGTAGTCAGGGACGCTCATTTTGAAGCCTCCGCCTAGAGAGAGGAAAGGAGACTGTGAGGTGCACACTGCTGGCCACGCTGGGACGCACCGATCCCGACGTCCGCTTCCTGGAAGGCAGGCTAAGCCCCAAGCAAAGCTGTGGAATACAGTTTGTCTTTGCAGTTCTGCATAAGGCTACCAGAGCTTTTACCACAATCCTGTGACTCGGACTAGGCTCCAAGCTCTCGCAGAGAAGGGGCCGTCTCTCACTTTCTATTTCTAACACCTAGCCAGGTACTGATATAAAGTCAGTGCTCAAAAATGGTTTTGAATGAATAAACGAACAATGAATGAACCCCACTCCCTAAGGAGGAAATAATGAAAAGAACCACAGTGGGATCAGAAGATCTGTATTTGAACTCCAGGCTCCCTGAGCACCTAAGCAGGAAAACAATGGAAATGATAAAACTTGCCGTGTAAGGCTACATGGGGATTACCCGAAGCTGTAAAGGTAAAGTACCTGACACACTGCCTGACCTAAAAGGAGGGATTACGCACATCTACTGGCACGCCTTTACGAACTATGCTACTCTGGGTGAGTGTTTATAACCTCTCTGGGCCAATTTCATCAGATCACAAAGAGAAAACATTACCTGACTCGCCGTACTGTTGGGGAGTTAGGTTAGATAACCCGTACGAAAGCATCTGGCTCACAGGAGATGCCCGATAAATGTCCCGTGAGAGAGTGAGCAAAGCAGCAGATGGGTGCTGCCCCTCCCACAGACCAGCTCAATGGGAACAGCGCCACCTGGAAGTCAGACCATGTACAACACCCCCTGACCAGACGCTGCCCACCTGCGTGACCTGGGCAGGACTGTGCGCTTCTCCGCACTTCAGTTTAATCATGAATAAAAATGAGAATAACATATACTTCAAAGGGTTATTAGTCAATATTCCTGCTTTGATACTGGACTGTAGTTTTGCAAGATGGCACCACTGAGGGACACTGGGCAAAGGGTACACGGGCTTCCTCAGTATCACTTCTTACACCTGCACGGGAATCTACATTCCCTCTCAGAATAAAATGTCTACATTTTTTAAAAGGCTAATGAGATCGAATGAGCTCACTGTATCAGATAAGGAATACACCACACAACCAAGACGCCACCTAGCCGGTAAGACACACTGACCATCCCCACTGGGCCACCGGTGCGCTTCAGAGTGTAGGCATGCGGCACTCGGGGCTGGAGGCGGCTGTTCCCCGCAGGGGCGGAGCTTACGCTTCAGGCCCCACTTGCAAGGGCCCCTTCCATGACCCTTCATGTGATTTTGTATTTGTGATGTTGTTTTCTTGTCCTTAAGCAGGAAATGCAAACTACACAGCCTTCAGGTCACGAGCACCTGACCGCAGAGGCCATGGCAGCACCCTCCCAGCTCAAACAGTGCAATTAAAGGCCATTCCCACATGCCCTCTGCATAATTCTAAGGGCAGGAATGTCGTCCTGGGCTGAGAGGAAGAAGAAGGGCAGCGGCGAGGGAGGGCGGCATCAGAGGCCACCTACCCCACGATGGGCTTTAGATTTCAACCCTCACCCTCCACAAACTTCAAACTACACGTGGATAGAGGAGTATGGGCAAGATCGGGAAAAAAAAGAACCCGAACCCGTGGCTGCCTCACATACCTGGTTTCTACCCAGGACACTAATGGTTGTATGTATATTATTTCATTTAAACCTTTAAACAATACCACCTCAACTCTACAAATGAAGAAACAGAGGCAAAGAAAGGTGCACTGCGTTGGTCAGGGTCACAGTGGGGCCCGGCCGGAGGCGCATTTAACCCCCAGCACGGGCCCTGCACGGACACCTGGAGGGCGATGCCCCCACCC
Source organism: Manis pentadactyla (assembly GCF_030020395.1). Taxonomy (NCBI): domain Eukaryota; kingdom Metazoa; phylum Chordata; class Mammalia; order Pholidota; family Manidae; genus Manis; species Manis pentadactyla. The sequence goes on from NC_080021.1 coordinate 2,590,982, forward strand.
TCCCAAGCCCTCCCAGCACAAACTCTCCAAAGAGCCTTTCCTGCACCGCCTCGGAATGAACCAAAATCATTCACCAAATCAACCTTCAACAAAGAGGTGTGGCACCCCTTCGGGGATGCTCAAAACCCTAAGGGTTGGGGTTGAAGGAGAAAGATTTGGAGTTTTTGTGTTTCTCAAAGGAAGCACGGGTTTAACAGAAACTAAAAAACACTCATCTGCCCTAAACCTTCACCGTACAGAGAAGAAAACGGAGGCCCAGGGCAGAAGAGGAAAGGGCCTTACTGAGGAGCACTGCCTCATCACAGCACCACGCAAGCGCCGGGCACGGCACTGCTGAATGGATGAAAGATCTATAAGGCCCAAGAGGAAAAATGCTTTTAAAAAAGAAAGGAAAGAAGGAGAAAAATCCTACAGAGCCCTCTCTCCTCAATACTGAGGCTGCATCAAGTCACTCAGCGTGTGCCTCCAAAATTAAGATGGGCTGTATCGCGGAATCATCATCATTTACAGAAACTGAGAATTTTGAATCGTAATAGAAATTCCAACCATTCCTATGGTTTTCCCACTTCACCCGTGTGCACAGAGGGCACTCTGTGCCAGGCACTACACGAGGCATGGAATTCTCCCAAACACAGATCTTTATTAACACACGCAGAAACCACACACAGGCCCACCTGAGAAAAGCCGCCTGCAGATAAAACCAAATTAATGAACCTTAAAGCAGACGAGCAGCATACATTGGTAAAAAGGACGCTGCTACCCGCAGCGGCAGGTGGCAGAAAACGCTGGCTGCTGGTACCACATCCATGCAGTCAGTTCCAGCGCCGACCGCCACTCCATGTGGCCACAGTGACTCACGTAGTTTCACTGAAGTTTAGTTTTCTCTCTTATGAAGGCTACAGTGGAAACCAACGACTTACAAAATCTCATCATTCACACACCCAGCATTTGGTGAGGACTCCCCATGGGCCGGGCTCAGTACAGATGAAAAGATAGGATCCCAGACACATTCATGAGCAGAAAGAGTTAATATCATAAAGAAGTTAATTCTCACCAATCTGATAATACAGATTCAGTGCAATTCTGCAATTCCTACAGACTTTTTATGGAATATAGCGATTTAATTCACAGTGAAGAATAGCCAGGAAACTCCTGAAGCACCAGCACTGGGCAGAGGCATCTGTCCACCAGCCAGCAAGACCGGGTGTAACTGCTAACGGGACACAGGGTTTCTCTCGGGGGAGATGAGGTCTTCAGAAATTGAATGTGGTAATGGCTGTCCAGCTCTGTGAATACAATAAAACCAGTAAATTGTATATTTAAATGGGTAAACTGTATGGTGTATGAATTGTATTTCTACAAATCTGTGGGGATTAAAGAAAGAACAAATAAAAAGCTACAGTAGGCACAGTATTTGCACAGGATAAGGAGAAAAACGGAATGTAATCAAGCCCAGACCCAGACCCAGTAATAGCAACGTGAAATTCAGCAGACGTGCCACTGTAGAGCAGTAGGAGAAGACAGGCTCTCCCATAAATGACAGTGGGACTATGGGTAATGCATCAGTGAGAAAAGATACATAAACCAATTGGAATATAGGCAAAATGCTCAAAAAGACATCCTTGAAGAGGATACTCAAATAGCCAGGCCATGTAAAGAAAGATGCCCCACCTCAGTGGCTATCTGGGAAAAGCAAATTAAAACCACAGTGACAGACCGTTTCACAACCAAAAGACTGCAAAAAAAAAAAAAATGTACTGTGGTAAAATAGAGTAACAGTAAATTTACCATTTTTAATTATATAGTACTGTGGCATTAAATACATTCACACTATTGCACAACCATCTCCAGAACTTTTTCATCTTCCCCAACTGAAATTCTGTACCCATTGGACAATTCTGTCCCCTCACCCACTGTCCCCAGCCTCCGGCCACCACCGCTGTGGATTTAACAGCTCTGAGTCCCATACTTAAGCAGGAAGATACACCAGGTGTCTTATGGGGAATGGCTTATTTCGCTTATTAGGATGATTTCAAGGTTCATCCCTGTTGTAGCATGTGTCAGGATTTCCTTTTTTATGCTGAATAATATTCCATTTTATGTAAAGACCACATTTTGCTCACTCCTACATCAAAGGTTATTTGGGTTTTTTCTAGCTTTGGACTACTGTGAATAATGGTATTATAAACATGGGTATGCAGACAAAACACTCTAAGTATGAAAAACACCAAGTATGGGCAAAGACGTAGACCAAAGGCAGCCCTCCTCCGTGACAGGGGGCCTGCAGCTGGTACCTCCGAGGCCCCTCAGTTTCCCCCCTAGAGGAACTCTGGCATGCGGATGGCAGGGGGCATGAACAGAACCTCAAAGAAGCAAGAACTAGAGACAACACAAATGACCACCATCAGGAGCATAGATAAATAAACTCGGGTCTTTTAACACAAAGGGATACTAAGAAAAGTGAGAATTAGTGCCCAGGAGCCACTCTGCAGGAACATGGAGGAATCCCCAAAATGCAAAGGGCAAGTGGAGCAAGTAGCAGAGCAATACAAGCAGCATGATTCCATTTATATAAAGTTCAAAAACAGGCGACATTAAGCAATACAGTGCTCACACATACAGCGAAACTGTAAAGAAAAAATAAATTGGGATAGCAATTTGAGAGACAAACAGCAGACTTCAGAAGTAGTGGTTACGTTCTGTTTCTTAAGGACGGCAGGTAGAGGGTGTGTGCTTTGCCATTCTTCAAAATGTACTCAAACATTGCATACATTTTTGATGGATTATGAATTTAAAAATTTTTCAAGACTTAAAAAATGAGGGTCCAATGTCAAGGATCTTACAGTCTAGTTTTCAGCAGATAGCTTGCTTGAGAGCCTAGCTTCAGCCTCTCCTCTACCAATACATTGTGTAGCTGCTCCTGCTCAGCACTTCCTACATGAGCAGAAAAGTCAATGCACGAAAAGGCAAGTGTGTTACAGGGGCAGATCAGTCTGAACACAGATAGACAATGGGCCTCAAATACAGGTCTGAGGACAGGAGGTGTTCAATTTCTCTAGTCTGAAGTAAAGTGAGAAAAATAAGTATGTATGAGCTTTTCACAAAACTGAAGTAAATTTAAGCGCTTTATAAGTACTAATGTTTATTGTCATTTATTTTTAGGTCATGACCTTCCTTGCTTTTGGGCATTAAAACACTCTTGCTTTTACAAAGTGATGAGGAGAGTGGATGGTGGTTATTTTTCCATTGTCCTGTCTGGGCAAAAATTAAAATTGACAACCCTGTAATTGATCCTTGAGTTTTTTTTGGAATTTACCAATCTATAGTATCTAAACAACTAAGTCACCCTGAACCAAATGACCCCTCTGGGCCCCTTCCAGTTCTAACCAGGCACCAAAAAGCCTACCAGAAATCAAATCCACATCACAGCTCCACAGACCTTACAACCTCAAGCAACAGTTTTCCCAGAAGCAGCTCAGTATCAGCAAACTGCTTGTTCACTTTTGCCCCAAATTCAGATGATACATCTAACACACAAGGAAATCTGTCTCATATAAAGTGGGAAAAGGAATTGCACTAGGCTGTTTACAACTTACACTTTCAGACTTCACAAGTCCTAAGAAATCACCATTATTATCTTCCATCTTACAGGTGAGGAGCCCCAGGCTCAGTCACCTGCTCTTAATCTGTGTGACAAATTGAAGCCAGCCTCCAGAGTTCATGCTTTCCCACTGGTTTCTTCAAGGGAGAATGTGATGAAATAAAACCTGGCATTGTTTCAGTTTTGGTGTCTGAGGCTAATCTAATACAAATATTAAAACATCAAAAATACATTTCTTCGACTTAGTAGTTCCTCAAAAAGTTAACATAGAGCTTCCATATAAACAGCATTTCTACTCCTAAGGACATACCAAAGAGATTTGAAAAATGTCCATGCAAAAACATAGACGAATGTTCATAGCATTGTTATTCATAACAGATAAAAAGGGAACACATGAACGGCCATCAACTGGTGAATGGATAAAGAAAAGGTGGTGTGTCCAACAACAGAATATTACTCAGCCATAAACAAAACACTGACATTGCCACAACAGGGATGAACCTTGAAAATGTAATGCCAAGTGAAAGAAGCCAGTCACAAAAGGCCGTACATTGTATGATTCCACATTTTTTAAATGCCCAACAGGCAAATTTATGGAGACAGAAAGTAAATCGGTGGCTGCCATGCACCTGCCACGGGGAGAATGAGTGGCCACCAGTGAGCACGGAGTTTCTTTCTGGGGCGATGAAAATGCTCCCTAATGGTGACGGCTGCACAGCTGTGAACTGACTAAAACCGCTTAACTGAACACTTCAAATGGGGGCATTTTGCGGTTCATGAACGATATCTCAAAGTCACTTCTAAAAATATTTCTTGACAACTACTTTTTCCTCTACACTACTAGTCTGCCACACGATTTAATAAAAAAACAAAACCTGGGTCTCCCAACATCATGTCTCTAGAGTTGTTGTTTCATGTTAATAAATACTAGCTGGGCTGGCCTAGGAAGAGGCTGTAACTATTTTTTAAAATCGACAGTCACTAGTTTAAGGGGGGGGGGGAATGTCAGCGCCACGCCCTCAGCTCATTTTGAACTAAACCGAGCCTTGCTTTCAACATTTTAATCCCTCGCCATAAAAACATGTGCAATCGACAAGCACCTCTTCCTAACGCGAGCAAACGCTAGGTTAAAGGCATTTACGGTGCGAGGGCGGCTAGAGGCGGGTCGCCACGGGCAGAAGACGGAGGGCGGGCGCGGCGCGGACCCTGCCCGAGAGCGCCCGGGGAACCTGGCGTTCACGGCCGCGGACCTGCCTCGGGAGGCGGCGTCCCGGCCGCCGCCAGGCTCCCGGCGCCTGGGATCCCGGGCAGGCTGGGAGGCGAGCGGAGGGAGGCCCGGGGCGTGGGCCGCGGGCGCGGCGCGCGAGCCCGAGGGGGCGGACCCGCGGGCCGAAGGCCGGACGGACGGCCGCGGCGCTCTGCGGGGAGCAGGACGAGACGCGGGCGGCAGGTGCGGCCGCGGCCGGGTCAGGGGTGCCCGGGGCGCCGGGCGGCGGCAGGCGTGGCGGGGCGACCCCTCCGCGGGCACAGCGGACTCGCGCCCTCGCCCGCGGACACACAGCCCTGCCTCCCGCAGCCGGCCGCCCCCCTGCCCGGCAGCCCCCACCCCGCACTTACGGAGCCGACGGCCTGGCGGGCGGCGGGGCCCAGCTGCCTGCGGCCGCTCTCCCGGCTCCGGGCGGGAGCTTCCTACCGGCGGCCCAGACGGCGCCGCTCCTGCGCATGCGCGGAGCTGGGGCCGAGCCGGCGATCCGCTCCGGGCTTTAGGAGACTCGCGGGGGAGAGGCGGGAGTGGGCGCGGGCGGGAAGGAGACGGGCGGAGGGGAGGGGCGAGGGAGGAGGGGGGAGGGGAGGGGAGGGGCGACGGGGGAGGGGGAGGGTGGAGGCTCGCCGGGGACCTCGGGGCGCCCTGCGAAGTAGCCGGCCGGAGCGCGAGCCGGGGCGCGGTCCCCACCCTCGTGGACTGCCGCACCCACACCAAGGGCTTGGAACCGGCCCCGGGCTGTGGGACAGCTGTCCTTAGTCCAGGGCCAGGGCGCCCAGCTTGCTAGCGGGGGGAAGAAGCCACATAAGATTTCAACCCCAATCTGGTACAAACAAATAAATAAAAAGGAATTCACATACATACCTCGGAACAAAGAGCATATTTGGAAAGACACCCAGGACTTGTTAGTGGCACCTCCAGAGAGGGCTGAGAGAACAGAGTACCCTCTTGTGTATTTTTGTGTCCTTTTGGAGTGCTTCACCATGTGCAAAATGAAAATCTTTTTCAATTAAAAAATGTTATGAAAAAAGGTAATGGAGAACAAGAGTAGTTCTCTCAGCAAATACAGCGGGCTCGGAAAAACGGAGCCATCACTTTAAAGCCAGCAAGCATTTATTGATTCTCTGCTATGTGCCCAAGTGCTATTTTATGGCATATTTAATTATTCATACTTTTTTATAAAATAATAATATGCTTTCCCTCATCCCTGCCCAGGGTAAGTGGGAAACCAACTGAGTTTTTATTTAATTGTTTTGCAAGGAATAGGAATGAGTTATAAACAGACCATATCTTCAGGGCAAAACAGAGTGGATCTCTAGCGTGCCAGACAGCCACGAAGGGATTGCAATAGAGATGTCCAGAGCTGAGGGAGAGTGCCTCCGGGACACTACAAAAAGCAGCCCAAGGTGGCTGCTCCATGGTATTGAGAATGCAGGGCGACAGTTACAAAGCAGAAAATGTACATTAAAAGGAGGTCACTTTACAGAGATCTCTTTGCCAGAAATAGAGCCCCATGCTTAGCTCACAGTCTTCACAGATCCGTGCAAGGTAGCTATTCCTAGTGCTGAGGTCCAGAAAGGACACACCACTTGGCTGGGGGCCCACAAGTGGCTGGGGCTATTTAGGGATTTAAATCCAGGGCTATCCAACTCCATGATCCTTCTCTGTCCTTACTCTCTCTATAAATGGATAAGACAAGTCATTTGGAAAGCTGGCAAAAGAAAATACAACTATTTTTGTAGAGTGTTTCTCTGTTTACAGTGGACTCACATTATTTCATTGTCCCAGCAAATCTGTTGAGGAGGAAAGGAGACTATTAGGCATTTTCACCAACGGAGAAAACATTACATTTACATTGCATTGACAGCCCCACAGTCATCAAATGGGGGTGGTGCAGACCAGTCCCAGGGCTGTCCTGCTCCTGGGTGCTCCTTTCACAGATTTAACATTTCTTGAGCATCTAAATAATCAGGCCCAAGCTCACACCCGCACCAGATCCCCTGTATAAAAGTCCTAACAGGTGGAAAGTTTAATGATACACAGCCTTATTAAAAAGTTCTCCAGTAAAATGACACAATCTGCTTTCCTGAAACATCCAGTCACAGGGTCTCGAGGATCGATGCCCCAAGAGGCTACATGGGGTTGAGACCTGTCACTGAAATGCGAATCAAAAGTGCAGGTCAGAGCACCCACTTCATCACTGACACTATAATCTCAGTCTTCATCTACAAAATGTGGATAATCTACTTCGTAGGGCTTTTATCAGTATTACATTTTTTTAAGTCAAGTATGAGAAAGCACTGAGACCGAATGGGACAGATGGAAGTTCTGGTTCAATTCTGTGATGAGCTACTTGCACAACCTGAGGTCAGGGTGATTATATATCCTGATTTGCCTGGGACAATCCCAACGTATGCCTGTTGTCCCAGCTAAAAGTGTTCCAGTTGGGTTATAGGATCACCCCACTTTGGGCAAAACCCATCACCTCTCAGGATTTCTGACTCCCTAACATCATTACAAAGATTTCCTCACTCCTTTCCATGTTGTAGGGCTCTGCTCTACGGAACAGTCCACTCAGATACCCGTCCATAATGCCATATCTCACAGGGGCTTTTTAGTTCCCAAGAGGAACGGGATTCATTTATTTAACCACATATATTAGGTACCAGTAAGAACCAGACTCTTGAGCAGGTTTTTCTCATCTACTCCCTCAAAATAATACAATCATGGTAGATACCATTTACCTGGCAGGTAATGTGCAATGTGCTTGGCACAAATTTCTTATACAATCCTTACTATAACCTTATAAAGTAGGTTGTTCTAATTTAAGGGGACTACACAGTAACACGCCCTTTTTCTCTGCCCGAGTGAAGAACAACTGAGAAATAAAACAAAGGAATCAGATAGTGGATATTTACAAGTCAGTTTTATTACCAATATGTTGGTTGGACAGTGTGCTTTAGATCTGGAGCCAACATTTTGGTTTTGATTTACTGAACTCTTCATCTCAGGATTATTCAGACTCAAGTCTCAGCCAGCACTGGACAACCAGACGCCTCCTTGAATGGCCCAAAGTCATACAAGCTAATGAGGACAAAGCTGGGATTCAACCCCAAAGTAAGCGCCAAAGCTCATTTTAAACCTCACAACCCCTCCGCAAATAACCATGATCTCCTTTCAGAGGCGAATGTAAAGTAATTGGGAGGCTAGCCGGGATTCCAGTCAGGCGCTTCAGTGTTCAACTGCTGCTTTCAGAAATGGGGAGCCTTCAGGGAAAGTCCTTGAAATAAGATAGACTGTGTGTCACCCACCTCCCTTTGCAAGAACCATTTCACATCGGATTTGTGCGGAGAAGGGAGGCGACAAGGTTGCAAAGGAAGGGACACCACAGAATCAGCCAACTGTGCCTCCTGCAGTCCGACTCAACTCTGCCTCCCCAGCGCCTAGCACAAACTCCGACCCAAGGTCTCAACGAAAGCCGAGTGAATCAATCCGTTCCAAGAATGAATGAATGAAATCCAGAGCCGGCCACAGGGGTCCCAGCAGCACCGCGAGCGGGGCCTCTACGCAGCCACTCAGCGCGCGCGCGCGCGCCCGCCCTCCCAGTTCCCTCCGGCTGCGCGCAAATCCCGGAGCTCTGGTGCCCTAGACCGCCTCGGCGGGAGTGCGCATGCTCGAGAACTGGCTGGGGCCGGGCTTCTGGTTCCCGCGGCGTCCAGGGTGGGGGAAGTGGAGGGGACAGGTTTGAAGCGATTGGTTGGGAACGCAGAAGCCAAGCTTCCCGTCTCCCCCAACCGGGTCTTACCATAGAACCAAAGACCCGTTATGACTAATCCCATGCCCGCTACATAACCCCAACTAGACGAAGGGAGACGGTCCCCGTCGGACCCTCTGTGCCACACCCTCAGGCCGAGGAGCGGCCGGAAGTGACGCAGGGCGCCCGCGGAAGGATTGAGGCCCCGCGCCTGTTGCCCTGGAAACCGAGCCCCCGGCCTGCTCCCGTGCGTCGGGGGGCCTGGGGTCCCGGCGCCGGGACTCGGCGTCGGGCGGTAGGACCGCAGGAACTGCCTCGTGTGTGCGCCTTTATTCACTCCAGAAATACGTGTCGGAGGCGGGCGGTGTGCCGCGCTGCGCTCACCGACTCGGGGGAGGGTCGTGGTCCGCGCAGATCTCCCCTACAGCCCTTGGGATTCCTTCCTACCTGCTCGTCTCCATTTCCGAGCCCAGCTCCCGGCCTCAAAGCAAACCCCCTGCCCTTCTCCCGTTTTCCCCCGAGCCGTGCCCGGGCGTGCTTCCTGGGCTTTGCTCTTACTCAGGCCAGAACAGTGCCCGCCTCGCGGGTTCCCGCTCCTTCCATCTTCCCGGGCGGCGCTTGTCCGTGTTGACGTGTGGGGTGACTGGAGGTGTTCTTTTATTCCGTATTTCCTCATTTTTTTCCTTCAAAAAGCATACATACAGTGCTATCATGATGGAAAATAAATGAGTCTTAAAAAGACCAGTTCTTTTTCCTCAAGAGCTTGTTTTAGGGAACACTTTTTGGGGGGTTAACTTTTTAATATATAATTTCAAGCTTACAGAAAACTGCACAAATTGTAAAAGTCCGATATACCCTTTACCCATATTCATCACTTACTCACATTTTGTCTTATATTCTCTGGGTAAATATATAAATTTATTCCAGTAATGTACTTTATAGCTATTTTCTCCTGTCCAGGATCACGTTACAATTAGTTCATTTTTTAAATTATTTTTTTTATATGAAATAGTTGCTCAGTCTTCCTTTGTCTTTCATGACTTTCATATGTTGAAAGAATACAGGCTAGCTATTTTGTAGAATGTTCCTCACTTTGAGTTTGTCTGATGCTTTCTCATTTTGAGATTGAGGCTGTATGTTTTTTGCAATCCCAACCACATCAGTGATAAGTCTTTAGTGCGTTCTCTCGGGAGGAACATGGGGTTGGTTTTTCCCATTGTGACCATTTTGATCACTTGGCTAAGGTGGAGTCTGCCAAGTTTCTCCACTGTAAATCTATTATTTTTCACGCTGTAATTAATAAGTAATTTGTGGAAAGATACTTGGAGATTATGTAAACCTATTTTTCATTAGACTTTCACCAATGAATTTATATCCAAGATATCTCAAGAGTGACTATCAGTGGAGCAATGACTGTCATTTACTATTTACTACATTTAAAGGCACATGTGCTTTCACATTTTCTGGGAAATAACATGTGTTCACCCAGCAGATAATAGGTGATCAGTAAATATTACTGACTATGCTGTTTCCTTCCTTTATAGATTAAGAGATTTCCTGTTTCATGGAGTATAATGAAGCACTAATTAACTTGCCATCCAGATTATACTTTTCATGCTAACATCTATCTCAGTGCCTGTCATATATTAGCAGTAAATTTTTGGAATGTACAAAGGAAAACCACACACACACCAAGAAACTATATCAATAAGACTAAAATATTAGAAATGTGATCAGCTAATCCTTAAAAAGTTCTCCCCAGTGCATGGTGGTCTCTTGTAGACCCAGAAAGCTTGTGAGTATAAATTATAATATACCCAATTTAAGAAAACTGGATTTACATTTCAAAATAAAGTTTAAATACGAAAAGAAATTAGAAAATCCTGAGGATTTTTAACATAGGAGTAACTGCAATTCCACGTGTGACCACCAGATGTCAGAACAATCTAAGGAGCTATTTAAGAAAAAACAAACATCTTTGGCCTGAATTAAGACCTAATTAACTTAAATTGCTTCCAAAACCTTGGATTTTGTCACTTTGTCAGGGCAGTCTGGGTCACTCAGTTCTGGAAAAATTCAGAGTGGGAAGGAATTCACAAGAGAGATTTAGCTGAATTGGCAGTGGCTTAATTTTGGAATTGAGTGGTTTGAGAATTCAGATTCCGTTATATATTTTATATGTAGCATATAAAACAATATATAATAATCCAATTGGAAATATATATTAAATATTATTTTTCAAGTTATAATTCAATTTTTGTTATTCTTTATACCTTTTGTGTGTCTTAAATATTGCAGCATTAAGGCTAATTTTTAAAAGACTTAAGCTACATCTTTGCTTTCTGCCAGCTTGATACAGGATTTATCTGAATTATTCAAATACATAGACCAAATTATTCAAATAATGATCAAGTGGAAGGGTTTTTTTTAACTTCGAGTATCCATACCTTTGCCATTTGCCCCTTTTTTCCTTCTTTTTCTGGAGCAAAAAGGATTCAGATCACTTGCAGAAGCAGAGTAGAATGGTGGTTACCATGGGCTGGGGGGTGGGAGAAATGGGGAGGTGTTGATCAGAGGCTACAAACTCCTAGGTAAAAGATGAGTAAGTTCTGGGGATCCGATGCATAGTATTGTGATTATAGCTAACAATACTCTAGAGTGCATTTTAAAATTGCTGAGAGACTTGATCTGAAATGTTCTCACCACCAAAGAGAAATGATAATTATGTGACATGACAAAAGTGTTAGCACACTATGGTGGTAAGCACATTACAATATGCAAGTATATCAAATCAACATGTTGTATACCTTAAACTTACACCATGTTATGTGTCGATTATATGAGAAGATTTAGATCAAATTAATGGCAATGAGACAAATCTAGATCATGCACCACCTGATGGGATACAGAATAGAGATCATAGAACCATTTCCATGATATTCCTACCAAAGATGCATGACCTGGATTTAATCATGAAGAAATAGATAAACCAAAATTAGGGACATTCTAGGAAACAACGGCCTGTAATCTTTAAAAGCAAGTGTCAAGTTCATGTAAGTCAAGGAAAGACTAAGGAACCGTTGCAGATTGAAGAAGGCTGAAGAGACAGGACAATTAAAGATCAAGTGTGATTTTAGACTGGATCATTTTACTAAAAATGAAAAAAGAAAATATTGGAATATTGGAACAGCTGGTGAAATTTGAATGGAGCCTGAGGATCAGATGGTAATAATACATCAAGGTTAATTTCCTGATTTTGGTGGCTGTGTTGTGGTCACGCGGGATAATGTCCTTGCTTGTGGAAAATACAGGCTAACCTCTTTAGAGGTGTTGGGGCAGTAGGTCAGCCATTTAAAGTGGTTCAGAAAAATAAGTTTGTACTATACTTGAATCTTAAGTTTGCAGTTGTTTAAAAATCATTGTAAAAAGAATTCCAAAGAAGGTCAAACAGTTAAAAATACACCACGATTTCCTGGCCTGACTCAGAGGTACTGAATGAGAATGCTGGAGGTGTGGCCTTGAAATGTGTGTTTTTATTTTTTATTTTTTTTATTTTTTTTTTTTTTTAATTATTATTTTTTATTGAAGGGTAGTTGACACACAGTATTACATTACATGAGTTTCAAGTGTACAACACAGTGGTAGAACATTTATATACATAATTCTAGGTTGAAATGTGTGTTTTTAAAAGCACAGCCAGGTTTGGAAAGCAACAACTCCCTTGGCCTAAGAAAAGGAAGAACAGCCTGTACGTGCAGACCAATTTCCTTTCAACATCCTTTCATCCAGATCGTCACTGGGGCAGCTAAAAAAATCTGTTCCATACAGTTGCCTTGTTAAATTCCGCCTCCTGAGGCTCCCAGAAGGGAGGATTTCTGGGAACCTCGGCCTGGTCCAGGGCCATACTGGTGTTTTATGGTTCCCTTGGCTTTGACTATTACAGAAGCTGTAGCCTGTGGCCGGGGCTTCCTGGGGGGCCTCCCTACACTCCTTCACAAATCACAGGAAACCTGCTGGTAGCTCTACTCGGCTCAGCACAAACATCGCTCAATTCTTTCCTTTCTTCAGATCCAAGCACTGCTCCAGCTTCCCGGAGTCAGTCCTCATGTGCCCTACAGCCCAAAAGACACTTCAGAAAGCCTGAGGAAAGCCACCCTCAACAAGACCTTACAAGGGTCCCAGAAATCCCTCCCGTGGTTGCATACGACTCAGAACGTACTGAGCCTCAACGGGTGAATTGTGCGCCATGTGATATAATTCTCTTTTAAATTGAAAAAGACTGCTCCCTGTCTCCCAGCCCAGCCCCACCCCGAGTCCCTGCCCCATTGCACGGTTCAGCCTGACTGAACTAGTGGTTTCGGGGTGTCTTTCTTTCCTGCCAACACCATGCTCCCTCTTCCCTGACATGCCCATTTGGCAAAGCTCTCCTCTTTCTTCAAATCTTAATCCAAGTCCTCCGTCCTTGGTGGTGCCCCCCGACTCCCCAGGGCTCCCTCCCCAACCTCCACATCTCTGTCAGGAGACTTTCCACCTGGCAGGTAGCTCACATCTGACCCACACGTGGTTCTAGAAGCTTCATCTCCAGCACAGGGACCAGGACTGGGTCAGGACTTCCATGGACTGTTGTTACATGAGCAAAAAGAGAAACAACAGAACATGGGCCGCAGACCAGGGACAAACCCTGGGCAGGGGAGGATGACAAAGGCCTGAGGGCTCCCAGGGTACAGTGGCATGCTGCGAGGAAGGCAGGGGGTAACATGAAGCCCACCTGCTTTACGGCCTTTGTATGCTGCTACCATTCTAAGAACTCTGTATTGTCTCATTTTAAGGGACTCCATTTCCCCCTGAAAGCCCCACGAGTACCTGGCTCCTTCCAGAGGCTGACTTACCTGAGACCGTGTTTGCAGAGGAAGCTGGGCCCCCCACTCCCGCCTAAGGGAGAGCCTGTCAGAGCAGAGAGAGTGCAGGTGACAGCAGGAGGGGAGGACGCCCCTGTCCCCATGCAAAGCCCCGGGCCTTAGCTATGTGTCTATCTTAAAAGTATGTAAAAGTGTAATTTTCAAAAAGTGAAAAACAAATACAGGGACAGTAACGGCAGTCAGACTCACCCTTCCTCTGTGAACATCAGAGTACTGGGAGGAGAGGGAAAACAGCTGTTCTGAGACATCGGCAGCAGGCAGCTAAGGGCTGTCCCGGGCAGGAGAAACACAAGAGGGGCGCCCCCCGCCTGGGGTCTGTGTCTGATGCACAGCCGCGGGAGAGGGACTCAGAGCCCAGCTTCACTGAGCTGAGGAGACGGATGGCAAGGAGAGAGCTGGGAAGAGCCGACCCACTAGGGGTGTGTGACCTCGGCTCACCTCCCAGGGGCGCGCGTGCAGGGGAGGCGGCTGCTGCGCTTCCTCCACCCGTACTAGCTCCTGGGGCTGGGCCTCTCGGCAACCAACAGAAGACAGAGTGACGGGAGAGCATGGCCGGTGGGGACGTGACATGGCACAAAGGCTCTGGTATGAGGTTTGGCAGTTTCCATTCCACACACATACATTCACTTGTATGACCCAGTAATTCCCCTCTTCAGAAGAGGAACAAAATCATGCCCCTGAATGCTCATAGCAGCTTCATTCATAATCACCGCAAAAGAGAAATAACCCAGTGTCCAACAACAAGGAAAGGGGGATTTGACGAAGCAATAGAAAAGAATAAATTCCCGATACACTCGGCTGTGTGGATGACTCTCCCAGATGTGTGCATGAAAGTCAGACACAGAGCAAATGACCTCATGGATGGGAGGCTCTGGGAAGGATGACGCACCCTCGCCGTGGCAGGAAGATCACGTGAGGCGCAGGGCCCAGATGGAGTTGACTGGAAAGGGGCGCAGTGACTTTTTACATCGTTGGAAATGTCTATACCTCGATGGTGGCAGTGGTTACATGGGCGTTTACATTATTCAAACGTCACTGAACTCTGCACTTAAAGTGGGCACATTTTATTATATGCAATAATGTGTTCAATAAAGTTGATAACAAACATATAAAATGAACCTGTATCAAATGTAACTCCTAAATGGAAGGAAACAGCAGGCTAACAAAACTGCTTCAAAAAAGGATATGAAAAAGACAATCAAATCTACATTCCCTCAAAGAAATAATACAGGAGTAGGACTGCAAAATGAACACAGAATAAAACCGTGGGTTTGGAACTGTCATCTCACGTGCATCTCTGTAAGACGGTACCGTTGGCCTTGCTGGAGCTTAAGAAGCTGAAGTCACTGTCAGCTTTCTGGAACTCGCACCCACCCTCAACAACTTCATCAAAGCCCCAAATGACACCACCAGACTCACCCCTACACCACACTCCGCAGACTCTGAAAGAGTCATCTCTCTACCTCACCTCTACATTTTGGATAATTTTTCCTTACAATTAGAATTTTTGAGAATTGTAAAAAGCATGCTGGGAAAAGCCAATCTTCTACCTAGCTGTTTCTCCATCGTACTGTTCTCAGCAACAACAAAAGGTTGGTGAGTATTTTCCTTCCCACAGCTCAGTCTGTAGTTGCATCTTTTGAGTGATTTCAATGGGGAAAAAGTCAGAAGTTTCCCTTTGAAAAAACAGGTTTCATTTTGCTTTTGGCAGATCAGTGTAACATTCAGACATCAGTCACTTCACAAACGTTGTCACGACCCTTAGTCTCCCCAGACACTGGTCTTCAGGAACACTTCCCCAATATTACTGGATCCTGTCACTCATATCAGTGCTTCTCACTTGGCAAAGGCGAACTGGAATTAACAGGATTTCATTTTTCCCAGCTGCTGAGCACGGTGGGTCAGACGGGGCACCTCCATGTAAATGAGCAACAAGTGCATTTAAGAGTCATGTGCTAATTCTCGGTAGTACTGCCCAGAAATTAAGAACGTGAATGATTCTCATGACTGGATAACAAGTCGTTTTGCAAACTAACTAGTTTCAGTTATTTTCTTTCAACAAAATTGAAGGAAAACCTGCTGAGTTGTTAGCTGACAAATCACTAAAAATGATTTTTTATCTTAATCACATTTGAGTTCAAAGAATTGAGAGACACTTCTATAATTTCTTCTGTTCCCATTCTACTTATTTATGTGAACAAGGCTTTCAACACACACACAAAAACTAAAACTGGCAATAGGATTGGTGCATAATCTCTCTCATTCAAGCAAAAAATAAACACTCTCAGGTCCATAAAGTGACTTTAAAATATTTATTTCATAAAGAGATTTATTTCCAATAAAACTTACCTTTATGTTAATCTAATATTTATCCAAATTTGTAATGATATTTTAATTTTTTGGCCAATTGTGTGCCAATAGTAATTTTTAATAATAAAGCAACAAGGAAGAAAAAGATTCTAATTCTTAGAGTCTTTGGGCTTAGGAATTTCAATTTTTTAAATTTCAATTTACATAGGTATTTCTATTGAAGGGAAGTTTGTCAGGTGATAAGTAAAAGTGTAAAGAAGTGGTACAAGACGTAGAGTGGAAATCTTCAAGGTTAAAGAAGAGTTTGTACATGTATGTTCTCAGTGGGTTACAATGACATGGTTTTAGATTCCACTTAGGTACATTTAGAAGTAACTTTTTTATGTTAAAATTTCAGTATGCTGAGGTTTATGCCCTTTGCAGCTACTTAAGTTGAAAACATTTTAATATCCACATAAAACCCACTAGGGAATATATGTCATTTTTGAGAATACTTGAAAAAGAACCTTAAGGTGATTGGCAGAATATAGACAACTTCTTAGGGAATGGAATTCCAGTCAAGATAGAGGGTAAATTCAAGCTTGGGCATGTCCCTCTCTTCCAAATCACAACAATCAGCAATGATGGGGAAATATAAAAATAGGAAAACAATATACATATGTATGTATATGCATACATAAAACTGTGCACAAAAAAACAAGATAATTCCCTTGACTAGAAACAGAAGAAACAAGACTGAAGCTGGATGGAGAATGGAGGTCCTGAACTTGGCAGAGGAGGGTGGGAGTTAGACCCAGGAAAGGAATGGCATCAGAAAGTACACCGCATCGGGCATCATGGGACATGGACCAGGGCACAGGGTCCAGACCCCTAGTGGGACTCTCCCACCTTTAGAAAAGGACAAAGAAAAGGTGCCCTAGCAAACTCATAGACCATGTGTATCTTGATATTTCCCAAAAACATTCAAAATATGCATGATTATCCTATGGAAGGAAACACAGCGGCCTCAAAGAAGTCAACACCCTGATCCTCAGAACCTGGGAATATGTGACCCTCCATGGCAAAAGGGGCTCTGCTGATGTGATTGAATTAAGGATTTTGTTGATGGGAGATTATCCTGGAGCACCCAGTGTCATCCCAACGGTCCTTATAAAAGGCAAGAGGGTCAGAGACAAAGACATGATGACAGCAGCAGACACAACCCAAGGGACTTGAAGGCCTGATGGCTGCTGGCTTTGCAGGTGGGAAGGGGCCACAGCCAGGGAATGCAGGTGCCCCTAGAAGCTGGAAAAAGCAAGGAACGGAGTCTCCCTTCAGACCTCGAAAAGGAACAGAGCCCTGATGACACTGTGACTTCAGGACTTCTGTCTTCCGGAACTTTAACAGTGTCATTTAAGCAACTGAGTTTGTGGTGATTTGTTACAGTGGCCATAGGAATGCCTGCAATGCCTGTTCACAGGCCGGGTGGCTGAGGCTCCTTGCAAGACCCTCAGGCAGTAAGCAGGGAGCCAGGGTGTAAGCAGAGGTTGGCCGGCTCCACAGCCTGCACACTCTCCCTGACTCACCCGGGCATCTCCGTGTCCCAAGGCTGGCGCAGGTCTCCAGGTGCATCGACAGAGCCACCCTGGGCCAAGTGGGACCTGCTCAGAGACACGCAGCCCTCGAAAGGCGCAGTCTTCCAGGGCACACGCTCTGGCCTCGCAGCAGCCCCCGTGGCAGTCTGCCGTGGGTGTCCACCACTGTAAGCCAGGCTGTGCTGCCTCTCTGTGGCCTGCCAGGGTTTGCACAGAGGACTGGGGTGCCAGCAACCCAACACCACACAGCATTCCTCCCGGCTGGAGATTCTAACTCTGGCCAAACTCCCGGCCACACCACCGCCAGGCTGACGCAGTTAAAACAAACAAAGACGGCAGTTTCTGGCGGACCTTTTACTCCATTATCAGGCGTTGGACGCCAGCCCCTGAGAGCTCTCCTAAGTATTTCTTCCAGTTGAGGAGAGTGATGTCAGCCTGGGGAACAGCATGTACTGGAAATAAATTTCCTTTCAGAGGAACATGTCTGAGCCAGAGCAGTCAGGAAAAAGTGGGTCAGCACTTGGCTTTTTTTTTTTTTTAACAAGTACACTCATATCCAGAGCTGTAATTGGGCTCAGAGCCAAGTAAGCTTGGCCTTTTTGAGGCTCCACCATCCGGTCCACGTTCTACCCAGAGACTGTGGGAAATGATTGTGCACCCCGGTTCAGGGAGCAGTGCTGGGCACCCAGTGCCTGTGGAGCTGCGATGAGAACCGAGCTCTCGTCCCCGGGAGTGTGGTCGCTGTCTGTGGCTGCCGTCTCAGGCGGCACAGGGTCGGAGGCTCAGCGCGACGCCGGTGACCTCCCAGTTGTGCAGTATGACGCCCAGCGCTCCTGGGGAAGCCGTTTTCCTGGCGCTTTGGAGTTGTTGGTGGAATTCAGCTCCTGCAGGTACAGGACTGAGGCCCCGCTTCCTTGCCTGCCACCCCCAGCAGCCACGGCCATCGGCTCTCAAGGCCCGAGACGCCTGCGTCAGGCCCCCTCGTCAGCCCCACTCACACGGCAAGTCTCTCCTGCCTTTTCTGTTGTTGCCTCCCTGACCGACTCTGCCTCCCTGTCCCCCTTCCTCTTCTAAGGGGTCCTGTGCTTATACCGGCCTGCCTGGGTAACCTGGATCATCTCCCAGTTCAAGGTTGCTAACTGGTCACATCTGCCAAGTCCCTTTTGCCATGCAAGATAGCCCAGGCCTGGGTTCAGGGGCTGGGGCATGGGCATCTCCGGGCACCGCAGGGAGGGAGTAGCCCCCAGCCCTGAGGGGAGGAGCATACTCAATGAGGGGACTACAGCCACTGTTTAGGGAGCCTGTTAAAGGCTGCTCGCAGTGACCCCTGACCCTCACAGCACCTTCGTGCACGCAGCACCCTCCACTGACGTTCTGGGAGGCTGCAGCCCAGAGAAGGCATGTCGGAGCCCATGGTCACACAGCTGGGGAGAGGCAGAACGCAGGTCTGCCAGGTTTCAGAGACCAGAGGGTGCAATGTGAGCCTACAGTTAGTAACCAGAGTATTCAAGACGGTATCTGACTCACTACACACCCGGCAGGGGCTGGGATCAGTCAACACCTTGTCATGGCTGTCTGCTGGCCAGCTCCGTCAGGCTCCAAACAAACCCCTTCCAGGCTCCATTCTGTCCCTTTGCCTGGAGCACCCCTGCCCTGTCCCTGGCCTGAGCCCCATCCTCATGCCACCTTGGTCACATGCTTTGTGTACCAGTCGGAGTGGCACAGCCTGGGTGAGGACAGCCCGCCTCTCCACCAACCTGGGGGTCCTGCTCTGTAACCCCTGCCCGGCCTGAGGCACAAATGCCCCCTGAACCAAAACCACATTAGGAACTGGCCGTTTTTCCTCTGCCCAATGTCCTGGTCACACACACCTGGCCTTGCTGATGCCCAGGAGGCACCGTGAGCCTCTGTGCCAAGCTGTGAGCTGGAGCTGGGGTGCTTTGGGTGGGGAAGCAGGGAGTCTGGAGCTGGCCACCAGCTTCCATCGCTGGGCTCGGCTGTGGACTGTCTCCCTTTGGACCTCAGTTTCCTGATCTATACAACGGAGCTAATAACAATCCCCCTTGCAGAGCTGTTGGGAGGGTTAGAGTTAGCACGGTGCTTGGCGCACGTGGTGACTCTGTAAAGGTGGTTGTCACTGTTACTGTACCTCAGTTAGGTCTCTGTCTGAACTCCAGCTTGTCCCCCCAGCAGCTGTGGGACCTTGGGAGCGGGAGTTCACCTGGCTGAGCCTCCCTTCTGCATCTGTAAGAGGGAGACCGCAGTGCTTACCTCCTTGGCCAGTTGTGAAGATTAGACGCCTTCTGGCCTGGCAGGAGCTCAGCCCAGGCAGCACGTGGAAGGTTCTCTCACTGCTGCTGGACTCCTACCCACCTGCCAGCAGGGGCCAATTCATCCCATCATGTGCACTCAAAGCTGCTCTCACCTCTTTGATCAACTCAGTAAGCAATTCCTGAGGGCCTACTAGGTGCCAGGGCCTGTGTTGGGCTCTGTGAGGAAGCCTGATGAATCAGGCCTGGGACTGGTCCCCTGGGAGGGCAAAGAAGGACACTTGGTCAACTGATGCCCTGGGGTCAGTGCTGCAGGGGGAGAGCCACGTGGAGGGGCCAGAGAGGACAGCCAAGGAGGCAGTACACCTCGAGACGTCAGGCTGGGTGGAGAAGGCCGCAGCAGGTGAGGAGCACCAGAGGAGAAGACGCAGCTGGAGCAAAGCGTGGAGGGCACGCCTCTTCCTCCAGGCCGGTGGGAATGAGACTTGCTCCTCGGGCAGGAGTGATCCCTGGAGAGCGCACAGTGTGCTCGGGACTCTGTGGAGGGATGCCCTTGGCTGCAAGGAACAGAAAAACCCGTTGAATGGCTTCAACAATCAGGATGTTGATAGGTCACATTACAAGAAGTCAGAAGTTAGGTCAGTTATTTCAGGGGCTCACCACTGTCATCAAGAGTCCAGGAGTCTCCACCGTTGTGCTTGGCTGCCCTCCGTGTGTGTCCAGTGTCCCTCCTGGCTGCAAGATGGTTGCAGCAGCTCCAGGCATTGCACCCTTATATATCAAGCCCAGAGGCAGGGAAAAGGGGTTGTTCTGTCTTACATCCCTGTTTTTTTTTTTTTTTTGAGATCTAATTCACATAAGTAAAATTAACCATTTTAAAGTGTACAATTCAGTAGTTTTTAGTATATAACCATTTCTAAGTGTACAGTTCAGCGGCACTAAGTACATTCACATTGTTGTACAACTATCACCATCACCTTGCAAACCTCAAACATTATAACACTAGTTCCACATACCTCCTTCGCCTTAGCTCACCTTAGTCCCTGGCAAACACCATTCTACCTTCTGTCTTCATGAATTGGATGACTCTGAGGCCCCTTCCACTTTTAAAGGCCCTTGTGATGACATTGGCACATCAGATAAGAGGATAATCTCCCAATGTTAACGTCTATTGATTCGCAGCACTAACTTAATCTGCAACTTTAATTCCCCTTTGCCATGTAACCTAACATAGTCTCACATTCCTGGGATTAGGCTGGGGGTATCTTTAGGGGCCATAATTCAGCCTACCTACAGTGTGAAGAGCTAGCAGGCACACCGACCTATTTGTGGAGGCATCTCCAGATACCGAGGCGTTGTGCACACTCCCGGGGCAGCAGGGGCTGCAGCCCTCCAGAGCCTGGTCCAGGTGAATGTATGCGCTTACTTTTTCACTTCTGAAATAAATCTACTTTAGTTGATATCTTCAATATAGACTCAGGAGAGAATCCTCAAAAAAGCATATTCCCATGGAAAACTGAGAGCTGAGCTAGAGCCCTGTGTTCTGTCTCAATGAGAAGGGATTTCTCATTAAAAAGCACACAGTTCATTCCATACGACGGGAGGAGATGGTCTCTGAAAGCAGCCCTGGTCAGGACAACTTAGTGCACTTGGAGAATAATTTCTCTAGCAGTGTGGCAGTGGCATTTTTAACCTGTTGATTGAAATAAATTTTTTCATCAACTTTAAAGCCTTATTTTTCTGATGTCTTCTTGGAGCCCTTGAAATAAATGAACTCTGAATGAGCCCTAAATTCCTTCCCCCAAACACAGTGTGAATCTTAAGTGAAATTCTCTCTCTCCAAACGTTTACTGAGTACCTACTACGTGCCAGGCCTGGTATCAGGCACACAAGAAATGGTCCCTGCCTTCCAGAACTCAAGTGTGGCCTTGTATTTGTTAACTGCAACAGGAAAGGAATGGGGATAAAATTCCACCTTAAGCTACTGAATTTTCAGAATATTTTCCCTCTCTTGGCATAAATAGAATTTAGACCATGCTTATTGCCTTTCAGATTGAAAATATCCAGTGTGCACTCCTGGAAGGGATTATAAGTGTTTTCTTCAAATGTGACATGGGCCAGGAGTGCTGAGACAGGATAAGAATTTAATACACCAACGAGTGAGGGTTGACATTTTAGCATATTTTAAATCTTAAAATGTATTGCAAGAAATCTAAAAACAAAGGGAAGAAGAAAAATATTCTATAATTGTGTTGCTCTAACACCACGACTGCTAGCAATTAAATATTTCCTTCTATTAGTCTAAGGAAGAGTAAACAATCATTAAAAAGAACAGGAGAAATACTTTAATATTAAGAGAAAATGCAGGATGCCAGATTGGACAAAGAGCAAGGATGCAACCCATAAACAGATCTGCATGTGGTAAACACTTGGGAGGGAATTCACAAACATGAAAATCATGGGGTTAGAATGGTGGAGGAATATGGGAAAATATTTTATTTCCCAAACTTTCTGCAATGGTGGGGAGGGGTTTGTGGCAGGGTGGCCCACTGAACCCCATTATGGATGGAGTAAGAGGGCTAATGGAGCATCACTGTTAAGTACAGAGAGAGGTGGAACATCAACTGAGCACAAAGTAGGCGCTAAGCACGAGGGCAGGGGGTCACACAACTGTCTGTCCGTTAAGCATGCGTTATTCTCTCTATGAGTGAGGCAGTTGAGATCAACAAAGTTAGGGAATGTTCCCAAGGAAATGGCAGGGCGTGGACAACTCAGGATGGGAGAGTGGTTCTGACATGCGGTCAGCAGGACCCAGACCTCACCACTGCCCAAAAGGACACCAGTCACAGCTGGACTGAAGGCTCTGGGA
Source organism: Manis pentadactyla (assembly GCF_030020395.1). Classification (NCBI taxonomy): domain Eukaryota; kingdom Metazoa; phylum Chordata; class Mammalia; order Pholidota; family Manidae; genus Manis; species Manis pentadactyla. Next base: position 2,613,543 of record NC_080021.1, read on the forward strand.
TTAAGGACAACCTTCTCACCACAAAAGCACTTTTTGCTTCTGTTTGCTTTTAATACAGTTGATATTGATTTTCAGTGATAGTTTTCAAAGTCACTGCAAACACTGACTTCACGAATACTGAACCACTGCTCCTCCGGGACATGTAGCGCCAGGTTCCTGCAAGCCCCTAATCACAACATTTTCATCACCTGGACCATAAATGTTTTATGTATGTTTCTGTTTAAAGACACTTTGTTTTAAATATATTGTTGATTCGTTACTATTCCTTATGTGGAACTCATGCAGAAACTTGAGATTCCCATACAAAATTATTTCCCAAGGCTTTTTCAGACTTTTTCTAACCCAAGTTTCCAGTGAATATGGTTGCAATTAATGGTGTGCATACAACTTCACAGCCTGCTGTCCATTTAACAAAAGCATTTTCCATGATGCTGCAAGTTATGTATAAACATCATTATCAAAACCTTTTTGTGAAGTTTTTCTGACATTATAACCGCATTCTCTCCTTCCCTCAGCCCCACCCCCAAATCCAACCAGACCAATGACAGGAGGTAGTGGAGGGCAGGACAACTGTGCCTCGTACTGTGCGTGTGCATCTCGCTTTTCATGACTACCCCATCAGGGCTGTCCACAGTGCACAACCTATCTGTGAACAGTTGGATCATTGCCACTTTTACTGTCACAAGCAACAGTTATGAACATCTCTGTGTAGAATGCTTTTCCCAAATTTCAGATGGTTTCCTAAAGACATCTCAGAGGCTGTTCCTGGGTCGAGGCCTTAGGTGCACGCTGCCACACAGCTCACCAGCACGTCGGCGTGGGTGTGAGCCCTCCCAAAGCAGCCACATTAATAAATTGCTGCTTCACCTCCCATCTTTTAGTCAAACTCACTGAAAATCACTGCTAGAGTTTCTGATCAGCAGGAGCTCCCACCAGGGTGACCACACTGAGCCGACAGGACTGCAGACCAAGGTGAGGCAGGTGGCCGGCATTCCCACCGACCCTGCGGGAAGGTGAAGCCCGGGGACACAGGTGCTCGAAACACCATGGTGGCCCTTCCCGGACTCTAAGGGGGTGGCGGTGCCTTCTCTGCTCTAAGTTAGCTTCTCCTGAAATCCCTCACTGTGTTAACTATTGTTATGGGGACATGTGTTTGAAACATTACTTCAAATTAAGGCAAAGGAATCCCAGGAGAGACTTGCTTACAAAAAAAAAAACTTGCTTGAAGGACCTCTTTAAAAAAAAAGGATTCCCCCAAATGCTACATCTTGTCACCTAATGAATGTACACTGAATCGGCGTGCTTTGTAGGCAAACCAGCCGAGACCTGAAATGTACCAGGACCGTTGAGTGGACGCCGGCGTGGGACCCCTCCTGCCTATCCGTTACTGTGGGGTGCCAGCCCACTGCCAGCCGTAGGCTCCCAGCTGTAGGCCATGACAAATAACATCATTTGTCATCCAAATCAGGACACTTTTGAGAGTGAAAAGTGGGTTGTTAATAATCACTGTGGTTCATATGTGGGAACCAGGACCTTCTGTACAAATCACAGGCAGACGTGCAGTAGCTTAGTCAAAGGGCAAAATCCAGGAGTGGATAGATGGACAGACTGTCTGCTGCATGTCCCAGGCCTCGCAACGGGCGGGCGCTCTTCACGTCGGTTTGCTAGGTCCTCACGCCAGCCACCAACTGGATCTGTTCTTCTTTCAGGGCTAGGAAAGGGCCCAGAGCCAGAGCAACTTGCCGGCACCACACAGACCAGCAGGCCCAGCCAGGGAATGAGACTGAGCACCCATGCACGCTGTGGTGACAACGCCCCTGGAGGTCACATGGGGGCCAGCAAAGGCAGGATGGACAGAGGGCCTAGAGGAGCAGGGGGTCCCCGAGGACCCTGTGTTGAGAGGCACCCAGGCCTGGGCTTAGCACACACCTCCCTCCTGGGCTGAGAGCAGGTCCCTGGAGCTGGGGTGGGGGCTGATCTGCGGGAAGGGGCAGCACCACGCGCTCCTTACTGAAGGGGGCCCAGGCCACGCTCTGGGCTCCCAGAGCTACAGACCCCACAGAACGCCATGCCTCAAGCCCATGGCTTCCAGCCTGCTGCTAACGTGGACCCGGGGAAGTGCCAGGTGCTGATGAGAGACACAGGTCTCACTGCGATGCCCCCGCCCCCCTGCAGGGAAAGCCAAGGGGGCGTGAAGGACACAGACGACACTCAGCGGGCTCTCCTGGAGAGGTGTCTGGCCAAGTGGGCAGCACAGGAATGCCCTGGGCCTGATTCCCACTGACCGTTGCTAAGTCTAATCACTGACAGGCAGAATTAGTAATGTTGTGGTTTGTGAATGGACAGTTCCATTCTGTATACCTGAGGGCGTGGGTCAACGGGCACAGAGGTACAACTCCCACGTCACAGCTGGGTCCTCAGCCCCTTCGACCTCCACCCCACCAGCCCCCATCAGGACTCTGGGTCCTGGCCATTCCCTCCGGGCAGCCGTAGCCACAGCTGTAGCTATGGCTGTGGCCCAGCCTCCCTCCAGCATGGCTAACTCAGACGGTGTTGGGTAGCCCAAGTCCTAGTTTGATCAACTGACTGGGTTGCCTTCACCCTCCACCTCGACAGGCTGCTCCTTTCAGCCACAGGGCCTGCCGCGTGGGGCCAGTGACACCCGCTCAGCCTCTAAGGCCCAGCTCAGATGGAAGGGCCTGGGGGTGCACCTCCCGACGGTTGGCGGCGAAGCGCTGGGTAGGCAGGGTTGGCGGGGGGCTTAGCCCTTCCTCTCCTTCCTTCTACCTGTCTTCTTACTCTCATTTCTCCATGCACAGGAAACGGTGCCTTGGTAATAACAAAAAGTTATTTGTAATGATGCCGACAGTGGCACTCAGTCCCTGGTCAGGCTTGACCTCCCAGGCGGCCTTGGGCCCTGGTCTCTCAGAGGCCCCCCCGAGCCCCGCACAGCTGCAGTCTGGGACTCCGCATGCATTTCTGTCATTGCTTGCATCACATCGTATCCCCGCTGGCTCTGTAAGAGCAGGAGCTGTGCCGTTTTCTTTTTTAAAAAATCAACTTCATTGTGATCTAATTTCATACAACAAAAGGCATCCGTTTTAAGTGTACAGTTTAATGAGTTGTGACAAACATTACACCCTTGTAACTAACCATCACAATCAAGGTACTAAACATTTCTACCTCCCCAGATACAGAACATTGCCACCATGCCCCTGCAGTCAGCCCCAGCCCCAGCCCCAGCCCGGCAGGCAACCGAGGATCTGCCTTCTGTCATAGCAAGTTAGTTTTGCTTGATCTGGAATTTCATATAAATGGAGTCACGCAGTACGCACTCCCCTGGGTCTGGCTTCTTTTACTTAGCATAATGCTTCATCCAGATTACTGGGTGTATCAGTAGTTCACTTTTTACTGTGAATGCCATTGTACAGATGTGTCACAATTTGTTTAACAGTCCATCTGTTCCTGGGCATTTCCATTTTAGCCACGATGAAAGCTGATACGGACATTCGGGGACAATCTTCTGTATGGACATACTCATTTGTTTCTTGGGGTAAATTAAATATCATGAGTGGACCTGCTGGGTCACATGTAAGAATATGTTTACATTTTTAAGACCTGCCAACCTGTTTTCCAAAGTCACTGAACCATGCAGGCTAACCAGCAGCAGTGTGAGGGCAGCCGGGGCGTGCTCTACCACCAGGTGCCCCTCAGCCAGCCTCTTCTCGCACAGAGCGCAGCCCCCGCTCCCAGCCCAGGGTTGCCCGCCGTGGGTGCCACATCCACTAGTTCGGAATGTATGAGTGAATGCACTTAGCTTTTGTTATTCTGTTATCATTTCCAAATCCTTATTTATTACACTTCCACCTCTCTGTTTTTAGAATCTTCTGTTATTTTTGATAATTATACAAATAATACATGGCCAGGGTACAGAAATTAGAACATTAATTAAAAAATAATTTTAAAATTACCCCTTATCTCTCCGTCCAGAGGCCCATGTTCCAGGCTCCATACTGGGCACTGGAAAAGCAAAGATGAATGAAACAAATTCCCTGTCTTCAAGGGCTCTGCAAGCCCCTGCAGCCTCAGCCACACAGACAAGGCCCACACAGCAGGGCTGGCATGGGGCCTGCAGGGGAGAAGAAGGTGCAGAGGCGGAGGCAGACAGGAAAGCTCTCAGGGAGGAGAAGAGGGGGGAAGGAGGGAGACATGGGGTGCTGGTGGACAGCACGGAGTCAGAAGAGGGCTGCATGGGGGCTTGGGGGCCACCAACCCCAAGTGAATGGGAGTGATGCCCACACGATCCCACGGCTCCTCGGGCCCCTGCTCCAGCTACTCGCCTTCCTCGGCCGCGCAGCCGTCTCAGGGCTGCACAGGCCGCCCCCCTGGTGCTGACACCCGCAGCTCTTCCCCAGCCCTGCAGCCCCCACCGTGTTCCATGCTTGGGTGTCCACGGCCTAGCTGACTTTGCTTTCCACCTGCTCTCTCCCAGCCATCTCGGACTGCCTGCCTCTTGACACCCTCATTCCCAAACCTCTTCCTGTTCTCCCCATCTCAGCAATGGGTACCACACCTGAGCCACACCTGAGGAGCTGTTCTAGATTCCTCATTTCCTCCTCACCCACGTCCAATCCATCACTAAATCCTACTGATCTCCCTACCCAAACAGTCTCCAAATCCCTCCAGGGGTCTCTGTAGCCAATGCTACCCAGCCATTCAGAAGCACCATCAGTTCTTGTCTGAACTGTCTCCAAATAGGCCTCCTTCTATGCTTACCAGGCCCCCAATTTAAAATCACATATCAGCCAATGACGTTCTTTGCAGAAATAGAAGAATACATCCCAAATATCATATAGAATCCCAAGGGACTCGATACAGCCAAAAAAGAACAAAGTTGGAGGTCTCACACTTCTTCACTTCAAAACTTACTACAAAGCTGCAGTAATCAGAACAGTGTGGTCCTGGCATGAATACCAACATACAGACCAGAGGAACAGAATATGGAGCCCAGAAATAAGCCATCGGCATATACAGTCAAACGATATTTGGCAAGGATGTCAAGACGACTCAATGGTGAAAGAACAGTCTTTTCAACAAATGATACTGGGAAAACTGAATATCCACCCGCAAAAGAGTGGCATTGGGCTCACCTCGCACCCTTACAAAAATGAACTCAAAGTGGACCTAAGACATGAAATGAGAGCTGAAACTAAAACTCTCAGAAGAAAACATAGGGAAAAACACATGTGGCAACGATTTCTTGGATAAAACACCAAAAGCAGAGGCAACAAAAGAACAAAGTAGGTATGTTGGACATGAAACTGAAAAATGTGTGTGCGCCAAAGGGCACAGTCAGGAGAGTGACCAGGTGGGGCAGGAAAGGGGGAAAACATGTCCAGATCACGTACGTGGGAAGAGGTCGACACCCAGAATAAAGAACTCCTATAACTCAACTACCAAAAAATAAACTGATTAAAAAATGAGCAAGGACTTCAACATTTTTCCAAAGAAGACATACAGGTGGCCACTAGGCCTATGGAAATATACGCAGTCTATCACTAGGGAAGTGCAGATCCGAAGCGCAGCGAGGTACTGCTTCACACCCATTAGGATGTCTATTATCAAAAAAACAGAAATAAGTATTGGCTAGGATGTGGGGACACTGGCATGCTCACACTGCTTGTGGGAACATTAAAATGGTGCAGCCACTGTAGAAAGCGGGATGGCAGTTCCTCAAAAAATGACATGGAATTATCACATGGTCTAGCAATTTCACTCCTGGGCATATACCCAAAAGAGTTGAAAGCAGGGACTCAAACAGGTATTTGGACACCTGTGTTCATAACAGCACCATTCATGACAGTCATAAGGCAGAAGCAACCCAAGTGCCCATTGACAGGCAGATGGATAAACAAAACGTGGTCTAGCCATACAAGGGACACTCTGAAAACAGCCTTACGGAGGGAGGGAACTCTGACACGTGCTGCAACATGGCTGGGTCTGGAGGACATTATGTTAAATGAAACAAGCCAGTCACAGAAGGACACATACTGTATAATTCTACTTGTATGAGGGGCCTAGAGTAGTGAAGTTCAGAGAGAAAAAGTAGTTATGTGGGTGCAGGGGCGGTGGGCAGGGGGAGTGGGGAGTTATTATTTAATAGGTATAGGTTCAGTTTGGGAGGATGAAAAGCTCTGGAGATGGATGGTGGTGACGGCTGCACAACACTGTGAATGTGCTTATGCTACTGAACCATACACTTAAAAATGGCTTAAAAGGTGAATTTTATGTCGTGTATATTTGGCCATGACAAAAACAATTTATTTTTAAATAAAATATCAGCTCTTGTCACTCTCCTGCTGAAAACTCTCCAGTAACTTCCCACTATCCTATCCTGGACCACAAAGCCCTGTAGTCTGGCTCCTGCCAACTCTCCTTTTGGCCCAGACTGCTCCCTCCCAGCCCTCGCCCCCAGATGCCAGCCTTTCCAGCCCCCACTCCCACCCGCTGCAGCACCACAAGCTCGCCTGCCTGTTGGCAGCCACCGTGATGGTGGGCTCTGGTTTGCCCCTCATTATCCCTGTATTCAGGCCATTATCTGTAATGACAGCCTGGCGTAATTATCTTTTTACAATTTGTATAATTATATTCTACCAAGCTAAATAATCATTACTGAATATTTATCGAGCACTTCTAGCCATGCAGAGCTAGTAAGATGTAGCCTCGGCTCTGAAAAATCTTCCTTCCTAATTCCATCCCAAATTCTTTTCAGTTGAGGTTATTATTCCTTCCTAGAGAAGGGACAGGAACTTATATGATTTTTGCCTGGGGATTTATAGCATGAGCTCATGTAAGTGTCTCGATGATGCTGGGGAGCAGACACTATACCCTCATTTTAAAGATGAGGAAACTGAGAATCAGCCTGGGAACACTAGTAAGTAGCAGAGGTGAGGTGGGATTCAAATTTAGGTCTTTCTGATGGTAAATCCCTTACCACTCTTCTGGTGCATATGGTCGCTTATTAGGACTTATTAGGATGGGCTAGTTTCCCCACATTCCCATCTTATTTATAATTTATAATTTACATGCCAAACACTGTGTTTACCCAGTGGGAGAAACATATAAGCACACAGATCACTCTAAAACAAAGTCCTAAGTCAAGGGTCACAAACTCAAATGCTCAAGGGGCTCAGGGGAGAGCGGAAATTGGGGAGGCTGATGGGCGAGGGGTAAGAGCGGCAAGCCCAAGAGCATACAGCTCACCTCAAGAGGACGGTCAGTGCTGGACACGTGTTGTCTCACCTTCCCACTTTGCAAGTCAGATTTATAAGTGAACTCTCCAAAACTGTAAACGTTGGCAACTTTGTCAGATATTGGTTACTGTCTAATTTACAATCATTCCCTGCCTTAAACCTCACCTGTCACCCCCTCAATTTTTGTCCATAGGGATTAGATATCCATTGCTTTCAGGAAGATAGCCCCAAGGAACAAACCTTAATTGGCATAAAGCAATCCTAGTAGTCTCATTCCCTTTGGCCAGTGATTGTTCTCAGGGTGAGCTAGTGACCCAGTTCTGACAAATGAGATGTAAGGGGAAGACTGCTACGGAGATCTCCCCTTCCTCCATAAAAAGACAAAGTTTGTGACTTAATGATGAAAGAACCTTTTGCATATTGCTCTTTCCTCTTGTTCCTGTTTAATGCAGTTATGAAATCTGGAACAGCAGCAGCCATTCTGGAACCATGAGGCAGTAAGGGAAAGTTTAAAACCAACATGCCAAGAGTAACAAAGCAGACTGGAAGATCCTGGGACCTTGATGACACCCTTGCTGTAATCAGCTCCAGATGTGGCCACGGACACTGTACAAAAGCCCTATCTAGCAAGCACAGAGGCCAACTGACATGTACAAGCGGGGCATCCTGCCACTTGTTTATTTAAAGACCTCCAGGGCAGAAGGTGCCCTTTGGTAAGCATTCACTTGGACTACACATCCCTTCACATCTCTCCCCATTCTGATGAGTTCATCCACAAACTCTTTCCTCAGACCTTTTTGTCTTTAAGTCTCTATTCCTGTTCTGAGTTCCTGGACCATCAGTCAAACTGCTAGCTAAACAAACCAAATCAGCCATTTCTAGCTGTTGGAACTGACACACTGAATCTAGCATCTCTGGTTAGTCAACTGTATTGATAAACTTAGCCCTATCCAACATCTTGCTTGTCCACCTGGACTGACACTATTAGAATCCACGCCCAGACACTTCCCAAGTTTCTGTTGATAAAAATGCATCAACATCCTGCAAGCCTCTCACTGTACCAACATCTCCTAGGCTGGGCTTTGCAGTTGTTCCCTGGGGGCATGCAGGGCGGGACTCCAACTGCCACCTTGCCAGTAAGTACCTCAAGTGAGCTCCTTAGGAGGACTCTTCAAGCAGACTAAGCACCTCAGGCAGACAGAGAGGCTCGGAGGCTGTGGGGGCTACTACACGTGTGCTTAGTCCTCATCTATCCCTATTCTAATCCTCAGGGCCCAGCTCTTCCCATACAACAGCCCACCTTCAAAGGGAAGACCTGGGGAAGCTGTGAGTTCCGCTTCCTTTGTAATCATTCACCAGATAGGCTCAAAGTGGGTGGGTGTGACCTTTAGCCATATCAGCCCTGAGGCTACAAAAGAAATCGCTTGGGGTCATTAGGGAGGTGGGGTGCTGTAGAGCATCTTTATCAAGCTAGATCTGCAAGTTTAAAGTCCCAGCTTTCAATTTTGTTTCTGACCTCTCTCCAATAGTCAGGAGCCAGCCTCCCCCATAAAGGTCCATTCCCGCCATGACAGTCACTTCCGGCCGCCTTGCCTTCAATGAGCACTACATCCAGGCGACAGCAGGAGATAATTTAAGTAGCTCTTTTGCCAGTGAGGTCATCTCCGTGAACCAGCCCCAGAGTCCCATTTTTGTGGGTCCATCTCTGAGGCCTAAGTACGTGTTTCGATGTTCAATAAGGAGAGCAGAAACCTCTTTAGTTATTTCAGAGAGGCATTTAATGCCAAGAATGGACTTGACGGGTGTTAGAGAAGCTGCAGGAACATGAGGGGGAGGAAGCTCTGAAGCGAAAGGGGAAGGAGACGCTACCCAGAGATCAGGACGGTGGCTCTGCCCCTGGCTTGGAGCCGACCTGCCACCGACTGTTAGTGACTGCTGAGAGAAACCTCAACAGAATCTCTTGCTCAACGGCTACTTCTTCCCAGTCTCCTTTTATCTACATTCTCCTTCTAGATGCATTCATTCAGGTCCACGGTTTTTGCTACCACATGGCAATGCTGGTTTCTAAATTCACCGCTCCAGCCTGAATTCTAGGCTGGGATATCCAACTGTCCGCTCGACACTGCCATGAGTGTTTGACAGGTGACTGAAACTTAACTTTCTCCAAACCACATCTCTTGCAAATTTGCTCCTCCAGCTGTTTCCCATCTCAGTGAATGACACCATCATTCTTTCACTCCTGCTGCACATCACATTAGCAAGTCCTGTTGGCTCTATCTTCAAATTAGATCCCAAACCTAATACTTCCCAGATCTCCGACAGAGCCTCTCTGGGCCCCAGTAACAGCGATCCGACCGTGCTCTCCGCCCGCCTCCACTCTGGCCCCTCCACAGGCTATTCACATACAGTAACTGGACTATTCCTTGTAAAACCTAGTGAGATCTCCTTACTCTTCCCAGGGCCTCCCAGCTCATTTGGAAAGCGGTCCACGGTCCGCGGGCCCTAACCCCATCTAGCCTCTGGCTACTTCCTACCAATCCTAGCCTGCTCAGCCACACGACAACCTACTCATCACTTGCAGGCACCTTCTACCTGCTCTTTTTTTCACCATACAACTTTTACCGTTTCTCCCGGTCTATACACAATCAGCAACGACAGGATCCTTTAAAAACTGAAGCCATATCCCATCATCCCTCTGATCCCTTTCGACCTTTTCCCATTTTTCTTAGAATATAAACCGAGAAGACCCAGCCCCTGGCTACCTGCCCGTCCTCATCTAGCACAGCGGTTCCACAGAGTGGTCGTCTGCGGCTTCCCGACAGGCCCCGCCTCGGGGCTTTGCGTCTGAAATTCCTTCTCCCAGGAAAGCGCCTTCTGCTTCTTCGCATCGTCCAGCCGTCTGCCCTCCACCCTGGTTAAACTAGCTCAGTTTCTCTGTGGCGTCATCACGCTGCTTTCCTTTCCTTCATGGTATGTATCACGGTCACATCTGCGCATTATTTTGTGCTCCCTCCCCAGAAGGCGGGCACCCGTACAGCGCTGCTTTTGCTCCCCGCTGGGTTTGCAGTCCCGGGGCGGGGAAGGGACGGCACACTCGCAGTGAATGACAAGCCCGAGGCTGAGACCTTCCTCGCCCCCTGATGGGGCCCGTACCTACAGCTCACCTCCTCTCGGCCGCGCCTGCTTCCGCGGCCCCGCCCGGGACCGCCGCCCTCGGCTCCCGGCGCGCCTGCCCGCCGGCCCTCTTCGCACTGCCGCCCGCCCCTCCGCGCCCTAGCGGCGCGCGGCATCTCGGGGCTTGTAGTCCGGCCCCGGAAGGGCGGCTGTCGGCCCCCGCGGGCGCGCCTCTCGGGCACTACAACTCCCACGGAGCAGCGGGCCGCCCTCCCGCACCGGCCGCTTCGCGGCCGCTCGCGGAGGGTCCGCCTGCCGCCGCGAGGGAAGGCCGCAAAGATGGCAGACGCGGCCGTGGGCAGAGACAAGGGCGCCGAGCAGCGGCTCGTGTCGCTGCCCCTGTCCCGCATCCGGGTCATCATGAAGAGCTCCCCGGAGGTGTCCAGCATCAACCAGGAAGCCCTGGTGCTCACGGCCAAGGCCACGGTGAGGCGGGCCGCGCGGGCAGCAGGGCGGTCGGGGTGGGGCCGCCCGGAACCGTCGCGCCCCGCCCGACCCCACCCTCCGGCTCCGCCGCGCTGCAGGATCTCCCCCGCGGCCTGCGCGCTGCCGGCTCCCCTTCGCGGGCTCGCGCGTGCGCGCATCCTGCCGCGGGCCGCCTCCCCTTCCTCCCTCGGCGCGCGCCCCAGTCCCCGCGCTCCCTCCCTCGCTTGGCTCCGCCCACGACTCCCGCCCTGCCTCGCGCGCCGCTCCCGCCCTACCTCGCGCGGGGGTGCCTGGGCCGGGGTGCGGGCCTGCTTGGCCACTGTTTACTCCCCTCGTCGCAGGGCTACCGGCCCGAAGCCTACGCTTTCCTCGCTTCCGGCCCGTTTTGTGGCTTGGGGGCCCACCTGCCCAAACGGTCCGTTGAGAGGGCCCGGGCGCCGTCCACGCGGGCCCGCGGGCTTCCGTGAGGACGGCCCGATCCTGCCGCCCACCCACCCGCTCCCCGCATCTCCGAGGCGGGACGTCCCCGGGCCGGAACGGAAGCAGTTCCATGAACCTTAGTTACGCCGCACCCTCCTAGGTGCGGAATAAATAAATGTCTCTCGATTTGGTCTTGATAGCGTTATGCCAGAACCCTTCCTATTACACCGGCCGCATTTACACTTCATTCTTAAATTGGTTTAATTTTTCTTAGATTGATTCCCAAACCCCTCCTAATCAAGTGCATTGTCCCAACAATATTGGACTAGAGTTAAGGGAAGTGGGAGGTCATATTTCTTGCCTGCTTTATGCTGGATATTAGTGCCATGCTTTCTTAGAGGTCAGCAAAATAATTGCCTGCTAAGTATGTAATCATGGGATATGTGTGTTTCCCTGTACAGTTTCGTAAGTTAAGACTTATTCAGGAACTTTAATCCCTTGGTTAGAGTGAAAACACAGAGAGAGGCTTAGTCCACGTCGTCGCTTTAGGAAAGGTGCATGGGCGAAATGTGAAATGTGGTCAATTTTCAGCTTCAGGTTGTTGACTGTTACAGTTGTAGGCGGACCATTAGACGGTGTATGAAGTGAGTTAAACTAAAAATGTGTTCCCAAGCCACATAGAATTTCTGATGGGTCTCTGGCTCCTTTTTACTGTACAGATTTACAGACTGGTTATTAAACATTGATGACTCATTGTTTAATTATTTTTAAGTATCTTTCATAAATTAGAAAATCTGAAACAAAACTGGGGAAGTGCCTGCTTCTCTGCCAACTTCGATACAGCTTTTCTTTCTGGTCTTACATTTCTCCTTTTCCTAGTGATTACTTTGAGAAACCAAAATCTGTAGTCATCTAAATGTAACATAACTTAGTTTTCCAAGTCCTGTGATAAGTTTCCAAAGCAACACTTTCCATTTTACTTTTTCGTTCTGTTTTAGGAACTCTTTGTTCAGTATCTAGCCGCCTATTCCTACAGACACGGCAGTGGAAAAGAGAAGAGAGCGCTGGCTTACAGCGATTTATCAAGTACTGCGGAAGAATCAGAGACGTTCCAGTTTCTCGCAGGTACTTAGCCTTTGAAACATTCTGGTTAAAAAAATGCAGAGTCATTTACACCCCCCCTTCCCCTCACCCGCCACCGCTTTCACTGAAGTAGACGCTTGCTGCTTTCTCTGGGCCAGAGTTTACCGTGACCCGGCACTGGAAGAATTCTTAGTTTTGTCTGTTTGAGTGTTTGTAATGTGATTCACCTGGAACAATAATGACATCAACCACCTGCATGAACCCGGCAGACCCATTCTCCCAGACCCCTCCTGGCCACTGAAGAGGCAACTCTGGACTGGTCTGCTTGCCCCAGAAAACAGTCAGCGGCGTGGGGCCACAGCTAGAGCGAGCTTGAGTGCCCCTTGGGGCCAGTCGGTCTCAGTCCCACCCGCACGGAGCGGCGTGGTTTGCAGGCCGCGTGACGGCATTAGTCAGGGGACGGTGCTAGCTCCCTATTTCACCCACAAGCATAGTCTGAATTACGTCTTGTTTTGGAACCTATTCTAGAGGTCAAAACAAGAACTGACACGTTTTGAAACTTGCATTGGGGTATCATGGTCTGCCATACCCAATTGCTGATGTTAGCTTTATGTTTTTAAGATATATTGCCAAAGAAGATTTTAGCTAGTAAATATCTGAAAACGCTTAAAGAGAAGAGGGAAGAAGATGAGAATGACAACGGTGAAAGTGATGGTGACGAAGCAGAATCCTGAACATTAAGGAAGTGCTTTAAAAACCGGCCTGGTGAGGACCCTCTTGGATTAGCTCTGTTGCTTTGAAGTAAGCAATACTCAGCACCGTCAGTGACACTGTGTGACTTTAGTCTCTAAACTTTTCAGAGCCTTCAAGTGCATTGTATTCTTCCCTGGCTGAGATAGAGCATCTGATGCACCTACCCCTTGAACAGCCAAGAGGAAGGTCACCGCCGCAGGAGCCCCATCTGACAGGCGCACGCTGCAGTCACAGGGTAGCAGGAAAGGGCTCCCTGGATAGCTGGACATTATGACCTGCTGCAGCTATAAGCTACAGAGGCAAAGACAATTTTAACTTAATTTAGAAATAAATTTTGAAGGCCTCTAAATACCAGTTGTGTATATCACGTATGTGTATTTTGAAATTATTGTAAACAGCTTCAGTTTTAGTTAAAAGTATAATTTATGGGTAGTGTGTTACATTTGAATTTTTGTAGTTGAAGGAAATTTGACTATTTGTCCAAAACTTATTTTTTAACTATAGAGAAATAAAATTTTTTAAAATTAAAATCTGTACATATTTTTACAGTAATGCACTTTGGAACTAGTTTTAGAACCCTTTTTTATTCTTAACACCTTATTACCTGAGACCGTGAAATTTAAAATTGAGCTTTTCTGATGCTTATTCTGAGAAAAATGTCAAGTCAAATTGTTAAATCAACTATAAGAATATAACTTACACATAAGCATATTTTTCTTAATTTCATATATTGAAAATCTCTCGTTTTACTATTGTTTCTTTACATGCATAGTAATTGCTTTTATTGTCCATAAGAGAAAAACATAAGCCCAGTTTTTTTTCCATATAGGCTAAATTTTTGGCTTTTAAAATCATCCTTTAATGTCCAAGCTGTAGCATGTATAAGCAGTTAACATACAGAAGTTCCATCACCCCAAGGATTCCCCTGTGCCCTGCTAGGAGTTAGTCCCTTAGAGTACTAGGCAACCACTCATGTTCTCTATCCCTCTTGTTTTTTAAATTTTAAAATAAAATATTTAAGAATCTTTTTTTGGTGTATAGTTCCAAGTTTTGACAAATTCAGTGTCATGTAACCACTTTCACAATTAAGATAAAGCAGTTCTGTCACCCCCTCCAGGTTCCCTTATGATCGCATTCATTCCTGTCCTTACCTTGGCCACCACAAGCTGTTTTCTGCCCTTCCAGCAGGGGGCAGCAAACCTTTTTCTGGAAAAGGCCATATGGAAAATGCCTTCAGTTCTGTGGGCTACAGTCGGTCCTGACAACCGAACTCTGCCGCTGCGCTTCAGAAGATAAACAAAAAGGAACAAGTGTGGCTCTATTTCAATAAAACTTTATTTCTGGATACTGAAATTTGTATTTTACATAATTTTCACAGTTCATGAAATACTCTGATTCTTTTCAACCTTTTAAGAACATCAAAACCATTCTTAGTTTATAGATAGACCACACACAGATACAGTAGGCTGGATCTGGCCTCAGACTTCCAGGTCCTATCAGTGGGATCATATAGTTTGTAGCCTTTGAGTATGGCTTTTTTATATTTAGCATAATGTGTTTGAGATTCATCCATGTTGAACTGCAGGTACCAGTTGTCCATTCCTCTTTATTGCTAGTAGGATATCCATTGCATGGATATACCCATTTATCCATACCCCAGCTGAAAAATAACTCCCAATTTGGGTTGTTCCCAGTTTTGATGATTACAAATAAAACCCTACAAACATCTGTGTATAGGATTTGTGTGAACATGGGATTTCATTTCACTTCAGTATATACTTAGGAATGGAGATGTGTGTAAAGTTTATAAGAAACTGCCACCCTGTTTTCTAAAGTGGCTGCTCCATTTTGTATTCCTGCCAGCACTGAACAAGTGTTTCAGTTACTCCACATCCTCTGTGATACTCAGTACCAGTTTGTTTTAAAATCAAGCCATTTGAGTGGATATAGATTTTAATTTACATTTCCCTAAGGACAAATGATGCAGATACTTACCATCTATATATTTTGTGGTGAAATGTCTAAATTTCTTGCCCATCTTTTTGTTGGCTTTTCTTGTTGAGTTTAACATATTCCTAATACATTATTGTTTGCTGGATCATGGGATTTACAGATATTTTCTTCCAGTGTGTGATTTATCTTTTCCTTAGCAGCATCTTTCAAAGAGCAGAAATTTTTTTGATAAGTTCTTAATTTTGATTAAGTCCAGTTTATGTTTCTTCCTTTGGAGATCATGCTTGACATCTAGAAACTCATCATCAAACCTGAAGTCACAAAGATCTTGATGTCAGTACCTTTTAAGTGATCAGTATGGTCTTTTGTTTACAGTAATGTGACATTGAGAAATCCACAGAAAACATACTCACTGGTTGTTTGTGACCAGCACACACATCCTCACCCATCAGAAGCACTTCAGATCCAGTTACTTCGGGAGTGCTCATCGTGGGCCTTCCTTGAACCCCATGCTGCCCTATGACAGTCACTTCCTAACTCGTTTCCTCCCCATCTTTACAGCAGCTCTTTTCCTTCCACCTTGCATACTGCTGTCAGGTTATCAGAACAGTTTTATGAAGGTTCATCTCCCTTTCCTGGTCAGAAGTTTTTAAAAAACAGCTGATACTGAAGAAGCCACTGGGGGGCCAAGCCTTTTCTCTTTGCATTGTGTAGTTTCATGTAATCCTCATGTCAGCTTATAAAGTTATCCACATCTTAAGAAAGGGAATAGGAATTCAGATTAAGGAACCAGTGTAAGGCACACCTGCAGTCAATGAGTGGGGACAAAAATCGACTACACTCTCCATGGACCATGCAGCTGAACAGTGGTTTCTCCCCACTGTAGAAGGTAAGTCCTTAGCATTCAAGCTCCTTGACACTGACCTTTATATCCTGCTTTCCTATGTTTAACCTTCCATTCATACTGAAATGGGCTTCTTACCCTTCATGGAACAAAAACATCCTTTGTACATCCTCTGACCCAGGAGCTTTCTTTTCTGAAATCTTTTCCTACTTCACATCACATGCTCTTTTACACTTAGGTTTTTTCCAATCAGATCATGACCGCTATCTGTCAATGTTGTGATTAAATTTTTCATCTTTTTTACATTTTCTATAATGAGCAAATATTCTTAAAAATAAAAAAATAGCTTTTAGCAGGAACACAACCTTGGCTTGTGTCAGTGACAGTGTACACCCTAGGGGTTTCCAGCCATTTTTTGGCTTTCTTAATCCAGCGTCCTTTCTCTTCCCAGTACCACGTGGTCTTTTCAGGACGGATAGTGGAGTCAAAGCCAGCCCAGAGGGGCCACCAGGGATTTCAGAGTGGTGCCAATATGTGTAAACACAGCCAGGGCAGAGGGGGTTAAATGACCTACCAGGCCAAGAATATGGATGTGGTCAGCTCTCCCACACAACGTGGGGCTCATGGCTTTGCACCTGACGGGTTTAGTGGAATGGCTTTTTATTTCGCATTTCCTCATCGCTGCTAGAAACACCCAATCATTCTAGATGCCACTTTTTGTTCTTCTAATTCATTCCTGTGGTTTTCATCCCAAACCCCAAACTCTCGGGTGATGCCGAGCTCTGTTGGGGACACTGTTCAAGGACTAGGCACAGTGCTTGTAGAACAGGCCCCTAGGCAGCCACCGCTGAAGGCACACGCCCACCTCGGAAACCTGGAATTGGAGCCTCTGCAGAAGGAAGGACCCAAGTAAATGTGAGTAACTGAACATCTCTGGGAGAAGCCACTGTAAATACGAGGAATTTTATTTTATTTTTTGCTGACATACTATGAGGCAAAACAAAATTGACACCATACAAAATAACTTTATAAAATATCATTCACATCATATTTTATCAGATTTACAGCATTCTGTGCATGTTAAGGGTTATGTAAGGAGGTGAAAAAAACACTATGCCAAACTTTTAGTATTAGTTTATATACACACAATAAGAAACAAAACAAGTAACTGTTAGGTTTTCCATGAATTTATTGCAAAAATAGTGCAAACTACTTAACCTAGTAAGCTGTCAAACAAACTCGAAAGGACCCAGCTAAGCTTAAACACGACAATAGATGCTCAGTGTCTCAGCCTTTAGCTTTCTTCACCAGTTTATCTTTTGTCAGTCAGGACCACTCCCCATCCGTTCAGTTTAGGGTGAGTGCCGGGGAATGGAGAAATGTGAAGACCGGCTCTTCAGAGAGACCAGGCCGATCTGGCTGCCTAATGCCAGCAATACGTTTAGAATCATGCTGCTTACTCAATGCCGCTTTTGTGAGGTCTGTGTTGAAAAAAGATGCCATGGTGTTTAAGTCTGACCTTAGAAATAACTTACCCAGCCGCTTGGTGTCATGGAGAAAAGAAAGCAGCATGAGCAGAAGGGGCTGGGACACCACTGCCTGCTGGTAGCACGGTACCCTTTTCCTCAGGTGTACGTAGGTGAAGTATTACTCTACTGGTGGGCAGCCTTTGAACCAGATATTGCAGTAAGATTAAAAAAGGAAAAAAAAAAACTATCCCTATAAGAGTGACTTTAAAATTTCTGTCAACAGTCCATTGGGGTCCAAAAAGCAATTATATCAAAACAATAAGAGCAGAACAAAATGCTACATACAAAAGCTAACAAAACAAAATGCAGCATAGTCAGGTTCTTTTTCTTGAGGTACCTATATAAATTTAATCACCTGCCCCAAAGTACTTGTTAGGTAAAAAAACCAAATGCTTAATAGTGAGCCAATTGTAGGGCATTTATTATTACTGAGAAAGTGCAACAACGCTGATTTTTATATGCAGCATACTGAAGGATGATGTACTCGTTACAAAATACAGCTTAAGTATCAACCTGATGGAAGTTTAAAAATGAAAAACATTTAACTAGAATCATCCTATTGTTTGAGATCCTGCAGCAAAAAGCCTCCCAAATCAACTTTCAAAGTTTTGCCACTAAGGAATGTTATTGGTTCTCTTGTAAAACCCAGAAATCTCTTTAAAATAGTAAAACTATATACTACAGGAAAGTTCCCTAGTTTTTCTTACTGGTATAAAATCAAATTCTTAAGACTCCAAAATATTGTGTTACCTCCAAAGAATTAAGTTAAAAAAGATTGCCATAGTAGGAAAAGTCTAGATTTTAAACTGCCAAATACAAAAGCATGGAAAGTCATCAATCTCTTATCTTATTTTTTCACCTGCCAGGAAGCTTTCCTAACTTATGGAAACCCTGGGGCTGCTGTTGGATGCAGGCCTCCCCCGCTTACCATGAGGGCCTCCCCTTCCTCTGCCGATGGTCATGAACTCAACAACGGTCCATTTGCTGCTTATGAAATAAGCCTAGTAAAATAATGCCGAGGAAGAGGGGACATGAATGGCAGAAAGTGCAGTGAGGAGAGTCACCGGCAGTTGATTCTGGCTGCCCCTCCATTGGCACAGAAAATGAAGTGCTGGTTGGAAATATATGCATCAAAGAGTTTGGAATTTGTAAAATGTTACACTTGCTCTTGGACATACTTTTCTTTTTTCTTTTCATAAGAGGGCAGTTGGGATTCCAATGTATGTCTGTAGCTGGCTGGGGGTCATCTATCAAGTTCCATGGCCAATTGAGCTTTCCTCCCCACCTGCAATATGAAATACTTAATTTCATACTGATATTTTCAATGCATTAGGATTCAACACAAAAGGCACAAAATAAATAAAAATGTTATTAAATAAACGGAAATTGTGATTTCAAGCTTCGTGCGGAGTTACATCTCACTGTTTGGTTACTTTTTCCAATTTAATTTGACAGACTTAGTAAAATAGCACCCAACTGTTTAACTGAGGTAGATCCACATTGTAGAGAAAGCTGGGTCCCCTCCATTCCATGTCTAAATTTAAGATGCTTTCACAAAAACAAAAATCCATGTAATCGTATGCAGAAGCCATGACAGGTGGCACTACCTGAAGAAAGCTTAGAACATGAGGTTTGTAAATAAGATTTATGCCCAAATCATACTCTCTGTCAGCCATAAATAAACCTCAGACTGGAGGAAAAAAAAAAGATCAAACATTTAAAAATAACCCTGAAAAAGTCTCAAGACTTTCAGAACAGGTCTTTTTGACTGACTGCCATGGAAATGCATAATGGTCTGCTTTCATCAAAGCAACAGCGCCAGCCAAGACTGGCCCACGAGCGGGAGGCGAATGGAGACCTGTGTTGCTGGAAGTCTCCCTTTCTAACTCTGGAGAAAGTCGTTGAACTGTGATCTAGCATCTTGATCTGAACAGTTTTTAAACTCTCCCTAATATTTTTGCATACTCTGAAACTTACAAATTTAACATCTGATTAAGGCTTAATTTAAAGTGGCATTACCACCTAGCATCATGCAAGCATTGGACATCCTCAAAACACACAGGATGGTATTAAACTAAAGACAAGGACATGAAGCCTCAGAATTGTATTTAGCAGGTACTGTAATTTTATAATCAATTTTACAATTCATGTAGCAAATGAGAAGTTATACAGAGAGCCTAATGTATATAATACTAGTTTATACAGGAACGGTCAGCTTACGAAACAGCACTGCACAGTTTCTATACTGCAAGCACAAGACTTCGTCACACACCCCCACCGCACAGGTATAAACGAGTCCAGAGACAATACGGACAGTACCACCTGAAACAAGGCCCTTGTAGCTGCTCAGCTTCTTAGAAAATAGTAAACTTTAAATGGTCATAATACATTTTGATTCAAAATGTCTTCTAAAATGTTTTATTGTGGGGGAAAAATTAAGAAGGGGCAAGATCTACCTATAGAACAATTTCTGAATTCATTTTTGGTTCTTTTTCAATTATTTTATAAAAATAAAATAAAAATAGAAAAGCTGATAAAAGTCGGGGTTAAAAACCCCTCAATACATATTAGGTAAGTAATCTGAAGTGTACTAGAGGTAAGAAAAATCTGGATTTAGACACTACATTCTTTTCTTGTATTTAATGAGTAATTAGCCACTTTGCTGCACAGAAACTTACAATTATTCTCTTAAAACTTTAAAAAGTAAAAACTCACTCGCTTCTATAGTTATAAAACATGAATTCATACCTTCAACAGCTACATTAAAATCTATCAAATTCAGGACTCAATTTCAATTTAGTGCTAAACTATATACGTTCAGGATTTTAGTCACATGTATATTTGGCTTTGAAGAGGAACTGGAACTGTTAATGTACCGCCCCCTGCAGCCAGTGCCTCTGCTGGGAAGGGCCTTGTGGGGGGCCGGGAGGAGCCGAGGAATTTCTATACATTTAAAAAATAAATAACATTGGATTACTTCCCCCACTTAAAAGCAATAAAATCGTCCCTTGACAGGGAAAGGTGGTTTTTAATTAGACCATCAGCCAAGGAACTGCTTAATACCTGGCATGAAAGACCTAGTGCTAAAAATTGCATTTTAGGTGTGTCAAAATCAGAGTCCTATGTGCACAGCTCAAGGTGACACCCGTACCTAAGTAAACAGTGTCCCCGTCACAGAACAGAGCAACGGTAATGAAAAGCATTCCAAGATAAGGGTAGCAGGACGGAATAGCACCTTACATCTGAGGACTTCACACGCAGTTCACAAAACACAATTCCAATTCCTTTTCTAAAAATCTAGTTCCATTACGCTAAATATTCTTGTTGCGTGACTATGAGAAAAAAACCCAGGTTCTGCTGATCGTCATGGCCGATGCCTGCCTGAGTCGGGTCTTGCACCGACTTCCTGGGACGCCGGCAGACACAGGCGTGGTCAGGACGTGGGACAGGCCACACAGCTGGAGCCTAACGCGTTCTGCCGCGAGACAGTGTGGGAATCACAGTTTACGAGTCAGGAGCCGAGGGGCAAAGGGGGCTTCTGAGGCAGGGGGCGGCGGCTGACCCGAGGTGGGCACGGCGTCTTTCCCAGCGCCAGCGTGGCCCCAGCATGCCTCTCAAAGGACTTTGAGGACCGGACTTTAAAGGCACAGAGGCTGAAACTGGGTCTTTCAGAACAAGCTCCGTCTGGTACCAGTGGAGACCAGAGGAAGGCCTGGGCACTACTTGCTTTGTGGGGCAGGGGCGCCTGCCCTCCCGCCCCTCAGAACCACTCCCACGTCTCCAGAGTTCAGAGAAGCCTGGGGTCCCCCACGCGAACGCCCATTTCTGTCAAGTGGTGCCAAGGAGCCAAGCAGCTAGTGTGCATGGCGCCCCTGGCCCATGGGAGGTTTTTGGGGCCAACTCAGGGTTTTAAGGATGCTGAAGCTTCAGAAGTACTGAACAAGGGTGGCCTCAACATGTGGTTCCTGGAGACTTGGGGGGGAGAGCTCGTATTTGGTGTTTTAGCTTTAATTCTGAACTAGGTCAATCCAAGGAGGTTGTAAATATGAGATAATTCAGCCTCCTCCAAACCCCCAGGAAGGGGGATGGAAGTGAGGTGAGGTCTCAACCCTTCAGTCACACCACCAAGGGCATTTAAAGATGTAAGCTTTCTAAAATTTTCACATCAACCAGTAAGATAGAAAAGTGTTAACAAAAGCACCAGTAATCTTAAGTTCCCTTTTTTAAAACAATCTTCCATGAACGCAAAGGTGGTAGGAGAGCCCACCTCAGGACTGCAGAGACCTGCGTACACAAAGCTGATGGGCAGATCTGAGTTCAACTGTTTGCGTTACTGGATGGAGGGCAGGGCTGCTGGGAAGTGTCCCCAGGCCGCCCTGTGAGGGCCTCTGGCTGGGAGCAAGGCCGACCCGAGCCCCGGCAGCGGCTGTGGGCACCCGCCCTCAACGTCCCTACATCCTGGGGCGGTCTGGGTCTGCAGAGGAGTGTGATAGCACAATTAGAGAACATTCTTAGAAAGACTGCAAAGGACACTTGGCTCTTTCAGAATGAATGCATGCCACGTGACGTGAAAAGCATCAAAACCCAAAAACAGTGTTAAAAGCAATTACCTCTAGATAATGATACATTTAGAGCCTCTCTGGGCCAACATCAAAGTCTGGTGAGCGCCCAGCAGGGGGGCAGCACCACCTCCACATGCCCAATAGACTGTCACCAAGCCACGTCCTACCTGCCCCTCAAGGCATAAGAGCAAGCCACGGACGTGTTCCGGACGCCCAAGCAGCCACGCGCGGTGCAGAGGAGGCAGAGGGTGGCACTTCTGACAGCAAAGCGGTTAGTCACAGGAGGGGCCCTCAGAGGGGTGACACTCCCAGGACAGATGTCCTGCCCATCAGCATCACACGGCCCAGGCGCCAGCAGTGGGAAGTCCCACTGCACTGCTGGACGTGGACCCTGACCCTTTCCAACAAAGGGCCTAGGATTCGAACAGAACATTCTACTTTCTAACCTTAGATCACTTCTAAGTTTGGAGTGACAGAAACTCAGTGCTCCAAAGTCACAGTTCAGTTAACTGCACTGTTTGTTGAAACCATGCAGCTTTTTAAATGTATCATCTGCATGGGAGTCCGTGTTCAAGCAACGTCCAGACTTTACACGGTGTGTGAGAAAGGAGAAAAGAGCAGTGGGGCCATTTTCAACCCTTCTGTATAACAAAAATGCCATTTTTATGCCCAGAAAACAAAGTGCTTCCTTACACTGGAGAGGAAAGTGAAAAGCCGGGGCAGCAGCCGGTTTAAGGCTCCCCACACATGGCCCTGCGCGGGGCGCCCCAACACCCTGTGAGGACCGCGCAGAAGCGCTTTCCCACGTTATCCCCACTGGCTGCTGAGCATCCTGGGATCTCAGAGGAGTCCTCCTGGTCAGCCCTGAGGAGTCCCTGGTCTTCCTCTGACACCTCACAGGGGGAGGAGGGGACTGCCCCCGGGTCACAGTATGGCACACACATTCTCAAGCCAGAACCGAACAGAGAGATGTCCACAATTCAGTTTATTCAGCATCATTTTGGCTAAGTTCAGTGTGGATGGCTATGCTTAAGAACAAATATAAATCGATTGAGAATTCAGAGGTAGCCTGTATCTGCATTAATTTTTTTTTTAACTAAAAGGTATTCAGAAACCACCTTCTGTAGTGATTTGGCTAAGCCAATACATTCACTTTAGACAATAAAATGGCAAACATATCCAAAAAAGCATTGACTGAGGATGCCGTGATGGCGCCCGTGTGACACTGACACACGCTCAGACCACTGGCTTGTGTCTAATATCTCCTCAGTGTGTCTGGTCCTGGGCAGCCTGACCACAAACAAAGTCACACCCTGGGCTGGAGCACACACTTCTAAGCTAGCAAGAGCACGGGGTACACAGGAGCAGCGCCGGCCGGGTCCCGAGCAGCTGTGGTTAAGCCACCCATGACACTCTTGACACAACAGTGACCTCATGGCTTTAAAATGATGGCTGACCAGAGAGAAGGGAGAGCCTGACTTGTTAACATACAGGTGCTTCCAATCCAAACGGCCAATTGCTGGATGGAACTAGAAGAAAATACTTTAGGGAGTCACGGAAAATAACAAGGAATTAAATGGACAAGAAACGTGTTCAAACGATTAAATCTTCAGACCTCAACTCCTTTCAACAGACTGCAAACTTCCTTTCAGAAAATGAGGCTAATTTGTCCTTCACAAATGGTCAACAGACACAAGGCTAAAGAGAACAGAATTAAGTCCACACAACTCTACAATAATACTGAAAATGGTGGTAGGATGACTCAAACAAAGCAACATTGTATGCCTGTCATTTCTGCTATCCTAAATCTATTTACAATCATTTCAAACAAGTACAGCAGATGCAAAGTTGGAGATAATAAAAGGAAGTTGTCAAAAAATCAGTGCAATTATTTTGAGTTGAAAACTTTCCTTACAAAAAAGTCAGCATGTGTGTATGACACGGACAGCCCATTACAAAGTCACAGGTGCGCTATGTCTACACTGAAAAACTTCACAGCAGCCAAAACTGCTGGCACGGCAGCCAGAGAGGATCTTCTCAGTTATTCTGGGGAAGGGCTTTTCCTATGAATGAAGTATTTGCATTCTGAAAGAGAGGTGCATGAACACTGAGGAAGTTTGTATCAATTGTACATTCCTTTTCTCATAAGCGTGAGAGATGAGAGGTCACAGGGAGATTTCTATGGCTTGTCTGGGCTGCTGGGATTGTCCACTGTCCGCATTATGTCAACTTCTAAAGCCCCTCCTAACGCACCTGCCTTAGGTGTAGGACATGCCCACGAAAAATCCTCTTGACTGTCCAGCAGACTGAAGTCCCGCCAAGGGACCGCACGCAGATCCTGCCGGAGCCTCGCAACAAGCCGGTGCTTCCTCAGCGGCCGGAGCAGAGGGGCTGCCCGGAGACAGGCTGGGGTCCCAACTGCACGACGCTGGGCCGATCTAGCCTCAACATATTGTATAAATATATAATTAGACTGAAAAACTGCCTTGTAAAAATAAAATTTAAATCACCCCGCAGATCAATGTAAAATTACATTGCCGCATATAGAAGAAAAACAATTCATCCAGAAAAATTACATTTGTGGCTTTCAAAAATAAATCATCCGGCAAACTTGAAGGTAAACATTAGGTAATTTATAAAAGTTGGGGAAAATGGTTTTTCTATCATATCCATCAGGTACCACACGTGCTGGATATCCACATCGGCCAAATCACACCAGAGCAGAGAGGCAAAAATAAATAGCAACGTTTGCATTTAACAACACAAACAACACACACCACCAGTAAAACTCCCCTTGAACTCTGCTGCAGGAACTGAGCCAAGCTTTTCTCCTGGGCCCTCCACAGCCAGGGGTGAGCGTCAGACGGCAGAGGCGACAACCCCTCGGCCAGCTTGGAGGTGGCCGTCTCCAGCAGCGCCCCTCGGGCACGCCACCAGAGTGGCCAGGGGCCGTCCAGGGGTCTGGAGTGCAAACACTCGCTCCAGCGAGCACGAGACACTACCAAACAGCAACATAATCTTGAAAAGAGAAAGACCCAAAAGTGTAGTATCAGAAGTGTGTACGTGAGCATTTCTCAGGACAGAGAAAACCAAAGCTAAAACAATCCCTTTCTAAAAGTATAGCTATGCCCGGTATTACAAAACGTATCAGAACTAGGAATATCTGAGCTTATGAGACATAAACAGCAGAAGGAATCAGCATTTCCAAAGGGCTCTTCTACAAAACGGCGACTTTAAACAGCTCCCCTGGGCTTTCACTGCTAAGTTATGGGGCGAGAGCTTGTCAAATGTAATAGAGTGTGGTGAAGGGATGGGAATACATTAATTTTTATTAAAGTGAATATTTTAAAATCTACTAGGAAGAGTACCAGAATAAGAACCTAGGGAGACCTCTTTTAAAGAGACAAGATCAATCCCAGTGTTTTCCCTAAATGAATCCAGATTTCTACATCAAAATGTTCACATTCAGTTTGCTTAAAGCAAGGCACACCTTACTTAACAGTGGGGTTGGGCAAAGTTCCGGGCAGACACCTCTCCAGCCTGCACAGGAGGGGGACGGAGCCACCCTGGAGGCCCGGCGTGGCCACGTGTGGGCTGGAGGGAGCTCTGTGCATGTGTCAGCACGGCCAGCAGGCAGAAAGAGGCCCTTTCAGCTTCCATATGCACAGGGCATGAACTTACTCTACTGCACTTTGAGGTTTACACTGTCTCAAAATTTATCCTAATAAAGGGGGATTGGTAGAAATTTGGGAGAACAATTATTTACCTGAGAAACTGTAACCACAGCCATTTGAATTCTGCATCATCAGACATATACAAAGGTATGCAGCTAACCCAGCTGGAGACGGTTGGTCTATTAATGCCTTTAGTATTAAAAGTTGTACAAAACCAGTACACGTGGCTATAAAAAGTACCCTTCTCAAAGTACTTCGGCCCACTAAAAAGAAAACTTTCCTTTCAAAATGATTTTTTAAAAAAATTTAGATCTCATTTTCTATCAGTCTGTGTGCAATCTTTCCTAGGTATCAGCTTAGAAAACATCCCGTGTCAGCGGGGAGCTTCTCGCTGCTGGGCCCTCAGCACTAGAGGGAGGGGGCCCTCCAGGGCGCTCCAGCTCAGGGGTTCCTACAGGAGGCAGCCCCGGAACCTGGCTCACAGTGTAAAATGCAGATGCCCAGCCCTGGAGAACCTGATTTAGGAGGCTGGCAGCAGGGCCAGGAGTCTGCATTTTTACCAAGCACACCTCTGTCCCAGACACGAGGATCCGGGTGCAGGTGGTGGAGACACCTTTGAGACACACGGTTCTGCATGATCCAAATTTCGGCGGAAAACTAACCTAATTCCAGAATTTATAAGTGTATTAGTGAAAAGATTCCCTCCTTAAACTTGAATGCTCCTGGTAACTTAAGCCAAGAGTGTATTTATGTGTCCTTTTGAAAATAGGAGAAAGTGCCACTTGCCAATAAAACAACGGGAATTGCGACATTTCTTAGAGCAGAGGCTTCTGTCATTTCAAGACAAAAAAAAAAAAAAATGATACAGCAAGAGACTAATGCCATTAATACGACACCCACATGCACACACACACGCCACACGCGCGCGCACACATCACTCTTGAGTATATATCTTCACAAATAATAGTCATCCCTTTGTCACTGCTGCCAAAACGCAGGCCACGAGTCCTCTCCCGCTCCACTCGGCCCTCACCACGCGCAGCTTGGCGGGCAGGCGAGATGGGGAGGGTGCTTCCCGCCACCGCAGTGCCAGTGCCGGAGGTAAATGTCAGGCTGGGCTGGGGAGGGCCGCGGGCAGGGGGCGAGGACACCTGCAGGGCACAGAGCAGCACTGGGGGAAGGCTCGCCTGATTCTCTCCGCGGAGCCAAGTAAACTGCTGACGAGGGCATTGCCGCTGCCCTTCCGAAGCCGGCCACGCGCCACACGTAGTGCAATGGTTTCTAGACTGGCAAACCCACGTCTTGGGCCCACAAGGCGTATCTTAGCAGAAGGGGCTGCCTCACCTGCTGGCTTTGCAATCATCCTGCCTGAGGGCAAGGCTGTCACTGACCGCTGGCCGGGCGCCCACCAGAGCCACTGCCAACGGCTTCCTGTGTCTCAGTGCATAGATCCCAGACCCACACACAGAGAGAACTGCACTCTGATACATGGACTTGTTTCCCAGGAATGGAAGAATAAATACATTCCACTTGTGCTTAATCGGCCGAGCAACACACAGGGAGGAGGCAGGGAGGGCGGCGAGCGGTGCCAGGAGCGCGCGGTCCTCCTGAGGGTATGGGTACACAATCACGCCGAGGGGGGCGGGCTGCGGTCACACGAGTCATTTGCATACTCCTGTCCTTAAGTACTGAGGACCACAGAGGTGGTCCAGCCTCCAGACTCCACAACACTCTTGATATGCTAAACAGATCACAATAAGCACCCCGTAGTCAATAAAATGAAAAACAGCATCTATCTATCACATTAATACTGCAAACCAGATATATATATTTTTTCTTTTACATTAAAGACATAACAGTGAAAAAGGATTGTACTGTATTTATCACCACAGACCCGTATTCTTTAGAAACTTTGGAAAATAAATGTCACAGTCCTATAGGACACATCTTATGATTAGACTGTCGGCATATTGTCTTTTTTCTTTTTTTAAATAAATTTTTATTAAAATGGCACTTGTCTGCCAATCTCTCTGGACCTACCAATGTCGTAAACACACATGGCCCATTTCCTGCCACCGCTCCTTATTTTGAGCTGAGTGAAAGGCGGGCAGTGGCAGAAAGAGACACAGACACCCGTGGGCACCTTGGCACGGCCCCTGCCCTCGGGTCCCGGTGTGAACCAAGCCAGGAGCACATTAGTATCCCTTTGAAATAAACTTTAGTGACAACATCAGAATGTTCAAGGCTTTAAAACCACAATCGTGTTTGTGTTGCTTTTGCTCTCAGAGAACGTTCACAACTAGTTTGAGCCCATCAATTTCATATAGACTCATGTGTTAAAAACAAGGAAATTGAGTGACCAAATAAATTAAAAATGTTTTAAAGCCCTGAGTTCACAGACTGGTTTTAGGAGATTTTTAGGAAACAGGGGACTCTATTTTAATAAGCAGCTTATAGATTTTGGCAAACCATATTTCCTACGACAGTGGGGTCTCATACAGGTCTGCAGCTCAAAATCCAAGTTTGAAATCTGGGACGGAAGGCATTCTGGAAAATGGAGAATCTGCTAAAATCAAGGACATCTCATGTTCGACGCTGGCTGTCACGGAGGGGCTGGGCAACTGTTGGTCTGAGTGTAGCTGGTCTCATGTGAATCCAACTTGGTACACGATCGTAAACACTGAAACACGTCAAGCAAAGTACATGGTACGCAGCGTGTCCTGATGAACCTGGACTGCCTTTGCCAGTGCCTGATGGTCTCGCCCGTTACTCTGCCCGGAGGTATGGCTTCCTTCAGCACTGCAGGAATACAGGGAGAGGGAGAAAGAGGAAGTGCAGCCTTTAATGCACCTGATAACTAATTAGGACCATGCACAAGACATCTGGGGAGGCAGCCACACAGCTAACAAGTGGTGGGGGAGATGCTGGCATTTGGGTTTCCATGTCACAGTTCGCTCCAGCCACTGTGACCCAACTGCTTCCCATGCTGGGGTTTCAGAAATGACCCCCAGTGTGACCTAAAGCCAGGAAAGGCATACCACTCACCTATCATGTTCTTTATCCACCAGGTGGTACCTGGCCCGGAAGGCCACCAGGTGAGCATAGTATGCTGGTGCTGGGATGGACACGGAGCGTGTGCAACGCACATAGGTGTGACACAGCTGGTAGGTGAGGATCTGCAGCTCATCGGAAGAGAAACGATTGTCATCCCAAAGCACGTGATAGTGGGAAGGCCTGCTTGTCCCCTAAAAGCAGACCAGAGGGTCAGAGGGGTGACACACAGGAGAAGTCCACGACTCACCTGCAAATGTGCATGGTGGTCCACCAGCTCCTCCCGAACGGTGGAAGGATGTGTGACAGCCTAAGGACTCGTGAAATTATCACACTTTACTATGAAAAGGCATCAGAACTGCATACATCAGGACCCCCTGCTGGTGCTATATACGCTACACACATACCTGTTTACACACGGGGAAATCACAGGAAAGACGTAAAACATACAAATGGTGGTTGTGAGGACAGTGTTTTTGTACATGCTAGTTTTCTACACTATTTTATTTATAAAGGCAAGAAAAAAATCTCTAATAAAAGCTATATATTAACAATAACACTTAAAAGAGGAGTCTGACCTGGTGTGTTATTTTATGCAGTTTGCATAGTCTGAAATCTCTGGAAACTGAAGATCTGGTAGTGGTCACTGTGTTGCCCCCAACCCCAGCACTGAGTCCTAATGGCTCTCGGAGCACCACCTGCTGCACTGCTCTGCCTGGGGCACCCAGCACTGACAGTGTAGAGCAGGCCCACAGCAGGTCTTCCGGTGGCTTCTCTGCCTGCCCGCCTGCCCACCTGCTGCTCTGCCCATGCCAGCCTACACGATCCCTCTGGAATCTTCCAACCCAGTTACCACTGTCCGTGTGAAGGCTCTTGGTGCTTGGCAAGTGGCACACTCCTGCCCTATGACTAACTACTCACACATTCTAGTACCCTGCTTCTGGTCATCCCCGGGGCCCGTGGGCAACCCAGTACCCTGGGGACGAGGGTCTGCTGAGCCCGTGACGATGGCAGAGCAGGTGTGGCCCAGGTCCACGCGCCTCACCAGAGATTCCCCGACCAGCAAGTGCCCAGGAGGCGAGGGCTCCAGCCCTGGGAGGGAAGCCCGGGGAGGGAAAGAGCTCCCGAGCACAAAGCCTCCAACTGCACTGGGCTGCTGAGCCTTACAGATGGGAGGCCACCGGCCTCTCCAACGCCTACCCTTTCTCCTTCTAATCACCCTTTAAACGTGCAGAAAACCATTCTCAGTCCCAAGACAGGCCAGAGTTTGCCAAAGCCCTGTTCTAGATCCAAGGTAACGTAAATGGTGTGGAAGTTCCCACACTTCGCAGGGAATATTACAAGTACGAAGCTCACAGCAAATTCTCAAATTCCAGGTTCATGTCTTTTGGGGAGGGATATTTACATCCTCACCTGCACTGTGGAAAAACCAAAAGCCCGTCTATGACAAAGCTCTCTGAAGCGGGGACGGCCCCCAGAACTCAGTTCCTCCTGGCCCAGTGGGCTGGGCTTTGCAGATCCTGGCGGATCAGCTCTGACAATGGGCATGGCGATGCTCCCCTGCAGTCGCCCTCGGCCAGCTGTGGGTCTGTCCACCAAGACAGACCAGGAGAGCCTGAAGGTGACCCCGTATGCCCGGCGAATGTGCGTGGAGAGGAGCAAGGCCGACCCACCAGCAGCACGGGCCACACTGAGACAGCCCCCGCCCCGCCTCCCCCAGCAGCCTGGGTGCCCTGTCAGCTCAGATGTCACCTAGCTTGCTAGAGTCGGCCACACAGGACACCCCCATGCCTACCAGCACGCTGGCCTCTGCACTCGCTGCTCCTTCTGCCCAGGCCCACCTCATCTGAAGTGCGAGCCCCCACCAAGCACCCCAGTGGTCCTCCATCCCCCACACCTGATGTCTCGGGCCTCGTCTGGTCACTGGCCGACTGCCCAGCTCCCCTTGGGATGAGCTGGAGCCCCACATGTCCCAGGTGCCTCATGTGAGTTTCCTGCTCTACAGGTGTTTGCTGACCGTGTATCTGACAATTCAGAGACGCTGAGGCTCTGCCCAAAGGGAGCCCTTCATCCTCACCTGGATGCCAGCGTGACTACACAGGTAGAAGTCAAACTCAGTTGGGTGGGTGATTTTCGTGTCCACGGTGGTGCCTGCTGGAATGTTTCCACTTTTCCCAACCTTCAGCAACACAGGAAGCCATTAGACACACACGTGGCACAGCAAAGCAGCCATATAGCAAGACCCACCCGTGCCAGCTTCTGGCTGACTCTCAAGTTTTTAAATCAGCTAATACATTACTCAGCACTACAGTATTACAGTAAAATGTAAGAAATGCTAACCACTGAACTTAGGTGAGTTCCGGTTCTATTTGGACCAGGTTGGTTTTCACATGTCTCATCAAGGCCCCCAAGGGCCTTCCCTTCACTGAAGAATTCACGTGTGACCCTGGAGGGCTCTTTGTTGTTGTTGAGGTCAAGACAGAAACTGTCACCAACACACAAATCTAAGATGATGGGCAACAGGCACTGGACAGGCCATCATTCGAGCGCACGTGATGTTCAGGCCGAGAGCTAGAAAAGCACTTTGCTGATGGCTTGATTACCGTGAGCCAAGGGGCAGGCCGCCCCTTCAGAGACCAGCAGGAAGCTGGGGTGTGTGGGATGTAATGCGAGTCATACCAAACGTAAGTCTGTGTTTACCCTCTAGGACCCCAAGGCCACTGAACACCCAGCCACTGCCACTGGAGCAGCAGCCCCCTTCCTAGAACCCTGCTCCCCATCAGTCACAAAGTCACTGAGTTTTTTTAGTTCTGCAACATTTCAAATATACGTACCCCTGTGCTCCTTCAGATGCATTTTTCCACACCCTCATTTAAAATGAGGTAAAATACTCAAAAACAGTGCCTCCCTTTGTATCCCTTCCATTCTGCAGTCTCAAATTTAGATTTTATTATTCCTACACATACTTTCCCACACATATCAAAGCCTCTATTAGCATTATACTGTGCTACTCTGCAGATCTTAAACAATGATTTATATGCAGCACACATACTCTCACTATTTTTACTGAATATTACAATCTTAAGATATATTCACTTGGCATAGCTTATTAATACATCACAACAT
This sequence comes from Manis pentadactyla, assembly GCF_030020395.1. Lineage (NCBI taxonomy): Eukaryota > Metazoa > Chordata > Mammalia > Pholidota > Manidae > Manis > Manis pentadactyla. The sequence continues at coordinate 2,645,391 of NC_080021.1, forward strand.
TTGTTCCTGTCAGCAGGTAGTTAGGGCAAATTTCGCTGTTAGAACACAGTGCTGCAGTAAAAATTCTGATACATGTCTCCTGGTACAGAGGCGTATGGGTTTCTCCAGAATAGATCTCTAGAACTGCCAAACCATGTTCCAAGTCGGTTATCAGTTTCTGCACCCATTGAAAGTGAGAGTCCTCTTCATATCAATGCATTTACTGGGTGCCAAGGACTTTGTGTATTAGCCCAACATCCTTAGGAAGGTGGTACAGGGAGTCAGGGAGGCTGACAGCTTGTGGTCATGTGGCCCAGGGCTGGCATGGAACCAAGCTGTCTGGCTCTAGGTCCTGGCACAGCACCCACACCCTTGCCAACACCTGATACTATACTTCCCGTTCTTTGAAACACCTTTGTCTAAGTTTATTCTTTGAAAGCTTAATAAAACTTGCCTACAAAAATCTCTGGACAAACTTCATAAAAGAAGCTAAGTAGTTTCCCCTTTTTCTTAGTCTCTGCCATTTAATAAGATGATCTATTCTTGAAGATATGGTAAAACCTGCCTGTGAAACTCTCTGGGTCTCATGCCTTTTGGAATGGTGACTGGATTTTCCTCCTGAGCCGATTTTAGTGATTTATGTAATTCTACAAATGAGTGTGTCTGTTTCTCCTCAGTTTTGTGTCACCAGTGTATCGGCATAAAGTTGTTAATATCCAATAATGACAAAAGTAACGCCCATCCCTTCTGCACTTGCATTTTTGCTCCTAATATTGTCACGAGCGTCTTCTTTTCCTCCTTGTTCCTTATCTTGTCTTTAAAGAGTCTGCTCTGTTTTAATCTGCTCTGCTGCCTCTTCATTTTCTACTTCATTATTTTCCATTCTGGGAGGGGAAGGGATGCGGGATTAAGCCAGCGCTGAGCCCTCAGGACTCCTGGCAAAGGAGGTTTGCAGGCCGGGGAGAGGGAGGGACGTCAAGCACACCAGCTCCTCGGCTCTCCCTGGACCCTGGGACCACTTCTCTATCTTCATCCTTCCTGTATCTTCAGGCTTATTTGATGGTTCTCTTTCTTGTTTTATAACAAATGCAACTAAATCTATACCTTAGACTGCTTTAGCTGCACTGCCTAAGGTCAGATATGAGATTCTCTTGTTTCTCCTCAGTTCTGATCACCTTATGACTTTTATTCTCTTTACAAGTTTAATGCATGTGCTATTTTGAAGTAAATTTAAAGTTTCAAGCTTTCTTAATCTTTTTTTCCACTGCTGATTTAAAATTTAGTTGTATAATGATAAAAAAATATGGTTGTTATAATACTGAGCTTTGGAAATCTCCTGAGACCTCTTTTGTGACTTAGTATGAAGCCAGCTTCCGTAAGCCTTCCATGTGATGGCAGCAGTCACGGGCAGGATTCTATGTAACTATTAGAACTGCTTGTTCATTTCACTACTCCAATTTTCAGTCTTTACTTCTTTGTGACTATTTCAGTTTCTGATAGTAGTGTGTGAAAATACACCTCCTGGATAGTGGATTTATCAATTTCTCTTTGGAATTCTGTCAGTTTTTGCTTTACTTTTTCTTTTCTTTACACATTTTTAGGTCACAGTGTTAAGTACACCCAAACTCGCAGCTGTTAAAACTTCCCGATGGATCATCTCTTGTGACTGTGACAAAGTATCCCTTTTGTCACTATTGACACTCAATTTATATTTTATCTCCCACTTAGACAATAAGCATTTCCTGTGTCATGGCACCACCATGGTGGCTGCAGGCGGCCGTGCTAGTTTTCCTTCTGTGCTGTGTGGATGTCAACCTCTACCGTCAGCCCTGCTAGGGCTGTTTTGGGCTGCTGGCTGCCAGCCTAATATTTCTCCCCTTCGGGAATGTCTCTTTTCTTAGGCAGCGACATAGACGCTGTCCAGTTTTAGGGCAATGTGTCTACGTGTGGGTTTATTTTTATTTATCCTTATGGGAACATGGAAAACACCTGTAACCTGAGGATCTCTCTTTCTTGAGCTGTGGGGAATCTCCGCAGCTTTATCTACAGGTCCTGCTTTCCACTCATGCTCTTTTCCTTATTCTCAAACACCCAGGAGATGTCAGAGGGTCCTAACTCCTCCCCAGACCCCTGAAGGAGCTGCCCAGAACCACCTTCCAGCACTCCAACCTCCCCTGAGGGTCCCCAGTTTACTCCATTTTGCCATATTCTTTACAATTATACCGCCCATTGCCAAGGTTGCTAACTGGTTCTTTTTCAGAGCCTTTGGTTATTTCTTTATCAATTTTTTAATAAATAACATCTCCTGCCTGGACATGCAGTGGCTGTGGGATTTACAGGTCCAAACTGCTCAGCAAACTGATAGCCCTTCTCCAAAGCCTAAGGCTTGGTTCCCACAAAGTGCCTCTGAGGCCCGGACCCCCAAGGACCAGGGACAGCGATGCCATCTGCCCAGGGCCCCACGACGGGGCTCAGGGCGGGGGCCACTCTTTGGGCCGAGAACACTCACCCGCTCATTCTTGTCGGTGCAGAAGAGCCGCGTGTGGTGCCTCTTCTGAACCACTATGAAGGTGATCCCCGGCTGGTAGTCTTTTTCTAGCTTAATACATGCCTCGCGGATGGCCAGCAACTCATGGTGCAGAACCTGAGGGAAAGAATGAACACACCAAAGGTGGTGAGGTTTTAAGGCCTCTTGCTACTTAAAATAAATCCCTTAATAATACATAATGCTTGACAAGCGTGTAGTTAAGCCTCTGGTCCCACAGCTGGTGACTGATCAGCTGTGTGACTGTGCTTTTCTCAGCCTATTTCTTCACTTATGTAATTCAATAAATGATACCCAGGTTTCGTGGTTAAATGGTTTAGACTATACATAAAACAGCCGAGTAACTGGAACACTCCAAGTGCTTGACAAACAGCCCCTACCACACACAGGAGAGCAAGGCACCACGAGAGAAGCACACACACCAGTCCATCAGCAGCGTGCTCGCTGTGCTGGAGAGGAAAGAGAGGGGCTGGTAAGCAAACCCCAGCGTGGGAGCCAGACCTGGGTCCAGCCCTGGCTCTGTGGCTTTGGGAAAGCCATGCAGCCTGATCCCAGTTTCCTCACTTTTAAAATAGCGCCATCTTACCTTGCAGGCTTGCTGTGAGGACTAGAGTGATTAATGTGCGAAGCACTGAGCACATGAGCCCTGGGAGCTAGGGCACCAGGCGGGGACCTGTGGCCAGAGGGAAACGGCTGGCGATGGCGGAGGCCAGCACAGGACCACGCACCTAATCCTGGTGTTGCCCTAACGAATGCGTGTTCTGATGAGTCAAGAACATGTCTTGGGTTCAGGGTTGAGCAACCCCAGCTGTGGTGATTGTGTAAGACATGGGGTGTATGTCCACAGAGCCCCCGGAGCAGAGAGGGCAGCAGCTCGGAGAGGGGAGACCAGCTCCCACCACGGGACCCCGAGAGACGATGTAGGAGAGGTGCGCTGAGGGCGGCTGGACACACTGGGCCCCGGATCCTCAGGGGCTGGCATGGGAGCCACCAGCCCAGGCCCCCCGAGAGGCCCTGGCCGAGAGCTGCCAGCTGGCCCCTAACTGTGGGCCTCGGGGTGGCAGGCCACCACTCTCCTCTGGACCAGGAAGGCAGTCCCATTTCCTTGTGCGCTGTGCAGCTGAGTTATCAAGGCAGCCAGGGCCTTGGAAGCACACGGACCGCACCCGTGGAGCTCACACACAGGTCCACACCTTCCCTCCGCCTTCCCCCACACGAGCTCCCCGTGAAGCGCAAGCTGGAGACGTGGTGGGAACAGAGGTGGAGTAAGCCAAGAGCACGTGGACACACGTTCAGGACCTCTGTCTCCAAGTTCCAGGCTAGGGTGGAGTAACTGCGGACCCAGGCCATGCTTCAGACAGGGCACAGCACACGGCCTCCCCTCACCGCACCACCTCCACAGCGCCCAGCCACCGGGGCACCCCTGCCTGGCAGCTGCTGTCCGCACCCGAGTCCCACACGTCACCAGGATGCCACCACTCCCCCGACAACTCCCTTTGAGAGGGTGCCACCCCACCCCTCCTGGCTCTGCACCTCTGCCATCACCACCCTCCAGCCTATTCTTCACACTGCAGACACAGGCAACCTCCAGACTAAATGGCATCCCTGCCCCATGCAGCCCACAGGGCAAAGGCCCAAGGCAAGCCTCCCCACCACCCTCCAGGCCCCAAGCGGGCCCCCCCCCACTCCCCACCGTGCCCACCCGCCTCCGCACTGTGGGCCTGACTCAGGGTCCTGACAATCCCCGGCCCATCCCTGCACTGTGAGCACATAAACTTCGGGGCAGAACCTAAACCACATTCCTTTCATTAGAGAACGGCAAGGCCAGCCTGCCCAGCCAACAGGTGAAACTGCGGAGCAGAGAGAAACCCACAGGGTGGCCGACCTGCTGGAACTGCCCCTCCGAGACGCCGTCACGGTAGAAGATGATGCGGGTGGGCTTGAAGCGCGTGGACTTGTAGAACTGGATGAGGAGCTCGCGGACCATGGCGGCCAGGTCCTGAATGATCTCCTGCCGGTGCTGCTGGACCCGCACGGTGGCGCAGTAGCGATTGGGGTGGGCGTCCATGCTGCCCACGACCTGTTGGGGCACGCGACGAGCACTCACCCAGCGTCCTGGATGCACCCTGCGCTGGGGTGCACAGGGACAAAGGACTGGGGATGGGCGGAAGGTCCGTACCCTGCACTCCACTTCCTCACCAAGTGACAATGGCTGGACATGTGTGAACACACTACCTTTACGCTTTTCAGGATGTGGCAACAGCGTTTATACATATGTTCCGAGAAGAAAAGCTCACACAAAATATCTACTAAGAAACAGCCAATTACTCTGAACCTTTACTCTGTGTGTGATCTGATGTGGCTGGATTACATCAGCCCACAGACAGCCTCATGTAGCAGATTCCCTAGTGTTTCCAAAGCACACTGCTTTCAAAAAGAAGCCATCTGCCTATCAATGCACCAAATCCCACGATTCTGACTGCTAGGACTGTCCGAGCTGACACGTCGGTAGCTGTCTAAAGGTGCCAATTAGGGGGTGCCAAGAACGAGGTAGCGAGACGGCAAGAGCAGTCACACCGGGCTGTTCTGCTGGTCTGCTCTACACTAATCAAACAAAGACAGGGCTGGGAGACATTTAGCCAAGGAAAAACTGCTGTACAGGCATACTTGGGTGACACGGTCTGTTCCAGACCACTGCGAGAAAACAAACACTGCAATAACATGAGTCAAATGAATTTTTGGCTTCCCAGTGCATATAAAAGTTATGTTTATACTAAAAAAAAAGGTGACCATCATTTGCTCTTTCAGCAAGTCTTAACCACAGATCACAGTCCACCTTAACAAACAGAAATAATGAAAACATTACAAATGCTGCAAAACAGAAGTGAGCAAATGCTGTTGGAGAAATAGGTGACAAAGTTGCTGGACGAAGGGTTGCCACAAATCTTCAATTTGTCAAAGCACAGTCTCTGCGAAGCCAACAGAATGAGGCCCAGTAAGACGAGGTGGGCCTGTGTGTACAAGTGGGGATAACTGATTGCTGGGCTGAGTGGGAGAATTACACTACGTGGTACTCGCTAGATAGAGTGTGGCCCCAGAATAACTCAGACACGCATCCTCTGTTGGGACCCACTTGTACCTGCTGGGGTGCTCCGGCCTCCCTGCCCGGGGTCAGTTGCCTCTGGGGATCTGGGGAACCTTGCAGAGAAGCACTGAGCTGTCCTGCCTGCCCATGCCTGTGCCCCCAGTCCATCATCTGTGACACTTTAGGGATGAGTATGTGTCTGTGGCCACTCTACGAGGTGCCGTTATGATTGAGGGGACTCAGAGCTTAAAGCCCCCACATGCGGAACCCGATGGGGGTGGTGAGCCCCCGTCACCCTCAATGGCCTGGGAAAAACACTGGCTTGGAGCTCAGCCCTGACCCTCAGGTAGCCTTGAGCTGTGTTTTCTGCTGCCCCTCCTAAGCATCTGAGCTCAGCTTTTCTGGACTGCCTCCTGCATAAAATGGGGAAACTAATACTGACCTCATAAGGTTAGAGACGACGCAGTTACACACCTCGTCCAGACTCTGGCAGGTGACAGGTACTCAGAAAATGCCAACATTATCATCTGATTACTTGGAGCGAGTGAGGAGGCAGGACAGACAAGCTATCCTCTGCGGTTTTAGATAAAAGAGGGAAGAGACAAGGGCGCAGACAGAACCCCAACAGCCCCTGCTGGGGACATGAGGGACGAACAGCGTCGAGGCTGACAATCCCTCCCTCCACTTGGCTGCAGAGCACCGGAGTCTCCTGCCAAAGGCGACCTTAAGGTAACACACTTTGCTCTGCAGCCCCATTTAAAGTCCACACTATGCCAAACACATGCTCATGGGATTCTCCTGAGCACAAGTCCAAAGATTACGCTGGCCTCCTGAGTACAGCCTGCCCCGGTGCGAGGCGAGGCTCAGCCTCCGAGGGGGCACAGCCAGCCGGCAAAGCACAGGTGCTCAGAGTGGCGAGGCCCGTGCAGCAAAGGCCCCCACTGCTCACCCGGACAGGACTCACAGGTGCAGTCCGGGGAAGGGCGGCAATTATCTCTGGACTGTGTCCTTTTTCACATTTAGCACTTCGTAACAAAAGATCGTCTGCCCCAGCGGGCCGCAAAGCCTTCAGCTGTCACCTGTGCTGCAGGCGAGGCCCAGAAGGGCGAGAAGGCCTCTCCTGCTGACAGGTCTGGTCTGGTCTGCTGGGTTCTGAAGGTGCTGACTCACCTGCTCTTACTGCTCCTCGGACCCACTTATCCATCCTAGTGCCCCCGATACCTAGTCACCATCAAACCTGGACTTCGCCAACATGCAGTTTAGTACACCGTAATGACATGGCTGCAAAGGGACCATGTCCCCTCCTCCCGGCAGCTCAGGAGGGTGTGGGCCCCGGAGAGGGCAGGATGTCACCAACAGAGGGCCCAGTGGGGGTGCTGGCACTCACTGCAGCGATGGAAGGCTTCTTCCCGTCCCCGGCAGGGGGGTGGGTGACGTCCGCCCCCAGGAAGATCACCGGCTGCTGGAACACGGGAGGCCTGCGGAGGGAGCGAGGCGTTAGAAGCAAGGCCTACGGATGCCACCTGGGCCTCGGGTACCACAACTGTTTGGAAGGGTCCTGTATGTACATTTTTGAAGATTCCTTATCTGTTAATGACACACACAGAAAACCTTACAAACAAAACGATACCAGGTCTAAGACCCGCCTCAGGTGACCCCGTGTGGGAACGGGAGTGTGTGGACTCAATGGGAGTGGCCAGGCGGGCGAGGCTGGGTGCAGGAGTGAGGGCCCCTCCTCTGTGCGCGATCTCCAGCACAGCCACGCAGACGCAGAGCCCCACCTTGGCCACGCTCTGGCTGGCCGTCCTTCACCGGGGAGGAGACAGCCCATACGCTCCACAGCGCTCGGCAGCACCCCTGCTCTCTACCCACCAGCCTCCAGCAGCTGCCCAAAGTGTGTCGACTTGCCACACGACCCTGGGTGGCAGAGCCACCCCGACTGAGAAGCACCGCTCTAAGCTTTCCCTCGAGCCTCTCATTGCTGCCTGGGCCCTCAGTGCCTTCCTGAGCAGGCGGCACGTGCAGCATCATGGCCGGGGGCGCAGGCTCTTAGCCGGCCTGCAGGTCCCAGCGGCAGCCGGCCGCCCACCCTGGGGCTTACTCTCTCTGAGCCTCACTTTCCTCTGCTGAGAAGTGGAGACAGTAACGGCACTGGCCTCCCACGGCTGCCGTGAGGACAGCACGAGCTTACGCACAGCAAGTGCTTTCAAAAGGCCTGGCCCGTCACACACACGGGCAGGTGCCGGTGCTATTACTCTCGGGGGTATTGTTCTTCCTGGTCAGGAGCCGCCAGCCCCCCAGGAGGTGGACTCCACGGGAGAGTGACCTCAGAGGGCCTCCCACCGGAGGGCCACCTCTCCCGGTGCCCAAACCCCCAGCTGCCACCTCCAGCCCCTAGGGAAGGAAAGGAATGTGTTTCCAGTGTGTAAACCACATGACAGTTCCCACAAAATGTGGATGAGTTTCCCCTTCAATCTCCGGCATGGTTCCAACCACACCTGGGGGTCCCTGAAGCTGCTGGCTGGAGGAAGCACAGCCCTGGGGTACTCCCTGGTCACCAGCACCACCAGCACCACCAGCACCTCCACTGCCTCCGTACGCGGCGGGCCTACAGAAGGCACTGCCCACAGACCTGTGGACTAGCCCTGCCTCCCCTTCCCGACTGGCCTCAGGGGCCCCGGGGCTGCGTCTCACCAGCCACCTGCTGCAGACCTCAAGCACCAACCTCCCAGGCCCCAGAAAGCAGCAGCCAGCGCAGAAGCATGGTGCCCCACCCTGAAGCCCGGACCCCGCAGCCCCCACCTGCGCTGCCCTTCCTGAGAGTGTCCAGCACTCCCAGGAGCAGCCACTGTGCAGCTGTGGCCCCCATCATAAGCAAGCAAAAGCACACCTGCCTGCAGACACGGCTCCCTCACTGCCCCCGGCTCCCTGTGGCCCAGCCCGGGAACCTCCTCACTGAGTCCCCATCACGGCCTGGGCTCCTCCCAACCCAGCTGCACGCTGCCATGGCAACGAGATTCCTCTGTGTAAGGTCCCCAGCCACCTGCCCGCCACCGGCTGGATGGACGGTGGGGCCTCAGACCTCCTCATACCTGGCCTGTCAGCAGCACATGACACAAGACACAGGGCCCCCGGGAGGCCAAGACCCACCTGCCTCTCCCCCAACTTCTCAGGCGCTACTGCGGGCTCCTCGCCTCTGTGACCTCCCAACCCTGGAATCCCCTGGGGTGAAAGCCAGGACATCCTTTCTGCCTACTCCCTGCCCTGAGGGATCGTCCCGGCCTGTGGCTTTACATACCCCTCCTACAGTGGGGAGCCCTAAACACGGACCCGTGGCCCCAGACTCCCATCTCCTCTTCGCCCACCACCACCTCCCTTCGAATGCTGTCTTCTCTATCCAGGGGCCCAGACCGAGAGCCGTGGCCTTATACTTGATTCTCCTCTTTCACAGCCCAGACCCAACTGGTCGGCAAGCTCCACATCCCTCTTCAAAACATCCCTGTCCCAGGGCACCTCCCACTCATCCCGCCGTAATGCAGGAGCCTCCTGGTCCCCACTCCGTCCAGAGCTGGAGCAGACTTTCAGAGCAGGTCAGGGAGACCACATCTTCCCTGTGACCCTCTGAGGGCTGTACCCTGTGCAGGAGGGGCCCCAGGCCCTGCCAGCAGCCTCTGCCCTCAGCCCTGCCCTGGAGCACCCCAGGCCTGTGCCCTCTAGAATGCTCTGCACGGCACCCACATGGTCATGTCCTTGCACCGGCCGCCTGCTCAGAACCACCTTCTCTGGGAGACCCTCCCCATGTAAGGTCCAGCTCCTCACCCTCCTGAGCTCCTGTCCCTTCCGCTGCGTCCCTGCTGCTCACCTGTAAAGTCACATGGAAGTATTCAGAGGACCCTCCTTTCTGGCTTCCCACTTTCTGGAAGGCTAGGACTTTGGGCCCTGTGCTCACTGCTATGGTCCAAACTCCTGGCACACGTAAGCGCTCACTACACACAGGACCTGTTGATGGAGTGAACAGCGCTTTCAGTGCACCACCTGCTCCTGATCGGCCCTCGCTTACTCCCGTGAGCGGAGCGCGTCCAGTGACCCCTCACTGTAGGGCCAGCATGCAAGTCCGACACTACAGACTCTCAACGCAGGTTCTTTCCACTTCACTACGATACCACTCTCCAGTTCTCCAAGTGCGGTCCCTGGAACAGCAGCTGCACCCCTCAGCAACTTGGGAGGAATGTGAATTCCTGGGCCCTCGTCGGGACCTGCTCATCAGAAGCTCTGCAGGTGTGCAAGTGTCAGGCAACCCCAGTGGGGCTGGAGGCCTCTGCACACAGCTGGTGCTTATTAACGCCTATTTTCCAGATAAACCAAAGAGGCAAGGGCTGTCAACTTCATGACATCTCTGCACACTCAACAGTTAATGTGTTCAGTGATCTGTTTTCACCAGTGTTTGCCATTCAAATGCTAAGACAGTCACAGGGTTTCTTCAATGATAAAATTTCCTCAACGGTGCCTATTATCAGAGAGACCTCTTGCTGCCTCCTCAAGGTTAGCTACCCCTCAGGGGGTGGGGGTGGGGGTGGGGGGCAACAGCTAACCTTGGTCCTGTCCTCCAGCACCCAGGGCTGCAGGCCAGGCTCAGGAGGCCCCAGAGGGTGCTGCAGACCCTCCCCACCTTCCCCTCAGCCCGCAGCCCCTGGCCAGGACGCGGGCCCCGCCCCGGGACCCACCAACAGTGCATTTCCGTGTGGAGCTCTGTGGTCTCAGGGGCTCCGCTCCCAGCACCGGCAGCCTGGGAAGGGCAGGGCACGCTCTGGTCTGCACGGCGCCTCTGGGCCCTGCTCCTGCTGTTCAGGGTGACCTCCTGCTCTGTTTTGCTCACCTTTTATCTGCTATGTCCAGGACGGTGCCTGGCACAGGTGAATGGACACTGTCTACCTGCACACCAGACCCATCCCCCTGGCAATCAAAAGCTTGCCGGACACCTGGCAGAAGGGCTGGCCTCACCTCCCCTGGGGTAGCAGGATGTTGTTCACGCCTCCCAGTTTGACATTGATCTTCAAGCAGAGGTTGGACAGGGTCTGCGGTGTGGTCCTCTGAACGTTCTTCATCTGCACACACTGTGTGGCCATCCCCAGCACTGTGTCTCCCACGCGCTTCACCTCAGCTGTGGAGCACAGAAGACACGCACACGGCAGCCCAGGCTGGCACCCCTCCCTCAGCTGGCCCAGCGGCCTGCCCACCAGCAGGAGCTGCAGGGGCACACACAAGTTCGCAGCCATAGCAGCCACCTTAGGCTTTCTACCCAGTCCACCTGCAGCCCAGCCTCGGGAGAGGGTGACTGGCAGGTGGAGGGAAGCCAGAGGCCCCCGGTTCGGATTCTAGCCCCAGCATGGCCTGTGCCTGCCAGACCTGTAGGGGTCTCCTCCTTCCTGAGGGCGGCAGGCAAGCTGGCCCACTCCTCATTCTGGAAAGAAGACCATCTCAGGGCCTTTTCCAGGGTAGCAGGGCGCTAACGGGAGGAGCCAGGCTGGAGCTGAGCGTTTGGCATTCCTTACTAGGAATGCCACCTTCTATCACAGCGCTCGGAGTTGCAAGCAAATACTTGAGAAGTTAAAAATAAGAACACTGGTAACCTCAAAGTCCTCAGCAAATGCAGATCTGACATCACAAGGCTGCCTATGCCTAGCCCATACCTCCACTCTGGATTCTTTCCTGAAGCAACTGGTCAACTGTTCCCTGGCCAGGCCTGTGCAAACAGGGCGACCCCGGGACAAAACTACCAGGATAAAATGCTGGGGGCTTTCTCTGTCTTCTTTTTTTGCATGTTTAACTTCAAGAGGAGAACTGTGGCTTTTTCAGATATGTATTCGGTCACTGCCTACACAGGAGGCCTGCTGACACCACCACTCACTCTTGTGCCTTTGCCCCACAGCAGCCGACACCCCAGGTCCTCATTCCAAACCCTCCTCCCCCAGAGGCCTCTGGGTTCCTGCAGTGCTTTCAACAGGCCTCAGACAGCATTCCCCGGACTACAGTCACCTGTCTACGTGACTCCCCCCTCACTGTGATCACCTGCCTACACACCTTCCCCTGCAGTGTAACTACCTGTCTACTGCACACCTCCCCCCAGATTACAGTCACCTCCCTACACACCTCCCCAACTCATAATCACCTGTCCACACACACCCCTCACTGTGATCACCTGCCTACACACTTCCCCCACTGCAATCACCTGTCCACATGCCTCCCACTCACTACAATCACCTCTCCACATAGCTCCCCCACTACAATCACCTGCCTATACACCTCCCCACTCACTGTAATGACCTGTCTGCACACCTCCCCCTGCATTATAATCACATGTCCACACACCTCCCCTCACTACAATCACCTGCCTACACACCTTCCTAACTCATTGTAATCACCTGTCCACACACCTCCTGCCACCCTGTGAGCTTCCTGAATGTGTATCTGGACCTAATCTTTGTGTCTCCAGGGCCTGGGTGCCATCACATGTTAGCTGAAGGAACGTGCAACCGCCCTTCTGGCATAAAGGACTTCCATGAACTTTCAGAGAATCCTGAGGCAGGCACTGAGAAGGCACAGGAGGACACACAGGAGCTGGTGACCCCCCCCACGGATCTGTGTGCCTCGAATGGATGGTCCTCCACCCAGCCAACATTTGTGTCAGGCAGCAGACAAGTGGCAGCACATGTGCCGGCTTCCAGAGCTGTGGTCTCAAGACAAGGCTAAAGAGAGTGGCCGAGCAATGGCTGGGCAGCAGTCAGAAACCACCTGGCCTTGCTTAATTCACAAGTGGGCCAGAAACAAACTCAAAAGGCTCAGGCTGCACGAACACCCACAGAGCTCACAGCAGTTTCCAAAGGCCAGCAAGACCACCAAAGGCTTACCATACACCGGGGTTTTGCCAGGCAGGATGACCACCACGAGCTGAAGACCGGCGTACGTGTTCTTCAGGTGCCTGAACATGGGCTCCACGCTGTCCGCCCCCTGTGCATATTTACAGAAGCACGGCTGGCCTTGGATCGGCATCCCAGCATCTCTCGAGATCTTTCTGAGCTGCTCAGTGAAGGACCTGAAGGAGAAGGTCCATGAACCCAGACATGCCTGAATGCTGCCCAAGAATTCAGACCAACCGGAGGCCCTAAGTAGAGGGCTCAGTGTGAACACAACCAAACCCATTTTCAATGAGATCAGAATCTAAGCTGACGTCCTGGACAGAGCCACTTCAACATGTTACCTTGTGAAAAAGGTCACACGTGCTAAGCAAGCACGTAGGTTGAAGGAAAGGCCCTTATAGCTATTTTGTCATGAAAAAATGGAAGGCTTCGAATCATATCCATGTTGCTACCGCAGCTGTGACACCCCAGCAGGCAGGAATAAGCATGCAGGGAGCGGCTGCCCCCGAGTTCTGGTGCAGACCCAGCCTGCACACCTGCTCCAAGAACACCGAGCATCACGGCACAGAGGGAAGCTGGGAGCTGGCCATCCCCTTGATTTGTTTCCCTGCTTTTCTCATGGGTACACAGCCTGGACTTGGATACATAATCATGGGAGAAAACAACAGCAGCCAGAGTGACACCGGCTGCTACCACGAGCCTCCTGAAGTCACGGGCGAGGCGCTGACACAGGTCAACAGCCGCTGTTTAAAGTTTAGGAATAATAATCACGTTGCCTACTACAATAAAGGTTAGGACACTCGGGCCCAGCAAGATAGTTTTTAAAGAAACACAAGTGTATCTGCAATTCTACCTGCATCAGATGTGTCTCAGGACCATGGAGCCCCAGGCTAGAAGGAAATGAGGGGGACAAGGACAGAAAACACAGGGTAGAGGCCCCCGGTGCTCACACGCCAGTCAACTTTGTTTCCCAAGCCCCCTCTGTGCCTGCGGCCGACTGAATGCCAGCTCGCTGTGCTGGTGGCACGGAGCGAAGGCAGCCGCTCACCAAAGCGCCCGAGAACTTCCTGAGCACACAGCTTCCCAGAGCCGCCCTCTGCCAAGAATGTGCATCTGCCACACTTCCTGGGCTTCGAGCGTTCCTCCAGCCCCCACCCGAGGCGGGAGCTAAAGCTCTCCTCTCCCAGCTGGTTTGAGATGGGACAGGCGGGAGGACGAGGGCCAAAGGGAGGCCGCCCGGCCCAGGACGTGAGCGACAGCACCGGCTGCTCACGGAGCTGCTGTCGCAGGGCCTCACGCCCCAGCAGGCTGGGCCGGGACAGGATACAAGACCGAAGTGTCCTTTAAAAAAAGGCCAGCTCACTGAATGCAATTTTCTTCCGCTTCTAATATTTAAACTTGATCATTTAGTGTTTTGTTTCTCATATGATCCGTGCTACATCTCCAAACTCACTCAGAAATGGGCCTAAGAGGTAAACGCAGCACACAGAGGCCCACAGTCCTGGCCCACGTAAGCTGTCACGGGCAGGGAAAGCCTGCCGTGTGGCACCCCCAGCCCAGGGCACAGGCCTTCCCTGCGGCCACTCTGTCACTGCCCACAGGGGGCCGGAGCTCCTGCCCCTCGAGCGGCCTTACTTGAGGTGGACTTCGGTGCACTGGCGCTGGGGGGCGAAGCACGCGATGGCCCACACCTTGATCTCGATGCCCGTGTGGAACTGCTTGTTCCTCATGTCCCAGACGCCCTGGACAGGGGTGGCGATCGCTTTATTCTGTGAACAGCAAGAAGTTTAGAGTCAGAAAAAGTGGCAAACATGGTCCTCTGTGCTTGGATGTCGTCACCCCCCCTACTGCTGCTGGCCCCCAACTAGATGGGGGCTCCTGAGGCTCAGAATTGAGCCTGTGTGCGCCTCCCTATCTGGGCTGCCCAGCACCTCAGGGGGTCAGCTGTCTGCAGGACAGAGGGGCAGGTGGGCAGAGGGAGGGAGGTGTGAAGAGAGGACAGGTGGGACAGGGGTCGAGGAGAACAGGGAGGAGCCAGGGCCCCGCACCAGCCTCTCGGGCAGCCCACGAGGACGGAAATGCCTGCCAGGCTACAGGGAGGGGTCCCATTCTACAAAATGCCGTCATTATTTTGCCCCCCTGCATTACCAAGGAGGCAGCCAGGGAGTGGCAAGGTGGCTGGGCTGGCCCATCGTCCCCTCCATGCCCTGCACCACTGCCCACACTGTTCAGGGAGGGAAGGGAGGCAGCGCGTCATACACTGATTGACCTAATGTTGCCGTTGACACCATCACCTAAGGAATCTCTGAATCGCCTTCAAGTGAGCCTGGGGACAAGGAGTGGCCAGGAAGAGCCGTGTGGATCTGGGCAGGGCTGTGAATCCCAGGCTGGGGTCACCTCTCACGGACAGGGCTGCACCTGAGTTGCTGTCATTTACTCTGCAGAATTGTTTATGGCAGAAAAAATTTTTTTCTTACCAATATAAACCTATTTTAAAAATCAAGTATTACACAAATGAATGCTTTTGTTTCCTATATTTTTGTAACTACTACCCTGTTCCTACCAGCTTTTTTTTTAAGAGATGGCCACCACACGCACGTGCGCGCGCACACACACACACACACACACACACACACACACACACACACACACACACACACACAGTTTTGATAGGAATGGGCTCTTTTTCACACACACACACACACACACACACACACACACACACACACACACACACACACACAGTTTTGATAGGAATGGGCTCTTTTTCACACACACACACACACACACACACACACACACACACACACACACACACACACACACACACACACACACACACACACACACACACACACACACAGTTTTGATAGGAATGGGCTCTTTTTCACACACACACACACACACACACACACACACACACACACACACACACACACACACACACACACACACACACACACACACACACACACACACACACACACACACACACACACACACACACACACACACACACACACACACACACACACACACACACACACACAGTTTTGATAGGAATGGGCTCTTTTTCCTGCATGTGTTTCTCAGCCTCTCCGCTGGTGTTTGGACCCAGTGACCGCAGGATGCTAGCAGTGTTTGCCCCCCAGATGCCAGTCTCCAGACACTGCCAAAGGTCCCCTGGGGGCATTTAATGTTTGGCTCCAACAGTGGACAATGGGTGGGGCAGGGTCTGTGAAGAGTTCAAGCCCATCAAAATGCTTCAGGAATCTGGAAAATTTATTCATTTAAAAGAATTACACATTTTTAATCTCTACAAATCTAACATTTTTGCCAGGTCAGATAACAAGAGCTATTTGTTTTTTAGACGACTGCTCTGTTTACTAAGGGGTAGAAAGTCGATGAAACAGATGTGTCTAGGGACAGAGACATGACACTGGATTTGTGATCTTGGTTTTACCAGGCAAGGGCACATAAATCTCCACCAGGCAGGGTGTCCCTCGGCTCACTCGCAGAAGGGGAATCACACGCTCTTCCTTATGGGGTTGCACAGAGGATTAAAGGTGTCTGGATGTAGCAGGTGCACAAGGGGGTTGAGACACAGCCAAGAGGCCTCACTCAGAAGTCCTCCTGCAGAGAACGGGACGCAACCCGACACCCACTGGCAGGACAGGGACGCTGTACATGGGAATACTATGCAGCGAACAGAACGAGCCACGCGCCACACACCCCCAGAACCTCCTTGGGCCCTGAGAGAGAACGCTAAGTCAGAACAAGCACGGCACAGAAGGGCATTTAATATACTATTATTTTCCTAAGAAGGGGTGAAAAAATTTGTGAAAAATCCCTGGCTGACTTTACAAAGAAAAAAGATGACACCAACTGCTTCCGGAAAGAGCAACTCAGAGCTGGGGAAAAAAGACTCTTTCCCATAATTCTTCATCCCTTTTGCACTGCGAAACATTTTAGAAATAGAGCTTACGTGTTACAGTAAGAAAGGGCAAAACCCTACAAACTGTGCTGCAGGCCTGGCAGCCAGAGCGACACTCCGTCACGCGCAAGGCGTGAAGTCGGGCGTACACGTCCACCAGTGTCACTAGTGAGCAAGGGCCCCAGTGACGTTCTGCCGTCTGGAGGGCAGCCCCAGAGGGAGCAACAGAGGCCCTTGTCCAGAGCTCCGCAGGGCCCGCTGCATCACCCTGCAGTAGAAGCTAGAGGTTAAACGGGCAAACACACACAGCCCAGTGACTACCTGCTTGCCTGCTGCCAAATACTCCAGGCAAAGGCCATAGCCGGAGAGGGTGTGAGCTCCTGGGCACCCATTACACAAAGAGGCAATTTTGAAATTTTGATGGGATGCTAAAAATGATCTTTTGAAGAGATAAAGGGTAATACTGAAAACCTTCAAAAAAGGCTGAGGAAACTCAGTCCCTCAAAGCCCTACAACTTTTGCAGGCTCAGACTGGAGTCGGGCCCTTCGCCTTGCCTGTGGCCTACACCTTCAGGGTACGGAGCCGTGCTGACGGGCCACACGCAGCTGCACCGCCGCCAACCGCATGCCCACACGCACTGCACGCCTGGCCCTGCACCTACCCTGCCCCCGTAGAGGATGGAGGGTGGCTGCAGGACCCGCCCAGTCACATCTGTCATCTCGTCTTTGACCATGATTCCAAATTCACGAACATACGGATCTGTATTGAAACTTGCGCTTCGCATCTTGGAAAGGGAAAAAGAAAGGCAGTGAGAGGCGGCCCTTGCCTCTTTCCAGAAGCTGTATCTGCAGTTCCCTTGCCCCATGCAACCCGTCCTGGCTCCCCCTGGGCTGCCCGAGGACGCAGGCTCACCAGCTTGCTGATCTCTTCTTGCCGATCGGGCGCGGACCTGGCAGTTGCTCGGATCATGGTTGAGGTCTGATTGTCGGTTAACTTCTTAATACATCTCTGTCCTGCCACTATGTTACAGACCTATGAGGGGGATGCACAGACAGTGTCGGCACTCTGCTGGGGGCGAGGGTCTGAGGCTGGCACCCCGCAGCTGCCACGACACGCGCTCCTTATCCGTAAACTGCGAAGCCCCACACAAGTATCGGTGGTGACCGGTCCTGAAACCCACCAGGAAGAGCTCACCTGAGGCACCACTCAGCGGCCCCAGTTGATTCAGTGTGACCGAGCAGCCTGGGGCCCACACTGGTAACAAAACACAGCCTCCGAGAGCACGGCCAGCACAGGCGAGCTGTGCCCTGGATGCTGGGCTCTGAGGTCTCTGTCCTCAGACTCTGCAGGTGGAAAGGGAGTCTCCCTTCTGGACCACAGCTCAGGAAAAAGCAAATGGAGGCCTAGATGTGTGAATAGCTGAGTAAGTGCTCACTTACTCACAGAAAAGAGCTGGAACGCATTCGTGCCTTAATGTCAGCATTTGCTCTTTTCCCAGGCAAGTATTTTCCAAATAAGAAATATATTTTAGACAAGAAACAAAGGAAGAAACAGTCTCCTTTCTGAGCATTCTCTTCTGTGTGCCAGGGACGTGCTGTCCTGGTCTTCACACCGATCCTACAGGTGTCACTGCATACATTTTACTGATGGGGAAGCGGAGGGGTGAGTCTGTCCACCTGCCTGAGGCCCCCCCGTGGCAGGGAGAATGAACTCTGGACCTGGGCCTCTGCCGCCGGTCTAGGCTCACCGGCCGTGCAGAGCACGGTCACTTGCCTCCAGGGGAAGGTAGGTGTGTTTCTGCTCCTGTCCAACTTGTAAACATGGGAGGTGGGGGTAGCGCAGAACCAGCTTGTGCCTGTCCTTGAAGTACTGGGCCACCGTGCACTCCACCGTCTGCCCGCTCTCCTGCTGCAGTGGGAACCTAGGGAGGCAAAGAAGTAGCTCAGGGCAGGGACTCGCAGGGCCCCTAAGGACAGGCAGCCAAGTCCTGCCCGTGCCAGCTCACTAGGGCTTCCACGGTTTTGGGCTGAATGAGGTGTCAAAGGGGGTGCGTGGTGGGGCACTTTCCAGGGGTCCGGACCAAATAATGCCCTCTGGGTTGTCTGGAATATTCCTGAGTCCCTAAAGTTCCATTTTATTCCTGGAGTTGGGAAACAACTACCTCCATGTACATAATATGCAATAATGACAAACTACACACATCTACAGGTGCACATGAGGGATTCAGGGTAAATGAAGGCAAATCCAGCCAAGCATGACTACACTGACTCTCAAAGTCATTTACTTGGCCGCCCCAAGTGCCAGCCCCACAGGACCTAAACCTTCTGGGACAGGGTAAAGAAAGGGCCACTGGGGCATCACTGGCCACAAGCAGGAAGGTTGAGGCAAGAGAGGCCTGCATGCAGAGATGGGCGAGTGCACCGGTGTCCTGCACAGGCACTGGATCTCTGGGCCTGGCCAGGGCCAAGGACAGTGCCCCCTGGCCAGGGAACACCTGCCAACTCCTTAGCTCTCCCCAGGTGGCTGGGAAATCCCCACAGACTCATCCAGGTAGGAGGCCACAGAGACCAGGCACAGCTTATCAGCCTCCTGCCTGATAGGGCATCCCCCGCGCCCAGTAACAGAGCGGACGCTGCCCACAGAGCGACCGTGGATTAAACAAACAGGTCTCCCTGGGTCCAGGAGACATCAAGATGGGGCGCAGGAACCCAGCCCACCACTTCTCCCCCCAAATGAACACACATGACCTAAGGCCACGCCCAGCCTTGTGGCGAGCTAGTCACTCTGCGCATCCAGCTGCCACCCTGCTGAAGCACTGGCAGAGCCCAAGGCGCCGGGAGATGCCCCACTGGGAGTCGGCTCAGGCTGCGCCTGTGAATCCGGGCAGCGTCTACCCCCCGCTTCTCCCCAGCACCCGCTCAGCTCTGAGAGGACTGCAAACAAAAAAGACCCTCTCTTGTCTGTAAAATACAAAAAGGAAAACTGACAGGGAACCACAGAACGGGTGCCCACCCCACACAGGCAGGATTGCATTTATTTTCTTTCCAGGTAAGTCTGGAATCTACTGAGCCTAAGGGATAGTTCTGGAATCTGAAAACTAGAATGAACTAGTCCTTTCCAGAAGCGCCACTACTCCTGACTGCGGGCAGTGGAGTGGCGGTGACGTCCTAGCTGTGTGTGTTTGAGAGAAGGCTGCTTACGTCTGGTGGCTGGCGGGCCGCCGGGTCACATTGCAGACACGGTACTTCCTCTTCATCTGCCCGCAGTGCGTGATCTCCACCTTTAGACCTGGAGACACAGAGTGGCGGAGTTTCAGCGTGAAGGACCCACCCGGCCCTCAGCACAGGCCACTACCAGCTGTTTCAGGAGAGCGGCGCCCCAGGGCCAGGCCCAGGGCCAGGGCGTTCTTAGAGTCTTGCCTGGAGGTGGTGAGACTCGGGCCGGGCCCACCTCACCCACAGGGATGCCCTCCACCCCAGAAATACAGGGCCAGACAGAGCCAGGACACTGTTCTTCAGAATGAGGGAGACCATGTGGGCCCAGCCGTGGGCACAATGTCTGCTGCTGTGCCACGGGCTCCATCCAGGACTATTTTTAGCTGTAGAAGCCCTCAGAAAGGGACAGGTGCAGAGGGGCATGGCTTTGGCGCTCACTCTCTGCAGACAGGCAGAGGGCCTGAGTCACGGACTGAGCCCTGGCTGAGCTTGCGTGAGTGGAGTCAAGCTTGGTGGGCACAGACCTTGCCAGGCTGTGGGGTTACATGGCAAGGCATAAAAGTACACTGTTCATTCTAAAACGAATGCCATGAGATACAGATGATAACCACCCTGCTCCGCAGACACAGAATCCTTGACTTGGACACCACTGGTCACCACCCTGCTCCTGCTGCACAGAAAGACACTTATTTGGAGTGTGATGATTCTGCTCTGAATCCATCTTCCTGCTAAACCGTCTGATGGCTACCTTCTCCCACCACCTCCATGCCCCTTAGGAACCTGCATGGGAGCAGGGCTCCTGCGCGCAGTGAGGGCAGGCTGGGCACAGCCTTGTGGCCCTCGGCCTTTGGCTCGCTGCACCGGGCAGTTAGTTACCTTTGATTTCTTTGGTAAACTTTACCCTTTGGGAATCTGTCAGAGGTTTTTGTTGTTCTTCAATACTTTTAAAATCCAAAACTTCACAAACAAATTCAATTACTGGCTGTGCCTTATAAAATGCTGTTGCTGAGACTGTAGGTGGGGGGAAGAGAGAGAGAGAGAGGGTGAGACAGAAGAGCATGAAGTGGGGTCTGGCAAATGGTGCCCCCCCCATCTGCCCCGACAGCCCCCGGGTGCCTGCTGCAGGCCAGGCAGGAGGGCACAGAGCCCCTATTCTCAGTAACTACAGAGTCACCGCCAAGCCTCAGGGGTGGGACCGAGCCAGAGGTGGGGCCTGCAAGAGGTCACAGGCTGCCTGACCCTCCCTGTGGTTGGAAGGGGTCTAAAGATAAAGTCACCCTCCATGAATAAAACTAGGCTTAAAATAAGAAACCCAACACGTCATGATAACCATAAGCCTTAGATTTTCTATCTTCTCTGAAGTCTCCGTTCCCTCGGGTGGGCCACCACTGAGAAGCAGCTGGGAGTCTCCTCAGAAGGGCGAGCCACCCGTGAAGCTGAGCGAGACAAGCCAGAAGCTGCCAGACTGGCCACTTCTGATCAGCTGTGCCACACTCAGGCCCACCTGGCCGAAGATGCACACACGAGATAAACGGGGACCTAGCAGTGTGAGGTCTACTCACCACCCTCAAGAAAGCCCAGCCCTGCCCATGGCATCTGGGAACTTGTCCCACGCAGATCCCTCCGCCCATCGTAGCAGCTGAGCCACCATGTCTGGAGTGGGCCCTGCAGGCAGCTCAGGGTCAGGCCTGAGAACCACTGCCCAAAGCTAACAGGCAGGTGGGACACAGCATCCCCGGGCCAGATGGAGGCCACGTGTGCAGGGGACCACATGGGCCCACCCCAAGCCCTGGCCCCATCCCACCACAAAGTCTGGGGCTTGCTTACCGTCAATATTTAGCATCATTTTCCAAAGAGAAGGTCGGACAGACTGATGGAAGCCAAACCACACTTCTCGGCCCCCACCAAGAGGGTTAGAGCAGCCCTCAGACGCGGTGAAAAAGGAGCGGCCCACAGGGGTGTACCTGGAACAAGAGCCCCAAGAGACCCCTCCTATGACCAGGTGCCTTTTCAAGAAAGACTCCCAAGTTTGCCATACATCTACGTCAGTCAAGCAGGCAGACACACTCAACCATTGTTCTGCCTTTTTTGTCAGATGAAACTGTGGTCACTACACTGCATCCACAGTACCGTCACCTGACTGAGGGATGTCGTGTAGAGTGCAACCATGGGGATGCACGGACTCGCTGCAGGGAGGGCCAGAGGCATCTGAAAGCATCATGCAGTGGAAACACAGGGACCACGTCCTTCTGTGAGCCAGGCCCACCCAGGGGTGCTTCCAGTTCATGGACACGCGGCTAAGGAGAGCGAGCCATGGCCCAGCTGGGGCTGTGCGGCCTCACACGTGTGGGGTGTCCGTCCCTGGCTTTGCCTCATGTGTCCAGCCTTACACTCCCTTCAGCCTAACGCTTTAATCCTCTGACACGTGCTCAGCACTTCACACCTACCTAGGACGGGGTGGTGTCGGGTGTGAAGCGCAGACAGGGTTCTGAGGGCCAACCCTGAGCTGGCCGCGACAGCGAGGCCAACGTGTGAGCGGACTCACACGCTGGGGGGGGGCCGGTCACCGCCAGCGCGCTGAGAGCTCACCACCCGGGTGGAGCGGGCACGTTCCCCAGCGCGGCGGCCCCCGTGCAGCTTGGCGACCTCGCGGGGCCGCGACCTTACCAAGGACCCAAAGGGAAGGTGCTCGTTGAGCAGCGATGCCACCCGCACACAGGCCGCACTGTCCGCAGGCTGCGCACATGGCCCTCCCACTCCCCCTTGTGTTGATCCTGCCTCTTTCTCTATTATTCTTCCAGAAGGAAAGTAGACTTTCCTCTAGATTATAAAACATGGTAACTAATTGAAAGGAATTCAGAAAATAACAGTAATTCCTGCCACTTGTTTAAAAAATAGATTCAACATTTTGGCAACCGCCCTTCCAATTTTTATTTTGCGCCCACTGGCCTTCCTCCCATGAACAGCTCTGAGCAGCAACTGGTTATGAGGCTGGGGGAGGATCCCTTCCAGAAGGGACAGCGGCGCTGCACTTGGTCACCTCCTCCCAAGTCTGAAGAGTGGGAACACCAGGGTCCCCTTCTCTTCCCCTTTCAGAGGACTGGGGACGCACACTGTCCCAAGGCCTTCGGGGTGGGCTGCAGGCAGGGCCCAGCACGGAGGTGCACCTCACTTTGAGGCCGGCCTTCTTTGGCTTGTCATGCAAAAAGCTCCCAAGGTCCTACCGTGAGCCCCCTGGCCATGTGGAAGGAGGAGGCATGCATGGGCACAGGCCCACATCCCGGTGCAGTGGGCAGGCCGTGTTTACCCAGGGCCATCACACGGTGGGGGGGGGGGGTTCGGCCCTCCGACCAGCCCTCAGCTGCAGTGAGCCATGGCAGCGTCCCCCTGACCTGTGCCCCAACAAACTCCAGTGTGGTGATTTGTGGTAAAAAAGGAATTCATGGAGTAAAACAAAAGTTTAAAGCATCTGCGCTGCCCACGGCCCCGGAGGCTTGCACGTGCTGTGGCTCAATGGCTGTGCCTGGGATACTGCTCTGCGGTCCCTGTGTGAGGGCAGCAAGAACTAGAGCAGCGCTCGCAGTGCTGGGCCGGGGGAAGGTGGGGTGCCGGCACACACAGGCGGGGACGCCCTCCCGCCTGGGCCGAGGGCTCGGAGGGTTCACTCTCGGTGTCACAGCTCTTCCCACTGCCATGCTTTTATCACAGAGACCCATACGAGCACCACCACCCTGATTCTGAGAGTCAGCCCTTCCTCGGACAGATTCCACACGCTCCAGGTACACGCGGGGCTCCCCTGGGTGAGCCTCACCTCATGGACGGCAGATGCCTCATGACCACGTCCAGGGCCTGGATCGTCTCGAAAGGGACGCTGGGCAGCCGCCCCGAAAGTGCATCGTGTAACGCCTGCAGGCTCACGCAGGACACCCACTTGATGGACACCTTGAAGATGCGGTCCTTACCCTCTCCCGGCAGTGTGACCTCCAGCTCCACCTGTGGGGACACCCGGAGCACACGGTCATTCTCGCCTCCCGTGAAGCCACCAGGAGGCCAAGGCAGACGTGGGGAAGTTCAGTCGGCCCTTCAACCGCACACGTGTGGGCGCGCCCCTCACGCCCTGGCAGCGGCTGAAACAGCTGGGGGTTCTTCTGTCCACAGCCGTGTAGCACTTGCTCTGAGCCTGGGGCTACACACAGCAGGACCACATCCTGGAGGACAGGCCAGAGCCAGGTGTCAGGCGCGGCTGCTCTCTGAGGAGGGCTCGCCAGGAAAGAGGAGGGGTGTGGGCTGCCTCGGGTCCTGGGCAGCTGTTTCCCTGCTGGGGGTTCCTGTGTTCTGGGTCCCTTAAGAGTCCATGAGTATTGCAGTGAATAAACCTCAGAGCAGACATAGTCAGCAGCAGAAGAGTAACGGCAGAACCTGCGTGGGCGCACATCCTGCGCTCCTGCCTCCTTGCTGCCGGACCTGAGGCCACAGTAAGGTGGCAGGCCACAGCCTCTGACTAAAGAGCGTGGCCCGTGGGGGCATCATGCCTGGCAGGGCCTATGAACACTCCCAAAGCTGCTCACAGGATGTCTAGGCCTGTCTGTGGGCAGGACCAGCATCTATGGGCACAAAATGAGCAGAGAAAACAGCTTCAACAAGACCAATTAGGATCTTCTGGGAAGAAATTAAAATTCTTAGTAAAACCCCACCATTAACCACACAGGTCTCTGTGGCCTGTAACAGCCTGGGCCAATCAACTCCCTATGGCAGTGAGACCGGCCCTTCCTGTGCCACCAGGACTGTCACTGGCTGGCCACATGTGGCCACTGAGCACTTGAAGTGTGGTGTGTGTCACCAAGGAAGAGAATTTTTAGCTTTGTTAACTTTTAATGACCTTGAATGTACATGACCACGTGTGGCCTGCTGGCATGGTGGACAGTGTCCGCAGCAGGCCGACTGACAGCCCTTGCAGGACACAGTCTGGTTCTCTCTGCTCCTCCCAGCCTCCAGTTGCCCATGTGGCCACACACTGTGCCCACGGGACGCCCAGCCCCACCTTCACGTGACCACCTCACCCACCACTTAATGGCTGCAGGCACATCTCTCTTGGTGATTGACCAACACCCTCAAATGCATAGCACACACCCATTTGGTGGGTGACTGAAACAATTTCAGTATTTGCTGACAGTCCTTCAGTGTTCACAGAACAGCTACCTGACAAGTCACAGATTATATACTTCATCCTTAAACGTTGAAAAGCCCCAGAAGGAGACTTTATTCACCACTTTATACACATAAAAACACAGATGCTCAGACTAAAGTCCAGCCCAGGGCCGCCAACTAGGCTGGGTGACACCACAGACCTGTCCACTCAGAAGGGCTTGGGGCCATGTGCCCAGCCTCCCCCCCACACGCCCAGAGCCCCCCAGGCCTCCAGCAGAAAGGGGTCCTGGCCTGCTTCTGGTGTGCTCCCCAGAACCCAGGCGTCCGGCTCACTCCCACCGAGCCATCCCGCCCCATGGCAGAGATTCGGACCACACCAGGCTCGCCTCCTCTAGCCCACTCTCATGCCCCTCATTCAGACATCACCAGAGCAGCAGCCAGACTGTGCTGAAGCCCCGGGCCCACGCCCAGGAGGACACACCCTGCTTGTGGTGTCCAGCAGCACTCCGAACCCCATCCGTCCTGACACCCCAAACTGGGAACGGCCGAGGTCCATCGAGGGAGGAAAAAGCAGTGGGAGAGAAATGGGGGCGTGTCAGGCACCAGATCGCAAGGGCTAGAAGCAAGCAACAGGGCGGGCAGCATGATTCCCTTCTGAACAAAACCGTGTGCATCAGGGATGCACACAGCTGACAGCCAGCGACCAGCAGGGCCACCACCCAAAGTCATCGGACGGCTTAGGGGAGGCGCGAAGCCGTGGGAAGCAGGGGGGCCTGGGGTCAGGAGGACAGAACTTTCTGCCCCAGGGGCAGGGACAAGCATCTGTTTTTCTGCTCTTTTTCTATTTCTTTCTTTCCTGTATCTCATAATGAAAATTTAAATACGTCATATAAAAGTAATGAAACTAAAAGCTAGATTTCACAAAGTACTAATAATGTGGCAGGCACTGTGTGGTTTGCGCAAGTGCCCATCGTTCCCACCACCCTTGTCCCCTGGTTTACTTTCAGTGAGGGAAACTGAGGTCCAGAGAGGCTGAACGAGCTGCCCCCGGTCACACTGCAGTGCAGAGGCCAGTATCCACCTCGGGCGGTTGACGTCACCATGGCCTTGGGCTGGGCTGGGCTGGGGAAAGGAGTTTAGTGCAGGCAGCAGAGGCCTGTGTCCACAGCAGGAGGAGGGAGAAAGCAGGTCCACTTGTTCAGAAACAGCAGGCCAGGGACAGGCAAACAGCTGGGCAGAGGCACGTGGAAGGGACCCACGGGGCTCATTTCCAAAGGGCACAGCCCCTCTGGGGCAGGCGTGGCTGGTCTGGCGTACAGGTGTCCATCCAGCACCCAGGAGCAGCTGTTCTAAAGAACAGCTCTGAATCAGTACTAACAGATGCTTGTAAATGTCACCCTTCAAAATGCCTCCTTGATAAACAGGGCATCTGGAGGGGTGTGCGTTCCTTCAGCAAAAAGCGCTTATGTTCTTGAACAGATGGTATGGCCTCCACTTGGCCCCCATAAACAGGAGCGGAATCCACTCCAGGCTCTGCCCCCATTCTCTCCCAGACACGGGGTCTCATGAAGACGACTGGCACGCCTGTCTAACAGCTTAAGGATGAGGGAGGTTCCAACACAGGTGTCACACTGCCTGGGACAGGATGGCACTGGGCTACAGCTGTGCATGGACCTGAGGATGGTCCTCGCGCCTGTCCAGGCTGCTGGCCAGCAGTCGGTCCTCTCACCAAGGTAGCCCCATCTCCGAGCACCCCCTGCAGGGGGACCTGCTGGAGGCCCACGGCCCAGGGCTCCCTGCTGGACACACGGGACAAGGGGCAGCAGGCCCGCCTCACAGAGCGCATAAAAAGCTGCCTGTGACACAAGATCTCGGTAACTGCCACCTTCTGAACACCAACCACCACCACAATGGCGTGTGGCACAAATGGGGGCCTGGAAATGGCGAGGCAGCTGTGAAACCCAATCTCCCCGACAGACCAAGTCACACACTCATCTCATCTGTTTTAAAGTCACCAGGGTGACAGAGTCAGAAATGCAACAGGAAGAGTCCTGGTTGGTCCCACTGGGCAGCAAGGAGACAAAGGAAGGAAAACAACACAGATCTGCACCTGAGGCCAGACGGAGCAGACGCACTGCATTCAGACTGGGCTTTCTTGCCCCAAACGTGCCAGGCCAAGGTCCTGCTAACTCGCTGCCAACTGCTAGGAAGGAGTGACAGCACCGTCAGGGCCCCGGGGCCGACACACGGCTCGGGGCCATTCTCACAGATCCTTCCCTGGGGCCTGCAGCTCCCGGGCTCCATGCTCAGGCCTTTCCCAGAAGGGGACATGCAGGTCACATCCGTTTTCCATGTGCAGGGGGCTCATGCTGAACGTCTTCTATACTTTGCACAGCAGAGAATCTCTTTGAAAAGCAAGTTGTCACCCCTCCAAGTGTCTTTGGACAAAAACCACCATCTCGCCCCAGCATGCTTGAGAGGGTGAGTGGGAATGCAGTCGCGCTCAGCAAGTGGAGCCGGCAGGTACGCAAGTGGCTGCTCTCTTAGGCACAGCAACACCCGCCGAGCGCCTGGCCAGCTGGGTCAGCGCCCTAGCGAGCGCTGTGGCCTTGCTGCAGGGCCCTTTAGCTCTGAAAGCAGCAGGACAGCCCCAGACGCAGAGCAGACCCTCCTCCTGTGCACCACCCAAGGAGGGGCCCCTAAGGATGGCTCCCTGCCCCCACGGCCTCTGTCCTCCCCCCATGCCTGTCCTCCAAGTGCAGAAGCTTCCCTGCCCTGCCCAGAACCCCCAACACCTTTACCTCAGGTCAGCACATGGCCCTTGTGTGCCCAAGCGGGGCACGGGCATGAACAGACTGGCGCGTGAGCAGCGAGTGCTGTGCGAGGCCGCCTGCCCCCGCGGTGTACGCCTTCCACACAGGGTCTGTTGTGTGTTTGGTCTGACATGCCTCTTCCTTCCAGGGCTGAAATGCTCACACCTTCCCTGAATAAACAGAGGGGCTGCATCTGACTAGGGAGGGTCCAGGGCTGAACCAGCACCAGGAACAACATCACACATTCCAATCTTGAAATCACGTCATGTCACTGCTAAAGTGGGCACCGGGCTTAAGCCCCAGATTTTGCGCAACTTGCTCAACTTCCCTGGTGTCCTGTTCTGAAAAGCAAGGCGGTATCCTGGGTCACGGCTGTCTGAGCCCAAATCAAGTGATTCTCTTTCCAAGTGGAGCTGGAATTAAGGTGGGTGTGCTAGTATTTCAGTGGAGCGAGTAAGACAAGATTATAAGAGCCACCTTCCTGGAGTAAGGGCCACGGGCCACGGGCCACGGGCCACAGGTCACCTTCTGTGCACAGACCTGGATGAGAGCCACCTGCAGCCCCCATCCAGCTGCTAGCAGACATGGGGTTAGCGGGACACTAAACGTTTCCTTCTCGCCACAGAAGAGCCTATGATGCAAAGAAAAGTAAGTTAACAGAAAAAGAGAGAAAATGTAAAACAAAAAACAATACAAATGAGCTCCAAGTTCATCTGAGAAAAAAACTGAGGATGAGTGGGATGAAATGTAAGACGCTGAGTGCCCGCCAGGTACTGGGCAGTAGGTATGAAGGGCTGCTGTGGGTTTGGGGGCACCCCAGAAAGACGCTGATGAGGATGATAGAGAAGGATCCCTTAGACCGCGAGCCATACCATTAGTGTCTGCTGACTGTGTGCCATGTCCCAGGAGTTGTATTAAAAATTTAAACCCTGACAACTCAAGGTATGACTTGGGACCAGTGGCATGGATGTCACCTGGAAGCAGGTCCCTGAATGTAACAGATGTCCCACAGAGGCAGGAAGCACATTACAAGGAAAGCAGCTCTTCTCGAGGTGGGTGCATTCAGTCCTCACGAGGACCTGGAAGGTAGGTGAATCTCCTCATTTTATAGGTGTGGCAGCTGAGGCTTGGCAAGAGGTGGCTCACCCAAGGTCCCACCACAAATAAGGGCAACGCAAAGACTCCAATCAGATCTACTTCAGGCCCAGCGCCTGGGTTGACTTTTACACCGATGTGTTTCAAATGTGGATATCATATCAACTCTCTACCCCTTCTGGAGGAAAAGGCCCCATGCCCCTCCTAGTGTCTAATTATAAATGTGTATAGACAAAACTGTGAATAAACTCCTTATGCTTTCCTTTCTTACGCAACTTTAAACATAAACAAAGGTGCAAATTAGCACATAACTTTATAATCAGTAAATTTCAACTGCACAGCATGCTAATTTGCAAGGGATGGCCTCCTCAGCTGGTCCGGGGACACCCTCAAGTTCTGAACACTGCTGTCAATCACCCAGTGCCCAGCAGCACACAGCCGGGCACCACGGTTATCTCTAAGGATCACCCTGAGGCCAGTCGGTTCAGGGCCCTTATCATCTCCACCTCCCCTCGGCAGAACGTGCTCCGCTCTTATCAGAACAACTCCAGGTGGTACTGCTGGATGCTAAAACTGCCCGGCCTGTTGGCAATCTACACGGGCAAGAGGAACCATCATTTATGATTATCACTAAAATGTAAAAACACAAATATGGAATGCCTGTGGGGAAGCTAGTGGTCACTGGACAGCAGTTTGAGACACGAAAGCACTGAGCTCCTCTCCTTCCAGAGGCCCAGTGTTAGGAAGCCACTCTACAGGCCATTTTCGAAGGGACTCGGCTCTCCTGTTCTCACCGGGACAACCGCTAGGTCACTAGGGGTTTTGCTGTTGTTTTATTTTTTAACGTGTGTATTTCTAAGTTGAGTCTTCGCTCCTCTACTTGTAAACAACACACAGCATCACCCTGGAGCAGCCCATTTGTTGAAAGATGTGTCAACAAGTGACAACTTCTAGGCAGAAATTTTATTACTTTTTAAATAAAGCCACAGTGAAGACAGAGATGATGAGAAAAGGCAATACTGTAATGCAACCACTACCCCTGGGCTGGCTGTGCCCCACTGATCACTGTATTCCAGGGGGTACTGGCTGTGGCTCAGTGTGAGCTGGTGGCACAGCCACGGCCACACACACCTCCACCTGCGCAAACATCCTTTTCCACAGGCCTTACAATCCCACTATAGAAGCAGGTTCCTGCCTGCTGCTGGTATGTGGCACAGGCCTGTGGGTGTGCGTTTTACATTCAAAAGTTTAGTGGTTTTGAGAAGTTCTCAACTCCTGTCTCTGAACCTAGACAGCTTAACCCACTGTCAGTGGAAACCACGACACATGGGAAGTAGTTTTTATGGACCTCAAGATGAAGCGCACAGCCAGGCAGCTTCCCTTGGGGTGAAATGATTCAGTGTGTGACAAAAGGAACCATTAGCTTTGCACCGTTTGAAGTCTCACTGCGCACCGACCCAAACGCAGCCTTGTGGACTTGCCTTATCCCTCCCAATCGGAAGGGGCATCGCCGTGTAGAGATTCTTTCTTCCATCAAACACTGGTTTCCGATCCCCAAAGATCTGTGTTTTAAAGTGCTGGACCATATGTTCCACTATTTCCCTGAAACAAGACAGAATTCGAGGAAAATGTCAATAAAATCAGAACGATGGCACACAAGGACCGCATTCTTTAGATATTGGTTTATAAGCAATTTTATAAGACACGGCTTCTTTTAGTGACATGACTTTCAACTTTCTGCTATAAAGAATCAAACTACACCCTCCAGTGGGTTTGTGCTTGTCCATTTGGCCACTCAAACGTCAGACAGCTTCCTCCATGCCGGGCACTGTGCATGCTGCACACAGCAGACGGCAGGCGCTTCCGGAACTTCCTCGAGGCACGACAGAGGACGACTGTGGACAGGATTCCTGCTCCCAAAGCTGGAGGGTTAGATACTGCTCTTTGCCGAGGGACTCTGCAGGGCCTCCTGCTGTGCACGCAGAGCACACCTCCCCACCCCTTGACCGGTGCTGGTTAGGCTGTGGGTCTTGCTTTTGGTCTCTGGAAAGTCAAGGATGTGGCCCGAGCAGAGGCTTCAGTGGGTTGAGTGACTGGGTTAGCCTCATCCTCCTGTGACCGACTGTGAATGGCCACCTGGGCACCGATGCCCTTGCAGATTGGGCTCCAGCGCAAAGACCCTGAGCTGACCCAGTGCCTAAGTCCTGGACTTGGCCAGGATGGTCAAACCGCAGCCCACTCGCAGGCCCATGAGCATGAAACAGATGCTTGTCGTCGCCACTAAGCTGTTGCCGCTCATTCCGCGGGCCCCACAGCAGCAGAATCCCATTGAACACGAACCTGTCCTGTAAGCACCACGGGCACCTGCAGCACCCCCCACGCCCCACTCTGCCTACCTGTCCACAGCCCAGCAGAGGCGCCTCTGCCAATGCCCACCCACCCACTCTGCATGCCTCCACTTCAAGAGAGCCCACTTAGCAACCTGATGTCAGCAACTAGGGGTCATTTTGAGGTGTTTCAATTCAACTCACCAAATTCTTGACCTTTCTTATACACAGTGCTTAATAAGGTACAGACAGGAAAAGTTGAGGTGCCTGCCCTCCCCAAAGGTCCTTGCAAGGGAAACATGCAAAGGGCTGATAGTGAACAGACTGTTAGAGGCTCAAAATCTCAGTGTTTATCAGGAACAGCAGCTCATGGGCTGTGGTAAAGAGGGAGACATGGATTCGGACAGCAGGCGTGGGGTGCAGGTGGGGGGCACCTGAAAGATGGCCCACAGCGGGGAGGTATGAGCTTGGCTTCGCTCGAAGCCGCCTTCTCCAGGGCACAGCCTTGGCCGTCCTTCAGGAAGCGAGAATGAGAGACTCACTCCATTCCTTTGCAGAACATGCGGAGAGCGGCCTGAGAAGGCTGTCCTTATTCAAACTGGCTCTTCCCGGCATCCCCTGTGCCAGGCCCAGGAGGCGAGACTGGGTATCTGCCAATTCTGCCTCTAACTCCCACTGCCCGGGAAGTCCCTGGGCAGATGGAGCTTCTTGGCAGCATCTGCTCTGATAGTTCCACCAAGGATGCGCCACGCCTGTGACCCCAGCTGGGAGGCCACATCCCGACGAGCGGGAAGCCCCAGGGCAGGAGCATGACCATGTCCTGAGCAGCAGCCAGGCGCCATCTCACCTGTGTTTCCACATGCTGCCCTGGGCCTGGGAAATGCTGTCTAGACCACTGCTCCCCAAACTCCAGGGACCCCATCTTGTCGGTCAGAGGCCTCATGGTCAAGATGCCTCTGCTGGGGAGTCCCACCCACATTCAAAACACAAATCATCCAACTGAACTCCAAGCAGGCACACACCCCTGCTCACCTCATGAGGCCAGCAGAGCTCCCACCTGGGAACCCGACAGGTGGTCCCAGGCCGATCTCATTTATGCAAAGACAAAATACCAACAAATTGAATCCAGCAACATGTCAAAAACAACACACGGTGTCAACACTGGGCAGATACCAGGAATGAAAGGCCGAAGTTTAACATGATGGAAGTGATGGACATGAAACAGATTACAGACTTAAAGTAAAAGGTAAAGCTATAAAACTTCTGGAAGAAAACATAAGAGAAAAATCCTTACGAACCTTGGGATAGACAAAGATTTCTTAGAACACAAACAGTATGAACTGTACAAGAAAAACAGATAATAAATTGGACTTCATTAAAATTAAAAACTTTTTGATTCTTTAAAAGATACTATTATGAAAAGGAAAAGGCAGGCCAGTGACTGGAGAAAATGTTCCAAAAACATGTGTGTCTGACGAAGACCTCACATGCATATATTAAGAATTCTTACAGCTCAAGACAAACAACCCAACTTGCAAATGGGTGAACGATTTGAACAGACACATTGCAAAGGACGATCCACAAATGGCCATAAGACTGAGCCCATGCCACCTGAAAAGCCTCTCTGGACTAACACGTACGATCCGAAGTTGAGCCCAACTGTTGGCATGATGACCCCATTCACATATTCGACGGGCAATTTGGGGAAGGAGTCCCGTCTGACTCAGGAACATCCAGCACCTGGGGGAGCCTGGCGCGCAGCGGGGGCACCAATACTTGTTGGAAGAAGAAAGCTGTTCCATCATTCCGGCTAGGACACGAAGCAGTCCTGCCCAGTGGCCCGCTGTACACAGCCTGGCCGCCACGAGGACCGAGAGAAAGCACCTGCTGTGCACCCTCTGCTCCTGTGCTCGGTGGCCGACGCTCTTGGGAATGAGGGTGCCGTCACTTATACCGTCTTGTGCAAAGCCTGAATGGGGACTATACTGCTTCATGTTTGTGACATGATGGAAACTAATTCTAGAACTCCCAGTGACTGGCCAGCAACTAACCCCCTTCTTTCCTTCCCGTTTCTCTTGTTTTAAGTGTAGTAATATATAGATACCATAAAATTTCCTATTTCAATCATGTTTATGTGTACAGTTCAGTGGCATTAAGTACGTTCACGTTTTTATACAACCATCCCCACCATCCCTCTCCAGAACTTTCTCTCATTCCTCGATGGGGGCCCCACACCCACTAAACACCTACTTCCACCCCCTCTGTCTGGTCCCGGTGACTTTACTTGCTTCTCACCAACTGCTGGGAAGTTTCTGGGAGGACAACCCGAGGACACGTTATTCTGAGTCCCATGGTGAGTTCTTTCTTTATTTCTGGTTTGACAACTGGAAAGAAGAGCTCCTGTACTACATCAGTCTGGCTCCCTGGACAAACACCTTTACTAAACGTAACTCCCAGGCTATGCTGGTGACCTCATCAAAAGGCAAGAGCCCAAAAAGACTATCTGTGCACATTCTACAGACCCAGTCTGCACTCGGTGCCTTACAGAATGAAACACATACTCAAATGTAGAATAAAAGTGGCCATGGCAGGCACTACACCTGGAACAGCCCATTCAACCCTCACAGTAACCTAGGAGGTCAACCCCTCATCACTGTACATAAGAGGGCACAGAGGCACAAAGCCACATGCTGGTCAAGTGGCAGTGGTGAGATACAAGCCGCCCTGCAGTGACCAGAACATGTTTGCTGATCCCAAGAGGCCCCACATTCCCTAATAGCTTCTTTGCCTTTCTTCCATAATTCTGGGAGGTTTTCTTTGAAAAAGTGCATTCTTTTGTTAATTTCCAATTTCACAGGTTTTGCATTAATACATTCTCATTGAAAATTTTAAATACGAATAATGCACAAAGTCTGCCTAGAGCACCTCCTCATCTCAATCCTCTTAGAAGTAACCTTATCATTTTCAAACCTATGCATCTACATAAACAGAAAGTGTATCATTAATTGTTTAAACACACAGTATCAAACACATGGTTCTGGCACTTGCCGTTTCCCACTACGTGTCTTTGAAACCCTTTGCTTGTCACTGTATACAAAAGTGTCCTCCAATCTATAAGTAGGAATGTGATTGTATCATGTACCATAAAAACAAACCACTTACAACATTGTTGCCTGTGCTGCCTGACTGGTGCCTGCATTGCGAAGCCCCGCCTCATTGCTGCAGTTCTCCACGTGTGCGTATTTAACCATCCCTACTGGGTGACACATGGGTGCTTGCTTGCTTTACTTTTCTGCTTGCTTCCTTTTTCTGCCATCACAGTATCAGACACCATTGTACATCTCTCTTTGGGATACTCAGAATCAGTGGGTCAAAGGGTGTGTGTATATATATTATTTTTATTTATATATATATATATACACCAAACCACCTGCTAAGTCTGGACCATGCACACTCCCTCCAGCGGACAGGGCTGAGGGGAAGCAGCAGGCGGCAGACCCCACACTCATGCTGCCTGCACCCCCGCCCTCCCAGGCCTGGAGGGAGCACTTCAGGAGAGTGCCCCGGAGCCGCGTGACAGAGCTCGGGTGGGACAGAAGGGAGCGCAGATGAAAGATGTGAAATACACCCCCTGCAGCCCAGCATGAGCGTCTGAGCACAGCGCTGTTCTTCGTGACCCCCGCAGTCTCCCAGCGCTAGACCCCCAATGCGCATGGCTGTTCTGGATGCCCACCCCATACCCACAGCGATTCTGGACACGTACTGAGTAGAGAGGTCTTGTCTGACACTGAATCCCGCCCACGGCAGCCTCTCGGAGTGGTGACCAGCTGTCTGCGTGGCCAGACACGGAGGACCTGAGGACTCCCTGCGGCGCAGGATGAGCACTCTCTCCTCGGCCTTGCACAGAGCCTCGGGGACTCAGAGTTAGGACGGTCTCCGCTTTAACTGAGAATGCAGGGTAGAAGGAGAAACAGGAGGAGTGATGGGGTGTCAAAGACTGTCTCAACAGTTACTCCCAGGGACAGACCACAGCATGGACTCAGAAGATCTTCTGCCTGGGTTCCCCTCTCCCAGAGCAGCCTTGGGCACCCACCACAGGCCCATCTACCCGGTCCACCAGTGGGCCCACCCAGTGGCACAGTGCCTACGGCATGAGGGGGGTTTCATAAATACTGGCTGGTTGACAGCATGGCTGGAAGAGGGCGGGCCTCAGTCAAGGTGCTGGCATGTGCATTTTGCTAGCATAGAAACTTTACTTTCCAACATTTTTCTATACTATTTTGACTGATAATATAATTTTGAGATCAGACCTTAGCCAAAATCCATCAGAATTTATAGTAAAATCAAAGCTCCCAAACCCTTGTGCAGTTTACACGTTTGAACAGGCAGCAATGCTCCGGCCAGCTGCAAACCGAGGGACATGGAACGGCCTTCTGGTGCAAGCACCGGCCTTGGCCGCGGGCCCGAGGCCCAAGCCCCAACCCTGCTACCTACGAACTGCTTCCCTTGGGGCAATTTCTAAACACTAAGCGACTTTAGGACCTTACCAACCTAACTACAATAGGAATGTGGCAGTACAGTCAGGAAGACACATCACATTTTAACGACCAGCAGCCCGTTTCTGTCGCCAGGTGACAAAGCCTTAGGCATGCCTTTCCTAAAAGAAAGCTTCTGGTACACTGTGGTTGACACATAGTAAGAACCAACTGCTACCACAGCCATCAGAAGCCCACAAAATGTGTGTGCTTTTTCATGCCTTCATTGCAGCTCTAAGAGTATGACCAAATCATAGATCTATGTAAGTTTTTATCCCAGGGAACCTCAAAAAACAAGCCCATTCACAGAGTCTCAAAGCCATATTAATAAGATGATCTTGGAAGGCCTTCCATAAAGAGAGCTGTTTAAAACTAGTCATGCTCAAAGTTCTTGTTCAAAACCTCTTTTTTGAGTAAGCATGTATTAAAAGGATCTCCTGTAACTGTCAAGTACTGTCTCTTTAGAGACCTCTCTTTTGGGGACAAATACTTAGAATTGGTGGGTCAAAGGGCAAACATACTATTTTTATTTTAATATATATACCAAGCTACCTTCTTAAAAGCCTGGATGGACCAACGTATGCTGGTTATACTCAGCAAATCCAACTGTTTAGTTTTGTAGATAAGGGAATGGAATCCCCAAACATTCTTTCTCTTACAAATGTTGTGATCAGAAAAAAAAGTATTACAGTGAAGTGTACTTTATAAGGCACCAGCATAAAATGGGCAAACAATCTGAGTTATCAATCTGCAACTGAGAATTCTGTTTCTGATCATGACAAAGTAATTGGTATTGTATTTATCCTCCTACCCTAAACAAGTGAAAAACTAGAGGCAGCTGCTCTAGCACTAGAACAGGCAGCTTAGCACTGCGAGTACTGAAGAAAAGGAACACGTGAGGTCAGCCACACCTGCACTCCACTGAGAAGTTTCCAAACCACACAATGAGGAAGGAAGGCTGCAGAGCAGCAGCCTTGTGGTGCCAAGGAGACAGGCAGTGGAGAGTCTGCGATTGCAGAGGAGGCAGGAATTTGCAGGCAGCTACCAGAGAAGACAGCAAAAGCCAAACTCCTTCAACGTAACATATGTAATATTCAACAACAAAAAAGTTTACTATGTATGTGGATAAGCAAGAAAAGATGACATGTAATCTAAGGTAAAACCAGTCAATAGAAACAACCTAAAACGACTTGTATGTTGTAAGTCACAGACACAGACTGGTATAATAAATATGCTATTACTATAAATGCATTCAAGGTCATCAAGAAAACGATGGCAGCAATGAATGAACAGATGGGAAATCTAAGCAAAGAATGTAAACTATGAAAAAGAACCAAATGTAAATTTGAGAACTGAAAAGTACATCTAAATGAAGAAAATTGGATGGTTACCACAGAAGATTGGATGAAGAGAAAAAAATGAAGAGTAAAATGAGTAAAATCATCTTGGAGGCAGATCAATAGATTATGCAAGCTGAAAAAAGAGGAGGAAAAGATTCTTAAAAGTCACAGGTTCCATAACCTAATGACAAGTCGAACGGTCTAACATACATGTAACTGCAATCCAAGAGAACAAGTGGTGCAGGAAAAATACTGTAAGAAATGACAGTCATCATTTCACCTAAATTTCATGAAAGATATCAATATACACATCCAAGAAACTCTGTGACTCTTAAGAAATGAAAAATGCAAAGAAAACCACACTTAGGCATATCATAGTCAAACTGCTGAAAGGTAAAATTAAGACAGAAAACAGAGAGGAAAAGACAAATTACAATATGAAAATAAATTGACACTTCATCAGAATCAATGAGAATTAAAAGACAACATAATGACATCTTTAAGTGCTGGGGGAAAATGATCAATTTAGAATTCTATATCCAGCAAAAATCTTCCATAAATAAGTAGGAAATAACCACATCTACAGATTTTTTAAAAAGATGCTGGGAAAACTTGTCACTGGCAGTCTT
The DNA here is from genome assembly GCF_030020395.1 of Manis pentadactyla. Lineage (NCBI taxonomy): Eukaryota > Metazoa > Chordata > Mammalia > Pholidota > Manidae > Manis > Manis pentadactyla. Next base: position 2,682,954 of record NC_080021.1, read on the forward strand.
GCATAAGTAAGGCTAAAGGACATTCTTCAGGCTGAGGGGGAATGATGCCAGGTGAAAATATTAATGAATAAAGAGAACTAGATGTGGTTAATATGTGGGTAAACAGACCATTTTCTTTTCTAAATTTCTTTAAACTGACAACATTGTACTATGGGGCTTATAACACATGCAGAAGTAAATACATGACAACAATAGCAAAAAGACAGAGAAGTAAACAGAATTGCATTATTATAAAATTCTTACATTTTATATAAAGTTACAATATTAATGGAAGGTAGACTGTGATAAGTTAAAAATGCATACTGAAATCTGTAGAGCAATCAATTAAAAAGCAAGAAGAGGTAAAGTTAAAAACTAATGGAGGGAATAAATGGAATACTAAAGAGCAATTGATGAACCGAAAAGGAAAAGGAAAATGATGAACAAGAATAAAAAATAGAAATGGGTATAGAGGGCAAGTACCTCAACATAATAAAGGCCATATATGACAATCCCACAGCCAAAATCATACTTAACAACGAGAAGTGAAAGCTTTTCACCTAAGATCGGGAACGAGACAGGGATGCCCACTATCTCCACTGTTATTCAACATAGTACTGGAGGTCCTAGCCACAGCAATTAGACAAAACAAAGAAATACAAGGCATCCAAACTGGTAAAGAAGGAGTCAAACTGTCACTATTTGCAGATGACATGATACTGTACATAAAAAACCCTAAAGACTCCACTCCAAAACTACTGAACTAATACCTGAATTCAGCAAAGTTGCAGGATACAAAATTAATACGCAGAAATCTGTTGCATTCCTATACACTAATGATGAGCTAGCAGAAAGAGAAATCAGGAAAACAATTCCATTCACAATTGCATCAAAAAGAATAAAATACCTAGGAATAAACCTAATCAAGGAAGTGAAAGACCTTTACCCTGAAAACTACAAGACACTCTTAAGAGAAATTAAAGAGGATGCCAAGAAATGAAAATTCATCCCATGCTCTTGGCTAGGAAGAATTAATATTGTCAAAATGGCCATCCTGCCTAAAGCAATTTACAGATTCAATGCAATCTCTATCAAAATACCAACAGCATTCTTCAATGAACTGGAACAAATACTTCTAAAATACATATGGAACCACAAAAGACCCCAAATAGCCAAAGCAACCCTGAGAAGGAAGAATAAAGTGCACAGATCTCATTCCCCAACTTTAAGCTCTACTACAAAGCCACAGTAATCAAGACAATTTGGTACTGGCACAAGAACAGACCCACAGACCACTGGAACCGAATAGAGAGTCCAGATATTAACCCAAACATATACGGTCAGGTAATACATGATAAAGGAGCCATGGACATACAATGGGGAAATGACAGTCTCTTCAACAGTTGATGCTGGCAAAACTGGACAGCTACATGCAAGAGAATGAAACTGGATCATTGTCTAACACCATACACAAAAGTAAATTCAAAATGGATCAAAGACCTGAATGTAAGTCATGAAACCATAAAACTCTTAGAAAAAAATATGGGCAAAAATCTCTTGGACATAAACATGAGCAACTTCTTCATGAACATATCCCCCCAGGCAAGGGAAACAAAAGCAAAGATGAACAAGTGGAATTATATCAGTCTGAAAAGCTTCTCTACAACAAAATACGTCATCAATAGAACAAAAAGACATCCTACAGTATGGGAGATTATATTAATAAATGACAGATCCAATGAAGGGTTGACATTCAAAATATATAAAGAGCTCACGCACCTCAACAAACAAAAAGCAAATAATCCAATTAAAAAATAGGCAGAGGAGCTGAACAGACACTTCTCCAAAGAAGAAATTCAGATGGCCAACAGACACATGAAAGGATGCTCCACATCACTAGTCATCAGAGAAATGCAAATTAAAACCACAATGAGATATCACCTCACACCAGTAAGGATGGCCACCATCCAAAAGACAAACAACAACAAATGTTAGCAACGATGTGGAGAAAGGGGAACCCTCCTACACTGCTGGTGGGAATGTACATTAGTTCAACCATTGTGAAAAGCAGTATGGAGGTTCCTCAGAAAGCTCAAAATAGAAATACCATGTGACCCAGGAATTCCACTTCTAGGAATTTACCCTAAAAATGCAGTTTCCCAGTCTCAAAAAGACATATGCATCCCTATGTTTATCGCAGCACTATTTACAATAGCCAAGAAATGGAAGCAACCTAAGTGTCCATCAGTAGATGAATGGGTAGAGAAGAGGTGGTACATATACACAATGGAATATTATTCAGCCATAAGAAGAAAACAAATCCTACCATTTTCAATGAGACGGATGGAGCTAGAGGGTATTATGCTCAGTGAAATAAGCCAGGTGGAAAAAGACAAGTACCAATGATTTCACTCATCCATGGAGTATAAGAACAAAGAAAAAAACTGAAGGAACAAAACAGCAGCAGACTCACCAAACCCAAGGATGGACTAACAGTTACCAAAGGGAAAGGGACTGGGGAGGATGGGTGGGAAGGGAAGGACAAGGGGGAAAGGAGGCATTACGATTAGCACACATAATGTAGGGGGTGGAGGGCACCGGGAGGCAGTATAACACAGAGAAGACAAGTAGTGATTCTACAGAATCTTACTACGCTGATGGACAGTGACTGTAATGGGGTATGTTGTGGGGACTTGATGATAGGGGGTGTCTAGTAACTATAATGTTCCTCATGTAATTGTAGATTAATGGTATCAAAAAAAAGAATAAAAAATAGATATGGGGGAAAAAAATACCAAGAGATAGATTTAAATCCACCCACAAATAATTACATTAAATATTAAAGAGCCTCGTGCTCCAATTAAAATCAGAAATTATCAGACCACATACAGTCCCAATTGTACATCTACAAGGGATGCATTTCAAATACACACACACACGTGCATACAGCTGAGACTACAAGTGTGTAAAAAGATGTATCAGCCACATAGTAAACATAAGAATGTTCCCAAGGCTATAGTAATACCAGAAAAAAAAGACTTTTAAACAGGAAGAATTACCAGATTGATATATTTCCTAGTGGTAAAAGGGTCAATTTATCATAGAAGACCCAACTGTAATATGTATGCCTGCAGTAACAGAGCTTTGAAACGCATGAGGAAAGGACTTCTAAATAGTACTCACTGGACAAATAGACAAACGCACATCACATGCTGATAAAAAGATTAGGAAGCATTCGACTGGGATTCAAGATGGCGGCATGAGAGGTGAGACAGAGAACTCCTCGCAAAACCACGTAGAGTACAAAAATATAGTTAATACAACGAGCCCTGAAACAGCAACCGGAAAGAAGGCTGCGCCAGGCTGCGCGCAGACCTCAGGAACAGGGCCGACCTCACGGAGCAGGTAACGGACCAAAGCCTCGAACCGGCGGGACCCGCCCCCGCCCCCGCCCCCGCCCCGCCCCCGCCCCCCGGCGGGAGGAAGAGAAGCGAGGCGGAGCGGGGCGGGGGAGGGCTGGACGCGGTCGTCTGGGCGCCGCTGCCCCGCTGGTTGGGAGCTTCAGGCGCTGCATCCCCCGGGCTCGCTGCTCAGCTCCGAGGCCCCCCGCCGCGACCCGCGGCCTGCAGAGCCTCCCTCCTACCTGCCGGCACCGGCTCGCACACCTGCAGTCACGGTGCTGGCGTCAGGCCAGCCAGAGGGAGGCCCCGCCCACAAGAGCTGGAGGCGCGGAGCACAGAGGCTCCCACCTGGGTGCTCGGCCCACGGGCTCCGACCCCGGAAACGGGCACCGCAGACGGGAGCCAGGAGACAGCTCTCTCCTCCCCCAGGCACCAGCGCCGCTCCCCGACGACCCCCAACCTCCCTCCAGGGGCCGAGCAGCTCCAGAGACTGGAGCCTCTGGGCACTAGAGGGCACCACACAGAGATATGAAACGTCCAAACAACACGGTTCACAGCAAATTTCACAAACCCCAAAAAAGGGGTCAAATGAAACTGAACTCGCCAATTTTCCTGAAAGAGAGTTCAAAATAAAAATAAACATGCTCATGGAGGTACAGAAAAATATTCAAGAACTCAGGAAAAAATTTAAATTGGAGATTCAATCATTAAGAAATTCCATATCTGAAATTAAACATACAATGGAGGGATTTAAAAGCAGATTAGATGTAGTAGAAGAGACGGTAAATGGAACAGAAATTAGAGAAGAGGAATACAAAGAAGCTGAGGCAAAGAGAGAAAAAAGAACCTCTAAGAGTGAAAGAATATTGACAGAACTGTGTGACCATTCTAAAAGGAACAATATTCGCATAGTAGGGGTACCAGAAGAAGAAGAGAGAGGAAAAGGGATAGAAAGTGTCTTTGAGGAGGTAATTGCTGAAAAATTCCCCAATCTCGGGAAGGAGACAGTCTCTCAGGCCATGGAGGTGCTCAGATCTCCCAACACAGGGACCCAAGGAGAACAACACCAAGACATATAGTAATTAAAATGGCAAAGATCAAGGATAAGGACAGACTTTTAAAAGCAGCTAGACAGAGAAAAAAAGATCACATACAAAGGAAAACCCATCAGGCCAGAAGGGAGTGGCAAGATGTATTTAATGCAATGAAGCAGAAGGGCCTGGAACCAAGATTACTTTATCTGGCAAGGTTATCATTTAAATTTGAAGGAGGGATTAAACAATTTACAGATGAGAAAAAGTTGAGAGAATTTACCTCCCACAAATCACCTCTACAGTGCATTTTGGAAAGACTCCTATAGACGGAAGTATTCCTAAGGCTAAACAGATGTCACCCAAGTAATAGACAAAGAGTACAGAATATGATTCATAACATACAAAGAATGGAGGAGGATAAAAAAGGAGGGGAAAAAAAAACAAGAACCTTTAGGTTGTGTTTGTAATAGCATACAAAGTGAGTTAAATTATTCTGTTAGATAGTTAGGGAATTACCCTTGAACCTGTGGTAACCACAAATGTAAAGTCTGCAATAGCAAAAAGTACATACCTATCAATAATCACCCTAAATGTAGATGGTCTGAATGCACCAATCAAAAGACATAGTCACTGAACGGATTAAAAAACAAGACCCGTCTATATGCTGCCTACAAGACACTCACTTCACACCCAAAGACATACACAGACTGAAAGTCAAGGGATGGAAAAAGATATCTCATGCAAACAACAGGGAGAAAAAAGGAGGAGTTGCAGTACTGGTATCAGACAAAATAGACTTCAAAACAAAGAAAGTAACAAGAGACAAAGAAGGACATTACATAATGATAAAAGGGTGAGTTCAACAAGAGGACATAACCATTATAAATATCTATGCACCCAACACAGGATCATCTACATATGTGAAACAAATATGAACACAATTAAAGGGGGAAAAAGAATGCAATGCATTCATTTTAGAAGACTTCAACACACCACTCACTCCAAAGGACAGGTCAACCAGACAGAAAATAAGTAAAGAGACAGAGGCACTGAACAACATATTAGAACAGATGGATCTAATGGACATCTACAGAAAATGGCATCCAAAAGCAACAGGATACACATTCTCCTCCAGTGCACATGGAACATTTTCAAGAATAGATCATGAACAGCTACATGTAAGAGAATGAAACTGGATTATTGTCTAACCAATACACAAAAGTAAATTCGAAATGGTTCAAAGACCTGAATGTAAGTCATGAAACCATAAAACTCTTAGAAAAAAGCATAGGCAAAAATCTCTTGGACATAAACATGAGCAACTTCTTCATGAACATATCTCCCCGGGCAAGGGAAACAAAAGCAAAAATGAACAAGTGGGACTCTATGAAGCTGAAAAGCTTCTGTACAGCAAAGGACACCATCAGTAGAACAAAAAGGTATCCTACAGTATGGGAGAACATATTCATAAATCACATATCTGATAAGGGGTTCACATCCAAATTATATAAAGAGCTCACGTACCTCAACAAACAAAAAGCAAATAAGCCAATTTAAAAATGGGCAAAGGAGCTGAACAGACACTTCTCCAAAGAAGAAATTCAGATGGCCAACAGACACATGAAAAGATGCTCCACAGAGAAATGCAAATTATCATCTAATCATCAGAGAAATGCAAATTAAAACTACAATGAGATATTACTTCACACCAGTTAGGATGGCCAACATCCAAAAGACAAGGAACAACAAATGCTGGAGAGGATGTGGAGAAAGGGGAACCCTCCTACACTGCTGGTGGGAATGTAAACTAGTTCAACCATTGTGGAAAGCAGTATGGAGGTTCCTCAAAAAACTAAAAATAGAAATACCATTTGACCCAGGAGTTCCACTCCTAGGAATTTGCCCTAGGAATGCAGCAACCCAGTTTGAAAAAGACAGATGCACCCCTATGTTTATCGCAGCACTATTTACAATAGCCAAGAATTGGAAGCAACCTAAATGTCCATCAATAGATGAATGGATAAAGAAGATGTGGCACATATACACAATGGAATATTATTCAGCCATAAGAAGAAAACAAATCCTACCAATTGCAACAACATGGATGGAGCTGGAGGGTATTATGCTCAGTGAAATAAGCCAGGCAGAGAAAGACAAGTACCAAATGATTTCACTCATGTGTGGAGTATAAGAACAAAGAAAAAACTGAAGGAACAAAACAGCAGCAGAATCACAGAACCCAAGAATGGACTAACAGTTACCAAAGGGAAAGGGACTGGGGAGGATGGGTGGGAAGGAAGGGATAAAGGGGAAAAAGGGGCATTACGATTAGCACACATAACGTGGGGGGGGGGTCATGGGAAAGGCAGTATATACAGAGAAGACAAGTTATGATTCTATAGCAACTTACTATGCTGATGGACAGTGACTGTAATGGGGTATGTGGGGGGGACTTGATAATAGGGGGAGTCTAGTAACCATAATGTTGCTCATGTAATTGTACATTAATAATAGCAAAAGAAAAAGAAAAGAAAAAGAAAAAGATTAGGAAGGATATAAAGGATTGGAATAATCCTATCAACTAACTCCATCTAATTTTCCTGATCCCTGCACCCACCCCAAATATACATTCTTTTCAAGTTATGAGGAACATATGCTTAGGCATAAAGTAAGTCCCAGCAAATTTCAAAAGACTCTTACAGAATATGCTCTTTAACAAGAAAGGGATTACATCAGCAATCAATGACAACAGCATAGCAAAAAAAACCAAAAAAACCTCTAAAAGTTAAAAATGGAACACATTTCTTTTTAAAGAAGAATCCGCAAAAGAAATGAGAAAATATTTTAAACGGAATGAAAACTGACATGTATCAAAACTTATGGGCCATGGCCACAACAAGGCAGAGGAGCATTCTCAGACTGAAACGGAAGGATTGGGGGAAAAAGAAAGGTTTGGAATTGATGATCTAGACTCAAAATAGGCAATAGGAAAGAAAATAAGAAAGATAAGAAAAGAAAATGGGTGGGGGAGGGTGGACAGCAAATGAAAGAGAAAAATCAACAAAGTTGTTTCTGTGAAAAGATGAATATAGTATTGACAAACCCCATCAAGGAATAAAGAAAAAATACAGATTTAAAATACTAGGAATGAAACAGGGACTTTCACTGCAGGTCCGACAGACAAGAGAGCATGATGAACGATTTCATCCCAATAAATCCAACAGCTCAGATGATATGGACAGACTTCTTGAAAGATGCACACTATAAAACTGACATAATTAAGAAACAGAAAAATGTGAATAGCCTGTTATCTGATAAAGAAATTAAACTGTATAATACACTTCCTGGGAAGAAAACTCTAGGCCCAAATGACTTCAATGACAAACTCAAACATTAAGAAAGAAGTCATACGAATCTTACACTTTGCTTTTTCAGTATGTAGAGGAGGAGGGAACACCTCCCAGCTTACGAGGCTATAGAACACTAATATTGAAACCTAATAGAAGAAAATGACAGACTAATGTCCCTCAGGAGCATAGATATAAAAATTCACAAAAAAAACACTAATGAATTAAATTCAGGAACACACAAAAATAATGTAGCATGACTACAGATGTAAAATAATATATCACAACTCTCAGAAATTCAAGCTAATTTAAGATTCAAAAAATCACATTAATAGGAGGGGCTAAAAAAGAAGAAAATAAAAATAAAAAGCCACCTCAACAGACACAGAAAAAGCATATGACATAGTTCAACGCCCAGTGATGGGGGAATAATTCTCAGCAAATCAAGATCACTCCCTCAGCCTGAGAAGAGGTCTCGATGAGGATCCTACAACGAATGCAGGATTCTACACGTGACAGGACGGACACCCCGTCAGACTGGGAGCAAGGCGAGGATGCCTACACTCGCCATGGACAGTGGGCATTATTTATACAGGACTTCGTGATCACTGCCACAAGGCAAGTAATAAATAAATAAATAAAATGCGTTGAGGACTGAAAAGAAATAAAAACATCTTTATTGAAAAATAATGAAAAAAATTTTAACATCTTTACTGAGATATTCACATACCATAAAACTCACCCATTTAAAGCGTATAATTCAATGGTTTTATTGTATGACAGGATTGTGGTGATGGTTGCAACCTAAGTTAGAACATCTCCATCACTCCACAAGGAAATCCCACTCATTATAGGCCAGTCACACCCTCCTAGAAAATGAAATTTTAAAATGCAACTTACAATCATCAAAGAACACATAACATACATAAGAGTAAATAAAATGAAAGACCTCTGTGCCGAAAATTGTGAATAACTGCTGAGAGAAATTAAAGTGGACCTAAATAATGGAGAATGTGCTGTGTTTATGGATGGGAAGATTCAACAGTGTTAATTTTCCCCAAACTTGCCTATGGTTGCAAAGCAATCACAGTAACAAATTTCAAGGGGCTTTCTGGTGGAAACTGAGAATCAACTGATCTCAGCCCCCACCCCAAGGTGTTTGGGTAAAAATAATCAATAACAGAAGAGTATCTTTGTAACCTTTAGGTAGGCAAAGATTTTGTGCAGAGCACACACAAGGTAATAACCACTTCAAAATTCAATCGATCAGACTGCTCATTATAAAATCATAAATCATGGTGGGGGAAGAGAAGCCTGATGTCATACCATATACAAAACCTAATTCACGATGGATCACAGACCTAAACACACAAGCCCAAACTGTAATTCTTCTTTAAAAAAAATAATCAATAACAGAAGAGTATCTTTGTAACCTTTAGGTAGGCAAAGATTTTGTGCAGAGCACACACAAGGTAATAACCACTTCAAAATTCAATCGATCAGACTGCTCATTATAAAATCATAAAGTCCTGCTCATTAAAAGGCAACATTAAGAAAGTGAAACTGCAAACCTCAGACTGGGTGAAAATACTCCCCACAGAGACATGCACTTAGAATATTCTAAGAACTCCTACAAATCAGTAACAAAGAAGACAACCGACCCCCCAAAGCAGGGAAAGGACGTCGGTGGCGCTCACTAGAGACGACACACAGACATGAGCACGTAAAAAGGCACTGGGCCCCCTGTGAGGAGGGGACGACCAGGGTCACGACGAGGCACTCTCACACACCCACCAGAACAGCAAAGATCAAAAGACTGACCAAGTCGGAAGCCCCAGGTGCCGACCAGGATGCGGGGCAGCCGGGCCCTTGCACAGCTGTTGGGGGGAAAGACGGCGCAACCGTGCTGGAAAACAACTCGGTGGCTTCCTGTGCAGCGAACCCTACACCTGCTCTTTGACCCAACCATTTGCTCCTAGGTATTGATCTAAAGAAATGAAAATGCATGTCCACAAGAAAGACTTTAATAAGACTATTCACACCAGCATTACCCATAATGGTAAAGCCTAGACAGCCTGAGCATCTAACAGAGGATGAATGAATCATGAAATATTCATAATTTAAAACATTCCTCAGTATTAAAAATAAGAAGCTATTAATACACACAATCAAACAAGTCAATCTCAAAAACATTATGCTGAGTCCAAGGAGTGGGAAAGGGCGCTGCACAACCCAGATTCGTATGCAGGAAGCGAACCAAGGGTGACGCATCGGGGCCCTGACTAGGGGCTGGGGATCAACTGGAAGAGGGTCTGAGGGAACAGTCCAGGGCAACGGGCAGATATATGTATTTGCCAAAGCTCCCTGAGTTGTATGCTTACAACTGTGCTGAGACAATGAAACACACTGAACACTTTTCAAAAAATAAATGCAAGGGATCTTCCTGGGGAAAAAAGTCAGAAAGATCTGAGAATCAAAGGGTCCAGAAGTTTAAAATACTGTGTTTGGGTTACCCACAGAAATCAATCAGGATCAAGAAAGGATGAAACTGAATACCTGTTAACTCTCCTTGGGCATTTCTCTGGCTTGATATCCAATTCATAATGATAAATGTCAATTTTTGGAATGTCCATTTCAAAGAAGTTGGCCTGTAACTTGATTGTTCTCCCGGAGGTCCCGAAGTCGGGTCTGGGCGGAGGCTTGAAGGCATATCCTTGGATGGGTGGTGGAGGCGCAGGAGGCGTGAGCACTGGGAGAGCAAAGAGCACAGTTACAGGGGAGCAGCAGCTTCTCTACGGCTCACGGCACCGCAGAGTGGGTGCCCCCCAGCCCCCAGCCTCGCCCCCTTCCTCCTCTGTTAGGGCCACACTGCACCACCTGAAACTCGCATCTGCCCTGCCCACAGCTGCCAGGCTCAAGGGCTCTGCCGGCCTGCCCCTCCTGTCACCCGGTGGCACATGACTCCGAGCCATGCCCTCCCTTTCAAACCATCTCCCCACCCCTTGCCTCCCTGCTCTGCCCAGACCCCTGGATGTTGGGCTTTCTGCCTGGCCCCCATGTCTTACAATGGGCTCACGTAGTCTAAACTGCATCCACAGGCCAACTGCCCCCAGGCTGGTGTCTCCGGGTAGGCCAAGGTCCACCCCCACAGTCTCCATAGCCAGCCACACAGCACCCTCCTTTTACCCTCTTTCCCCATGCATCCTCTCCTGTCCATCTCACTTGGCCTTGGCCGGATCCCCATTTCATCCTGCACATGTGATTGGGGGAGCTTCTAGTGGGGTCTTGTATCCAAACTTCTCTCACCCACCTTCCCCGCTCCAAGCCAGGTGTCGTGCCTCAGCCTGTCCAAATACCTGCATGGCTCCCCAGCCACAGTGCCGACCCCTGGCACTCATGGTCCTGGTCTGGCCTCGGTCTCATCTTCTGCAGCTCCAGCCCCGCCCCAGGAGCCAGCCTCTGCATGGCATAGCCGGCACGTGGGCCCCTGCCCAGGAATCCCAGCAGGACTCATCTAAGCCTTACCTGTGTCTCCAACTCACTGAATTCAAGCACCCAGTATCAATCTGCTGGGCCCTCTGCTCCCCATTTGGACCTCAAGCAGCTTGAAGATCAGGACCTCTGTCTGCCCGAGGGTCTGAGACAGCCCTGGAGGGCAGCAAAGGCCCAGAAACATTCAACCAGCTTCCCTCCATTTACATTTGCAGAAGCTGGAGTTCAGACAGGTGAAGGAAGAAGGCCAAAATCACTCAGAACGTGTCCTCTACAATGGCCCACCGAAGTCCCGAAGGAGAGCTTTGCTACATCAAGAGTGGAGAAAGCCGAGCCTTCCCGGCACCGATGCTCACGTCCACACCATGCCACACGTCAGCCCCTATTTCAGGGCGTCTCGCAGCTGAGCTGGGTCAGCACAGGCATTCAACTACCCTGCACTTTCTCTGGTCCCCGGAAACCACCACCCACGCTCACCACCACCTTGTCTGCAACAGACCAAGACCACACTTCCACAGAGGAGGCAGCTGCCTCACCCAGAGCCAGTTCTTGACTTAAAATGCACAGTTAACAACTCACTGGTTCCTGTGCTTGCCTTGCTACAAGAGGCCAGACAGATGGGCAGTGAGTGCCATCAGCGAGAGAGACAGGGCCAAAGACGGGGCTCACAGGTAACTAAGGGGCCGAAAGTCCAGGGGCGTCCCTCCCTCACTGCTGCGCAGACCATTCAGGTAATCAGACTGCTTCCCCCCACGCCACACACGGCAGAAATTTCATCCCAATGCATATTTCAATGATTCTATTAGTAGAGTTCAAACTGTGGGTTTAGGAAAAAAACATTATTTTTTTCAGAATTTAACAGAATTCTTTTAATTTTCTCTCAAATGTCTCAGTTTCCCAAATAATGCTCATTAAAAAAAAAAAAAAAATTCCATGTACTTCAATCCTTGCCATTCACTAGAAATAAAAATATCATCTAGAAATAGCAGAAGCTGTTCTCATTGTATTTCTGATCTAGGAAAGCTCAGTCCTTGAATTACTTTTATTTTGTTTTCTTTCCATAAAAAACAAACATCCTTTAGAGGTTACTGAGGTCTAGCACCTGGAAACCTTCGGGTCTCTCGCTAAGCAACGACAACATTGCAGAAGGCACACTCACAGACTCACATCACGCCCCTGCTTCCAGCAAGCACCCCACCCCCGCCCCCCTGTGCCTGGTAACGAGCCAGGGACCAGGACACAAAGTGGGCAGCGTGCCGCAGCAGCTCCCAGGCACTGCTCAGGGGAGTGCCCAAGCGCAGGTCACAGGTGGACCAGGCACACTCACCTCTCCACACAGCAGGTCCCCACGGTGCTCTGCACTGCGGGCCCCAACCAAGCCAAGGGGTGGGCATCAGACCAGCTCCGCTCATCCCCTGAGATGGGCCAGCTCCTCCACGCTCAGCACTGGGGGCCCCCACTGCGGGGTCCCTGCTCTCGGCAGGACTTTATCCAGCAAGAGGAACCATTCTAATGTAGAAACTAAGCTAAACCCCCAGAAGTCACATCTGTGCCTGGGAAACATTGAGCCAGAGGCACAGAAACCTGGCCCCAGGTCAGCTTCAGGAACAGGAGAACCGCCCACCCTGAAGGGTTTCCCAGCTTACAGTGTGCTCCCCCATGTTCCCTGGCTGTGCCCCACGGTGCACAGCAGAGTGCCTTTGAGAAGAAGGCCATCCAAGCCTCAGACACAGCAACGCGCAGCCAACACACCCCCGCCAAATCAGGCTTCCCCCGCCCGTCACCAGCATCAGCTGAGCCGTACTTAAATCTGTCCCCTGGCACAGATTAGGCCTCGGGCCTATTCTCAGCCCAAGCTGATTTCTCCTATCTCCCCAATACCTATTATTTCTACAATTTGCCATTGGAAACCAGGAAATTGTCCAGTTCAAGTTACTAACCTATATTACTAAAAACAATGGAAAAAATGCAATGGCAATATATTCATAAAATACATAATTTCACAAGATGTTTCTTCCTTGCTTCTAGCTTTTAATAATGAAAATACAGTTCATGGGAAGCCAGGTGGAATACAAAATCACCAATTATGGAATATAAACTCCAAGTTAAAGCTGTAACAGTTTTCCAAGCAGAGGGGGTAGGAGAGGACGTACAGGGTTCGCCCTTCGGGACGGGCAACCTTAGACGAGAGCAGGGCCTCGGTCCTCGGAGACCCAGGTGCGCTTCCACAGGCCCCAAGGGCCCTGAGAGCAAACTGCCCAAACAGGCAGGACTAAGGTCAGCAGGAGGGGCGCGTGAGGAGAGGACGCAATGCCGCCCCGGGACGGCAGCTCCTGGCCAGACAGGTAGCTGAGGTGCCCAGGTGGGACCCAATGCTGTCAGAGGCCGCGGGAGGACAGGAACGGCACCCATAGGTGGCCGACCGTCAGCCCCAGTGTTCCCTGAGGGCTAGCCTCCCAGGGCTCTCCCATGGCCATTTTTTCCCTTGGGCGCTGCGTGGGCACTGAGGGCGTGATGGCACCAGCAGGGCAGGGACCGGCAGAGGCATGGGGCCTGTGCCCAGAGCACAGCTCCCTGGCCACCCCTTCACATGGCCCATGCGGTGCCCTCCCCGTCCTCTGAATGAACTTGCCAGAGGGCAGTGGGGGGACTGCCCATACCCCCAACTCAGCCTCAAGTCCCAGCTACTGCCCTGCCAGCCCCTGGGCCACCAGTCATCCCCCTTCAAGGCTCTCCTGCATGTTCCCATCCTCACAAAGAAGTGCAGGTTCTAGCTTCGTGACAACTGTCCCCAGACACCACGGCTGCTGCCCCCAACTTCGGGCTGCGAGTACAGCCACGTTCCCTTCGGGCGGCCATCCAAGCAGCCCTCTTTGGAGCGGCTCTCCCGCTGTTCCTGCACCTGTCAGCCCTGCCCTGCGCTGGCAGGCAAGCCCTCGGGAAGGGGAGGCAAGTCCTCATCCCGCATCCAGGGACCCTGGATTGTCCCAGCTATGCCAAGGGGAAGTGGCCTGTCCGGGCAGTGGCCAGCCCAGCCCTCAGCACTCCACAACTGCCCCTTCCATGTGGCATCCCGGCGAGCGCGTGCTGAGGGCAGGGCCTCCTGAGCCCAGAACCCCAGCGTTGGGTTCACACAGGCACCAGGAGTGTGCTGAGAGTTCAGCGTGTGTGTATTTAAGAATCCCACCTCAGAGCCACACCTCAGTCAGTGACAGAGACACACGTAGTGAATGAGTGATCACGTTCCCGTGTGAGTAACTGGGCCACAGTGGCCAGACAGTGCTGGCGTCCTTACAAGATGCCATGGGGGTGAGCTCGTTACACTGTCCGTAAGGCTGCTGAAGGGCAGCGCTCGGCCTCCTGGAGAAAGCCACCCCCGGGGTTTGGCTTGTCCCCAACTTTTCAGGGGAGTCTCAGAGCATGGCTATGTGACACCTGCCCCGTGCACCATCTCCGGGCAGCCCCTCACCTGTAAAAAGGGATGGGGCCCCTCACCAGAGTGGCAGCCTCATCCCAGCCCTCCCCCTAGGGAAGGGGTGGGGACAAGGGCAGAGCCGACACACAGGACAAGAGGCTGGGGTGACCAGAGAAGGAAGGGCTTGCCAGGGGTGCCCACGGGCACAGGATGCCCTAGGCGGGGCACTGCAGCAACTGGGCCCATGCAGCCCTGCGTGATGGCCAACAGCCCACAGTGGCACTGAGGGCTTTCCCTAGGGACGTTTGCTGACATCCACTGCCCCTTCGGGCTGGCCGGGGGAACACAAGGCATGGAGAACCTGAGGCTGCCAGGTCCCAGGCACGGCCCCAGGGAGCAGTCTGAGGGGTGTGGGGAGTCCCCGGTTTGGGCCGCCCAGGTACTCCCAGCAGGGAGAACAAGGCCAGCGGGAGCCTGGAAGGGCCACAGCCCCCGGCCTCACAGCCCATCAGCAAAGTGGCTGGGGAAACACCTGCTGGCACCTGGCAGGTGCAGGGCATGGTAACAGAGGCCAGCCCCACTGGCAGGGCCCCCACGGCAGAGGCGACGGCACGTGCGGCGCTGAAACCCTCCAGGAGAAGCAAGTCTGGCTCCCTCTCGGAAATCCTGCCCATCCCTTCTCCCCTTGCGGATGGACCAGAGACCTGAGGGCTCACGGGTGGGGCCGCCCTGGGTGCCCTGCTCCTCAGCTGCCTTCTTCACTGGACTGCAAACCACAGAGCACTTTCTAAGTGGCACCTGAGGGGCATATTCCACGGAGTCGAGGCACCTTGTTTCTCCACCTCTGCTGGGGGACACAGCCTGGGTGACTACTTTCCTTCAGGTATTTATTTTCTCTGGTTATCAAAACATACACTTATTACAGAAGATGTAGAAAATATAAACAAAATTAAAATCACCTGAATGCCACCACTCAGATAATCCCAGTAAGAACATCAGTCCTTTTCCACCCACGTGATCCATGGACGTGTGCAGATCCGTGCCGAGTCCTTCATCACCATTACATCACACATGTACACATCGTCCCAAACGCTCCGTCAGTGCCTACACCGCGTGCCAGGCCAGCTCCTGCGGATGCCACATCCGTGGTCGCCAAATTTTCAGCCGGCAGAGGGCACAAACGGGATCAGGGCAAGGGTCCTGAGCCCCAACTCCTGGCCTCAAAATGTATACAGCACCTCCCAGTCCCCACTGAGCCCCACCCATCACAGAGCCAGAGGACACCCACAGCCCCTGTTCTGGCCTCCTCCTCCCCGCCACCCTCCCTGTCAGGCCATCGGCAGGCCGGCAGTTCAAGGCTCGGCTGAGGGGCCTGCCCCTCCCGATGCCCCATAGAGCAAACCGGGCTTTGGGGTGCCCTGGGCTCCATCAGCCACCCACTGGGTCTCAAGTCACCTGCCCAGTGTCCGGGTGACCACACGTGCGCCCTTCCAGAGTAGGGTCTACTGCGCACGTGTGTGTCATCCTGGGTGCCAAGCCAGGGGCTCTCCCCATGCCCGCAGCAGAGCCTGAGGCCAGGCCCCGCCCCTCTGCAGCCTCGCCCCAGCCCCACCTTCACGCCGACCTCACTGCCCTCCAGAGTTCTGGGGCTTTCCTCTCTTTCCAGGTCCTGGCCCCCCTGCAGACATGGCGCGCTGAGGCCACCACTCCCTTGGGATGAAAGCCACACACGAAACAAAGCGGGAGACTTTGGGCTCACGGCGTCACCACCGGGACGGCACCCACTGGCCGCCCTGCCCTCCACCCGGGCAACCCACCTGGCTTCCAAGGGCACAAGTGCAGCCACCGTGTCCCAGGACCAGTCTGGACCAGGCTGAGTGCCCTGGCCCACCACCTGGAGACCAGAGACACCCAGCAGGGTGGGCATGGGGGAGGCATTACCTGGGCTGGGGGCTCAGCCCCAGATCCACATGGAGAACTCAGAGGGGGTGACATGCAGCGCCCCCTTCCAGCACGGCAGGGCCAGCTGACCACAGCAGCATTGGCGACGCCTGGACACGCAGAGAACACGGGGCTCTCACGTCACAGGACAGCTATGAAACTCGAAACCACAACATTCATCAGACCTGCTCCCAAGCCTATTACTAAATGTGATAAAGGACTCATTCGATACTTTGTCACGCATTTGTTATTTTGATAAGTGCACTGCAATGTGACCAAATTTTTTGTCATCCTCTGTATTTGTTCCATGACTTGAAAAACACTGTCTGGAAAGGACTCCATCTCTACGGCTCACAGGACTGACAAAGGGCTCATGACCCAAACACCTGAGAACCACCTGCTCTAAGGGCACAGAGTGGCCTCATCTCTAAGCAGAAAAGATGGTGTCTCAGAAACCTCCCTGGTCTCTGTGGTGGCGGGAGGGCAGGCAAGTCTGACGTTCTCCCAAGGCAGGGCCCTGCAGGCAGCACCACACCCCATAGACCCACCGTGGGGCTTTTAGTCTCCATAGCTGCCCAACCCTGCCGCGTGTGAGCTCACAATTTACTGGCTGCCATGACAACCGGCTCTCCAGGCTCATCACAGGCCGCCTACCATGCAGGGGCTCAGAGTTGAGAATCAGAAATCACACAGCCTGCAAAGGCCTGACAGCACAGCCTTGCGCACAGAACGTGAGGCCTATACGCCCCCAGGGCCAGACCTGCACACGCTCTCGGGACCTCACGGCCCCACGCGTCCACCTAAGGCCAGGCGGAATAGGCCACAGGAGGAGGGGCCGCCACCAGGCAGGCGATCTGGTGACCAGAGAGGGAAGCAAGCTTTCCTGGGAAAAGCAAGCACACAAACCATATTGTCCAGAGATGCTCTTCATTTCTGCCATTTTCTAAATCTCTCAGAACAGCGAACTGAATCTTCAAGAGGCGGAGTAACAAACACATCAGGCCAGGCACCCCGTTTGGAGTCTAACAGGTAGATGGTAACCCCCTGGGGTCTCGGCCACCACCCGCACACCCCCGGCCTTTACTACGGCTTCCGCTGCCTGTCTGCTGGGCGACAAGCAGAGGCAGGCGGTCTTGGTGCGAGCTTCTACCTTCAGGCCAAAAGCAGCACCCTGACCACAGACGTGCAGTAAATCACAGATGTGGGGCCGGAAGTCGCCTTGGTAACCAAGGGGAGAAACTCACCCTCCCGGTTCCCCGTCCCCAACCTGCTCTGAGTCATTTTCCTCCCGAGCCGGAGGCGGGGACCAATGGCAGTGAGGCAGGGCTGGGGGTTCGGTGGAGGGGCAGGAGGTGCAATGAAAACACCAAGAGGCCGGCACCAAGGCTTCCTGTCACCACCCCCGGCCCCACGCCAGACACTGCTCCTTCCACGACATCTTACTGTGACTTATATGACCTTCAAGAGCAAAAACATCTGTGTGACTGTTCACTCCTGGGTGACTTAAGGGTTCCTTAAGAAAAAACTAAATCAGAGAGTCATTAAACAAAAGGCCTGGCTCTTAAATTAAGCAGCTTTGGTTACGGGCAAATGCCACCAGTGGTGCAGGCTCTGTATTAACTGGCCGTTCTGCTGCCACCTGATTTGGTGGCCAGCTGGCTGTGAGCACAGCCTGCCAGCACCCACATCTCAGTGGCCAGGGATGTTTAAGGTTCGCCACCAAATACCATGAGGCCATTGCTGAGCTCCTTCCAGAACCTCAAAGTGAGCATCAGCACTCACAGCCATGCACACTCTATTTTCCTTTTAGAATTCTGTTTTCATTATATGGGGCATCAGCCAGAAACTACAAAGGTTAAAGGAAGTGATGAAAATAGCTGGGGGCCTTCCAGCCCTTCCATGCTACACCCCAGGCCATGCCAGGCAGAGACAGTCACTCCTTTCTGCTTCTGGACATCCCTGTGAGGTGGAAATGGAGGCTTTGGGGTCGAGTGACTTGTCGGGGTCCCTTGGCTTGGCAGGGCCTTCTTCCACTACAGGCTAGAAGTGGACAGAGTCTGGCAGCTCAGGGGGCACAGAGCAGACAGCTGACACTGTCAGGCCCACATTCTCCTGACCCGGCACACGTGGTTACCACTCAGCCAGTGCACCTGTTGCCCACACAGGCCACCCAGGCTGTCTCATCTGCTTGATACACAGTCACAGTGGCCCTTTTGGTGAGATGAACGGACGCCTTCTCAGAATGAAGCACCAGCAGTGCAGACAGGAACATCTACCCCCATCAGCTGGAGATAAAACAGAGCAATGACAGGCTATCCACAGGCCCAGCAACCAGCCAGCCGTCAGCCGAGGAGACCTGGCCTAACCCAGCCTGAGGGCCCATCAGATGCCGCTGATGCAGGAACATTGGCTGCCCGTCAGCCTGGGCTTCACGGCCGAGAAGAGCCGGGACAGAGCGTGGTCTGCAGGACCAGCACCTCCCAAACCTCCGCAGACTCACCTCAGAGCCAGCGTGGGGGCTCCCCAGGCTCCTGGGCACACAAGAAAGCAAAATGTGACGGGATAGGGGAGAAAAGGGACCCCGTGCCCTCAGGGGTCCGGGCAGAGGCCAGCAGGTGTGCGCAGTCATGACCGAGGAGCGACTCCACCACCTGCACACTCTGGACCCAGCAGTGCCTGTGCTGAGCGCGGGGTGGGGGTGAGCTGGTGCCGCAGGGTGTTTCCGTGTGACCAACGCCCGCCCAGCACTGTGGACCACCGAGGACAGCGCGAGAGCCCCCGCCCTGTTGCGGGGGCCAGCCCCGGCAGAAGCCAGCCCCCAGCCACAGCCTCAGGGTCCCCGGTCCCGGCAGGAGGTGACAACACCCTCCCTGTGTCCTGCAGGAGTGGGGACGGAGGACACACCTACAGCACCCAGCCCGGGGCAGCAGGGGGCCCCACCCACACCCTAGTGAGCGGCTGTCACTGGCTCCTCACGCCCTTGGGCAGTGTGGGTCAGTGTCCCCAACTCGGGGACGAAGCCGGGAGACAGAAGAGCCCAGACGAAAGCCTGAGGAGGCTCCCCGGGTGGGCGGGGGCTGGGCAGGGAGGCAGCCGGCGGGGGCGTCACAGACCTTTCTCGGGAAATGTGTCATCTGCGCGCGAGCCACCGTTCCTGTAAGTCTTTCATTTCTTCCTCTTGATAAAAATTCTCTGGGAAATTCCAGCCTGTCAGCCTGGTTCTTCACAACACTCCGAGAAGGGGCCCCGGAGGGCAGCCTGAACAGGGGCAGTCACTCGGGCAAGGACGGATGTCAGGGCCCACGTGGAGGCAGGAGCCTGGCACGGCGGGCAGGGAACACGGGCTGCCTGGGGATTGCTACTAGAATGCCTCACTCAGCTTCTGTGGTTGAATGAGTAACATTCTAAAAATACTTCAACCTCATTTTAGTGCGCAACAGAGCATGCACACGAGGAGTCTGTGACACATATGTGCAGTTTAGGATTAGTTATAAAACAAACACCCAACCATCCCACGCCAGTGACTAACTGCATATTCTCTCTTTTCCTTGCAAACTCAGAGAACTGCATCTACAATGGGCTTTTTAACGGGCTTCTGTGGTTCAACTTGAAACTGCAACCATCATTTCAAACCCCCTCTCTTTGAGAAATGGCCCAAAAAACCACCCCTGTGGTCTATAAAAAGAGAGCTATTTTCCTGTAAAAATTGCTTTAATAAAATTTCCCTTATTAGTTAAAATGTCCCCTCTGACCCACCATCTGTCTTTACTTGACAGTATTAGAGATACTACAGTAAATACAAGGAGAAATTAAATACTTGGAAAGTGTGAAGTGCCTCCTGCTGAAACGCTCCCTCAGTAGCTGACGTACACCCCCCTGCTGCTGGGCCTCCCACCACAGACGCATGGTTCTCAGAGCAGAAAATCCAGCCATACCTTGCAAGCACTTCACAGGAGTTCTGTAAAGGCATGAAAACGATCATGTGCATGTCCCTCCTATTCTCTGCAGTGCTGACCAGATACAGGTCTGTGCTTATTCTGACTCTCATTAGTACCTGCCTCTCCTCTGGAATGTGGGCATCCCCAGGGCGGGGACTGTGTCTGCTTCTGTAGAACTGTTGAATGAATGACGGGCAAATGGATGAATACATAGCATGGTGCCATGCTCACTCACAGTAGGAACGCCAGCACAGATTTATAGCTCAGTGCCCGGTTTTAGGGCAAGACCACGAGGCATCTACATGAAGACCACGATTCCATCTTTTGCAAGCAGTCTGAACATTTCAACTCAAGACACTGGCATCTTTCAAGTATCTACTACATTCCAGGCACAGAACTCCAGGCACCTTCTCACTGACTCTCACACACCGTCTCGGGACAGGACTGTCTTCATTTCACACGAGGACCTGGGGGCCCACGGAGGGTGATGCCCTAGGCAGACCGCAGCGCTAAGGTTTGGACTGCAACCGCCTGACACCGAAGCAGTTTACAATGGGGCCCTTACCGACGCCGTTTGCCCATCCATCCACCCTCCAGGACAGAAGGGTTCACAGGGCATCTCTCACACTTCACCAAGTCTGTTCCTCCAAAGAACCTAATCATTTTTATTACGCAACACATACAAGAGTCTAACGTGCCATCCTCTGCTCTCCCAACCCTGCTAAGCAGAAAGTTCAGAGAACTCTCTTCAGTGCTCCTTTACAGTAGCCAGTTCATCCTAGTTGCCTAGCACATATCTCAACACCAGTAGAAAATGCATAAATTCCCTCTCAATATGTGTATTGTTATTTTTAGCTCCAATAATAATGCAGGAAGTAACAGCCACAACTGGTGGACCAGGCACAGTGCAAAGCCTTCATGCGTGTCGTCTTGTTGAGTCCTTATGCCGGGGAAGGCATGGACGCGCGGGCAGGGAGCTGAAGGGTCCAGAGGTGAAGAACAAGCAAAGCCAGGGCTCAGGCACAGTCCTGCCATCAGCACATGGGCTTTGCCGCCAGGCCACACTGCCCCGAGTCCTTCCAAGACTGCAGGTACATTTCAGCCAAACAAATTAAAAAAGATGTGTGGACTAGCCGCATAGTGATCTAGCCTCACCACACCCACTCAGCCAGCACTGTGGCATGCAGTCAGAGCGGCCACGTACTGTGGCCTGACTGTGCGCCCAGCCCGACAGGTGCTCCATAGGCACCCTCTCCCCACCCGACACACTCCCGAGCAACTACCCAGCCCCTCTTCCCACGGAGCGCACCTGGGACACTTCAGGGAGGGCTCGGGGCATCCCAGTCGGGATGGAGAGAAAGAACAGCTGGGCCCCTTTCAGAACGTTTGAGGGGAAGCACCAAGGGGAGCCCCCTCACATCTCACTACAAAGTGAAGTCCAAGTGGGTACAAACTATAAACAGGTATTTTTAATGAAGCGAAAACAGCCAAAGAAGCACTTTAAAATTTAAGCTTTTCTAATTTTGCAGTGGAAACAGAGCACACTCTTAGACCCAAAAATCAGACTTGACAAGAGACAAATATGACTACATAAGAATTTTTAAACTGTTCTTAACTGCTCAATAAATTCGGAAAATTTTGTGACATAAACTCACAAATCTGGAAACCTAGATATATAGTTTTATAAATTAATAAGAATGAAAACCAAAAGGAAAATGAAAATGAATGGATAGCGTGTATAGGAAACACTAATAGGCAACAAAGAACATATGTTCAGCCTGTAGTCAAAGAAATAGAATTAAAATGATAAATTTTGCATTTATAATCTGGCATGTATAAGAGCTTGGAAAAAAGTCACTCTTATCCACACTATGTGGTTTTGAAGGTATGTTTCAGAAATCTTTTAGAATCATGTGCCTTTGGTCTGGTAACTCAACATCCAGGCGTTTATCCTAAAATACTCAGATACTCACATGTGAGAGTGTCCACTTAGGGCATAACAATAATGCAGACAATTGGGTAAACGCCCATCAGTAGAGAGCTGGTTAAATAAGCCACTACAGTAACTTACTGACACCACCATCTACAACTATAATGTGGGAAGATGTTGGGGGGTGGGTCTGAACTCGGGTCTGATGCAATCCCATTCACCGTGTGTGTCTATGCAGATTTGGTGTAAGAAAGGGAAACTTATGGAAGGATTATAAAGCAGAGTGTTAACCGCGGTTATTCCCAGTGGTCACACTACAACCGATGTTTCTGCTCTTCTGTATGCCTCTATTTTTGTAGGGAGGCATATATTATCTATTATTAGAAAAGTAATAAAGCTGTAATTTTTAAAAGCTTATAAGGGTAACTAGGAACAAATTCTGGGAAACGGATGAATAGGTATTTGATATATGGTTCTATTCTTCTCTGTTTGACATTTTCCAAAGTTACCTAAAACCTAAGATATAAGACCATCAGTACCTCATTTGAAGGATGCCCAGAGAGGTTTAAAAACCTGCCTGATTCAAGATTTGAGACAGGCCTGTTATGACTCCCGGGCACCTTTTACAGATGAACAAGGTGAGATTTGTAGGGGAAGCACCTCACTCGCGGCCCCACAACTACAAAAAGAGGGAGTGGTCAGCTGTGAGCACCGCACCCCAGGGGAGACGTGTCATCAGACGCAAGACGGGCGGAGCAGCGGTCTTGCGATGGCTGTCATGCTGCAGCCACAGGCCGTCTGGAGCATCTCCTGGTGCCAGCAGTGCCTGGGCACCTGCTCAAGGGCACCCACCCAGCCAGGGCAGGAACCAGCCCAGGTACCCTTGCCGCAAAACTCATCATGCTCTCTCGCCAGCAAATACGCCATTTGAAACACAGGATTAAGGTTCCAGTTTGGGTTTTACATCCCAGATAAAGGGAGCTCATACTGGAATTTTGTAGAAGAAAAAACTTAGATGATCTGTTTCCGCTCATTTATAAACATGCCCCATGGCACCATGGGGACCTGCTTCTTTGCTCAGCTGTCTGTCTGACTCAGGGTGGGGATCCCCCAGCCCCCTGCAGGTCACATGGTTGGATCATTTTCTGACACGGCAAGAAAAGCACCCATTATGTACACCCTTTGGGACTCATGGGGGAGCCCCAGGGCACCAGGGCAAGGGTGGCGTCTGACATGCAGCCCCCCAGTACAGCAGGAGCAGTGACTACCACACCCAGGCAGCCACCAGCGGTCCATCTTTTTAATGGAAAAGAAAATGTGGTATCGAGAGCACATCTCACCTACTAAGGGCAAGTACTGTTCTGCAAACTTCCATTTAGCCCAGCATGAACTACATGCCCGAGGAATGAACTTCTCTTTGTGAGGAGCGGTGTCACAAGGCTGGCGGCCACTGCCTGGCTTCCCGAGCCAGGGCCCTTTCCATGGGAATGAATTCCTGACTTCAAGCCTTAATTTCAGTAATGGACTAAGAATAAATTTTCATTCAGATTTCTCTAGCTAATGTAAGTCTACTGAAATCCAATCTCTCAGTAGTAGCTTGTGAGGCCTGATGAATTTTAAGAGAAGCAGAGTTAGAAAGAAAAAATGCCATCAGGAATGAAAAACCACAACTTTCATTCCATCCCCCACAGCTAATGGGGGAAGTCTCAGGCTCTGTCGGTCTGGAAAAGACCAGGGAGGCCGTGAAACCCACGAGCGCGGCCCCTCCTAACACATGCGGTGTGCGCAGACCGAGGCAGTGGCCATCTGCCCAACCAGGCAATGGAAAGGTAACCCTGGGCGCCCAGGCATCAGGGCACCCACCACCACCCAGTTTTCTATGTGGTTCCATACAGAAGAGAAGCGGAAGATGGAGCGAGAGTCAACAGCACAGAGGGCGAAAGTCTCCAGCAAGAAGCTCAGTCCCCAGGGCGGGAAAGGGACGCACACAAGCACCTCCACGACCCTTACCAGAGAAGAGGCCGGGCCTGCGCTGGAGGGACAGCACCTGGGCTCTGGCCACACACGTGGGAGCCACCACACCAGGAAGAACCAGTTTAGACCAAGGCAGAGGGACACACAGGTCCAGGTTCAGTTACCTGTGGTGTGGCCTCCAAAGGCCAGGCCCCTGATCAGCGTGGGAAACCATGGCGGGAGGCCCAACACTGCTCGAATCTTCACTGATGTGGTCACATCTCCTCCTGTCTGACCTAATATCCTTTCTGTAATTTCACCCAGGACAACCCCCAGCCCTGCCAGGCCTCAAGTGCAGCTAGCTGCTCCAGGAGAGGCCTTCAGTCCCCATGCGAACCAGCCCCCAGTGCAGGAGGGCCATACGTCGCTGGCTCTGAGCTGCAGCAGGCCTGCAGCTGCCCTCCCACCAGCCCCCAGCTCTGCCCAGGCAGCACCCCCAACCAATCTGTGACCTGCTCCCCTGAAAACTGGAGCTGCAGGGACACCATCTCTCCTGGAAATCCTGCAGTGCCTGGGGACACACAGAGCCCCTGCCACCTTCTGGCAGGACAGCCTTGCAGACGCTGGCAGGCTCAGGAGACCCTCCTCAGGGCACCCGCTCCACCTCTCTGCTTTTGCTCATTCTGAGACTAGAGAAATGCAGCAGTCATGAGCCACATTCTCCAGTTTGTTTCCCTTCGTGAAGCTTCTATCGGACTGTGGATGCTTCCGATGTCAGAGTCCATTCTACCTGGATATCAGTAGTTTGTAGGCTGAGATGTGTGCCTCCCCAGAGATCTAGAGGCTGACTAACATTATTGCCCCAGCACCTTAAGGTCTGGCTGGTCCTGGGTGCTCAGTGAGCAGCTGCTGAAACTGAACCGATTCAGCATCTGAAACAGAGTTCCATGGTCCCACTGATGAGTCAGCATCTAAGAGATGTCTCCTGAACACCTACCAGGTGAGTGGTGCACTGGACCCCTTGTCTTAACCCATACTCAGAATTTATGAAGTGGTCTATCCCTGACCCCATTTTCTGGATGGTATGGGATGAAATTAATCTTTGGGTCACACAGTTAGAAGTAAACCAGACTTCCAGGTTCTGAGGCTCAGTATCTTCTGTGACGATGAAGACCCAGGGGACAGGGGCGCACAGAGGCAGGGCCGGCTATGGGTGGCACACTGGCCCCGAGAACCTATGGCTGCAGGTTCCTACACTCACAGGAATTTGAATTTAAACTGCCTGTAAGGTCCAGGCATCTCCCTGAGATATTTAGCACATACACAAAGTGGTCCTAGCACTTAAAAACCATTTCACAGCTGTTCCTTCAAACTAGATGGTTACGTACAGATGTGCCTCGTATTGGTTTCTTTTTACTTGTCTGAAAGTCAAGACCCGCGTGATTTAAGCAACACAGACACACACAATAGACAGAGAGATGCCCCTGGCAACTATGGAGAGAAGGAACTTCTGACTTAATAAGGACCTCCTAAAAATCTCTCTCCCACTAACCAAGTATTTCTTTTGAGGTCAGAACCAAAGAATGACACCTGCTATCACCAGTTCAACAGACTGCAGCGAGCACACTGACCAAGAAAGAAAACAGCAACACTGGAAACAAAGACACAGCCCTGGCCTGTGCAGGTGACATGGCCGCCTACATAAAATTAAGGCGGAATCCACAGACGCGGCCAACGCCAGCGAATCCACCAAGCCTGCGGAAAGCGAGACCCTGGACATGCCTTGTATCCTGTATGTGAGTGCTAATAAGGAAAATTAGTTTTACAGAGATGCCATTTACAAACACTAAAACTATAAGGCACAGAGGACAAGTGCTAGGTCTGTGTGGAAGATATTTCAATTAGCCTCGTGTGACAATGGCCTCTGCCATTGGCCTCATGTGACAACGTCACCCCTCGGAGCCTGCAGCACAGCCTAAGTCAGCATCGCAGGCTTCAGGAACCACACAGTATGTGCACGTGTTCAGAAAAAAACAGAAAACCAGATTCTGGGCTATTTCATGTTAGAGTTCCACAAGCAGGTGCCACATGCATATTTATTCATAATATCCCTACAGACGAGGCTGTTCCCTAGGAACACCTTCCAGTTATTATGCTCTAGATGTCAGGTACCTGCACGGCTGGGACCTCACGGTGTCTGTAGCACTTACAACACCTCTGCTAGGTGGGGGCTGTCACCATTCTGCAGAAGGCTGAGGCTGACACAGGTGGAGTCCCGTGGCCGGTGACAGAGCCAGGGCTTCCACTCTGGGGTCCCGGATTCCAAAGTCCAGAGGCTCTTCCCCTCAAGGTCACACCACCACTGAGTCAAGATGGCAGGACATCTGGGAAGGCGAGGAGTCGCAGCTACTATGGCCGGGGGTGGCGTGGAGCTGACAGTGCTCCCCCAGGAGAGTGCCGCCTGCACGTTGCCACGACAGAAGACGGCATTTGGAGGCCGCCTCCAACAGCACAGGCCGTCATGAGACTCTGGGTCCAACCTGAAGCTGGTCCTAACCGAGTGTTTTGGAAAGATGATACAGTGGCCATTTTAAAGCAGCCCAAATCCTCTGCCACCGGACGTAGGGTCCACGACCCCTTCGCTTGAGTCTGCGCAGGCCTGTGATGGCCTTAACCAGCGGTGCGGGGCAGAAATGGGAGATGGTGCCCCCTTGTGAGGCTGGCTCAGAAGAGACCATGCAGCTTCTGTCCCCGCTCTGGAAACATCCGCCCTCCGAACACCTCCTGGTGACACGTTTCCTCGGAGAACCCAGCCGAAGCTACACAGAGAGGCTGCGTGTGGGTGCTCCGGCCAACAGTCCCAGCTGAGGCCTGCCTTCGAGGTGCCCTGGCCCAGGCACCAGGCGTGTGAGTGGAGAAGCCTGTAAACGGCTCCACGCCTAAGCCACTCCACAGCCTGCCGCTGATGGAGCCGACACACCGTGCCCTCTGTGTCCGGTCTGAATCCCTGACCCCAGGATCCAAGGGCATAATGAAGCAGCTGTTCTAATGCCACTCAGTGTGGAGGGGATTCCCACAGCAATGGATACGCAGAACAAATGCCAGTTCTCTTACACTGCCTCCCCAGCCAGACCTTTTGGTCCAGGTACCGTTCCCCACACAAGATCCCCCAGTTCAATCCAGATGTCCAAGTGCTGCCCAGCCCCGTGCTGATGTACAGGATCTTACACGTGCATCTTAAAGACGTGGAGGCAGTTCAGTGGGGAGGCCTTTGTCAATCATGGTCCCATGCAAGGCAAGGGAGAACAGAGTTGGCTGAAAGTTTAGTCTTGAGGGGCCAACAGCAGAGACAGCCTGATGCTTGCTGGAAGGGGCTGCCGCTGCAAAGCCACTAGGTCCTGGAAGAAGCAGGCCTCGCGATGCCTGAGGGTCCACAGGAATGGACATCTATACTCTTCAGGGCAGAAGAAGACAAGGAGTCAGTCAGCTCAGAAAACGGTCCCCCTGGGATCCAGGACCAATGCAATGCTGGCCTGAACCTGAGCCCCGCTGTGCGCTCCAGCCGCCTGCACCTCCCACACCCACCGGAAGGGGCTCCCCCAGGCCCAGCCCCTTCGTGCCCATTGTTGGCATGAACTGTGGGTCCCTGGCCGGAACTGGGCCTCCACCAATAGACCAGCACCCAAAACCAGGGATGCTGGCCCGGCAAGCCCTCCTCTTGGCCATAATTCTCCCCTCTGCCAGGTCATTCCCAACAGCACCCAAACACACTGTGATTGATCCCATCTTAAAACAAGACACAGACGGAGGAAGGATCTTAGAAGACACCAGAGAAGAAAACAGATCCGCCGCAAAACCACCGTGAGGAGGTAGACAGCTGACTCTGACCGCAACGGTGCGTGCCCAGCAAGAGCAGTAATGTCAAAGCGCTGAAAGTAAATGGCTCTCAACCCGCGAGGAGCACCCCGAGGATGAAGCCGAGTCAGGTACACAGGAGCCGCCACCAGACCCCAGGAACAAAACAGCGTTTGGCTCCCGTTGCCCCTCCAAGCAAGTGCCGGGTGGCTGCATCGGCTCCGCACCAGGACCCCGCCCCAGGCGGGCTCGAGCCCCACCATGCCGGCAGAACTCTCCCTGCAAGGCCTCTGGGGTGACAGAGCACAGGGGCACACCTCAGCCCACCGGCTCCCCGAGCAGCTCCTCTGCCCCGGCCACTCCCTCCTGTCTCCCGGCCCTCCTAGCCCCAGACCCTGCACGCCGGCTCTGCCCCTCCGTCCATCCACGGCACACGCTGGGGACCTCACTCAACCACTGCTGGGTTCTAGTCTCCAGGTCCCCGGGAGCCTGCTGCCCCCCAGCACCTCAAGCTGGCCTCCAACATGTCCTGCTCAGCTCCTGCCCTCGCTCAGACCTGCCCTGTGTGCACACACTCCCTCCCCCCACCCTGTGAAGGCTCGTCTGCACTGGCAGCACCAGGCCCTGTCCTTCCGTTCTCTCGGCCCCTCCCCTAGTCAGGCAGAGGTGCCTGGATCCCCTGAACCACCTGACAGGGTCACCCAGGCGCTGTACTACTGCCGCTGCCTGGGTGGCCTCGTCTGGGGCACGTGGCCGGCTCAGGCCGGGATGCCGGCGTCATCCTCTCTCTCGCATCTTGCCCGTAACGAGATCCCACTGCCTCTACCTATAAAATAGCTG
The DNA here is from genome assembly GCF_030020395.1 of Manis pentadactyla. Classification (NCBI taxonomy): domain Eukaryota; kingdom Metazoa; phylum Chordata; class Mammalia; order Pholidota; family Manidae; genus Manis; species Manis pentadactyla. The sequence continues at coordinate 2,712,079 of NC_080021.1, forward strand.
CACCACGTGTCTGGAACCATCGACTTCACTGTTTCCACTGCGAGCCCACAGGTCCCAGCCATCATTACCTCCGGGGGTACTGTTCCACAAGTCCTACCCAGTCTCTTTTGCGTCTACGTGGCAGCCAGAGACTGGAAGGCAGCGGAGTCACTCCGCCCAGAACCCGCAGCGGCGCCCCGGGGCCCGGCTGACGCCCACCCCAGCCTCCCTTCCCTCTCTCGCGCACTCATCTTGCCCGGCAGGTTCCCACCCCAGGACCTCTGCACTCTCTGCTTCCCTCGCAGATCCCTGGGGCCGGCTCGCTCACCCACCTCTGTCAGGTCTTCCTCCAGATATCACCTCCTTGGAGACCGCTGCTGACCATCTTGTCAAAAACGGCCTGTGCTCTGCCACCACCTCCTGGTCTGTCTTCTCAAGAGCACCTGCTGCCTGGCTCGTCACACATTCAGTCCTCCTGTGCAAGGCATTCTTGGGCCACGCTCACTCTGTGCCCCACAGGTAGAACGGTGCCCTGCGGACGGCAGGCCGATGGGCGTGAATGCTGGCAAGGACCCCAGGCGGACTCTGGTTTTCCTTTGGCCCACTGGCGACGTGCCATGGTCTGGCTGCCTCTTCCATCACAAAAGGGCCTACAGCTGCCTAGCTACACTGTGCAGGCTGGCTTCCCGTGGTCAGGCGCATGGTAGGAGGCTCCGGGCCGACCGTGGAGACCCCACAGACCGCCCCCTCGGGGGAAGATGCACTGAGCCCAAGCCCTACGATGGCTTCAGGAAGCACAGCATCTAAGCCACACACCGCTGGAAATTTGCACAAAGGAAAAATACACCACGGGGTTTGGATTCCTGTCAAGCTGTTTGTTACATTTTGGGTCTATTTAAGAGCTTCATGTGCCCCAACTAAGACAGCCCCCTGCAGTTACTATGTTTTCTACAATGAACACATGAGAGTCCTTCTCTTTTTTAAATAGAGTAAGACACAGGTTAGAAATAAATATTATGAAGGGAAAACTTTAGCCTCTGTGTATGCTATCTTTTCTGTGATAACAGTTTCTTGTTACACATCAAAATCCTCCCAGGCTGCAAACCTCCCACACTGCCACTGTAAAGGGAAAATGCCTCTCCTTGGAGCCAGACTTGGAAATCAATGAACTTCCATGTTTATTTTAAATTATAATCACTGTATTTTGTGAAAAGAAATGTTACTTTAATGTTAATAAAACAAGGCATACATGGGATAGCAAATGCCACAGTGCTACCACCACACAAACGCCAGAATGGCCCTCACACCAAGAAAAGCACTTGCAAAGACTCAGTACAATGAGCTTTAGCTTTGTTTGAAGAAGCCAAATTTCCCTGCATGCTTCAGTAGGCTCCTGCAGCCGGTACCCGCGGCTCAGTCCCGTTCAGCCAAGCGCTAACTGCACTGTGAGCCCCTCGCTGGGAATGAACACGACTCCCCAGGGGGACCCTTGAAAGCAAATTTACCAAAGGGCAGAAATTGGAAAATTCCCCCAATTTGTACAAACTGGATCCTGACGCGGACGGGGAAATGCCGAAACTGTGTCATTTAAAGATGGTTTGCGCTCTGCATCTGGCATATCCATGGTCCAAGATATGTGCAAGTATCATTAATTGCATTTGAAATGTCTAATACTGGCCCCCACTGAGGTACAATTTTTTTTTTTTAGAGGGCATCTCTCATATTTATTGATCAAATGGTTGTTAACAGTTAACAACAATAAAATTCTGTACAGGGGACTCAATGCACAATCATTAATCCACCCCAAGCCTAATTCTCATCAGTCTCCGATCTTCTGAAGCATAACGAACAAGTTCTTACATGGTGAACAAATTCTTACATAGTGAATAAGTTCTTACATGGTGAACAGTACAAGGGCAGTCATCACAGAAACTTTCGGTTTTGATCACGCATTATGAACTATAAACAATCAGGTCAGATATGAATATTCGTTTGATTTTTATACTTGATTTATATGTGAATCCCACATTTCTCCCTTATTATTATTATTATTTTTAATAAAATGCTGAAGTGGTAGGTAGATGCAAGATAAAGGTAGAAAACATAGTTTAGTGTTGTAAGAAAGCAAATGTAGATAGATGATCAGGTCTGTGCCTATAGGCTAAGTATTAATCCAAGCTAGACAACAGCAAAAAAACATCCATGGATGCAGATTTCTCTCAGAACAGGGGGGGTGAGGTTCTAAGCCTCACCTCTGTTGATCCCCAATTTCTCACCTGATGGCCCCCCTGCAACTGTGCCTGCCTTAGGTTGTTCCTCCCTTGAGGAATCTTACCTGTCTCTGGCTAACCAGTCATCTTCTGGGGCCATACAGGGAAATGTAAAGTTGGTAAGTGACAGAGAAGCCATATTGTTTGAAAAGGTTAGCTTTTTACTTCTTTGCAGATTTATGCCCTGTGGTTTCTATGCCCAGCATTTGTCTTGAGGTATCTTTACCACTTGGAGGACTTATGATACTCGGTAAATTCGATATGAGGCACGAATTCTATTTAAGGGTTGTAATTAGGAAGGAAGAAGAAAAGCTATAGAAGTAGCAGACGGAAGAAAACATGGGAAGATTGATTATTTCTTTGACACATCTTCTTGTAGAGTAACTTAAGCATGTATAGGTTTTAAACTACTAACTAAATTGCACACACACATTAACATAATAGGAATACAGTTACATAACCAAAGCAGACCTACAATTTCCAGCCATCTCCAGTGAAACCAAGAAAACCAATTAGGCACCCTAAGCATTTATGAAAACTTATCTCTGATATGATGGATATTGTCTAACTGAATTTGAATAGTTTGAGAAAAATCAGACAATTTAAAACAACACATTCCTGGGAACTGTTCACATCCCATATGTTCTTTTAACAGTAGATAGTCTGTAGTCTCAAGATTTTGGAGAGCTGCAACTTGCACTTCTCCTAATTCTTGGTTGAGTTCCAACAGTATAGATTAAGTCAAATTTGTTATTTTACTGTATGCACAGGCCAGCTTAGATATCTCCTTCTTCATTCCCATGGCAAGTCCAGGAACCGGTGGGATGAATGCAGCTACAACTGCAACAGCACCAGGATCTTTGTTGACATTTTTTGATGATCATCGTCTGGAATGACTCTTCCAGAGGATGTTGATGTTGGAACTTCTTCATATCGTATCTTATTTCATTTTCTGGGTAGTCAAATTGGGCTTTGATCCTCTGTATAAACAGACCCTTTGCCCACACTTTGATATGCCCTTTATACCATTGTGAAGAACTTATTGGAGGTCACCACACAGGAACTGCTTTTTTTTTTTTAAGAGAAAGGAATATTATCAGAAAAATGTACTTCCATAGCTGATCATCTGACACCCTTTAAATGATCAAAATTAAGGATATTTAAAGCATGCATTAATTGTTGATTTACAGTTAGTTTTATCCTATCAGGGAGTAATCCCCCCCTTTTTTTTCTTTGTTGTTATCATTAATCCACAATTACATGAAGAATATTATGTTTACTAGGCTCTCCCCTATACCAGGTCTCCCCTATAAACCCCTTTACAGTCACTGTCCATCAGCATAGCTAAATGCTGTAGAATCACTACTTGTCTTCTCTGTGCTGTACAGCCCTCCACTTTCTCCCACCCCCCCATTATGCATGCTAATCTTAATACCCCCTTCATCTCCCCCACCCTTATCCCTCCCTACCCACCCATCCTCCCCAGTCCCTTTCTCTTTGGTACCTGTTAGTAGTCCATTCTTGGGTTCTGTGATTCTGCTGCTGTTTTCTTCTTTCAGTTTTTCCTTTGTTCTTATACTCCACAGATGAGTGAAATCAATTGGTATTTCTCTTTCTCCGCTTGGCTTATTTCACTGAGCATAATACCCTCTAGCTCCATCCATGTTGCAGCAAATGGTAGGATTTGTTTTCTTCTTATGGCTGAGTACTATTCCATTGTGTATATGTACCACATCTTCTTTATACAATCATCTTCTGATGGACACTTAGGTTGCTTCCAATTCTTGGCTATTGTAAATAGTGCTGCGATAAACATAGGGGTGCATCTGTCTTTTTCAAACTTGAGTGCTGCGTTCTTAGGGTAAATTCCTAGGAGTGGAATTCCTGGGTCAAATGGTAAGTTTATTTTGAGCATTTTGAGGAACCTCCATACTGCTTTCCACAATGGTTGAACTAACTTACATTCCCACCAGCAGTGTAGGAGGGTTCCCCTTTCTCCACAGCCTCGCCAACATTTGTTGTTGTTTGTCTTTTGGATGGTGGCCATCCTTACTGGTGTGAGGTGATATCTCATTGTGGTTTTAATTTGCATTTCTCTGATAATTAGCGATGTGGAACATCTTTTCATGTGTCTGTTGGCCATCTGAATTTCTTTTTTGGAGAACTCTCTGTTCAGTTCCTCTGCCCATTTTTTACACTTACAATTGTTTGTTTTTTTGTTTGTTGAGGTGGGTGAGCTCTTTATATATTTTGGACGTCAAGTCTTTATCGGATGTGTCATTTACAAATATATTCTTCCATACTGTAGGGTTCCTTTTTGTTCTATTGATGGTGTCTTTTGCTATACAGAAGCTTTTCAGCTTAATATAGTCCCACTTGTTCATTTTTGCTGTTGTTTCCCTTGCCCGGGGAGATATGTTCAAGAAGAGGTCACTCATGTTTATGTCCGAGAGATTTTTGCCTATGTTTCTTTCTAAGAGTTTTATGGTTTCATGACTTACATTCAGGTATTTGATCCATTTTGAATTTACTTTTGTGTATGGGGTTAGACGATGGTCCAGTTTCATTCTCTTACACGTAGCTGTCCAGTTTTGCCAGCACCATCTGTTGAAGAGACTGTCATTTCCCCATTGTATGTCCATGGCTCCTTTATCAAATATTAATTGACCATATATGTCTGGGTTAATGTCTGGATTCTCTAGTCTGTTCCATTGGTCTGTGGCTCTGCTCTTGTGCCAGTACCAAATTGTCTTGATTACTATGGCTTTGTAGTAGAGCTTGAAGTTGGGGAGTGAGATCCCCCCTACTTTATTCTTCTTTCTCAGGATTGCTTTGGCTATTCGGGGTCTTTGGTGTTTCCATATGAATTTTTGAATTATTTGTTACAGTTCATTGAAGAATGTTGCTGGTAATCTGATAGGGATTGCATCAAATCTGTATATTGCTTTGGGCAGGATGGCCATTTTGACGATATTAATTCTTCCTAGCCATGAGCATGGGATGAATTTCCATTTGTTAGTGTCCCCTTTAATCTCTCTGAAGAGTGACTTGTAGTTTTCAGGGTATAGGTCTTTCACTTCTTTGGTTAGGTTTATTCCTAGGTATTTTATTCTTTTTGATGCAATTGTGAATGGAACTGTTTTCCTGATTTCTCTTTCTGTTGGTTCATTGTTAGTGTATAGGAAAGCCACAGATTTCTGTGTGTTAATTTTATATCCTGCAACTTTTCTGTATTCCGATATCAGTTCTAGTAGTTTTGGAGTGGAGTCTTTAGGGTTTTTTATGTACAGTATCATGTCATCTGCAAATAGTGACAGTTTAACTTCTTCTTTACCAATCTGGATTCCTTGTATTTCTTTGTTTTGTCTGATTGCCGTGGCTAGGACCTCCAGTACTATGTTGAATAACAGTGGGGAGAGTGGGCATCCCTGTCTTGTTCCCGATGTCAGAGGAAAAGCTTTCAGCCTCTCGCTGTTCAGTATAACGTTGGCCGTGGGTTTATCATATATGGCCTTTATTATGTTGAGGTGCTTGCCCTCTATTCCCATTTTGCTGAGAGTTTTTATCATGAATGGATGTTGAATTTTGTCAAATGCCTTTTCAGCATCTATGGAGATGATCATGTGGTTTTTGTCTTTGAGGTACAATTTTTATGAGTCAGAATAATTAATTAGGAGTAAATATGTTGAAAATCAAGCAGATAAAATCCCCAGGACCGTTGGGCCTCTCTAATCAATTCTCCCATAAGAGAGACAAGCTCACAACTTAAAATTAATAGAAATGTGTTCTGTTCTTGGGAAGAATGAAAAAAATTAATGGTACTTGCACATATCTTGGACCATGGATATGCCAGATGCAGAGCGCAAACCATCTTTAAATGGCGCAATTTCGGCATTTCCCCATCCGTGTCAGGATCCAGCCACCAGTGACACTGACTCCTCTGATATCTGAGGTGGGGCTGCTTGCCCCAGTGTCCTCAGCAGCTCGGTGGGGACTGGAGATGGGGTCTCCTACATCCCGTTGGACCCCAATTAGCCTCATGTGGGACCCCAAGTGTCTGTCTGGTTGGTCATGAACCAGCCAAAAGGGCACGCCTCAAGGTGAAGTGCACCAAAGACCTCAAGCCAACGATGTGCAACCACCACCTGTCTCACCTGAGGGTTTCAGCCCTGGACAAGTTCACTCTGGATCCGCTGAGACCCCATAATGACAACGAATGTTCAGGGGTAAAAGGTCTTACACCAAGCTTTATTCTGTGATGGCAGGTGCAGCGTTAGAATCATGTCCGCCTCAGGCAAGTCTGCATGCAGCGAGATGGTCTCTGCCTCCAGGCCTCCCCAGTGCCACGCAGAGCACTGGGAAGAGCTCTTTACAGAGCAAACCGACAGTTATGGCTCATTGCCAACAGGTGTGCAAGCCTGCGCCTGCGAGCACTGCGTGTGCGCAATGAGCAAGCAGATTAGGGTCAGGTGAGCATCCCAGCTACGGAGACTTCCATCTTCCCAATAACCTCTGTGTAACTCCAGAACATCCTCATTACCACAAAAAGAAACGCACTTGCATTAAGCAGTCATTTCTCATTCCCTCCCACCTTCAGCCCCTGACAACCACCAATCTGCCTCCTGTCATCCTGCATTTACCTACTCTGGGCATTTCACATAAATGGACTCAGGTAACACAGCTTCGGTCACTGACCCTGATGCTTCCCAGCTTCATCCATGTGAGCTGATGATGGGCGGTTCCAAGAGACTCTCCCCAGGAGTCGGCTCCTACAACGAGCCCAGTCACACCGTCACAGCTGTGGCAGAACGAGCTGCTGCCTCACTGTCAGCGTCCTGCCCGTTGCCCTGCAGCTGTGTCCCCTCTTACTAACTCAGGTGTGTGGCCTGCCCTGGCCACGGGAATAGGAGCTAACTTTGCACCACTACCTGGCACTTTCAAAAGAGCTTGTGTGTTTCTGTTCCCTCTCCTAGGACTCCTGCCTTCCCAGGGATGAGGCATGGGGTGGGGCAACACCGAGTGAGCCCAGCTGTCCAGGCCCACAAAGACCTACCTCGATGCAAAGTTGCTTCGCCAGCTTACAGTGGCCCCGAAGCACTGAGAAGGCCTGGGAGGGAGCTCCGGCCAAGAGGAGACGGTGTTTGACGCCACCAAGCCTAGAGAGCACAAGGGAAGAGAAGCACTCCTAGAGCCATCTGTGTGGCCACCGCCGGTCAGACACGACGCAGCCTCTGCTGGGCAGCAGCTTTTGTCTAGCTGGGAGTTGGCGTTCAAGAATGTGAAAATTACGTATGTGAAATAGTTTATGGATATTGGAATTAACAGCTAATTATGGACAAAAATACTGACTAAAACACACCAACATCTAAAGAGCATCTTTGAGACGATCGGAAACCTGAGCCCAAGTGTGTACTTGATGACATTAAGGAGCTGCCATTTCTCAGGAGTCATGGGTATTCCATTTTTAAAGAGTCATCTTTCAGAGACCCAGACTGGCCCGTGTGTGTGTGATTGGGATACGCTCCAGCAAGGACACAGGCCGCACTTGACACTTCTTGAGGCTGAGAGGTGTGCATCAGGGAACATTAGACTTTCCTTTTACACGTGTTAGAAAGTAAAAGGAACCTTTAAACGTTTAAAAAGCACAGCAGCAAATGAAGGGATGAGCAAAGTCGATGGGATCACTGAGACACAGGGTGTTTGCATGGGGCTGAAGGCAGAGGCAGAAGTCCGAGCTGGAGAAGACCCTGCTCTACCCTGCAGAGAAGCACTAAGACTGGCCTGGCTCTGCACTGGGGGACATGCGCCTTAAGATGCCCACAATGGTGTGGATGAGCACGCGTGTGCCTCTCTCAGGAAGGCCCAGAGCAGCTCTGCTGAGCGGCCGGCCTGAGCTGTGAGGCTGGAAGCCCACATGGGAGCAGTTCCCTCGTAACTGTTAGACCTGAGTAGAAAAATTAATGGCAAGCATGTCTGATGAAGATATATGAAAGGAACTTTGCAAAAACGGAAGGGAAAGCTACCAGCCTGCTCTAAGCCCTCAGAGTCAGCCCAGGAGCCTGTGGGACGGGCAAGTAAGCAGCTGTGGTGCGGGGCAAGTCACCCAGGCTTGCGGAGGTCCTTCATGGAGTAGAGGGGTAATTCATTAGCTCTTGTAAAATGAAGCAGTGTCAAAAATAACTCCATGCCTTTAAGTCTTGAAATATACTAAAGATGACCAATACTATCAACAAATTATGCAGAAAATCTTGCTTTTTCCTGATTATAAATCAGTTATGCTCACAGTAATTTACAATAAAGATTCTCCCATAATTGCCTACACTGAGGAATACTGTCCTTACAGAAAATCAAATACCTGTAACCTGCTAAAGGAAGCAGGTAGAGTCCCATCCCTACAGGGGCAGGGGCCTTGCTGGGACCCCTCAGCCAGCCGTTCCCAGCCCAGAGGGACTCACAGGCACCAGGGGCTCCCACCCACTGCCTCTGTCCCACACAGCAAACAAGGGTGGACCGTTCTACATAAACTAACGCTCTCAGTGAGCAGGACAGAAAGACTGTCCCGTGTGCCCCTGATGAAGATGCCACGCGCATTTACAGTTCTGGCAAGGCCTGAAGGCAGAGCAAATTAAGAATTTTATAATTAAGAAATACAGTATTGGGAAACCAATGTCCAAATGGCCATCAACAAATGAATGGATAAAACAAAATGTTTCATTCCCCACAAAGGAATATTCTTCAGCCATGGAGAGGAAGGGAGGGCAGACACCAGCACCACAGGGACGGACGCGAGGACACCAGTCCCCAGGGCACATGGCCGCGATAGGAGACCTTGCAGCAGGCGAGCCAGGCAGAGGGCACAAGCTGTGCGGAGCGGGGAACGGAGGGACAGCTAGCAGTACAGCGTCCACCGGGGTGGGCAAAGTTCTGGACTAGGGGAGGCGCTGGCTGCACGTGACTGCACTCATGAGCAGCATACTGTACAACGGCAAATCTCATGTTCCACGTGTGTCATACACACACCTATATGTGGTATTTGGTCAGTGAATCTGCTCAGCACTGGGTGCCTTCTGGTTCCTTGGAGAGGAACTGGCACCCTCCTCTGTGGTCCTCGCTGGAGAAAACACCCCCTGTGGGGGTTATTGGCACTAACAGACCTTCATGTCTTTAACTACCACACATAAGAATAGAGCGGTGATTTGGAGAGTGAGAGCCGTATCTTGAGACAATAGGCTGTTGTTTTCTTGAGTACCAGTGTTACACCAGGTAGGAACAGGCTTTTTACATGCCCCTTGTCTATTAACAGCCACCCTATCCTCCTTAGGCCGAGCTGGCCCCCTGGTGCTAGAACCCCAGTGTGCAGAGCATGGCCTTGGGGCTGCCCGCAGGGAGGCCCCGGAGCGCACACACAGCCGAGGCTGGGCCACGCTGGCACCGCATGTCATTAGGTAACCTCACCCAGAGCAGAGCTGCTCACAGCAACCTGGGAAGGCACTGGCTCCAGGGAGTGCCACCCTCCCGGCCAGCAGACCTTCTGTGGTCTGGGGCCACTCATCTACCATCCCTACAAAACCCCAAGGCCTAACTGCTAAGGGAGCCAGACAGGGGTGGAGGGGAGGCACTCTCTGCAGCTGTATCCCTTCCCAGTCGCTCCAGAGAGTCACGCGAGGCCATCTGCTGGGTCACAGAGCGGTCGTGCATGCCCACATGGGCCTGGTGGGCCTTGAGGTGGCCTCCAGGACAGTCTTCCCGCGTGGGGCCACACAGCGGAGCAGAGGAGCTGACCACACAGTCCTTGGCCAGGGCCGGGCCGGGCCAGCCCACGTCCATCTATCTGTCCATGGCGTCCAGCACTCCTCTGCATCCCCCAAGGTGGGACTATGGAGACCTCCATACCCACCCATGACCTGCCTGCCTGCCACCCCGTTGACACCCAGCAGAAGGCACGCCGGCCAGGCCAGGCAGGCAGAGCAGATCACAGAGTCCCTGCGGGGCTGCTCAGGGCACGGGGGCCAGGCATGCAGGGCTCCCGGAACCCAAGGCCAAGCGCAGTGAAGGTTCTGCACCAAGCCACCTGCCTTCCGACTGTGGGGAAGACTGATATTCCTACTTAGCTATCAGGCAGGGTTTCATGAGCAACCCATGAGCAGATCCTGGCAAGAAGGACTTCCATCAGCAGGAAAGGGGGGACAGGCCCAGCAACCCGACCAAGGATCTTCACGGCAGCACTTCTCGGAGGAGCGCGGAGGGAGGTGGCCGGTGTGCAGGGGAGGGCGGAGGGAGGGAAGCTGGGCGAGGGCCGGCTGGGGTCACACAGGCGGGACACCACGCTCCAGGGCGTAAAATGTGTTCTATAAATAGCTGGCAACCTTTGCTAAGGTCCAAGCAGGCAGTGTGACCACAGCAGGACGTGCAGGTGGCCCTGTCTCGCATCCCCTGCTTCTCCTGCCCGCCTGCCCCACAGGCCTCGGCTCCCGCCAGCAGGGCCATGGATTCGTTCTCCCCCCACGGCCTGCTCCCTCAGGAGCTCGCTGCCCCAAGAGACCACCCCAGCCACCCTGACTGCAGACCTCTTGCACCAAGCGTTGCACATTTCATCCGCTGTCTGCCCATCTGCTCCCTATCTCCAAAACCCCTGCAGGCAGGAATCAGGTCCGCTCTCTCTTCAGCATCTGGGGCAAGCCCAGCACACAGTAGGTGCTCCGTACACTGAGGGCAGGAAGGCACAGCGGCAGGCAGTAGCGGACAGTTTGGGGCGCACCGCCACACCACACACAGCAATCCTGCAATGGATGGTGAGGTTTGTGTCCTCATCTCTGGGCCAGGGGACGATGCGACAGCAGATGAGTAACCACAACTACAGCAACAATCTTCAAACGCTCAGAAGTGACCGCCTGCTGGCTACAATCAACTAGAATATGTTACTCTGTGTGGGTTACACCATCCATATTTTCTAGAGCAGGTCAGAAGCTACTAGCAAAAGCACAGAAGAACCATCCTAAAATGCAGACACAGATAACACTTCACTCAAGCATACCCTCAAAGTGGGCTCCTGTTGTTTCTGGGGGAGCAGGGAACAGACTTCACTTGTAAATACAGTGGCAGTAAGGATGGGTGGCCGGTAAGGGGTCTCTCTTTGGCCCACAACTGTTTTAAACTCATTCTGCTACTAGCCAGGAATAGAAGTCTAACCTCTCTGGACGGCTCACCCCTACTCAATGTGTACTTGAATTATCAGAAAAATCCATCAGCCGGACTTGATAAAGAAGAGGCTTTCTTAACAGGGTGACATTTATGAACCTCCACAGAAAGCACAAATAAAATTAAACTAAAGACTCCACTCAGTAAAGCTGCCTATTTTTAAAAAGCCTGCAGGAACCAAAGGCAGCCCAGCTCTTCACCAAACACCCCAAAAGAAAACACTGGCCCAGTCTGGGCTTGCTCCAGAGACAAAAGCCCTGGGCCACGTCCTTCCACATCCAGGGATGCGGAGCCCCTTCCCACCCTCAACCAACCGCAGGGCCAAGCACCCACACCTGCTCCGGGTGCCCCACCCCGAGCCCCGCGTGCTCAGCACACAGGCCTGCGCACCGCACCAACAGGGACTCAGACTTCGAATCAGACTCTCTTTTCAGGTGGTTTTACCAAAACGTTTGTAAATCACGACACAATTAAAGTGGAACATCTCTCTGACACACTCTGGATTAAGTATTCACACACAGGTCATTCTGCAGCGTGAAAGAGAACAGAATTTAGGATTTTCCTCACTCAGTAGTTCTCAAAGAGTGGTCGCTGGAATTCCTGGGGCACTCTCAGACCTTCTGAGAGGCTTCCCAAGGTCAAAACTGCTTGTCCTACTTACAACATCATTTGCCCTTTTCCCAGCTCACTGGGCTCATCACAAGAGTACGGTCTCTCAGAAAAGAGGGCGCAGCCGCCTACGAGTGTCCTTACTGGAGCAGTGAGGCGTTCATGTCAGGCAGCAGTGCCTCTAGCCTGAGAAATGGGGGGCACCCAGCCCTGAGCACGTGCCCTCACTGAGTGCCGTGAGCTCAACTTGCTTTCCACACAGGAGTGAGCCGGGTGTTGAGCAAACACTTTCTCAAAACTGAACAAGTGGGCCTGCCATTCACTCTGGGAAAACAGCTGCCAGCATTTGCTGCAAAGATAACATTTAAGCTTTAAGGTGAAAATTAGAATTGTGGGGAACTTGTATCCACCACCGTGAGCCTGACCAAAGGTGCCAAGTACTTAAAGCCTCCCGATGCGACCGCAGTGATGCCACGAAGGTGACGCCTGTCTGTGTGCGGTGAGCTGTGTCAGCGCCCGAGGACCTGCACAACTCGGGCAGCTGGCAGTTTCCAGGGAGCCCCATGACACCACAGTCACGCCTGGCTACAGACCGAGCCACACGGTGACTGCAGGTGACTCCTAAGGAGCCGCCTCGTGGAGATGCGGTGCGGTACGAAGAGCACCCGTCATCACTGGAGAGGCTGCCAGGGCGCTCCTCCCTGTTGGCTCCGTGTTTGAGTGAGGCCAGAATTTTTTCGTATGCTTTAACAAAAACTACATATCCTATGGCATGAACACAGAAACCAACCACTGCTTTTATTAAGCCAAACCTTGAGGAGATTGACAAAAAATGTAACTGTTCACTCCTCATTACGTTTTAGTTTTTAAAAATTATCTTTCATAAAAATATGCCACATTAATAAATACAAGACTGTTATTGTCATTGCAGTACATTCAATATTTTTTAAACTCCTCACTTTTAATTTCTAATACAATAGGTATTAATAGATATAATCCACACAGACAAGCGGTCTTTGGGGTCCTTGGTAATTTGAGAACATAAACAGGTCCTGATGCAAAAAGCTTTCAGCGCCACCGTCTCAGTTCATCATCTTGTGGGTGTGGACCGTCATCCAGAAGGTTTGTGAAGACGCGGGCTCCGCCTCAGGTTTCTCCGGGAACAACGGCAACACCGACAGACACGAGAGACACACAGGGACCCAACCGCTGAGCGCTGCAGGTGTTTCTGATCAGTTCCCATCAGAAGACAGAACAGAACGGGCTAGCTGGTAGAGGACGGGCTGCTCTGACCAGCCCAGGGACCCAAGTGCTCTGCCCACTGTCGTGAGGCCGGCTCGAGCAATCTGATCAGACTTAACTGGTTGGGCCTCCCGACACATGAGAAGACAGGACAGTCCACTCTCTCTAGGAAACTGCAACCAAAAGGAAAATGGACACACAAGAACAATTTCAACGGAATAAACACAGAGTTAATCATTAGTACACGTGAAATAGTCCACACTTGTCATGTCTGTTACAGAGCAACAGGAAGAACCCCCAGGGGGCCTCGATGAGCCAAGCTAAGTTACAAATGCCTCTGGGTTAAGCCAGTTGGTAGCACTCTAGTACACACAACCCAGAACGGAGAGGGACGCAGGCACACACAGTCCGCACAGGCAGCGACCTTGCAGAATCCTACAATATGGGATCAGGGCACATTTCCTGTCCTTTTGGGGTTTGGGGAAACGTTTGGGAAATCATCACATTACCTCCAAGTTTGTCCAGTTACTTCAGTTTTAAACAACTATTTATCAAGTGCTCGCTCCACAACAGCAAACATCCTCACTTCAAAATACATAAAATTTCCCCAGGGAAAAGATCTGAGCAAACAGGGGTTCCTCACCACTTTCAGAGAGCAAACAGCCTTCCCCAGCTGGCTACCAACAGGGAGGATTTATTTTACGTGGCTGGCAACCAGTCCTTGCCAGTCCACCGGTGTGGCCCCAGAGAGGAGAGGAAATCATCTTTAGGCTGGGAAAATGTCACAGTGTGCCTTCTGCTTCCTGCTTTTTAGTTTAACCTTAAATACCACCAGTCAGGTGGGCCCCTCCCGCTGCTGCGCTAACGTGTCGACCGCACCCAAGCCTGGCAGCAAGGCGCACTCACAATGGAGCCGCGCTTGCCAGGCAGGCCCTACGCTCACACAGGCCACGAGGCAGAGGTCAGAGCGATCCGCAGTGAGCAGCACATGGCAGAGGGACACGGGACCCCAGGCAGTCATGAAATGCCCACCCTCAGCCATGCTCACTGGCATGTCCGTGAGCACAGGGATGTTAAGTTCATTCTGACGTAAAGGGAGGAAATGATACAGGGATCAAGACTGCGCCTTCAGAAGTCCTTTCATCCTGTTCCCCAATTCTGGACACCGTCCTTCATAAAAGCATGTGAAAATGATCTCAGACATCAGTAAGAGACAGAGGTGGCTGAAGAAGATGCCTGAAATGTCAGCAAAGGGGTTAGCAAACGGAAATTCCCCTAAGTGTTCCCCGTTCTGCACGGTCCGCTTCACAGTATACCAGAGGGACACACAGCCAGAAATGGACTCAAATACATAGTTTCAGAAAGAAAGCGTAAGTCAGGTCAGTGTCCACGAAGCCAGAGGGTATCCAAAACAAACCCAACCAATGTTCTTCAATTAAAACACTGCAAAACTAAGCTCACTTAAAGCCAAGTCAGTTTCTCCTTTTATTCCACAGCTAAGTTTGGGCTACCATAAAGAATACCTTTAAAGGCCCCATACGATGGCATAATCATGGCAAAGCAATGCAAGCTGTGCACCCCATGTGTCCACCATCGGCCTGGCTGAGGCCCTCCCGGGTCTAACACCCAAACGACACCCTCAGGGGTCAAGTCCTAGAGGCTGCAGATTGCAGCCCAGTCCAAATTTGGGGTCCAAAACTTCCTGCTACGTGACCTGCACCTCCCTGTGCCTCTCAGTTTTCCCACCTCCGGAATGGGAGGACGCCAACACACAGCAGTGTCAAGTCTCCACCCTCAGCATGGCCCAAGCACCTGCTACCCAGTGGCATGGCAGCCCTGTGCCTGCTGTCGCCGAGCTGGCCTCCCTCTCCCCAGCAGAGCTCCTTGGGAAGTTAAAGTCACCCCCGGGCCTCAAATTGCATGCGTGTGATTCTTAAGACCATCTTCATCACATGCAGAACAGTGGCCACTCCCTGCAGGTCACTGCCATTCACCCATTTATCACTTCCAGCATGCTTCTGCTATTAACTGTCTCAATGCCCTATAATCATGCAGAAAATAGTACTTCTAGTTTTTTAAGGCTAAAGGTGTTCGCTTGCCAAATGCAAGCATTTAAAATAGACTTCTAAAATAAAATAAACAAAAATGTGATGAAGTGGATAGCAAAAGGCACCATGCAGGACTCAGGTCCTCATGACCCAGAAGCGGCCAACCAGGGGTCAGCTGGCCCCAGCTCCACAGGTGGCTGTCCTTGGGCCACACAGCCCCAGAAGCATCCCCCTAGCGCGCAGCACGGCTTTCATGGACTGAGACCACTGTCCAGACAGCGGCAGCCTCAAATTCAAAGCCCAGGAGCCTGGTGACATGGAGACCTCTCTACTACTGGGCAACAGCTGGCATTTTAGGGACAGAATGGAACGCCATGGACTGCGGCACTTGGGGGGAGAAACGCAGGTTAAGCGAAGCTTTAACATGCTCAGAGCTGTTTCCTTTGGTTTTTTAAACTGAACAAGCCTCTTGCAAGTGTGTGCTTCTAACTCGTCTTTCTCAGTTTCTCTTCCCTTTGTTACCCGCAGAGACGTTCCCTTCAGGGCATCACGGATCCCTTCCATGCAGAGATCTGTTCTGAATTAAAAACCACTATTGAGTTACAGCCCTAACGTGTCTGCTTTGTTTCTTCTGGGGCCTTGTTTAGAAAACAACTTTGACAATGTCCAAGCAAACAACTGGGGCCAAATATGAGAACAGTCACTTAAAAAGGCACGAGAAGTCTATTCCTCAGATTTCATATCTTAAAAAAGGGTATTTTACGAGAAACACAGGCTACACTATTCATCTGTATCAGTTTATAACCTCTAATCTGTAACGCTGAAATCAAAGTGCCCAGACCACGGACATGCCTTCCTGGAACACAGTGGAAAATCTGGTCCCACAGGGCTCACTCGGGGTGTTCTGGGGGGGGGGACACACAGGGTTGGCACTGAGTTGTCCACATCCTTGCATGGGCACCCCATAACCAAGCCCTGCGTGGTTCCCATGCCCCATCATTCAGGCCAAAGAGGAGGCTCCTGAAGGAACCCCCTACTGCCCTACAGCACCCCGTTTTACAGCCCTCGCCCCCACGCAACAGGGGCACAGACTCAGCCCATGCGCGGTTTTCAGATCACTCCGAGTGGGGCTGCGGCATCCCTCCGCCCACAGAGACAATGGCCACGGTGATGCGTCAGGCACATCTGAGGCACCAAGAGGCACTTCCCACGTATCAAGTCATTGTATGTGCACAAGAACAACTATTAATCATGATAACCACAACAATCACACCATTATGTAACTATCATATGACAATCCATCCGTACAGTGAATAAACATAAGCAACAATCACTTGCTATAACTAAATACACCTCCATATTATATAGAAAATATGATATAATGTTAATTACTCTGACAGCTTCGTAATACATAATTTTCTATTAATGCAGTTATTACCTTAACAAAAATCAGTACTATCCTTACCCCATTTTATAGACAAGGAAGCAGCTCCAAGCGCTAAAGTGAGAGCGAAGCCAGGATGCGCACCCAGGGCGGCAGCCGCAGAGCCCCAGAAGCTGCCGGCTGCCTTGGGCCCCCCACAGAATGGGAGCATCTCAGGGCTGTGGAGGGCATCCGTGCTGCTCCCCTCTCAGTGGGGAACGGTGCCCACCAGTGGGTACTCAGCAGGGTGTCTTAGGTTTGAGTTCATGCCTGAGTGTGCGCATTTTTACTAAGCAGTCTGCCCCTGCCCCTGCTCCACTCTCTCCCTCTCACACACACATGCTGCCACCCTACAAGCCTGGGATGTGCTCTGCTAGGGACGCGCCAGGTGCTGGGGATGCAGCAGGAGACACAGTCCTGCCCTCTGGCAGCCACAGCCAGTGAGGGGCAGGACACCAAGCCACCCCCTAAACAGGTTACCAGGACTGTGAAAGGCGCTCTGAGGGAAGAGAGGGAAGGCCGTGAGTGCACACAGGAACCAGGCCACTCAAGCGGCAGCTGGCAGGAGCGCCTGCGGTACCCCAGGCCTGCGGCTCCTGAGCCTGTTCTGCCCCCACAGTAACTCTCTGGGGGAATCGCGACGCCCATTTTATACGTGAGAAGACAGGCACTGAAGGAGAGGTTGGTGACCCACCAAGCCACGCAGCTAGGTGGCAAGTGGCCGGAAGTCAGGCCACAGCTGCCCGCGCTCTTTCCCCGTGTCCCGTGGGAGGCCACCGTCTGCTGAGCGCATGGCCACTGCCTGCCACTTGGGTCACTGCTGTAAACATAGGTGTTCCCCACCGCAAAATAACAGCACTCAGAAATGCTCGAGTCATTAGGCGGAAAAAGTAAAAACGCAGGCTAAGCCCTACTATGTGTGTATGTAGTACAGAAAAAAATGCCTGGAAATAAACTCAGACACATGAACACGGTAACTATTTCTAACTATATTCATAAGGAATATGGGTGAATTTTTTCTCTTTTTATTTCAACAACTTCTTACTTCTTTTAAATGAGCTTGTATTCCCCTCTTATCAGGAAGAGAGCGGTAACTTTTTAAAACTAGAATCAAAAGGCAACATTCCTGCACCAGGGTTCCCACCCAGGAAGATCCCGCAGGGACCCCTGTGGGGTGGGGGGGGGCGGGGCACAGCGGGGAGCCCCAGGGTCAAACACGTAGCAAATAGGCACAGAGCTACTCAGGGACTCCGGCACAACTTTGCAGCCACCTGTGTGGCAACTGTGACATTTGCAAGGCAACACCAAGAGCACTTCTGTAACTGAAGCTAAAGTTCTGACTCCCCGTGGTTTGTTTCAGATTTGAGACGCAACACTAACAATTTCACTTCCACTGCAGACCCCTTGCTACCCTCCCCAAATCTCTTAAGTGAATTACTCACACACGAGGAGAAACAGAAGCCTGGGCACATGAGACGTCCACAACACTGCGAGTAAGAGCTGGCAGGGCCCCGGAGGCCGGGTCAGACAGTAGGTGCGGGGGGCCTCAGCATGCTCGAGGGGGTGGGAGGACCCGGAGCCCGCCCCCAGCTCTCCCTCGGTCTGCACGGCTCTCCTCCCAGGGACCCGGGTCAGCCATTCTGAAACCACGTCCCGCAGATGCAGGGCTGAGTGACTGGGCACGTGCACCATGGGTACTGAGGCCCAGGCTTCTCCCTGCCTGAAGAAGTGATCACGAAGGAAAGAGGAAAGCTGGGTGAACCCGGGGTATTGGGCCAGAGTCAGAAACATCATTGTAAAGTCACGGCTTTCCATGTGCACCCAGAAGGATGGAGACACGCGGGCGCACACATGTACGTGAGCATAAACACAACGCCGAGCTGTGTCCACTGAACAGACGCCCTGGGATAAAGCACACACCCCAGGTCTCAGCTCCTGAAGCCATTCTCCAAAGAAGGGCACAGAGCTCCTTGGTGAAATGGACGGACAGAGATTCGGGGTGACCTGCAGCCTCCTGGGCTCACACAGGGTACTCAGAGTTGACGGGGGCGGGTGGGAAGGACACCAGCACTCACCTGGGCTGCACGTCAGATCACAAAAGGCAAAAACCAAGGGGCTGTCTCAGAGTGGGGACAGCGCAGTGCCCAGGCTGGGCACGGGGTGCGTGGGGAACGTCCAGAAAACAGACATTAGTCAGACTAACAGCCAAACTGCACCAGCTTTGTGGACAAAGCACAGAGCCCGCGTTAACTCGAGTGCTGGTGGCTGTCCTGTGATTGGCTGAGACGGCACCAGTGGGGCCAGCCGGCATGGGAACCTGCACTACTTTGGCTGTGCTCCTGTAAATCTAAAATCATTTCAAAATAAATGGTTAAAAGAGTATTTATGAAGGCAGTGACATGATGCTTCAAATAATGGACAGCAGCGAGCAAGGGAGACACACACGAGCAGGGCTAGAATGACTTGCTGAGAGGAGCGATGGTCACATGGGTGTCCCTGTATTGTCCCCTCCATGCTGGCCAACATTTGGATTTTCCTCATCAAAAAGTCCTTTAAACTTGCTCTCAAAGTTTGCAAACAACCTAAGTCTGCTCACTTCTTTTAGTGCATTGTATCAGCACCCAGCCAAGCTCCCGCCCCCCACCAAGATCAGCCGTTCCCAGGCTCTCTCCTCTCCCTGCCTCCATGGCTCCACCCTCTGTCCTTAGCACCTCTGTAATGTGCCACTTTGGGGCATCTCCAAGCCACTTCCATCTGCCCTCCTCCCTGCAGCCAGCAGTTCCTTAGAAACACACGGAGCACACGTGCATCTCACACTTACTCCCCCACACTCTGGATTAAGGCCAGTGTGCCCAGAGCAGCCTCTGCCTCTGGGCCTGCCTAACCCTGTCCCAAGCCCCCCACAAGCCATGCTCCCTGTCACATTCCCTCACCGCCCACCTACACTACAGGCACTTGCATTGTCCATGGACTTGTGGGTGACCATCTGATGCAGAAGCCACCTGGGTTACACTGGTCACTGCTTCCCCAGTACCGGGCATGATGCCTGGCACAGAGCGGGCACTCAATACTCAAAGAGGGAACACCTTTGACATTAGACATATAGGCCTGAATCTGAGTAATGGACTCTTGTATTCTTTCCCATCCTGTTAAAGTAACGTTTAGCTTTTCTGTGTTTATCTAGTTGCCTAGGTTCCAAACATACTCAAAACTATGGCATAAAGAAATGGATGTATCCTATAGCTGTTAGGTAGATCGGGGTAAAACATGCTTAAGTCTAATTTATTTTTTGCACTTTGGTAAGAAATGATCATAAGAAATGATTTATTACATCAAGAATTTCCCTTCCTAAAGGACTGTGATGACAGTAGTGTTAGTAAGGATATGGAAGAATTGAAACCCTGCACGTTGCTGGTGGGAATGTAAAAGAGTGCAGCCACTCTGTGGAAACGCTGGATAACTGCTCAAAAAGTTACACAGAGCAGAACCCAGCAACTGCTCTCCTAGGTATGTCCCCAAGAGAAAGGAAAACATGTCCACACACTAACTTGTCACACATGCTCACAGCAGCACTATTAGTGGCCAAAAGGTAGAAACAACCCACATGCCTATCAATAGATGCCGGATAAACAAACCGTGACGCAAACATGCGATGGGTTATGCCAACCATAAACACAAGTGCAGGGCTGATGCCTGCTGCGGCCTGGACCTTGAAAACATTATGGTGAGTGACAGAAGCCAGGTAAAAGGTCCCATATTTTACGATTCCATTTATATGCAATACACAGAGTAGGCAAATCCACAGAGATAGACTGCAGAATGGCTGTAGCCAGGGGCTGGGGGGCAGGGAGTGGCCGTTTAATGGGTACACGGTTTCCTTTTGGGGGGACGGTAATGTTTTGGAACTTGTTGGAGGTGATGGTTGCACAACACTGTAAATGTACCAAATGCCACTGGACTGTTCACTTTAAAATGACTTATTTTTATGTATGTGAATTTTGCCTCAATTTTTAAAAAATGACTGTGACATTTTGAAAGAACTTCTCTTCGAAACACCTTCCATTTTTTCTTCCCTTTGTTAAGGGTGCAGACACTCTTGGAAAAGACCACCCAGATAGTGGAACTGAGCAGTTGAGAGTCCCGTAGGGCCAGCCTCCGGGTAAGGTGGCCGAAGCGCTTCCTAATGGCGCCCAGTGAGCAGTACGGGCGAGCAGTCTCCCGGGCGCTGGGCACCTGAACAGCAGGCAGAGAACCGCTACATCGGTCATCGATCTGAAAGGGGATGAGATTCTTCAACAGCCATTATTCTACCACGTGAGCTTAAAAATACCTTATTTCAATAAAAACATGCAGAAATATTTTTTAAAAAATACGTCAAGTAAGTGTTTGCTGGAATGCCAAGCAGGTACCCTCAGAAAGCACTACAGAATATGTCTTACAGACTGCGAGTGACACTCACCCCCGAGGACATGGCGGGGGACGGCCCCCTGCTCACTGGCCCCCTCGGGTGAGGCGAGACCCCAAGGAGGTGAGATGCAAATTCCTTGAAAAGCGACTACCTCTCTGGCTTCCTTGGGAAACACACACACACCGATGCCGGCCACAGCTTCATGGCCACATTTCTTACCTTCTTTTCCAAGCACTACTTCAGGGCACTTGTTTTTCAGGAAGTTTTCACCCAAGACATCCCATTTTCCCCAGTTCGCCCTGGAGTTCCGCCATGGAAGGACACTCATGCGTGTGAACGCATCACAGCCTCACCAGAGGGAGGCGTTACGACATCCCCATCTCCAAGACAAGACACCGAGCTTCCCGGGCTCCACAGCCTGGGGGAGGGTGGATTCCGACGCCCAGCACTGCCGCTGCCTCCAGGCCGCCTCCCAGGACACAGCTTCAGACGCGCCCTGAGAGCACAGAGGCAGCTCAGTCGCTCAGCCTCTCGGCCTCCAGTCGGGCTCGGGGCACGCTCCTGAGTTCAACATCTATCCTGGCCTGCGGCCCATGGGCTCCTGGGAGGCTGGCGGGGAGGCTGTGGGACAGGAAGGCTGACTCGTTGCCTGCCCTCTGCTGTGGGATGGCCTACTTTTCCCAAGTACTCCCGCTACCTAAGTCATGTGATTAAGCGGCCCCAAGGTCCCTTCCCTATGCTGTTGGGCACTGACGTTTGGGGCCACCCTGGGCTGCAGGCAGAGCTGGGCAAGCCCACTTCCACTGGCCTCCACAGAGTCACAGGGTTTCGGAGGCCACAGGGCCAAGCCCAGGGCAGACCAGCCCCGGGGTTTTTCCAAAGTGTATGCAAGTTTCAAGTCACTCAATTTAATTTCCAAGCAGTAAACAATTCAATGTAATAAGCACTTAATGAATAAAAAGAAAACACTATGGAAGATGCTGGAAACAGACAAAAGACCAAAACGTGATGGAAATGACCCCAGGCAGCAAGCCACTGATAAAGGAAACCACTGGCCGTGCTGGGCCGTGGACCTGCGGAGTGCGTGCAGCCATTTTCCTTCCCCTGGGTTTCTTAGAATCATCTCAAGTTTAGCATGTCTACAAAAGAGACTACCTCCAACTGCTCCTTCCTTACTACCTTCACATTCTCCCCAGGCCAACTCCAGGGGAATGACCTCTGCCCCGGCCCCAGGGCAGGCTTCCGGGCCACCAGGCCAGCCCAGCCCAGGCCTCACAGGGCGCTGAACACCCTCAGGGGCCTGCCGCCTACTTAGGGAACAAACCCTCCCTCGGCCCACCTTCCAGGTTCCCACAGCAGGACTGCCAACCTGGTCAGGTGGCCCTGACCCCCTACCGGTCAGGACTCCCCTCTGCCTTCAAGGCTTACCCCAAACCAGACAGCTGACCAGGGAGGTTTTTATTGTACAAGCACAACAGCAGCACCGCACAAACCCTAATGAATTAATGGATGCTGATGACCAACCACTAACAGCGGTGGCAGCGGGAAAACCTACGGACCTGCCTCCTAGGGGCCGGCCGGCAGTGGCGAAGCACTCACTCCGAAATGAAACCTCAGAGCCCAAAGACGTAGACCCTGCTTTGGATCCAACCACTGGTTTTCAGCAAGTCCACAAAGGACAGAGGCACACGTACAATCACACCAGGAAGATGCCAAATCCAGCCTGTGGGAACATGACAGCACACGCAAGCCTGTTTCTTCGCCCCGGACACAGGCAGCAGCAGGCAGGAAGGAGGGCCTGAGACTGGGAGACTAGCCAGTGGCTGTTCAGGGCTAGGAGAGACCACCCACGGGCCCCGGGCTTCTTTGGAAGGAAGGGACAAAAGTGTACAAAATTGGATTGTGGACATGGTTGCACAAGTCGGTGAATGTACTAAAATACAACTTTTACATTTTAAAGGTCAAATGCCGTGGTACTTCAGTTATACCTCAGTAAAGCTGTTGTTTTTAAGACAGTGAAGAGACACACCAGCCAATCACAATGTGGCCCTTACTTGGACCCTAAATCAATCAAATGCTAAGCATTTTTAACAAGTGAAGAACAGGGCAGATCTGAACACCAACCATGTGGCTAAGGACACTGAGGAAGCGTGCTCTTTAAACTGGGTGACTGGAGGGGCCACACCAAGGGTGGGGGGCAGACAGGCACCCTCACCTTGCAGTGAACTTCTGAAACATCTGTAAGTACAATGACTGGGGTCTGCCTCGAACTAACAAGGGGCAGGGGCTGCATCCAGGCTCCAGGTGAGGTGACCCAGTGTCCCTGGGAGGCCAGGGCCCGACCTGGGCTCCCAGCCCTCATTTCCCACCTGACCCAGGCTCAGCCCCTCCCAGCAGAGCCCCGGCCGGGCCCCATCCCCACCCGGTCTGTTCTGAACACAGTGACCACAGGGACCCCCACGGGCTGCATCCGTCCTGGCTCAGAGTCCCACCCCTCAGCCTGCCCCTGCCTGCCCTTCCCTCCCCTCCCTCCCTCCCCTTTTCTAGGCCTTGTTTCAGGTTTACCGTCTCAACTTCCCAGCCCTGCCCAGCCCTTCTATGCCGGTACCCACCTCACTTGCCAAGGGCCTGTTCTGAGTGCCCTCTCCCTCCATGTGCTCCTCGGTGCTCCTCCCCAAAGCTTTCAGTGGCTGCAGCTCAAGGTCAAGTTGCTATTATGCCTCCGATGCTCTGAGACACCTTCCAAGTCTAACATTCTTGTCATGAGCCACTTACAACATCTAACAAGCGGCACACTTCGCGAAGCAGCAGCACACAGGGGACAGAGGAGTGTCCCCGGGGATGTCCCCCAGCCCCATCACCAGCAGGGTCGCTCTAGAGCCACCGCGTGGGAACTACAAGCAGAGCTGGGCCTGGGCTCATCATCCGGAGACGAACCGGGTGCCCCTTCGGCACCACTCTGTCCTCATGACCTCGCAAGGCACGTCCCTCACGGCTGCGAGTCCCGTCTCCATGGGCTTCACTGCTCTGCATTCTATTTGGATCTGTCCTGGCAAATGCTGCCAGGAATGGGGGCTCTGAGCATCCAAGCTGATCTCCCATTTCCCTGGTATTGAGCCACAGACACAAAGATAAATGTTATTTATCAAGGATACGGTTTTTTAAATGTTTTCTTATCTCTCTACTTGCAAAGAAAAAACCCAGAGGTCAACCAAGGAGAGGAGGGGCAAGTTGGGAGCCAGCGTGCACAACCAAGCATGTACAGGGAGAAAACACCATCCCATGCAGCGTGAAGAGCACGGAGCAGTAGGCAGTCCTGCGAGTGCACACCGGCCAGCCACTGCCCCTTGCCTGCATCTGCCACCAGGTCAAAGCACCTCCCCCATCAGCTCATTCTCGGTACAGGGACAGACGGAGGCTCAGAGAAGTCAAGGGGCACACATGGCTCAGGCGAGCTCAGCCCGGCCTGGGCCTGGGCCCTGCGTGTCACGGTGAGGTGAGGCTGTGCCATGGAGATGCCTCACGACTCTCCGGAGAAAGTCACCCTGTTCATCTCTCTCTGCATCTTTC
The DNA here is from genome assembly GCF_030020395.1 of Manis pentadactyla. Classification (NCBI taxonomy): domain Eukaryota; kingdom Metazoa; phylum Chordata; class Mammalia; order Pholidota; family Manidae; genus Manis; species Manis pentadactyla. The sequence continues at coordinate 2,736,826 of NC_080021.1, forward strand.
TTTGCTTCCCGTACTTTTTCTTTAATTTCTCTATTAATTCCTTTGCTCCTACAAAAAACAAACGATGCGGCCGCCTGCCTGCCACAAGGCCCCGGAAGCTGCTGTCCCCTGGCGCTCGGTCCCCTCATGCCCGGCTCAGCCCGCTGCATGTGGATAGGTCCTCGCCCCTAGAGAGTGCTATCGTGCCGTCCCTCACTGTCCAGAAACGGGGCTCGGAGGCTCCCGCCCGGAAGAGCCAGCTCAGGAGCACCCTGCCACCTTCGGGTCCTACAAAAGCTCCATTGGAGCAAGACTGACCCGAGCGGCTGCAGAAGGTGGTGGGCGAGTTCCCAAGGCGGGGTCTCCCACCCCCCCTGGCCCGCTGGAGACTGCACAAGCACGCCCGCCTCACGCTCAGCCACGTGAACACGCTGGTGGGCTCAAGCTTGTCTAGCAACGCCTGAGCATCGCACGGTATAGGTACAGTAAAATCCAGCCATCGGGAGCTTCACTCAAGCTGACGGGACATCTCCAACACCTCTGGCCTGGGAGCCTCAGTATTTTGACCTTTTATGTGCAACCCTCTAAGTACTGGAGCTCAGAGCCGAAACACCCGGAAATAACCTGAAAAACTACAAAACACTGCCCCTGAGGGACTGCCCCGGGGGACTGGGATGCCCTGCAGATGCAGTGACAGAGACGCAGGCGAGGAGCCGCCCGGATTCCCGAGACTGGCCGGTTTGCATTAGGATTTGCTGCGGTTCTATTTGCGGCCACAGGTTCTTCCAAGACGGATGCAAAGAACTTTCACTGAGAACTGACTGCAGCTCCCAGGAGTGACCTTCCGTCTCCTCTGCCCCGCTGGAGCGCAAGTGCAGGTCACGTTCAGAGCAAACGGGAACTGCAGCAAGGACAGCCGGAGGGAGGAGGGCCAGCATGTCGGCGGTCTTTACGCCGTAGCACAAAAGGCAGCCACAGGTAAGCGTGACTAGGGGCCCGTCGCAAAGTCCACTCTGGGGCATCCACACTCTCACCTCCTAGAAACGTGGCCCCCCGCTCTGGGGGCTGCCCTCCAGTTTCTGCCCTGTGCTGCCCCTCGGTCCCACCCCTAACGCAGGGGCTGCGGGAGGCAGACGTGGGGCGGCTGTGCTGGCTCATTTTCTACGTCCTCTCCCAGCGCCCACTCTCAAGGCCAACGGGTCTCAAACCCAGCCTAACAAAGCCATCACCCAGGACACGTGGCCCCAGCGCCCCCTCACTGAGCCTGCTCCAACCACTTCTCCAGAGCCTGCCTCAGCCTCCCAGAACCTCACTCAAACTGTCCAAATGCCACATGTCCTCCTGCCCGAAGCCCGCCAGTGTCCCGCGGCCCCTGGCGTCTGCCGGTAACAAGGCCAGACGCAGCAACCCCCGTCTCCACCTCGCAGCCCCACCAAGCCGCTCACACAAACATCTGAGCGACGCAGTCACCACCCCGAGGACGTGGCCAGCCCCAGTCCCACTGTGGATTGCTTCCTCTGGGCCGACTGGGCCGACCCTGTGCTGGGTTCTCACTCATGCTTTACAAACTCGCTGAGGGGAGGCAGGGCGAGACCACACTGCATACAGGTCCTTGCCAGGGTCCGGGTCGCCCTACTCAGCACACGCCTCCTGAGGTCAGTGCCATTTTCCCCATTTTCCAGGGACGAAGCTGAGGCATAGGAAACTATATAACTTGCCAAAGTCCTCCAGATAATAAGGGATGGTTGGCAGCTGGCCACCAGCAGATATCACTAAGTGGAGTCTACCATCAAGTACAGAGGACAAGATCCACTCTGGCCCAAACCGAGCGACCTGTCCTGACGTCACGCCCCAGGGGGTGCTGCCATCACTCCACCCACAGCCCTCCCGCCCAGAGGGCCTCGTGCCCTCTCCACCATGCCCTGCCGGTGCTGCGCCACAGCCCTCCATCCCCCTGCAGTGCGCTGGGCTTACCCTTCCGGGGCGAGTCGGAGCCTGACTCCACGTGCTCAGCAAAGCAGACAGGCCTCTCACGGGCAGAGGGCCACCTTCCCTGTGGCCTGCCCGCGCCACCGGACCCGGACACTGGCAATCTGAGCCAGCCAGGCCCAACTCCCTACTTTCACGGGGAAACTGAGACCCCAGATGAGGGCAGGGCTAGAGCTGGCAACCAGACTCCCAGTCTGTCTGCTCTCCGGGCCGAGACCTTGAACAAAATAAAAGACGGAAAGCAGGGGCTCCTGGTTCTCAGCCCCCCACCACCCATGCTCAGTGGGCAGCCCAGAGGGGCCTGCGGGCCGCAGCAGGACCCTTGGGTACAAATTGGTGGAGACACCTCATAAGCCACTGAGCCCTTCGGACTTTATGAGCATTTCAGTAAGCGCAAAGCCACTTTAGAGTGAAACAAGTTGGAAATGTTTAAGCCCTTTATTTTTGAGTCTATCTACAAGCCTGAGACTGAAGACACGCTGTTAGAGAGACATCCATCCTGCTCTGCCCGGACAGCCCCTGTGCGTGCCACGCTCTCCCCATCTCACCTGCGCAAGCTTCCAGGTTCAGCGGTGAAGCGCACGGTCATGCAGAGCACAGCCCCAAGGAAAGGTCAACTCGAAGGCCACAGCTGTTCGGCCCCAAGAGCAAACAGTGCCTTTGGTTTTTAAACTCGTAGAGAAAAAAGGCCTCAAAAAATTAGGATAGTGTAGCTTGAAGGCATTTTAAGTGGCTAGCGCGCCCCGACCATGGCACCAAACCCGGGCTGGGAGGCACCCCGAAAGAGGAGCCAGCAAGCAGCGGCCCGAGGGGCTGTCCCAACCTCACGCCGCAGAGGCCTTCCTGACCCCACCAGGGAAGACGGAACACAGTGCGCCCGCCTGCACACCAGCCTGCCTGCTGCACCCCAGCCCCACCAAGGGCAGCGCCACGTCGCACAGGGCTCCACTGCAGCGGGACACCGAGGACAGCCTGTCCAAACCACGGCTGAGAGTAACGCGTCAGAATCAAACTCACAAGCAACTGGGTCTCCAACCAGCCTTCCTCAACAAAACAGAGGGACCCTGCCCACTGGGTTCTTTCAAGAACTGATTAATGAAAGAAAACGGGGCAATGGTGGGAGGTACAGACTCTAAAGAAGTGAGACTTTAAAGACCTAAATGTCTTCAAGTCAACAGCAGGGGGTGGGGGCTAGCTCTGTAGTTCAGATTAAAGAACCTCAAAAGACATAAAGTCAGATTTATGTGAGAACTGTTATTAAAATCCAGGATCCAAAACAACGAACCCTAAATACACTTCCAAGATGAGAGAAATTGATTATGAAATGTCAAATGTGATAATGGCGCTGGATTTTAAAATGTCCCTGTCCTTGAGACATGGCACGAAGGGATCAGAGGCCAAAGGACAGGTCTGGAATCTGATTTAGAATACCTCCACCGAGAGAAGGGGGCAATGGGCATATCTGAGGCAAATGTGGAAAATCTTGGAAATTGTTGAAGCTTGATGATGGATAAATGGGAGCACACTGCTAGTCACTCTACTTCTGTGCATTTTAAGTTATTTCTTAATAGAAGCTATTTAAAAAATTGTTACATTTTCAGCGTTCACAGTAACAATTCATAATAACAATTCAGGAAACAAAAATGTATTTTCTCAGACTGGTTACAGTAATGTTGCATAGCTCATGATAAAGAATAACTGACATTATTAAAGCTTTGGACACTGAACTGTTAACAAGTTAGCAACAGTGAAACAAATTCTGCTTCTGGAAACCTTGCACTTTAGAGTTGGCTTGTACATGGTTTTATCTTACACACCTATTTAAATCCTTCCTCAAGGCTTATACCAGATCCAAGGGGACTTTGCACGACCACCCAACCACGTCTTCCAGGAAGCAGCAGCCTGGCCAGAGGCAGAGGGCCATCTGCTATATGGCAAAAGTCACCACGACTGGGAGACGGCGTCATATCTTCCCTGAGATAACCGGGGGTGGGGGATGTGGGCGTAGGAAGTGCACAGTACTAGAAACCACAGTGAAAGTCGGTTATTCTCAGCCACAATCCTGCTTAGACTACTCTCAAACAAGTCCTAGATGCCACAGAAGATACTCTGTGGCAAGTCTAGCAGGGGTATAAAGCCTGCAGGAGTGTGGGCTCAGTAAAACCTACAGAAACAATCCTCTTGGAGTAGGCAACAAGTCAGACACAGTTTAAGATCTTTAATTGACTTTAAAATAAAAACCAAAAACTAACCGTTCATCTAGGAAGGTCTGGGTTCTTGGAAAACCCACCCATCCTAAACCACTGACTCTATCGTATAATTCAAAATATTAAGAAATACTAACAAACATAACTGTGGAGTCCAGATGCTAATTCATGTATGCAATGGGCATAACACAGACCTATTGAGAACTCTATTTAGTAAATTAATTTACTTAATAAGTCGCTTAATATGTGTATTAAAATTGGAAACAGCAAAGCTATTTGTAACTTTTCTGCAACCCAGATAAAATCTCTTTTCATTATTCTAAAACAGGAAACATAGTATTAACGAAGAGTTTCATTGAAGAGATACTGTTTCAAAAATTCCCTTTCAACAATATTAAAAGCATCATTGTGTAGAGTAAAACTGAGCTGCACCTCGGCCTTATAGTCACAGCACACTTGTTTGGCCTGAGATTCGGGTTCATTCCCACCCTGCCATTAGCTCAGAACTAGTCTACAGAGCCATTTATTTTTTCAACCAGAGCTGTCTTGTTCCAGGGCAGGTTTACCTGTGAACCATGGGGCCCCCTCGCCGTCAGTCCACAATGCAAAGGCCCACACTGCAGCAAGAGTCTTCTAAAAGCCGTTAGTGACCAGAAATGAGCCTGGAGACCCAGAGGACTAAAGCATTTTAAAAACAAAACAGATGGGAAAATACCCTCGTGCACAGCACTGTTAAGGGTAAGCGCGCTTCCTGAAGCTCTCGCTTCAACTGTCTGTGAGTGCACACGTGCCCTGTCCTGTCTAGATATAACAGGTACTTCCTACTGTGGGTCAAGGTCAAAAGGACTGACAGCCGCCTCTCTGAGGAGAGTGTACACAGCCAGCCTGGGATCACACTGTCCTAATGCTCACTGGCCTTACGACTCTGGCAAGGTCCAGAACCTCTCTGGGCCTCTTTGTCCATCTTCAGAGTGAGCACCACCCACCGAGCAAGCTGCCCTACGGACCAGTCAACACAGGACACAACACAAAATCTTGACCCTCCTCAAGATTCTTCACTTTTTCCGGGCTTTCGACTTCCAAACTGAAAATCTGAAAACCGGTACAGGTGGTGGCTGCCACTTGCTGGTTTCCTTCCCAGAGACGAACTGGCTGAGGAGCATCGTGTCATTTCACAGTGGGGGCTGCGGGCCCAGGGTCTCAAGAAACCAGATCTGCCCGCAGGACTATGACAACAGAGCCCACGGCCCTTCCCCACCAAGGCCAAGTCCCCTCCCAGGTACAGGATTAAAGCCATTCTTTAATCAAATTGCTGAGAGCCTGTAAGGGTTTCAAAGTTGGTCAGGCTCAGCCTTGGAGCTTTCTAAGTGACGTCAGAAAGTAAAGACACTTATGTCCACAAGGCACAGAGCTGCTTACAGACACAGCAGTGGGGGACAACGCGAAGGGGCCCCAGTGCATCAGGAGGGGTTTCCAGGCTCCTAATTTGGAGCAGGTCTAAAATAGGTCCTGCCAGGGCCCCATCAGCAAGAGGCTGTGGAAGGCCAGGACCAAGCCGGGAGCCCTGCGGGGCCTGCAGCCTGCTGGAGCTTGGCGGACAAAGGGGACAGGCAATGCCCTGTCCAAGTGGCAGGGCCAGCCGGGAAATTTAGGAGCCACGTGCCTGGCGGGAGAAGGTGAAAAAGCTTTACGACACTTGACCATTTTCCTGACCCAGCAAGTCAGCGGCCCTTCTCCTCTGCATTTTGAAAAGTGGGGAAATGTTACTGCTGTTAAGTTTTTTAGAACTTTTCCAAACAAAGAGAGTCTTACTAGAGGGAAGGGGTACTAAGGAAATCAACACATCTCCTTACCTTCTGCTAGTAAATTACAAAAGGCAATTAGCACTTGAATGAGGAGCCAGCGTGTCTGGAATGAAAATGAGATGCGCGCAGTTTTAGGGTTTAGGGTCCGCTTCCTATCCCCCTCAGGCTACAGTCCTAACCACCGACAGAAACTGGACCAAATGCACCATTTCTAGACTTTCCTGCAGAGAAGGGGCCGCAGAAGTGCTGGCAAAAAGAAAAACGAAACTGAGCGCGCCGCAGGCTCGCCGCGGCTCGCGGGGGCGACGCGGCCCCGGCCCCGGCCCCTCTCCCGCCGTCCGCGCCCGGCGCCGCCGCAGCCCCGGCGCCTGCACCCGCCGCGGCCCGGCGCGGGAGGCCTCGGGCCTACACGCGGGGAGGCCGGGCGCCGAGGGCCCAGGCCGCGGACGCGCAGCCCCGGCCCCGGGCCCGAGTGGTCGCGGCGGCCCTGCTCCCGGCTCCCGGCCCCGGCCCGCCGCCCGGCTCCCGGCGCCTCAGCCCCTGGGCCCCCACGCCCCCGCCCCGGCCCGGCCCCGGCCCGCCGCCCGCGCCGCGCTCGCGCCCGACCCGCCAACCGCCGCCGGCGCCGCGGGGGGAGCGCGCGAACGAACGGCCGGGCCGGCGCCCGAGCGCGAGCACTCACCGGGCCCGGCTCCCGAGTACATGGTGGCGCCGCCGAGGGGCTCCGGGGCCGAGGGGCGGCCGCGCGCGCGCCACGGGCCCCGACGCCGCGAGCCGCGAGGGAGCCGCCGGCCGCACGATCCGCCCCGGCGCGGCCGCCTCGCCAAACAGGTTTACCCGACGCGGCCCTGGCGGCGGGCGGAGGCGGCGGGGGGCGGGGCGGGGCGGGGCGTCTGGCGCGGGGGAGCCGGGGACCGCCCGGTGGGGGCGCGGCGGCGCGGGCGGCGGCGGCGCGGGCGGGAGCCCCTCCCCGACGCGCAGAAGAGCGACGCCTCCGGCCGGGGAGACACGCCCCTCGCTGTCGCCGCCGCCGCCGCGGGCGTGTGAGGGGCCCGTTCCGGCAGCTCGCGGGGTCGCGGCGCGCGCGGCCCTCTGCCGCCTGACCCGCACCCGGCCGGGAGGGCTTGGGCCCGGCGCTGACCAGGTGCTGGGGTCCACGTCCTGGGGCCCCAGGGTCCCAGCTTGGATTTTTTTTTAAGTTATTAACAAAACATGAATGTCGGGAAGCTTGCTCGGCTCTCGGAGCTTGAACTTGAACGCATCCCGGCCCTTGCACACGACCACACCGCCACCTCCCGGCCGAGAACCCGGGTAATCCGTGTAAAAAAAACTTAGTACGTCCCTGGGAAATCTGAGCTGCCGTCAGTGATGAGATCGGACTAGAGCCCCGGACTCCAGCGCTCGGGGGCCTCCCCGGATTCGCTCCGCCGAGCTCCTACCGACCCCATCACAGTGCTCCGTGCATTGCTGTACTTGCCCCATTTGCGCCAGAACGTTCTCCCTCTGCCCCAAATCCTCCATCCTTCACGCTCCCTGATGGAGCCTTTTCCAGGGAAGCCAGCCAGTGGTGACCTCCTTGGTCCCCTGCTTGGGACTAATTAGAAGTCAGAAGGCGAAATGCGACCCAAAGTTGCTCATTACCGTTTTAACTTGCGTGCTTACTCCCTCCCGCTATAACCACGTATGGCATCTGCACATTGGGTGCAAGGACTTGTATATCCCTCTGGCCTGGGGGTCAGGAGGGATCCCTCTTGCACAGGAGCCCTGACTGCAGAGAATTTAGCGTGGAAGGCGGTCATTATTAATCCTCGGGAATCCTCAAGGGCGTCCCTAGGTAAATACAGGAAAACCAGCTTTTCCTCCACAGAGAAACTTAAAAGGCCGTTGATATCCTTGGCGTCGGCCTCCCGGACGCGCCGCCCCACCCTCCCTCAGCCTCTGCCCCCCTCCCACACCCTCCTGGAGGCCCGGACTACCCGAAAAGCCCCTGGAATCACTTCTCTCCCTCACTGGCTTTCCACCCAGCCGTCATCCTGCGTGAGCACAAATCCGATTTTGTGCCTGATTTGCTCAGAACCCTTCACTGACTCCCCATTTCCATTTGCCTGTGGTCCCCAATCCTGGATTTGGCTTACAGTGCTCCGTGTGACACAGCCCCTGCCTGCTTTGCCAGAATCTTCCCCTTCCCCTGCTCCAGGCCCTTCAGATCCACATCTTCACTTTCTCGAGTGTAACTGTGGGAATGTGGATCGGTGCCATCGTTTTGGAAAAAATGCTGGCGGCATTTGGTAAAAGCTAATCACTCTTGGCCCTTAGGTAGACAGGCGGCTGAAATGTGTGTTTAGGATCCCAGGCCTGGGTACCACCTAATATGCATCAGCCACAAAGTAACTACAGCGACACATATTCACAAAGTGGAATCCAGCCGTGAAATCAACACCCTTCAGCTAAATGCAACAATATGGATGGATCTCCACAGTGTGGAGTCAAAGCAGCCCTAAGCCAGACTGCATGCTTCCATTTAGAAAAGTTCCCGAACAGGCAGAATTAAACTGAAATTTGAGGACGCAGAGCTAAGTAGTAACAAGCTTAAGGCGAGCAAGAAGGCAGCTCCGTGGGTGGCGGAATGGGCGGAAGTGCCGGGGTGGGAGGTGCGCCATGACCTGCGACCCGCGCCGGGCTCGGGGGGGCACAGGGCGCGCTCCTCCGGCCGTGCTGCACGTCCTTCTGCGAGCCTTTTAAGCTGCATGTTTATTTTTTACATTCTTTTCCGTACCTTCGCTATGTTTGACAATACGGACATTTTAAAACAATAACCATGAATGTTACGGCTCTGACTGACGAACCACGCACCTGCCGAGGGCCAGCTCTGCGTGCGCCTGCGTCTCCCTCACGCACCCACCTTACTACTTTCCGCCCGAAATCACGAATCCGAGGCTTAGCTGCCCGGCCGCTGGCTGCTGTGGTCGCCGGGCTCGGAGGCGCCTGCGCTCCGCGGGGCCGGGCCCGGGGCGCGCGCGTCTCCCGCGAAGGTCGGCTCGGTCGCGCCTGGCCAGCGCCGCCCCCTGCTGGTGGAGCGCCGGGCTGCCCGCGCGGCCAGCCTCCCCGAGGCCCACCCGCCCCCGCCTGCGTGGAGGAATCGCGCCCCTTTCTGCAGCCCCTGGCCCCTAGAGCGCTAGCCCCACGCGTCCCGCCAGGCTCGTCTTCTCTCCCCTCCTCCCTACCTGCTCTGTGCCCTCTGCTCCCCAGCATGGCCCACAGGGCCGCCGTCCCCCAAAGCAAGCCCTGGGCCCCTCTGCCTTGGCCCTCTCCCGAAATTAGCAGGTCCACGCAAGCCCAGGCTCCTCGCAGCTGCGTCCGAGCCGGGTGGCCCGCCGAGGGCGGGCTCTCGGGTCTACAGGGGCCCTCCCCCAGCAAAACCCCACCGTGCAATTCATCCCTTGGGCCTTGGGCCTTGGGGGTCCCTGCGCTCTCACAGGCCAGCACGGCTGCGACCAGCCGTCGGTTTGCACACCGGTGCGCCCGAGCCAGAGCAACGACCCTCAGTACAGGCAGAGGGCAATCAGGGCGAAGCCCACAGCAGCTCTGGGGCGGTGCGGCCCACAAAGCTCTCAGCTCTGGGAGCCCTCCGTTTCTTCAAGACTGAAATGTGGACGTGAAGAAACCAGTGGTTCCACAAACATGTTCTAAACATGATAAAAGAGGGTTTAGGAGGCAAAATAAATTGGGAAACACTGAGTTAACACTAAACAGATTCATTGACGGCAAGCCTTCTCAGAGCCTTTAACAGTTTTAAGAATGGTGATTCTACAAAAAGGAAGGAGGGGAACAGAGCCGATGCAACCTGTCCCACACCTACTGGGCCTGGGAACCCTGTTTATCCCAAGGGCCTTCAGGTTCCATGGAAACGTGGGAAACCTTTCTCCGATACCTTCTAGCTCTAATACCTTAAGATTCTTTGAATAAAAATGTTGGCTGTTTTTCAAAACAGCAGTAGACTCATAGGCACGGAGAAGGGACTAGTGGTTACCAAGGGGGAGGGGCAGGAGGGGGAGGGAAAGGGGGATTAAGGGGCACAATAATTCACAATCACAGTATGTCTGTCACAGTCGGTGGTACAGCCCTGAGAGTTGAGTTGGATGATTCTCTAACAACTTGAACTAGAAGGGGTGAGGATTTAATAATATGGGTAACTGTTGAACCACTGTGCTGTATATTTGAAACCAACTATATTCAATGTATATCAATGATACTTTAATAAAGAAGAAAATTGGCTGTTTTCTGAATTAAAAACTCAAGAGTATGGTTGTGAGTTGACAAATACTTCTATCTTAGCAGGGACAAAATACAACGCAATTTCTTTTACCCACTGAACCCGACATTAAATGGAAACCACTTAGTTTTAATATGTAAATCACTTCCTCATTTCGTGTACACAACAAAGGTTAAGTCAAGAACCTGAATATGCAAATAACCAAGACTCCTCGCCCTACTGCAGGGGGCCGTTGACCCCACTGGGCCACGGGTGTCATTTACGGGAACACAGGAGTGCAGGAGGGGGCTGCCTCCAGTAAATACCCTATTTGTGCTGGGATGTATTCTTTCTCTGTGTAATAAGGGAACAATGGCCAAGATATTGTTAACGGGAAGACAATGAAAAATTAACTCAAAATGGATAACAGATTTACATGTAAGCATAAAACTTAAAAAAGAGAAAGAACATATTTGGGACCCAGGGCTGGACAAACGGTTCTTAGACTTGACATTAAAAGCACAACCCTGAAAAGGAAAAATGGATCCACTGGACTTCATCAAACTTAAAGCTATTGCCCTGTGTAAGGACCAATTTAAAGGGTAAACAGACAAGCTGTAGAGCGGCAGACCGTAGGTGAACACTGCACATCTGACAAAGCACAGGGGACTAGAATATATAAAGAACTCTGAAAATTCAAGAGCGGAGTGAAAAAGCCAACACTCCACTCAGACCGTGGGCAAAAGACATGGAGACAGTTCGCCAAAGGGGAGATCCCAGCGGGGACAGACCCACGGGAAGATGCTCCACCTGCCGATCACTAGCAAAATGCGAAGCCAGACCACACGAGGTAGCAGCACCCGCCTGTCGGGACAGCCACAAAAAAGAGGGCCAACAGCAACGCTGAGGGGCTGGGGAGAAATGGGGGGAAATGCCGACTCTGCTGGTGGGGATGCCTGATGGTACAGTCTCTAGGGAAAATCGTTTCGCAGTCTCTCCAAAAACTAAACATACAACCACCACAGGCGCTGCAGTCCTACCCCTGGGCGTTTCTGCCAGAGAAATGATAGTCCATGTTTACACATAAACGTGTATACATGAGTATTTTTAGCAGCTTCATTTGTATAACCCCAAATTGGAAACAACCCGAATGTCTTTCAATGGGTCAGTGGTTTGAACAAATTGTGATCCATCCACACCGTGACACACTCTTTAGCAGTCAAAGGGGCAAACGACTGTTATACATGACCGCTCGGATGAATCTCAAGCAAATCAGGCAGAGTGAAAAAAGGCCAACTGCAAAAGGTTGTGTATTTATTTTTATGATTCCGTGTATACGCTGTTCTTGAAAAGACAAAATTATAGAAAGGAAGAACAAATAAGTGGTTTCCAGGGCTCAAAGGGTATGGATGGGCGGGAAGACGAAGTGGCTTTGGAGAGCAGCCTGAGGGGCCTCGTGGTGGCCGAAAAGCCCTGTATCTTGACTCCAGCTGGGTCGATTCCCTGGCTGTGACACTGGACTACAGTTCTGCAAGGCATCACCCAGGGACAACTGCATAGAGTGTGCCCAGGACTTCTCCATATTATTTCTTACTCTGCATGTGAATCTACAATTATCGCAAAGTAAAAAGGTGAATTTAAAAGCATACATACTCTAGTATGCTAGAACCACCCCCCACACACACTCCAAGACAGAATTATTAGATTAATACCAACACCTTGCAAGAAAGTCTCTTCCCTTCTTGGAGAAGTCAGCTCCCAGGCTTACGTCTCTAAAAGCAGTTCACAGGACATTTGAAGTCGCCCTCGGGAGAGGGGCAGGGATCTAACCTCCGTAACCAAGGGCACTGCCCTCAGAGAGGACTCACCGGGTCACCCTCCCATCCGCCCCTGAGGGCTGTTGCTCGGCCAGGACTCCTGTGCCTGCCACGGTTCCTGTTATACCCCCCCTGCTGGCGTGGACAGTTCCATGCCCACCAGCAGGGACTGTCAGTAAAGAATGCCCAGAAGCACTGGGGCGGCCTACCTTCATCTGTCATTGACTTCCTTACATTCACACTTGGGCTGCCTCAGAGAACTTTCCGCAGTAAGTGAGCTGTCGGCAATGTGAAAACAAGGCTGAAACCCATGAGCCAGGTGCCCCTGGAGAAACTGAGTCAGCAGCTGAGTGGTTCGAGGAGTAAGACGACATTCGGCACCGTCTTTCCACATGGCAACCCAGAGGGCCACGCAGCCTCTTGGACTCCGGACAGTGGCGCTCGGGTTTGTCGTCTCATGACTGCCACCTTTACCCGTGGAGGTAACAGAAGCAGCCCCAACGACACAGCCTCGCCATCCCTCCCCGGGCTGAGGAAGAGGAGAAAGGCCTGGCAGTGGGACCAGAGCCATCCACGCCCCGGCCACCCGCGCTCAGCAGCATCCCGCTCCCAAAGAGCCTGGACTGGGCAGCCAGAAAGGCCGTGGCGGTGACCGCCTGGTGACAGCGCCCCTGGTCACTCCCGCCCTCTGCTGGGCTGACGGCCTGGCCCCTGCAGGTCCCGGTCTGCAGCCGGTGAGCGTGTCTCACCACAGGCTGCACCTTCCTCTTCTCCAGACTGAGAACGGCCTTTCAGTTCTATGAACCTCTTCTTCTCAAGCTGCAGCACTTCACACGGGTGCTCATCACCACCTTCCCATCTGGCATACTTGCTTAACACCCCTTACATTTGCCTTGGCATCCAGCTCTTCAAAGGACTGAAGGTCTCACCCACCAAGTGCGGGTCTCCTGGCCTCCCTTTGTCCCAAGCCGAGGACAGCCCAAGTTTCTGGAGCACAGTGTGAAAACCACCCTCAGAGCAAGTGCTGAATGCTGAGAAGCCTTGTTCACACCGATGTCAAGAGTTACAAACTCATCTGCGTGCATGTTCCCCAAAGTTCTTGGGGACGATGTGGATGTGGTATGGTGTGTGCAATGTGCATTTCCTGGGGTCAAAAGACGTCAATAAAGGCTCTTTATCGTGTAGTGAACATTACACTCTTTACCTAAGTGATAAAGCATATGATGACATGGACAAGCAGTCATTTTTGACCCTCCACACCTCTTTTACACTGCCATTCTTATCCTCGAACATAAACCTTTGGATAAACTATCATTTAGTAAAGTGTTTGGCTATAAGATCAATATTCTAAAATTAGCCATAGTTCTATGTACTAGTGACAATCAAAAATGGAATTTAAACACTGTTAAACATCAAAAATTGAGGAATAAATCTAATTGAAGATGTGTAAAACCTCTAAACAGGAATCTAGAAAACGTTACTGAGAAATGTAATAAGACCTAAATAAATGGAGGGAGATTGCATGTTCCTGGACTATGACTCAATAATGTAAAGATGTCACTTGTTCCCAAACTGGCCCATAGATACAATGCAATCCCAGTAGGTTTTCGGTGTTAATGGTTGTGCGGTGGGGTGGGGGGACTTTACAAATTTATTTTACAATTTATGTGGAAACGCAAAGAGCAAAAATAGCCAATTCCCTCTTGGGAGAGAAGAACTGGGTGGTGGGCCTCGTTCCGCCGGGGGGCCAGGACTCACCGCGCTGGCGCCGCGGGGACCGAGCAGGACGGCGGGGCCCTCTCAGCGGGCGAGGACCACGGGGGAGGAGGCGGAGGCCGGAGGGCGGCGCTGGGTTCAGGAGGGGGCTGCGTGATACACGGGCCAGGCACCCGGGGGTCGCCCAGGGAACACGGCGCCCCCAGCTTTGGCTGGTGTGGGCGGACTGTGGGGGGCAAACAACAAACCTGCGCCAGACGACACAGGAGATGGTTTCCCTGACCTTGACGCAGGGGAAGGTTGCTAAAACGAGATGGAAGAACACTACCATAAAGGAAAATATGAAAAATCGGATTTCACCAAATTAAGAACTTTTGTTCATCAAAATACACCCTAAGTGCGCCCCGTTTGGATTTTTTATGAAGTAGAGAGAAATCACGAGACAGCTGGGGAATTCGGGTCGGCCTGGCGCGCAGTAGGGGCGGCTGCACACCGCCCGCAGGGCCTTCATGTCGGGGGGGGAAGGGTCCCCCTGCTCTGCTTCCGTCCAGGGAGAACCGAGCAGGGCCCCGGCCCCTGGTAACGAGGCGTGTCCCCCGCTGGGTTGCGCTGCCCATGTCTCCCCGAGCCCGGCCCCGCTCGCAGCCCCGCACTTCGCCCGGATTCACGCGGGCCTCGGGGTGCCACCCTCACGCTGCGGACAGGGACCTGGAGCAGGGGCGCCACGGCCACAACCCGGAGCCGCTCGGTCTGAACCCCGACCCCAGCCCCCTCCCGGCAGGCTCGCTGGGACCATCCCACGGGGGTCTCTACGGGCGGCCTCTTGCCTCCTTCTGACTGCCAGGCTCCCCCGTGCATTTGGCGTCTGCAAGCTCCCGTGTTGTTCCCATACTCCCTAAAATAACCTTAAACAGTTTTTATCCCCCTCACACATTAAGTTGACAGTTAAAATATTTCGTAAGTTTAAATAGTTACAAGGAATACAATTTCTGGCATATTGTAAATATTGACACCTCGAAACAAAACTGTCATATCACTTTTTAAAACGTAACCAGATGGAATATAAACGCCATATCGGTTTGATATCTAACATGATCCATTAAGAATTGTACATGATCAACCTCTTCTTTTAACATTTAGATACTTGGCATCTTCCTGTTACCCACAGACCTCACATTTCTCTAAATTCTTCCACAGGTATTTATCCTAAGGTAGTATTTTTACATTTGAAAGTCTTACTGAACGGTCTACATACTTCTCTGCAACAAAAAAGTATGTATTAATTGCAATTTTCTAATTTGCTTTATTTCCTACAAGGCTTTAAATGATTCTCCTACATTTATAATCATTATAACTGTAGGTTCACAACTGATCTGAACACAAATATATTACAAGTTTGAGATAATAGTTATTAGCCATGAAAAGTTCAATTTTGTTGGAAACACATCTCTTAAAGAAAAGAATGGGGCTTCCTTTTTCTGTTATTTCACAGATATTTCTGTTATTCCAGGAAGGACTTGTGGTGGGACTGAGACCAGGTTTTTCGATTCTATTCTCACTTCTGTAGACACCGGTGCTGAGAGCTATGCTCACACGAACAGTAGGTGGGACAGAAGGAAATTGTGCTACAGATGTAGGACGCAGTCCTTTGCGCCCCTTCCAAGTTACGTGCCAGAAATCAGAGTGACCTCCTCCCAACAGTGTGGGGGATTGACAGCCGTCAACTGAATTAGCTCAGCCTTCCGGGTGAAGAAAGACAAGCTCTGGCCCTTTCAGCCAGAACCGCCTTGTAAATCTGCCAAAGTGACCATCACAAAGGGAGAGAGGAGAGGCCCCCATGGTATGTTCTCTAGACCTCTGAGAAAACATGGGGTTATCTTTGGCCATATACATGTGAATCTACAAGAAAGGAGAGGCATCAGGCATCAGGCAATGGGCCATTCGAAAAGGAATGGCTCACAGATGTCACCAGGGCAAAGCTGGAGGAGCCCGCAGTGTCACCCAGCTGCGTCTGGCATTGTGATAAAGAAACAAGGAAAAGGTAAAATTCGTGCAAAGAGAATTAATGTGCAGATTGAGCATACCAAGCACCCTGAGAGCAGAGAGAGCTTCCTGAGGCATGTGAAGTAAAGTGATTAGAAACAGAAGGAAGCCAAAGAGAAAGGTCCTTGGGTTCCACTGAAGCTCCGGCCTGCTCCGCCCAGAGAGGCACCCTTTGCAAGAAAAATGGCGGGGAGCCTGAGCTGCTGGAGCCCATTCCCTGGGGACTCATGGCTTGATAGGTGTGAAGAAAGTAAAAGACCTCTGGACAAAAGAAGGGAAGGAGGCAGGCAGGGAGATGTGCACTGGAAATCACCGGCTTCCAAAGGCTGTTTTATGACCCCAGTGGAGTCTGGGTGTCTGTAGGAAAGGGGTGTCCGCATAGATGAGCGTCCACAAGTCACTGCTCCCTCGCCTGCTCCCATGCAAGGCGTTTATTTCGGGGGACTGCACAGGTGCTAGGCTCAAACATCTGAGTGCTTAGGCCGGGTGGATGTTAGCAGAGCTGCCCTAAGGGGCATTAGCGTGGCTGTGCGGCTTGGCCCCCTCCGCACTGCCCACCAGCTCATGGAGCGGAAATCTCCCCTGGGCAGCTGCAGCCTTTGCCTGGCCCCCCGAGTGAGCCGGCCTCCAGGGAGCCCCCGACGTTCAGTGAAATCGTTAAATGCTGCTATACGGCAGAAGCTGACCGATTCGGAATCCTGGGTGCTAAAAAAAAGAAAACTGGCAAACTGGTTTTAAAATTGACATTTAACAGCAAATGAATTTGTAGAGCCAAAATGAAAATACGCTTTTCTGAGACTGCTGTTATTCTCTTTGAGGCACCAAGTTTGACCCAATATATTCAAAGTCCTGGGGGACATAAAAATATTGCTAATTCCTTTATATCTTTGCCAATAAAATGTTTTAAAAATTAAAGTTTTCATCTCTTCTTTAAATAAATTTTTGCCAAACTCTTAGGGCTGAAAATTTGGTTTATTCAATTTAAGGGAGAATACGGCCTAATAATCTGATTTGCCTGGCTGGTCCTCCTTGTGAAACCTAACAGCCAGACAGACACACTTTCTGCCAGAAGGTGATTTCATTTTACAATTCAAATGCTGATACCCATTTCCAGGAATACTATAGAATCCACAGAGATTCAAATTAAGGAATACATTTTATACAAAAGATTACAAAAAGTAGTCAAAATAAACTTGATAAAGATCTAACACAATGAATGTATCTATTTTATAATATGTTACAAGAGCAAGAAAATAAACACATATGCTAACATTGTTTGATTTATAATAACACAACGTAACATGTACCTAGAGTGGTAAATTACTCATGAAGCAAGGGGTATGATAGAAGGCATGGTATTCCTTTGGTAAATTGAAATTTGTAATTTAAATGTGTGCATAGAATACTGATGTGTGTCTTGGCTTGTGAGATTAATTAAATGAAAACCAAGTTTAAAAATCAGAAATAATTCTACTTCAGATTTCCCTATGAATTTAAAGGAGAAAGGTATACACCGCTTAAGCAATCCCTCTGGCAGCTTACATGTCATAATTACTCTCTGCTGCTGGGCAGGAAATATGAAGCATTAGATAAGATGAAATAAGATGAAAAAAACAATAATTGATCAAGATTAGACCATTTTTCAAAATGATTTAAACATGGGTTTTAACTACCTCATTGATTAGTGCCCAGTCACTGTGCAAGAGATCGTGCGGAAATTTTATCTGGGTTTTATCCAGTGTATCTTGAAAAATGTGCTAGTCCCAGAAAACACTTGGGTCAGCTTTCACAGAATCGCCTTCTTTAACAGCAGTGTTTCAGCTCTGACAGGGCTTCCTCTTTCCACCTCACGCTCTGCCAACCAGGCTGAGTCCTGAGAGCGGTAGAGGGAGAGAAGAGGGCGTTGCTGGCATCTAATGTTTCTTACCACTGCCGCTGCTGCGCTCTGTGAGGGTCTCCCGTAAGGCCACGCTGTTCTGTGGCTTACGCCGAAGATACAAGGGGCCTGGTCCAGGGCACCCCTCCCACAGCCACACTTCATGCCCTCCCTCGGTTCAGAGACCCCGAGAGCCAACACCCCTGATGTCTGGGCCCCTGGGGGCTCGTGTCCTGGTCCAGCTGGAGGTGTCCGCCTGGGGGCCCTGGGGGCCCTTCCTCACAGACAGAGGCATCTGTGGAGTGGGGCCTCTGGAAATGGACTTCTGAGCTCTCCAAGCTCAGAATGATCTAGAATATTCCATAAGCTCAGCTGAAGCAGCAGCAGCAGGGTCTGCGAGGCTGACTCCCATTTTAAAATGCTGTCAATCTCACGTTATAGCAAAATTGTTCATGAAAGAGTCAGTAGGTGTGGCAAACGTGACTGTTCAAATGGCTGCAGCCACCCCAACCTTCAGCAGCACCACCCCCATCAGTCAGCAGCCGTCCACACCGGCAGGGCCCTCCATGGGCAAAAGACGGAGACTCACTGAAAGCTCAGGCAACGGTGAGCATTTTTTAGCAGCCAAGTATCTTGCACACTTAAGAGACCACAGTATAGTGTAAATGTAATTTTTATATGCCCTGGGAAACCAGAAAGTTCTTTGGACTCGCCTTATTGTGGTGGTCTGGAACCAAATCCACGCTGTCTCCGAGGTGTGAGTCCTCCACCTCGTGGGGAACACCTATCCACCAGTAGCTGGTGAGAGAAGAGCAGCTCGCCCTCAGCAATCAGAGGAGCGGCAAGGGTGCCTGACCACCACCTCCCTGCAGTCCCAGGCGGGCCGACACGGCAAGGAGTGGCAGCATGCCCAGCAGTAAGAAAGGCTCGAAACTGGCTTTATTCACAACTGATGTGACTGTGTGTGTAGACGAATTGAGGAGGACTAAGTGAGCTCAGCAAAGCTGCAGATATCAGGCCAGTATCAACACCTGCATTCCCACTGATTCGCAGCCAACAAATGGAAAATGAGGTTAAGCGATGTCACCAAGACCGTAAGATACTCAGGAACACAGCTGACAAAGGAGGCGTAAGGACTTTGCTCACACTGACAACAGCAAGGCAGTAGTGAAATGAAAGATCTAAAGAAAAAGACATTAAGTTCATGTTTCTCAAGACTCAGTGTTTTTAGATGTCTGTATTCCCCAAACTGATGGATAGATTCAATGAAATTCCAACCACAACAATCCCTCTGCCAGCTTTTCAGATCAGGATACACTGAGTACAGTTAAGAAAATAAGCACTCCCAGAATGGGGGGAAATACACAGAAAACAAGTGTCTGGCAAGACTAACAACAAGGAGGTGGAAGGAAGTCCTACCACTCAGTAATGCAGTGGTCAGCAGCCCGCTTTGAAGAGGGGCAGACGGTTTGAGCTCTTCATAAAAAAGATCCGCGGCCAGTAAGTACAGGAAAGATGCTCACCGAGTGAGGGGACACCGAGACACAAATCAAACGAGCTGGGACACGTACCTGCCAAGATGTCTAGAGTGACACCAGACTGATGATACCAAGCCCGGGTGAGAATGTGAAGCCGTGGGGAGGTTGACACACTGCTGCTCGGAGTAGCAATGGTGTAACCACTGTGGGAAATGGCTTGGCAAACTTTAGACATACACGTACGGTCCTAAGTCCCTCACTCTTAGCTGTTTGCCCACGAGAAATGGAAATGTGTTATTTGCACATAAATTCCCACAGTTACTTCATTAGTACAAACAGTGGAAACAACTCCAGTGACCCACAGTCATCAACAGGTGAGCCGGGAAAGTGGCTGTTAGTCAATCCCACGGAAAACCATCAGGAATAAGCATAGTGGACCGATACACGCGTCAGCGTGGGCAGCCCAAACTCCCGCCAAGTGAGAGTCATACATCCAGGAGCGTGAGACTGCAGCTCTGGGGGCAATCTGGTTTCAGACCCTGCGGTGCCAGGGATGAGAGTGGGGACCAAGCTGGGTGCGGACGCCCTGCTGCCGGTGGGGCGCTCAACCGACCGCACTCCCCAAGAACTGCAGGTAGGCACACGAAGTCACCCAACTGTTCTTTCAGTGGGTTCTTTATGTCAGTTAGATATTAATATAGTTGACAAAAGATAAATTGGGGTTGCCACCCTTCTGGAGCAGTGATGGGGAGACATGTTTTGGGGGTGCTGGCACTATTCTGTTTCTGAATCTCAGTTACAAGTGTATTCCTTTGTGAAAAATTCTGTAAGCTCTATGTTTATGTGCCTTTTATTTAAATTACTCTTTAATTAAATAAAGTCCAATTGAAAGTACTCAGTCTGAGAGATGGAGGGCAATGCCGTGAACAGGCTCAGATTCGCTTCCTGCTTCTCCCACACCACCCGAGTGTGCGAAGCTGCAGTGGTGGTCTGCCTCCCCAGGCAGGTCTTAGCTGTGGGACAGTAAAGCCCAGTCGCCTAGAGGCCCTTTGTGGGGCGCTCGGCCTGCTGAGCAAGCACACCCTGGGCCGCGGCCCCTGCTGGGCAGCTCACCTGTCCACGACTCACAAGTTGATGCGCCACCGCCATTAGCCGTCTCCATGCGTTCTCATCCCAAATGTAGTTTTTTTCCACCTACTTAGGAGACGTGACACTCACCTGCAACTCTCTGTACTAGAGGAAAGGTCAGGTAAGGAGGCAAAGGGCATTAATTTCAGGTACCAGTTGAGGTTGTCACTCCAAAGCAGGTTTTCTCAACTCAGGGTGATTTGGTCCCCCTCCCTCAGGATACTGGGCAAAGTCTGGGACTGCTCTGTTGTCACAGCTGGGAGAGGAGCATGACTGACTTCTCATGGTGGAGACCAGGGATGCTGCAAAGCATCTCGAAGCGCCCAGGCAGCCTGATAGCCAAGCCCGTGGAGCCCGTTGCCATTCATACCGTCTCAGCTTATTTCATCTCACCGCCATCGAAAAGATGAGGAGCTAACATCCATGAGACCAAAGAATGAACACAGAGATGAGAGAGAGGATGGCCTTGACTTTTGTTCAGACACAGTGACTGCCACGCAGCCGCAGGAGAAACTGGTTTATGCACACGAGAATATGTAATTATCTGGAACATCCCGTCAACCCTCTGCTGCTCAACCCTGCTCCCAGCTGCTCTCCTTCTGAGTCCCCAGGGCTGCAGGTTCTGTTTGCTCCAGCTCTGTAGCTCGGAGATTCTGACAAGATTAGAGTGGTCTAACCACTCCCTTAACAAGGCTACTTTGTAGGCACAGTTTTCTTGGGCTGAAATGATTGACGACATCAATACTGTGACATCATGAAGACTGTGAAGGGAGTGCTTTCATAGATGAAGTTCTGTCTCAACTTCTGCATTTAACAAGACAGAACCAAAAGGTTAACTTATGCCAGGCCACAATATCCTTGGGGTGCTGGTGCAACTTGTCTAAAAGACAAAGAAAGAAAAGAAATAATTATTAAGTACCTTCCTTTATGTTTTATCTGATAAGTTGCCTGAAAAAGTTTTAAATGGTTTGAAGGACTAGAACCAAGAGAAAGAATAATACACCAAGAATTTTACTGGTAACACCTTTTTAATAGGCCAAAGTAACTGTACAGTTCATTATATTCTTCCTGAGAATAATTTATATCCCCCAACAAACTAAAGGGAGGGTATACTTTTCAAAATTATTTAACAGAATGGATGGTATAACCGGACATCAGAAGAAAACCAAATCTCTCTGCTTTGTTTAATTCTCTCCTGGGAAGACAGACACAATGAAGGGTTAGTTAACTCCAGTGGCTGTAAAACAGTCAACATGGCTTTAATCTTTCTTTATAAATTATATAAAAATGGAAAATGGGGATGGTTCCAGAACGTCTCCTCAGTGCAGTCTGGAGGTGCTCTCGTACAAAGCATTTCAGCTTCCAAGAGAAATAACATAGTTACAAAAAACTGGCACATTATTCTGGTGAAAAAGACGAAAGGTTTCTAGTGTTGTTCTACAGCTAGTTTCCAACCAAAATGCTCCACATATCCACATGGAAGTGGAGGCGGGGAAGACAGGCTGCTGTTCTTCTGAAATGACTCATGTCTTCAAAATACAGCTTTTATATTCTTTCTTTGTAAAGTGGTATTAGCATATTGCAACTGAAGAGTGTTTCAACAACAAAAATTCCAGTCTGGATAATGATTCTGCGGCAGAAAAAGGACCCTGAGCCCCACGGGCTCCCCAGGACTCCGCCTCGCCCGTTCTCCCCACTGCAGCCAGGCTGGTTCAGGACCAGCGGGGTCGCTGCCTTGGCCATTTCCACAAAAACATACCCTAATGTGAACATAATCTGTTCTTCATGATTCTTACAAGCTTCCCCACGTACAATTTCCATTCTTGGAAAAGTGCCACGTTTTGGATCCTGAACTTTTCTGAAGACCATGATTCAAAAAGCAAGGCAAAGCAAAAATCAGACTCAAATCAAAATGTGGTTAAACTTATGTGAGAAAGATGAGTCTCCACCAGCTGTCAGTCAAAAGAGCTGGTGCCCTAAGTGCTGGCGACCGAGGACGGCGGGCTCCTGGCGGCTGGGGTGCCGTAGGACCTCCTCAGCGGGGGGTGGGGGAGGGCTCCGCAGGCAGGCTCAGTGCGGCCGCGGCTGCCCGAGCACTTTCAGTCTTGCCTGGTCGATGACGTCCAGTAAGTTCTTGGCGTCCACGGCCAGGGCGTGAGCGGCGGTCAGCATCTGCTTCTTGTACTCCTGCTGCAGGCTGGTCATGACATACTGCTGGGCCAGCTTCATCTTGTTGATGAGCTCACCTAGGTCGGAGTTCAACAGCTTCTGGGCCATCTCAATCTGGAAGGACAAGAGACAGGTCAGGCGAGCTGCTTTTCAACGAGCTCCGCAGAGTTTCCATGTACCTTCCCAGGAGCCTCCAGGGGAAGAAACTTTCTTCCCCGTAAACAAATCTTCCTGAAAGACAACAGGATGTAAAACCAATGTTCCCTCTAGAAAGTCAGCCAAGACAGCGTCAGCACCCCTCTGTTGCTTCCACGGACAGCCTCGGTGACACTGTGCCCTCCATTCTGTGGCTGTTACTTAGACGTCACCGACCTCGGTGACTGGCAGGGCTTTTCTCTGTTTCTTAACTGAATCACAGAATGTGACAGAACCTCAGAGGTCATCCAGGTGAGAGCCCCTCACATCAGAGTGGCTAGCTGAGGACGTAAGTGATTTTCTAAGTCACCCAGGCAGCTAGTTTCCAGTTTAAGACAAAAATCTGGGTCTTGACTTCCAGTCTAGCGCTCTTTCCACTATACCACCTATGCCTCAGACACGCCTCTGCTACACAAAGGATGGCACGAGACACTCACCCCACTCTGATGTAAACTCTAGACTCTTCCAAACTGAACAGGGGTTGGAAGTGGGGCAGCAGTGCTGGAAGCAGCTGCAGAACATGACTGTCACCCTACAGGATTAGAAGGCTCGTCTTAGGGGTGCTTATCTGTTTGTTCAGCCAATAAGGATTCACCGTTTGTTCTTTTAACATTTCCTGAGTGCTTGAGATGTACAAGGCCCTTGGTGGTGTGGACACAGCATGGACAGACGGGTTCATGCTCAGTCCAGTGTGGAGGGGGCATGCATGGAACCTCCTGTAACACTCTGGAGTGACTTACACAATAGAAACAGCCAGAGAAGAGAGCAATTCATCCATTCTGAGATGGTCAGAAAGACTTGACAGAGGAGAACTCACCTGAATTTGGCCTAGACTGTAAAAGCAAGCTGGCTTCAACTCTGAGGGGCCTCATGTGCCCTACCAAGTCAACCTTTGCCCTAATGATAATGGAGAGGTCCAAGAAATTTTGAGGAACAGGAATTACATGATCTAGAGAGGTGTTCTAGAAAGATGGCTATGGTGGCAGTGTGGAGGCTGAATGGGGAGGAGCGGAGAGGCCAGAGTCAGAGACAGCAGCTGAGAGGCTGCTGTGCTGATTCAGGGAGGGGGTATGACGCAGTGAGGATGGAGGAGCAAGGCCCCACCGGAGGCTGGATGAGCCCTGGAAGGTGAGTGAGCAGGTGTGCAGACTTGTGTGTGAGAGAAGGGGGCTCCTGGGGGCAGGGTCAGCAAGTGCGGGGCAGTCCCTGTGCCTGTGGAAGCAAGCCGGGAATAGCAGAATGACAGCCAACAGACGGCTGGTGGCCAGAGGTCCCTCTAAAGCACAGTTGGAAGGCAGCAAATATTTGGAGCTGTAGAAGCAAGCAGGGGAGAAATGGCAAGGAAAACAAGCGTCCTGTAAAACACAGTGGGTAGCAGCTTGGGAAGGTCACACTCAGGGCACACAGAAAAACCAGAAGAGGGTGTCGGCCAGAGCCATGAGAGAGGAAGGCCCTGAAGCCAAGTGGGGGCATCTCACTGAGGGCAAGACTAGGGGGGCACAGCCTTTGGAGACCCAAGAACACTTCCAGCAGCGAGATTAGGGATGCCTGGAGCCCAGGAGGAGCTGGCCCAGCACGTGTGGAGGGGTCAGCAGGATCACAGTAAGGCTCCTCTTCTTTAAAAAAAAAAATTAAAAATATATATGCACATAGAAGGGAGCAATCTTTGTGTAGAAGAATCAGGGTGGATAAAGAGATTACTTCAGGCTTTATCACCGTAAGTAGGAATTTAGAAATGGTCCTGTCAAAATATTCATTTGTTAGGGTACCACTTCCTTTCCCCTGGTATATGGAACTTCTCCACTTTCTAGCAGAATTCTTGCTCATTGTGAAACACCAATTAAAGTCCCAATAAAGTAGGTAAACTAGCTAATCCCCTATTAGCTAGGAATATAAAGTTATACTTTACAGGCAGTCAGAGGCATTTTCCAAAATGATTTAAGTGGTTTTGTGGAGGTGCACTGATGCCATTTACAACGGGACCACTGACGGGCTATGATCGGTCTGTTAACATGAGCCTCCATCACTTGCCCACGACGTGCCTCGGAGGCAGAGCTGCTCTGGGAGAGATGCGACACCACTCTAGACGGGCAGCCCGGTCGGACCAGGAGCGAACCGCAGCCGTTACAGAACGCCCCGCAGCTGTGTCAGACAATGAGTGCCGGGAAATGCTCCAGAGGAAAAGAGACGGACAGACACGACATGTGACGTCACCTTCGTGGTCCTGCACTAGTGGGAAAGCGTGCCCGGGACGCTGGTCACTCCCACAGGACCCGTGGACTGGAAGAGCACACTGACGCAGCGCTCAGCTCCTAGGATGTGAGCGGGACCTCAGGAAGCACTAGAGGGCAGGAGGGTGTGGTGCACACACACTGCTTTCCACCGGCCAAAGGGAACGTGGGTACGGATGGCCCGGGAGGGAGAATGAGAACGCACCTGCTGTGAAAGTGGAAGGTGGGGAACTGGGTCAAGGTCCTAGGGAAGTCTCTGTCCTAGTCTTTAAAAATCATTAAAAAGCAAAGCAAACGAGAATCCTGCCTGTTGTGCTGAAGGACAGACCATGTCCCTCTACAGACAGCAAGTGGCATCGGGGGGGGAGGTGGTGGAGGAAGGGCCGGGCACAGGCCCTGGAGTCCAGGGGCAGCCGTGAGCGTGCAGCCTCTTGAGAGCAGAGCAGGCAGGTCCTCTCATTTGTTAGAACACAAATGGCCAAAGGTGCAAAAATACTGATTGTTGCTGGGAGACAGTATTTTGGATAAACTCTAATACCTCAAAAATACTTCAAAACACATGTATTAATGTAAAAGTTTTGTGTTACCACTTTGGGCCACCAGCTTGTGAACTCTGGTTTTTCCAGAAGAATCCAAGGCAGGAGGGCAGGTGGCCTTGTTCCAGCCCCGACTAGTGGAGGTGCCAGAGGCTCACATTGCCGGCACTAGCGCGGTACTCGCGCTCATCCACATGGTCACCCTGCAGTGGCCCAAAGGATCTGACCCCCGTCAGTGCCGCTCCACACTGCCTCTTAAGTCCCGGCAGGCAGCTGCATGCCCGGGCGCCCTCGACCTGGGGCTGGGCCTGTCAGCAGCGGCCAGGGGGTCACACCCCGGAGAGCAGGCAGAGCTGCCTTGGCTGGTCGGGCAAGGTGCTGACACCAGCCTCAGCGTCAAACTGCACTCAGGATGGACCAGGGACCTGCCCCGGGGCTGTCCCCCCACCCCCGCCCTGACCAGGCAGGAAGGGAGCCGAGGCCTACCTCTCGGTGAGTGCTGGCTGGCAGGGCGGGAATGGTCTCGTCCACAGTGGCTAGTAACGTCCTCAGGGCCAAGCCGACTTCCTAGCAGACAAGACCACACCCAGCGTGAGTGCACACGAGGAGCTCCGGGCAGAGCCACAACTTGTGCGCGTTTCCTCTTCACCACTTTAAGGAAGGTTTCTGTGTTTTTCTTCCTCAGCCCAATCCTGTCAGTTATCAGGCAATTTCCCCCAAAGATCCAGATCTCTGAATACTCAAAATGCGGCCCATCCATACAATGGAATATTCAGCCTTAAAGAGGAGGAGGCTCTCAACACAGGTACGACATGGATGGACCTTAAGGACATTATGCTCAACAGACAGATACTGCATGATCCCACTTCCTTAAGGTGCCTGGGGGGCAGTCAAGTTCATAGAGACAGAAAGGAGTGGGCTGGGGGCCAGGAGTTGTTTAATGGACCGGGTTTCAGTTTTGTAAGGCGGAGGGCTCTGAAGATTCACTGCGTAACAGTGTGTATGTACTTAATGCCCCTGAGCTGTAGTTCAGCAGTGAAAGTGGTCAGGATGGTAAATCTAATGCTCTATGTATTTTACCACAATTTCAAAAAAGCATGTTCAAGTATGTTTCAGATACGCTGGCTTAAAGCAGTCCGAGCGCCCTGGCACGCCGCACACCTCCAGGCTCCTGTGCAGCCAGGGCACAATCAGCAGGGGCCACTGCCAGCCTGACCCTGACCCTCGCCTCTGGTCTCACAGCACCCTGCTGTCTGCCAGGACACCGTTCCACAAACACAGCTTGGGAGGGTCAGTCTGGTGGCATGATATTTTCATTTCTGTCTTTCTACCCTTATTCAAATTCTTCAGTGAGCCCCATGAACCCACCCCTCAGCTGAAGAAAAGCAGGACAGGTGACCTGCGGCAGGCCTGTCTGCTGCTGCCCCTCGCTCAGAGTGCAGCGTCTGACCTGGTGGACCGCGCCCGGCCTGTCCCGCTGAGCTCACCACCGGCCTCACAAGGCCGTCTGCGAGACGCTGCTGTCTGCACGGACAGCGTCAAACAGCAAGCACTCTCTTGCCGTTTGCTGTCTTCACCCCAGGCTGTGTGTGAGCCAGAATCACTAAACCTCTGCTGCTCCGGGACATGCCCAGCCTGGAGTCAGGGTCAGGAGCAGCAAGTCCCCTGATCATGGTTCTGGCCTGATGTGGCCACAGGGGGGACTCTGAGCACGGCTGCTGAAGCATCGGGCCTGACTGCGGGCAACACAGCTTCCCCGCTAACGGGAGCCTTCTCTGCAGGTGCGGGGCTGCGCTTTACCTTCACCATGGGGACGTACTCCTCCGGCGGGGCTGGCTGGATCTTGCTGGACATTTCGATGACAGCTTTTACCAGGCCGGTCACGTTCTCGTACACCCTGTCATTGGAGCGGTCCAGGTTGGCAGTGGGAGGGGGGCTGATTTCCTGGGGCTGCAGCTGCCAACACAGAAGCCAGTTACCTTTCTATTCCCCAGCAGATGGCGGCCCAGCACTGCAGCGAGCTTAGAAAGAGACTTTAAGAGAGATCAAAGCAGATCACACAATTGATTTTCTTGTCTACACAGGCTATTGTTCAGTTTGAGGATGACAGTAATTCATCCAAATGACAAATCAATGAGGCAGTAATTTTTTCTAACTTTGAGCTCAGTTAGAGGAAATGAGATGGAATCATACACATTATACTAGAAGCCCCAGATTCTTTTAAAGAAGTGATTCCATGTCCCCCCAGAATCATCCACCAAGAGAAAGAACCCACATATTTTATATCCTTCTGACACTATTAGAGAAAGCTGGCTTAAGGGGCTAAGTGTTCTATGTCAAGACTCCAAAAGTTTCCACTTAGTTTGAATAATGCAGCGAAAAATTGTATGGCTCAGCTTAGCTGCCTTCAAATCACTGTATGGGACTGCGCTCCTTTTAGGATTACAGAAAGCTGACAAATGCGGGTCTTTGTAGGCGGACACCGTTTGTTGCATAACACTGCTGAAGTGCCATCAGGGGCCCTGCACCGCGCTTCCTGGTGGCGGGGCCCCAGCTCCCCACAGGCCGGCACCGAGACACCGGCAAATGTAACCCAGGATGATCTGAGCACTGAGGGAAGCACACAAGGCCTGCAGAAAGTCTCCAGCAGCATCACAATCCCAGTTGGCTACGCTAGCAAACAAGAACAGTGTGTGCACGTCTTAAGAAGACCACACAGCAGCACAGACCATACTCATTCATGAATCTGCTGCCAGGGCTCCCTCTAAGATGCTAAGCGCCTATTCTTGACCCCTCAGGCTGACTCTGCCCAAGGAACCTGCAACCTGGGTGTTCCATGTCGGGGGTGAGACGGGAAGGGACAAGAACAGTTCCACCACAGCAAGACAGTCACACCTCCCTCTGGCCAACGTCAATGCTGGTTCTGGCGAGGAAGCCGGCAAGAGCACCCTCCCCCAGGCTTCCCAATTTTTGGTCCCGAGTCACATGCAGAGTGCTGGGAGTGATAAAGAGCTAGACAGACACACAGACACAATGTGCTTACCCTCCATGGCTATTGTTGAGCAGAAGGTGAGGAAAAGTTAAAGAAATTTATCAGAGAAAGGGAAAAAAGAAAAACAATATTAATAAAGGCAGCAGACAAAACCCCCATAAAAACACATGAGCAGAACAAAAAGGAGAGCGGTTCAAAGCTGCCCATCAGTTCTCAGTTGGCTGGCCACCGAAGTGTAGCTGCAGGGCCACCCAGTCAGGGTGCCCAGACTCTCAGTGAAGATGCCTGACATGCACCATGCTTGTGTTCATGAAATACATGAGGAAAATGACATGCAAAGCCCAAGAGTGACAATCTGGCAGCTGTATAGGTCTTCAAAAAGAAAGAAGGCGTATATATGCTTGTCACCACCGGAGGCCGCCCACCGGACTCCCGAGTGGCTCAGGAGAGACCTGCTGCCTGCGTCCCTGGCTTCCAGGCCCAGCACTTAGGGATGCAGGCTTGTCATTAGCCAGAGTGCCACCATAAAGATCCTGGCTTGTAACTGTGTTTAAAACAATAGGAGCTTATTTTAAAAAACAAAACAAACTAAAAAAACCCCTTCTCTTGAACCAGTTTTTAGGGTTAGCTTCCTTTAAACTTACAAGTTTTATTCAGTGTTTTTTTTCTCTGTTGTTTAAACCAAGGCTATTCCAATATAACTGAAAAGGGAAAACCGATTGGGAGAACTGTGGCCATCTTTTCCTCTCCTTAAAATTTTCTGAAGAAAGTATCCCTTTTGGTATGTAAGCTTAGCAGAATCTGAAATCTTGAGGCCTTGGAAATTTGTTTCTCCTGTGCACTAGAAAGAGGGAGGTCATTTGCAGCCTCCTCATCATTTCCAAGAGATGAAGTCCCTAGATTTGACTTGCAGCACTGAGAGCCAGGTGCAGTCCTGGTTCAGCACGGCACGATATGCCGGTTCAGACTAGGTCAACGTAAAGGGCAGGGGCTCCCTGACGACGGGCACAGGCACAGCCCAACAGGAAGACCTACAACTCCAGACTCCAGGAGGTCAAGGGTCCCGGCCTGTTGAAAGCCTCTGCTCTTTTACTGACCCTTTACCCAGCTCTTGTCCTGAGAACCCTGCCACGGTGCTTCCAGGGACAGTCACAGTGACACTCTCCGAGTGAAATGGCTTTGGAGAGACATTTGTTCCTCTTTTCCTATCTTCTGGAGCTTGATGACTCGGAGACCCTTTGTCAATACGGTAAGTCACCACCTGGTATGGAGGCAGCCAACAGCAGCCACTCAGGAGGGTGCGGAAAGACTCAGGTAATTCAGAACAACACGCACAGTCACCAAGGAAAAACAGGCTGGTTTCTGGCTGAATGTCGTGGGATAAATCACCGTGGCTATACCAAGCTAAAGGTAAGTATTTCTGTATTAACAGTCTAGTTCTTTTGGCTGGATTTGATAACCTCTACCAAACACAGAGACATATACCTCATACTTTTTAATTACTAAAATATCTTTCCTTAACACATCTTATATACTACTTCTACTAAGATTTCTATCTGCTTAATACCCTATATTATGGTATATCACAATTATATTTATTTATGTCATTCTAACTGTAAAAAATGAATGTTCACAATTCTAAACTGGTATCCGATCTACTTCTAAGTTGGCTTTTCATTGTAATACAAGCCATGTTTAAAGTTTGATCTTGTGGCTTATAAAAATGAAAAAAGCCCATTAACTTAGTTCCTCCCTCCTCCCTTTCTGACTCATGTCAAAACACTACCGCGCCCACCCAGAGGGCACCCTGTGTGTGCTGGGGGAGCTGCCGGGGGGCACCCTGGGCCTGGAGAACGGGCCCCGCCACAGGACCCGCACTCATTCCCAGGAGCTGGCGCCCTGGCCCCTGGCCCCTGTGCTTCAGCCTGCAGGCTACAGGCTGGTCTCACCAGTGCCAGCCCGCTCGCTCCACGATCGCCGTACGCTGGGCTGGTGCCCGGAGATGGCAGTCCTCGTCTAAGACTGCCTGACTCTGAGATGGCCCTATGCCCACTTCAATGCAGGAATTTACCCATCGGCTTTGGAAGGGAGCCTTGGACCAGAAACATCTAGACAGCCGGGCCCACAGCTAAATGCTGGCTCAGCTAGGGGAGGCCATAACCTAGAAAATGCCCTTTAACATCTGTGACCCTTGGCCATCTCAGGTGAGAAGTGGGAGTAACAGTACCACCATCAATCCTCTGAGACCAATGTGAGGATTTAAAATATACGGGGCAGGTTCTGTCACAGCGACTGGCACAGGGCAGGCCCTCGACATACAACGGTTATTAGTGAACAGTTT
The DNA here is from genome assembly GCF_030020395.1 of Manis pentadactyla. NCBI lineage: Eukaryota > Metazoa > Chordata > Mammalia > Pholidota > Manidae > Manis > Manis pentadactyla. The sequence goes on from NC_080021.1 coordinate 2,767,580, forward strand.
GTCTTAGCTGGTCTCACAGTTACTGATTCTAAGCACCACCACGATTAATACGCACCTTTTTCATGTGCCTCTAAGAAAGAAAAAATACACTGCCAGTTAAACCAACACACCATCCTGATTTTAGAGACATTAAAATGTAAAAAACAAAGTGCATCAGAATTGAGAGCCAGGACTCATTCTGAGAGTAACTGACGTCCAATGGGAAGTGGAGAGCCCCTTACCTGGAACGGGCGTGACAGAGGGCAGCCGCTCCCAAGGTGCCCCAGTGACCAGTACACTTGGTGGGGACCTAGGTGGGTCAGGGGCCCCGCTGGCCCTGCTCACACCCGCCCAGGGCAGTGTCACTGAAGTGCCCCAAGCCAAGGAGAAGCTCCAGTCGCCTGCACCTGAGCCACGTGCTTCCTCATGTGAGGGCCGGCCCCAGACAGCATACCACTTGGACGTTGCATGCCACTTTTATGTGACTCTGGCCCTAGGTGGAAGTGATGGCCGTTTTCCACTAAGCCACACTGACAAATCTGGGGACAGTGAGCCTACCGAAGGTCTCCCTCTCCCCAGGCATCCTGGTTTAATTCATTTTTAAAACCAGAAGCTATCCCAGCACTGTATTCCAGAGAAACACCCTGCCTGACAAGAGGAAGATGTATATAGTAGGTTGGGGTCTGACTGAGGCCCTAGAATTCATCATGTGAGAGCAAAGTAGAGAAGAATTTTCCTGTAAAGCTTGTTCCTGACCCTCAGAGGGGCTCAGGCCAGACCCCGCTGATGCCAAGATCCCTCGGCAGTCCCACCCTCAGCCCTGACAAAATCCACTTCATGCCACAGGGAAAGGGCTCTACAGAGGACGCTCACCTTGACACCTTCATTGTAACTGTCGCCGGGGCTGCTGAGACTGGCGAGGCCACTCAGGTGGCTGGGGGCCCCGGGGCGCGGGGGCTTCTTTGGTGGGGCTGCGGGATCTGTTAAGAGAATGAGCCCCATTAAGAGAAAGTAAACAGCCCCAGACCAGCACCAAGCATGGACTTGTGTTACTATAACAGACACTGATCTTGGAGAGGGCTCCTCTGGGGGCATTTTTGATGTATTACAGCAATAAATTCTGTGCCCCAATATTCTAATCACAGATGGAATTTGGTAAACATCATGGTTGTTATGGTTTGTACAGGGAAAAGTGTTAAAAAATCATGAGGTATTTATTCCAAAGATAAGAAACTATATACATTTGAAACCTGCTCCCTCCAAATAATATAAACTTCCTGACACACAATCCATTTCTTCACTTACCTGGTTTGCCGACAGGCTGATAAATGTGTTGGTTTCCAGTCTGTGGAGAAGAAGAGTTTGGTCAGTGCAGCTGTGTGCGCAGCGGGGAAATGGCCTCCCTGCTGACCCTCTCTGTCCACCCTGAACCTCTGCACTAAATGCTGGATTCAAAGACCAACTTGGGGGGCTGCCTTCAAGGATCTGGTTGGGGGTAGAGGACTCAGGCAAATAAGTAAATAATGCCAACAGGGCTGGGATGAGGGCTGAGAGGGGAGCAGCACGGGGCATCGTGGGGTCACAGGGAGGGGAGGTCATGACCCATTTAAAGTTCGCTTAGAAGAAATTGTGCCCACAGATGTCTCCAGCTGCCCTTTCAAGAGTGTGGAATCCAGGCCTTCCCCGAGCCTGTGTCCTGTGCTCTGGAAGGCCCCTCCCACCCTCCTGGCCACGTGTAGGTAAGAGGAGAGGCACTGAGGAAGAGTGAGGGTCAGGAGGGACACAGAAGCGCTGAGGCATCTGGGTGCTCCACGTGCCTGTGTCTCAGTGACCCGGAGCCCAGTGTCAGGACCGTGTCACATCACGTCACTTCCAGGTCGAGCCAAGCAGCCAGACCATCGCCCTGGATCCTGCCCCACGGACGGCACAGAAGACAGTTCCACTAAAGACCAGCCCTGACTGAGATTGCATGTAAAACAATGTATCCTGGTCAAACTGGTGAAGTACTTTTAGAACTAAAATCTGTTTCTGAGAGGAGAGACTTCCCTTGCTTATTTTAAGATCAACTGGTTAGACTATACATGCTTTAAGCATACTTATATATAAGTATGTTTGCTGCTAAGAGGAGGTCCCCTTCTCCACATCTGAGGACTGTGAGATGCCACACACAATTAGAACCGCTCCTCCCCCAGAACCGGGCCACTTTCAACATGCCGCTTGCCACTCTTGACTTTAAATCGACTTGCAAAATCCTCAGGGCTGGCAAGTGCGGAAACGAGAATCCCCGACAACTTACTGTTGTGTAGCTCTTTACCATTCGCCTGTCATTTATTTATTTGACAGCTGTGAGTGCCTGTTTTGTTCCAGGCCCCGCAGAGCTGACGGATTTGTGGAGGGAGAGAGGATGCACGTAAACACCCGTGACGCACATCGTAAGGCGTGTCAGGGGGGCCGTGTCCAGTGAAAGCAGGGCGGAAATGCAGTGGAAAGCAAGGAAGCTGGTTTCCAGCAGGAAAAGCAGGGCTTTTGAGAACAAGTTGATGTCTGAGCACAGACCTGAAGTAGAGGAAGCATGAAGCAGTCTGGGAGGAGAGCAGCCCGGTGAGCATTCCGGAGCCTGACGCTTTGTGGGGTGAGGATGGCGAGAGAGCCCAGCTGACAGGTGTGCTGAGGACCCCAGGAGGGACGCGAGGAAAGGAAGCGGACCTGGCGCCTTGCAGCACGAGGCACCTTCTCTGTCAGCACGATGAGTGGCTCCCCACCGGGCCGGCGGGCGGCTGTGGCAGTGGGGCCGTCATGAGTCAGCGGGCTCGCATGCTCCTGAACGACCCTGCCCGCGTCTCACTCACTCATCCATCCGTCCCTCCCACTTACTTCCGGGTGCCTCCTACATGCCGCTCACTGGAACAGGCGGAGGCTTCCTTTCTACTACATTTCCCATTAATAATGTCCCACCTAGCTGGTCCCTTGAATAGGGTTTATTTTCAGGCTGAGACTCACTGCTTCTTCTTAACAGTTTAGGACAGACTGTTACACATCAATCTTTTCAACATAAGGAAGGAACTCTGTGTGTGGGGATGTCAAAGGTGGATGATGTGATGGGCCTGTGAACTCAGGGTGCCTGACACCTCAGAGCCCACCGCGCCGGCCCATTCTGATGGGAGACACCACCTCCGTGTGCTGGCGGCGGAGGACATCTCCCACAGGCCAACACCAGGGCAGCTGGACTTCAGAGCACAGGTCAGGAAAACCCCCGGGAGGGTCAAGCTATAGTACGCCGCTCGATGACAATCTCATGTACATGTGTACGCACATGTGTCTGCAAGTGAACTGGGGGTTAACTCCAACTCAGAAGCTTTATAAAGGTGGGCATCTATCCCCACAAGTTTGTTACCTCGCAGGCTTAGCTTTCCCTTTTTTTCTTTTCTTTTCTTTATTTATTTTATAAAGGTGTTATTGATATACACTCTTATGAAGGTTTCACATACAAAAACAATATGGTTACTACATTCACCCCTGTTATTGTGGCCCCCACACTCCATTGCAGTCACTGCCTATCAGTGTAGTGAGATGCCACAGAGCCACCATTTGTCTTCCCTGAGCTACACTGTCTTCCCCCTGATCCCCCTCACACCATGTGGGCCAATCACAATACCCCTGAATCCCCTTCTCCCTCCTCCCCGCCCACCCTCCCACACCCCTCCCCTTTGGTAACCGCTAATCCCTCCTTGGAGTCTGTGAGTCTGTTGCTGTTTTGTTCCTTCAGTTTTGCTTCGTTGTTACACTCCACAAATGAGAGAAATCATTTGGTACTTGTCTTTCTCTGCCTGGCTTATTTCACTGAGCATAATATCCTCCAACTCCATCCATGTTGTTTCAAATGGTAGGATTTGTTTCTTTCTTATGGCCAAATAATATTCCATTGTGTATATGTACCACCTCTTCTTTATCCATTCATCTACTGATGGACACTTAGGTTGCTTCTATATCTTAGCTATTGTAAATACTGCTGCAGTAAACACAGAGGTGCATATGTCTTTTTTTTTTTTAATTTTGGTATCATTAATCTACAATTACATGAAAGGCATTATGTTTACTAGGCTCCCCCTTCACCAAGTCCCCCCCACATACCCCTTTACAGTCACTGTCCATCAGCGTAGTAAGATGCTGTAAAATCACTACTTGTCTTCTCTGTGCTGCACAGCCCTCCCCGTGCCCCCCCAACATTATACATGCTAATTGGAATGTCCCCTTTCTTCTCCCCCTCCCTTATCCCTCCCTTCCCACCCATCCTCCCCAGTCCCTCTCCCTTTGGTAACTGTTAGTCCATTCTTGGGTTCTGTGATTCCGCTGCTGTTTTGTTCCTTCAGTTTTCCTTTTTTCTTATATTCCACATATGAGTGAAATCATTTGGTACTTGTCTTTCTCCGCCTGGCTTATTTCACTGAGCATAATACCCTCTAGCTCCATCCATGTTGTTGCAAATGGTAGGATCTGTTTTTTTCTTACGGCTGAGTAATATTCCATTGTGTGTATGTACCGCATCTTCTTTATCCATTCATCTACTAATGGACACTTAGGTTGCTTCCATATCTTGGCTATTGTAAATAGTGCAGCGATAAACATAGGGGTGCATCTGTCTTTTTCAACCTGGAGTGCTGCATTCTTAGGGCAAATTACTGGAAGTGGAATTCCTGGGTCAAATGGTATTTCTATTTTGAGCATTTTGAGGAACCTCCCTCCATACTGCTTTCCACAATGGTTGAACTAGTTTACATTCCCACCAGCAGTGTAGGAGGGTTCCTCTTTCTCCACAACCTTGCTAACATTTGTTGTTGTTTGTCTTTTGGATGGTAGCCAACCTTACTGGTGTGAGGTGATATCTCATTGTAGTTTTAATTTGCATTTCTCTGATGACAAGTGATGTGGAGCATCTTTTCATGTGCCTGTTGGCCATCTGAATTTCTTTGGAGAGGTGTCTGCTCAGATCCTCTGCCCATTTTTTAATTGGATTATTTTCTTTTTGTTTGTTGAGGTGCGTGAGCTCTTTATATATTTTGGATGTCAACCCTTTATCGGATCTGTCATTTATGAATATATTCTCCCATACTGTAGGATACCTTTTTGTTCTATTCATGGTGTCCTTTGCTGTACAGAAGCTTTTCAGCTTGATATAGTCCCACTTGTTCATTTTTGCTTTTGTTTCCCTTGCCCAGGGAGATATGTTCAAGAAGAGGTCACTCATGTTTATGTCTAAGAGATTTTTGCCTATATTTTTTTCTAAGAGTTTTATGGTTTCATGACTTAAGTTCAAGTCTTTGATCCATTTCGAATTTACTTTTGTGTATGGGGTTAGACAGTGATCCAGTTTCGTTCTCTTATATGGAGCTGTACAGTTTTGCCAGCACCATCTGTTGAAGAGACTGTCATTTCCCCATTGTATGTCCATGGCTCCTTTATCAAATATTAGTTGACCATATATGTTTGGGTTAATGTTTGGAGTCTCTATTCTGTTTCATTGGTCTGTGGCTCTGTTCTTGTGCCAGTACCAAATTGTCTTGATTACTGTGGCTTTGTAGTAGAGCTTGAAGTTGGGGAGTGAGATCCCCCCCTGACTTTATTCTTCCTTCTCAGGATTGCTTTTCCTATTCGGGGTCTTTGGTGTTTCCTTATGAGTTTTTGAACTATTTGTTCCAGTTCATTGAAGAATACTGTTGGTAATTTGATAGGCATTGCATCGGATTTGTATTATTGTTTTGGGCAGGATGGCCATTTTGACAATATTAATTCTTCCTAGCCTGGAGCATGGGATGAGTTTCCATTTGTTAGTGTCCTCTTTAATTTCTCTTAAGAGTGTCTTATAGTTTTCAGGGTATAGGTCTTTCACTTCCTTGGTTAGGTTTATTCCTAGGTATTTTATTCTTTTTGATGCTATTGTGAATGGAATTGTTTTCCTGATTTCTCTGTTAGTTCATAATTAGTGTATAAGAGTTCAACAGATTTCTGTGTATTAATTTTGTATCCTGCAACATTGTTGAATTCAGATATTAGATCTAGCAGTTTTGGAGAGGATTCTTTAGGGTTTTTTATGTACAATATCACGTCATCTGCAAACAGGGACAGTTTAACTTCTTCTTGCCAATCTGGATGTCTTTTCTTTCTTTGTGTTGTCTGATTGCCATGGCGAGGACCTCCAGAACTATGTTGAATAAAAGTGGGGAGAGTGGGCATCCCTGTCTTGTTCCCGATCTTAAAGGAAAGGCTTTCAGCTTCTTGCTGTTAAGTATGATGTTGGCTGTGGGTTGTCATATATGGCCTTTATTATGTTGAGGTACCTTGCCTTCTATACCTATTTTCTTGAGAGTTTTTAGCATGAATGGACATTGAATTTTGTCAAATGCTTTTTTGGCATCTATGGGGATGACCATGTGGTTTTTGTCCTTCTTTTTGTTGATGTGGTAGATGATGTTGATGGATTTTCGAATACTATACCATCCTTGCATCCCTGGAATAAATCCTACTTGATCATGATGGATGATCTTCTTGATCTATTTTTGAATTCGGTTTGCTAATATTTTGTTGAGTATTTTTGCATCTATGTTCATCAGGGATATTGGTCTGTAATTTTCTTTTTCTGTGGTGTCTTTGCCTGGTTTTGTTATTAGGGTGATGCTGGGCTCATAGAATGAGTTTGGAAGTATTCACTCCTCCTCTTCTTTTTGGAAAACTTTTGAGGATGGATATTAGATCTTCACTAAATGTTTGATAAAATTCAGCGGTGAAGCCATTTGGTGTAGGGATTTTGTTCTTAGGTAGTTTTTTGATTACCAATTCAATTTCATTGTTAGTAATTGGTCTGTTCAGATTTTCTGTTTCTTTCTGGGTCAACCTTGGAAGGTTGTATTTTTCTAGAAAGTTGTCCATTTCTTCTAGGTTATGCAGTTTGTCAGCATATATTTTTCATAGTATTCTCTAATAATTCTTTGTATTTCAGTGGTGTCTGAGGTGATTTTTCCTTTCTCATTTCTGATTCTGTTTATGTGTGTAGACTCTCTTTTTTTCTTGTTAAGTCTGGCTAGGGGTTTATCTATTTTGTTTATTTTCTCGAAGAACCAGCTCTTGCTTTCATTAATTCTATTGTTTTATTCTTCTCAATTTTATTTATTTCTGCTCTAATCTTTATTATGTCCCTCTTTCTACTGACTTTGGGTCTCATTTGTTCTTCTTTTTCTAGTTTTGTTAATTGTTGAGTTTAGACTGCTCATATGGGATTGTTCTTCTTTCCTGAGGTGGGCCTGTATTGCAATATACTTCCCTCTTAGCACCGTCTTCGCTGCATCCCACAGATTTTGTGTTGTTAAATTATTGTTGTCATTTGTCTCCATATATTCTTTGATCTCTGTTTTTATTTGATCATTGATCCGTTGGTTATTTAGGAGCATGTTGTTAAGCCTCCATGCATTTGTAGAATTTTTCGTTTTCTTGGAGTAATTTATTTCTAGTTTCATATCCTTGTGGTCTGAGAAGCTGGTTGGTACAATTTCAATCTTTTAGAATTTACTGAGGCTCTTTTTGTGGCCTAGTATATGGTCTATTCTTGAAAATGTTCTGTGTGCACTTGAGAAGAATGTGTATTCTACTGCTGTTGGGTGTAGAGTTCTGTAGATGTCTATTAGGTCCATCTGTTCTAGTGTGTTGTTCAGTGCCTCTGTGTCCTTACTTATTTTCTTTCTGGTGGATCTGTCCTTTGGAGTGAGTGGACTGTTGAAGTCTCCTAGAATGAATGCACTGCAGTCTATTTCCCCTTTTAATTCTGTTAGTATTCATTTCACATATGCTGGTGCTCCTGTATTGGGTGCATAGATATTTATAATAGTTTTATCCTCTTGTTAGATTGACTCATTTATCATTACATAATATCCATCTTTGTCTCTTGTGACTTTCTTTGTTTTGAAGTCTATTTTGCCTAACAAAAGTACTGCAACACCTGCTTTTTTCTCCCTATTAGGTGCATGAAATATCTTTTTCTATCCCTTCACTTTTAGTCTGTGTATGTCTTTGAGTTTGAAGTGAGTCTCTTGTAGGCAGCATATAGATGGGTCTTGTTTTATTATCCATTTAGTGACTCTATGTCTTTTGATTGGTGCATTCAGTCCATTTACATTAAGGGTGATTATCAACAGGTATGTATTTATTGTCATTGCAGGCTTTAGATTCGTGGTTACGAAAGGTTGAGGGTAACTTCCTTACTATCTAAGAGTCTTACTTAACTCTCTTAGTATGCTGTTAGAAACACAGTCTAAAGGTTCTTTTTTTCCCCCCTCTTTTTTCTTCGTCCTCCATTCTTTATATAATAGCATCATATTCTGTACTCTTTGTCTATCCTTTTTTATTACCTCTGGTGACAGCTATTTAACCATAGGAACACTTCCATCTATAGCAGTCCCTCCACAATACACTGTAGAGATGGTTTGTGGGAGCTAAATTCTCTCAGCTTTTGCATATCTGGAAATTGTTTACTTTGTCCTTCAAATTTAAATGATAATCTTGCTGGATACAGTAATCTTGGTTCCAGGCCCTTCTGCTTCATTGCGTTAAATACATCATCCCACTCCCTTCTGGCCTGTAAGGTTTCTGCTGAGAAGTCTGATGATAGCCTGATGGGTTTTCCTTTGTATGTGATCTTATTATTTCTCTCTCTGGCTGCTTTTAATAGTCTGTCCTTATCCTTGCTCTTTGTCATTTTAATTATTATATGTCTTGCTATTGTCCTCCTTGGGTCCCTTGTGTTGGGAGATCTGTGCACCTCCATGGCCTGAGCGACTATCTCCTTACGAGATTGGTGAAGTTTTCAGCAATTACTTCCTCAAAAAACACTTTCTCTCTCTCTCTTCTTCTGGTATCCCTATAATACCAGTACTGTTCCATTTGGATTGGTCACACAGTTCTCTCAATATTCTTTCATTCTTAGAGATCCTTTTTTCTCTCTGTGCCTCAGCTTCTTTGTATTCCTCTTTCCTAGTTTGTATTTCATTTATCGTCTCCTCCACCGTATCTAATCTGCTTTTAATACCTTCCATCGCGCTCTTCAATGACTAAATCTCTGCCCTAAATTTGTTCCTGACTTCTTGAATATTTTTCTGTACCTCCATGAGCATGTTCATGATTTTTATTTTGAAATCTTTTTCAGGGAGATTTATTAATTCAGTCTCACTTGGTCCTTTCTCTGGTGTTGAGATTTTGCTTTGAACCAGGTTCCTTTGACATTTCATATTTGTATGTGGTGCCCTCCAGCACCCTGAAGCTCTGCTCTCTGGAGCTGCTCAGCCTCTGGAGCAGTGTCGGGAGCTGCAGGGGAGCAGTGCTGGTGCCTGGGGAGGAAAGAGTTGTTTCCTCTTTCCTGGCTGTTATGCCTGTGTCCACTGCCAGAACCAGTGGGCCAAACACACAGGTGTAAGCCTCTATGCTTTGCATTTGTAGCTGCTGTAGGCGGGGCTTCCCTCTGGCTGGCCTGATGCCAGGGCAGGGGCTGCCGGTTTGCGAGCCAGGTGCAGGTGGCCGGGAAGAAGACACAGCAGGCTGCATATCACGGTGGGCGGCCTTCGAGCTTCGTAGCCAGCCAGGGGGATGGAGTGCCTGAAGATCGTTTAAGTTCCCAACCTGCTGGGCAAAGTGCACCCAGACAATTTTGTCTACCTGTCCTTTCTCCTGAGCAGTAAGCTCTGTGTCATTCTTGCCCCTTTAGCAGCCGTCTTGCTGTTAGGAAGTCTCTCAGACTGCCTGCTCAGATCAGCCAGATATGAAATCCCTGTTTTCCACAAGCAGCTGGAATCTCTGTCTCTCCAGGTATTCCGCCTATCTTAGCTTTCCTACCCCACTATTCACCAGAGTACCAGGCAATGTAGGTTCATGCTCCCAGAGACCTCCAGGGCTGGGTGTTCAGCAGTCCCAGGCCTCCACTCCCTCCCCACTCTGTTTCTCTTCCTCAGCTCTCCCTTTTTTACTGGAATTTCTGTAAGTGTTTAAAGAAATCTGCATTCATTTTAGCCAGACGTCTGCTGATGGAAATCCTAACAAAACAGTTTTAACTGCCCAAATGACAGGAATAGTTCTAGCAGGCTTTAAACATATTTGGAATAACCATAAGCTGGCTCTTTATAGAGTTTCAAGCATCTCCCTTGCAACAACAAAAACATCTTTTTTGCTGGAACAAGCTTTCTGTGGCTGAAACTTGTAACCATGCAATAAGAGCATAACGATTTAGCAAAAGACAACTTGTGCCTATGGACAGTTAACATGGCTGCAGATTTCTTTATGGAGCACAGAGTTCAGCTTACTGTTGAAACTACTGTACTAGTATTGAGATAGAACCCTTCTGTGTCTGATAGAGTGCTGGGCTGTGTGCTTTGTTTTATGATCTTGGCTAAAACATTCACTTTACTTATAGACTGGATTATCATGTTAAGTATCACCTATATAAACTGACTTGGATATCTTATAACATAAAAAGGATGGTCCAAATAAGTCCTGGGGAAGCTCAAGAGCTGCTTACCGGGCCCTGAAGACATCCATCCTCCCTGTCCACACTCCCTCGGGAGAGCCGCACATCAGGTTTCTAAAGAAATGCAAACAAAGCCATTTTCACTCTTGGTTTGAAAATCACAGACATTATTCTATACTAAGTTCTTTCCTTTTGTTACACAATTGTCCTCTAAAAGAAGAGTTGAGAGTTCCCTAGTTTCAGAAAAATTCTCAAAACCCAGTGATGACAAACCCAGGTCTGCTGCCCCAGCAAAGCCCCTTCTCTCCATACATGCGAGGTGCAAAGGACCTGTGCCTGGGCCACAGCCCCGCACACCAACAGAAAACCTGCGCCCCACCCCCTCCGTAGCAAATGGAGTTTTCTTGACTGAGAACCTTCACCCCAGGAGGAAAACAGGGGCATAATTCCTGCTTCTGGGCAGAGTAAGGCTTATGTATTCTTGGCTGTCTGGAAAGCAGCAAGTGGTCCCATTACAAGATTTCCCCCCACAGTGCATCCAGAGAAGCGTGGATTTACCATAAGAGTACACAAATGTCACTCATTCTGGAATAAGCACAGTAGACCACCTGCTGTCATGGCGCAAAAGTTGGTGGGCAGTTTTCTTCTCATGAACACCAGTCTGTATGGTGGCTCCCAGCCTGCTCCCCACGCCCCATGCCGGGTCCCAGGAGCAAGCAGGCAGCTGGGCAGATCCGTGCCTCGCTGTGTGCACACGCCTTCGAGGGCTGTGCTCCGGGCAGAGCCCATCATTTTTTAGTCTAGGCCAGTCCGCCAGGTCTTGTGGGGACCTTCCACTTAGCAGAAGTTGGCAGGACCACTTCCCTCAGATCTGTCTTTGCATTTCCTACACCTGCAAGGGCCTGGCACTGAAGACAGTCCACACCACTCGCTGAGGCAGGGAGACAGAAATGAGCTCCGTCTCTCCCTTCTTTGAAAGGCATGTCCACAAAAATGAAATCAAGTCACATAATTTCATGACCTTCACATAGTATCACATGGTGGAAACTGGTAAACAAATGCTATAAGGCTGCACACCGTTTTGCAGCACAAATGCTGCCACAGACACCCACAGTGAGGAGGCTCCAACCCTTTTAAGCTGTGTGACCTGAGCTTCAATTTCTTAATTTCTAAAATGGGTAGCATCAGTGACTGCTGCCAGGCTTGCTAGGAGGATTAAATGAATTAATACTGACAAAGTACTAAGTCAGTGCTTGTAAGTGTCAAATAAAATAAAGAGTTCTCTTGCTGTTTGTTCAACATTTGGGCCACTTTCAAAATTTCGACTGTATAACTAAGCAGTGGCTATAAATAGGTATAAATAGGCAGTGGCCTTTGTATACAAACCTTTGCCTAAATCCCTGATTATTTTTTCCTGGGACATACTTCTAAGAACGGGATTACTGAGTTAGAGGATTCGAACCTTTGAGAAGTTCTGCACCCAGCTGCCAAACTGCTCATGGCTGCCCAGTTTGCCTGTGGTCATTTCTCTGGGTCTCTGGGTGGTGTTGGCCAGCACCTCTGCACAGGCGCTGAGGCCTGGCCATCTAAGTAAACAAAATGCTTTCTCCTGTTGTGATCTGCCCTCCTCCCACTCACAAATAACAAACATTTCTTTTTCCTCATTAGATGCAGCGCCCCGTGAGGACAGGGGCCGTGGGCCGTCTGCTTCCCCACTGTAGTCCACTATACCTTGGAGAACAAGACAAACAGGTGGAAATGAATGACCGCCTGAGTTTCCTGGGAACTGTCAACACCCCTTTGGATAAGGCACTTACTCTCTCTAAACCCATTTCCCTCACCTATAAAATGGGTAGACTAATGCCCATTCCATAAATTATTACAAAGATGAAATAAGTGGTTGGCACAGTTAATGTACACATATTAGATGTTTAGTAAATACCAGCTGATAGAGCTGTTTAATAAAAGTGCAATACTGAAAAGACATTTTATGAGGAACTTGAAGTTTAGAAAGGTAGAATTAATTGTTTGAGGTAACTTAAGGTGGGTTCAGTCAGGAAGTAAATATTTAGTGAGCACCTTTTGTATGCATGAAATATCTTATTGGCTTTTTTACTTAAAAGCAATTCACAATTATTGTCTGCTTATACAGTAAAGTGCTGTTTCATGTACCTACATGAATTTTTATTTCCATATAAATCATATGATTTCTCTTCATGCATATAGTAAAGCCCTTATGCCATACTTTCTCAAAGATAGGGTTTTAATTTGACCTATTTAAAATCCATTTATGTTCCATGAATGAAAATTTTAAGCCTTTTCCTCATGTAGCTGACAGCCTGCCTGAATGAAAGACGACTACCAACGTGGGGAATTAAAGAGTGATATGGCCAAGAGAGCCCACCAGAAAGAGGAGAGTTCTATTGTTTTTGCTACTGGGTGAAGCTAAGTTCTCCTTTTTCCCCTTACAGAATATTCTAGATGTGAAGACAGTAATATCACAGATAACATCAGACAATTTATATTTAAAATCTTAAAAACAAATGATAACAGAAGTAAAATGTTTGGGGCTATTTGATTATTTTCCCTATCGGGTGTGCATTAAAAAAATTTAGGTATAACTTACACACAACAAAGTTCACAAATCTAAGGCAAAAAGCTCAAACACATTTTTACATATGTGTGCATCTGCCTGACACACCACCCAGGTCAAGACACAAAGCAAACCACCTCACAGGCCCGGCTGAGCTCTGCCCCCAGCTCGCCAAGGGCCCACTGCTCTGGCATCTGGCCCATGGGGACTGTCCCTGCAGGTCCTGTTCACATGCTCTCCCACAAACTCCGTGCAAGTTGCCCTGAGCTCGCATGCAGGGGCTATGCAGTGTCCCACTGTGTGGGTGTCTCCATTCTGCTGTCAGTGGGCAAGTGGGTTGTTTCTGGTTCCTGATATCACAAAGAAATGCTGCTATAAACATACTTTTATGTGTGGGCATGTATCTTCCATTCTCTCAGGCAGCAGATGGGTGGGAGCACTGTTTCAGGTTCTACGGACACAGTGCCTAGCAGGTCAGCTTTGGATTCAACTCTCACACTGCCATCACTCCAGAAAACTGAAGACTAATGGCTTTCAACTCCAGCCCTTTCCAATTGACTATACTATCCTGTCTTCAAATCTGGACTCTGGCATGAGACGGCAATATGGGAGGGAGGTGGCCTGGCTCAGAAGCAGGAATAGAACCAGAAGCGGGCTTCTGTAAGCAATCCTGGCCATGCTCTTTGACCCTGTCTTGGCATTCACCTCTCATCAGACCGACTGGATCTGTCTGAGAGGAAGAACAGCTCAAACATCTATTTCCTTTCTCAGAACACAAAGTTGGCTTTATGTAGACAAGAGCTTCTCATTTTAAAATTAAAGCCCTGTCTTTAGCACAGTACTGCACTGGAAAATTACTGTGCATACAGGGATAAAAATTAGCAAGTAACAAATTTACTCTATCTTTAAGCGGCGTCCAACAGAAAGGAACGTCCTCTGAACAGACTGAGGCTCGTGTCCGGGCTGCAGGCCCTCGGCCCATTTGCAGGAGAGCTCTGCGCAGTATATTCTCAGGCACAGAGCACCCTTGGAAAGGCCATAAACTGAACCGGGTAAGAGAAGGAGCATGAGCTGCAGGTCATGGGTAGGTGGCTGTGGACCACAGCCTGCTGCTCTTCATGTGTGCTGAAGGAGGCACGTGTGGCAGGTCCCAGCTCACCGAGGTGCACACGAGAACACAGTGGCTGTTACTCACAGTGACCACACACAGTGATGGAAGTCCTGAAAACAGAAGGCCCCAGAAAGCAGTTGAGAATCCTGATCTATTAGAAAGCCTCTGGGTAATATTACAGACAAAGCAACCTTACAGAGTTAACTTTTCAAACAAGACATGCCTCCTCTTCTGTCAGGTGCACAGATGGCCTCACGGAAAGGAGTGGAGGGCTGCTCCCAGCATAGTCAGGGGACCAGGGCAGGGCAGGAATAATTTGTTACCAGAAGGCAAGTGTCCTTAGAAATTTCTGCGGTAAATATGAAACAGTGATTTCTAGGTTTGTTAGAGTTTGCAATAAAAAAAGTTTGGCTTATATTTTGTACATCTTTTTAAAAACTTCCTTTTTCTAGTAACTGATTTTTATTTTACAAGACTATTGGGTCTATGATGGTTTAGGAAAAATAGAAATGGGCACTTGCTCCCTGGTAGCTTGAGCAGCCTGCATAGAGGGCCCCCCAGGTTCCTCATCCTGGGGAAACCCTGCATTCAAACACAGCCAGAGCCTTGCTGGCTGACGGCTAAAAACCAGCTACTTAAGGGAGCCCTTACAATAGCGAAAACAAATTAAGGTCTATTTATAATGACAAATAAATCCAGTAAAACGATGTCTAGCTCCTGAGCGATTCTTGCAATGCTCCGTTGCAGAATCCCTTTGAAAGCGGCTATAATCTCTCAGGGGATCTACTAGTCAGAAGCAACCCAAATGTACCGTGGGATTGTCTGTGGGAACCTGTGTCGTGCGATGGCTATGATCTAGGATTCCCAGTTCTCTCCGGGGCAGCTCTCAGGCGGCCGTGGAGAACAAGGGGGCAAGAGAGCACGGCCCTCCAGCCGAGCGGTGCTGTGCTCCCCTCCCCCGCCGCCGCCGACACACTCCGTCCTCGCTCCTGTGCCCTCCCCATGAGGAAGGGTCGTCTGACAGACGATATGATTATTTTACAGATTAGGAAACAATAGCACAAAGAGGTTAAACAGTTCACGTAGGCCATAATAACCTGCATTGATTTTTATTTGGCTGATTCTGCAGTCCAGGTTCTTTCAAGCGATGCCCTCTTGGAAGCAAAGCCGAGGCTGGAAGGATGGTTCTGAGTGCCCAGCAGCAGCCTCCTTTCCTTTCCCTGCCACCACCTGTGCCCTGTTCCAACAACCCAACCGTGGCCCAAGGGGCCCATGCTGTCTGTCCCCCTTCCCACTGCGCTCTTCCACTGAGGTCGTCTTTCTGATCCTCACACCCTCCTTGCCTTGGGTCTTGCAAATCTGTCTCTCCCTGGGATGCTTCCGCAGATCTTCCTGGCTGGTCCCTCCTATCGTTCCAGCTGCTCAGCCTTCCTCACTGGGCCTGTATGCTACACCTCCCCTCATGTGCTTAAGTCCTGTCAAAATCAGGGCTCACTGCGTGCAGGGAGAGGGAGGGTCAGCTTGCAGGCCTGGAGGCCCGGTGGGTCATCTGCGGTAGCCCTGGCAGATTTTAAGTCAGAGGATGGTAGGGTCAGATTCGCCTTTTAGAAACAGCACTGTGGCTGCAGCATGAAATGCAGCTTGGAGCAGACAGTATTTCAGTGCGATCTGAATGAAAATTCCCTGGGAGTGACTCTGTCGGTGACACTGTGACTCACCCACCCAGAGGTGTGCTGGAGGTGGCCCATCCAGACTGCTGGCTGGCTCTCAGCCCACAGCCTACATATCTACCTAACGGATACCCAAGTCACAGACGGGTTGGGTTCATTCCACCCATGACACCAGCCTTATTTTTATCTTGAAACAAACAACAATAAATCAATCACTCTGCTTATGAACATCAATACTAAATTGCAACGGAACATCAGAGACAAAATATACTATGATTTTAAAAGACTTATCTCTGGAGTATAGGACTGGCATAACCCCAGGCAAAAAGTTTCACATAATTCATCATGTTAAATCTTTTAAAAGTTTTTTTAAAACATAAGATATTTAAAATATAGAGCCAACATTACACTTAATGGAGAAAACCATTATAGACTTATCTTTAAAAGTACAAACAGGCGAGGACCTATGTCATTACTATAAAAGTTGGTAAATACTTCAGAAGAGAAATGAGGTATGTTAAGAGATACTGAAAATGAAGAAAAAAATGTTTTTTAAAAAGAGACATGTATGTATGGGGAAAAAAGGGACAACTCTGCATTCAGAAAATCCAAGGAAATCAGTCACAAAGATTTCATGTGATAGGTACTGGAAAATCCAAGATAAATTCCTAAATATCAATTGCATATGCACACACAGAAACATACAACTAAAAAATGGGGTACAGGCGACGTGGACTTATGCCTCTGTCCAAACTCTTTGAATGGCACGCTCAAGCTCTGTGCAGCCCACTGCACGCAGCGGCTCAACGCAAAGGGAGAACCAATGGGGCAGCCGGCAGGGCCTCTGCGCGCCTCGCGCCTTCCACCCAGCACACCCAGCCCCCTGGGAGACCACGGCAGCACCTGAGCTCGTGGGCTGCTCCCCACTGACATCCAGCCCAGGCAGCCCTGAGCGCAGGCTTCTACCGTGTCCTTACAGGTGTGCTTCTCTGTCTAGAATGTATTTCTTAGCCTGTTCGCCTCTCAAATTCCAATGAACCCCAAAGCCTTGGCTCCAGGGCATCCCTGGACTCCTCTCTGGCCCCAGGGACAGGCTGTGCCCCACCGAGCACCGCCACAGCCACGCCTCCCCACAACTCTCACAGCCAACCCTTTGTTCCAAAGCAATCCGACCCCAGCATCTTCATCACTATCTAAACATATTAACTCTAGTTTGGAGAACTGGTAACATTTACTTTTCAGACTAGAACGAGTGTGGAGTGTGTATGATATTTGCGGGCCTAAATTTAAAAAAAAGAAGAAAGAGGCAAGCTCCTTTCTAACATGATCCATTTCCAAGTTTACACGTGTGCCCCGGGACGGCAGGATTCCTGAGGCCAGCATGGTGCTGCTGCAGTGAGGGCCCGGGCCTCTCCAACAGTCTGAAATGTGCTTCCCCGAACTTGAGCATGCAGGTGGCTTGCTTAAACTAGTTTAAAAAATGAAAGCCATGTATAAAGAATGACAACAGAATCACACGGTGATAAATTCTATAGAATACCATTTGAAACCACTGTCTAAAAATATCACTAATTGTTGATTTAAACATTTCTCTGCCTGTAAGACTTTATGCGGTTTATGAACAGGGCTGAATCCTCCCTTACTGACATCCAGGCCCTCAGGATAGAGCTCAGCACAAAGCTGGCCTTGGGGAATGCTTACTGAATTACAGCACGAGGGGACTGGCTTTGGACAACCCAGGCAGGGTCACTGATCGGGAATTTGTGGGAATGTTGTGAGTCCGGGCCCCACTCAGCTGTCCTTTCTTCCCAGACTAGTTCGGGAAGGCTGAAATAGCTGTTCAGGGTGACAGGCGAGGCAGCCCTGAGGCTGACAGCACAGAGTACTGGTAGTGGTGCCACAAGTCCTAAAGGGTCCTCGGGACAAGTGACACACAGAGACCGCTCTGCGTCGCCACCTCCTCTCTGTCCCCAGGAGACTGTGGAGGGGGTGGTTGGCAAGAGCTGCCTGACACTTCCCACCCACAACCCCACATACATGTGGGAAGAGACCTGTATCTGTCAGCCTGAGAAAGGGGAGTGAGGCCCAGCAAGCTCTGGGACTCCTGCCCGGAGCCACACGTCCTGCAGAAGCACGATGCAAAGTCTGTGTGCGAGCTGACACTCAAACGGGGACCACTTCCGTGCACACGCTGCAGGGACATGTGACCACAGAGACACTCACTCTGTGCCCATGATGACACTTCCAAAATCTTAAAAATTTATCCTGAAGAAGTAATTCAAGAAAAGTTAACACACTACTGCTAGTTTTAGGGATCACATATAAACCTATAACTCTTACTTTAACTGTTACAGATGAATGTTTGCAATGATTTGCAATGTAGTCAACTCTAGCAGGACTTAAAAAGTGGAGGAGACCTTTCTGAAACACAATTACCAGAAATCTCTCCTCTTTTTCCAGCCAGCGCTGATCTTCTTCCATCTCCTGCTGCTGTCGGATCAGTCGCTCTTCCATCAGGTGGGGTGGCAACACTTGCCCCATTCCACGAAGGTCCAGAGCTGCAGAGTCCTAGGAGTTAAAACAGCACACCCACTCTCAGAAGTCTACTTATGATGCTCTTCCTTTTTTTCTGTGCATCTTTCTAAAAATTAAGCAAAATCGTGAGAGTGGTAGAAATGGACTCTCAGGCTCTGCTTGTGGGAGCAACTTCTCTGCGAGCTGCAAGTCAGTATGTGCCAAGCACCTTTAAAAAGTATACAAGTGTTCAGCTCACAGCTCTACTTGCAGGGAATTATTCTAAAGAAATACTCCAAGATAGGTGCAAAGAATGCATCATTAGTTACAGTAAAAAGATGGAAACAATCTGGAAAATAAAATAGTAGGAGGAGGATTAAATATGATACATGTATACTATTGAATATCAAGCAGTTATTAAACATGTTTACTCCAAGGAAAAGAACATAAATAGCAGACAACTATAGATGCTCTTGGATTCAAAGAAATAACTTCCAATATTACAAGAATGGTTCTTGGTTTTACCAGGAAAATTTAGTAGAAGTTAAACAAGGTCCATAGAATGGAGGCTCTGTCTTCCTGTTTATTCCTTGGCCTCATGTAGATGGTGATTATATTAAACTCAGGGCTCTGCCTTTCAAATGAATGGGCCACTGATATCTCTCCTTTTAGTAGAGAAGATTCACAGAACCAGGAAGCATTTGAGTAAATGTAGTATCTTGATGTGAGAAATAGGTCATCATAATCTAGATTTAGAATCAAAGGCACCTTGGGCCAGGCTTCCTCAGTTAACAAACTGGAAGCCTTAGAACATCCCATTTACCTCCACACTGGACTGCCACGCCGACATCTCCTGTGGCCTGTGATTCCACGAATCTGTTTGGTCCGAAAGAGATGCCTGACCTGGGTAGATGCTGCCAGCCAGGGCTGGGATCCCATGTGAGCCAGGGTAGCCAGAGACCTGAAAATGAGTGAGGAGGCAGGGCCATGTCTGACACACGTGTCTTCTGCACAGTTCTGCCTCCCATGTGAGAGGTCACCACAAGATCACAGAAAACACCACAGTGGGGAATTGGCTCCCCAAGAGGTCCGTCCGCATCCTACTCCCAAACCTGTGAATATGGTCCCTTACGTGGCAGGCACTGGCTACAGGGTTATATTAGAAATCTGGATGTGGAGAGACTATCCTCGGGTATCTGAGTGGACTCCACGTGACCAGAAAGGTCAGAGGCACAACACTGCTGCCCTTGCAGGTAGAGGAGGGGTCATAAGCCGAGGAATGTGGGAGACCTCCGGAAGCTGCTAAGGCAAGGAAACAGACTCTCAACTAACGCCTCAAGAAAGGCAATCAGTTACGGCTGCATTAGACAACTACACAAATGCACATGAGAAAATTGGACGTCACTTACTCTGGAATTTTACACTTACTCCGGTGCTAAGAGCAGGTCACCCTTGGATGCAAAAGCAACAGAGGCCACAGACATGGCGAAGCAAGGCAGGGCTCCAGAACCCCCTTTCTCCCCAACCCACTCCTGCTCCCCCAACCAAACATTCCTCGCAGATGCGTGTCCACTAAGGAACTAGGGCTGATGGCAGAGAGGCCATGCCTTCGTGGACTAATGATGACTGAGACACAGAAGACCTGCAGCTGGACACAGACAAACGCTTCAGGGCAGAAGTAAAGTAAGAGTTTCTTCACCTGGTGCCCTTCCTCAGTCAGGAGAGCACATGGAATCAGTATTTGCTTCCATGACTCATGAGGCTAGCACTGGATGGCCAGGGCTGTCAGTTAATTTTTTAATGAGGTAAAGCACAGCCAGATCTACATTTCCAAATATTAACACACCCTTCAATGGAGATTTTGTGCTTTTGTTAGGACTCTAGCCACTGATTAATACTAAAATTCCACACTGACAATAAGTAAGTAACTTTCAAATAAGATGTAGAGATAGTTTTTAGTTTCCTTGAATGCAAATATTTTAGTAATAATTCTACTACACATAAAATGCAGTTTCACTGTTTTTGGTCAGGAGGGATATACTGCTAGAGGACATGCAGGAATTTCACAACTAAGATTTCAAATAACCTACAATAGTTTTCTATAAAACACCAAGCATGTGAAAGGATCAGATGAGCGTTTTAGGCTAAAAAGGAACATGAAATAACACCAGGAAATGTCCTGTAGCTGTTCTTGTTTACAAGATAAAGGAACTTGAGGCTGAGTGAGGTTAATCATTCGTTTCATGAGAAAAGAAAAAAAGAATGTTTTCATTCATTCACTGACCCCTTGCTCTGTGCCACACACTGTTCTAGGCACTTAAAGGAGACATAAGTCCCTGCCCTCAGGGGCTTCCACTCTAGGGGACAGACTTTTAATAATAATAAACACATTCCAGAACCCTAAGCCACAGAAGTGCTGTGCACGACCATGCCCCAGCCACTGGGCTGCAACCCGCAGAGGCCTGCCAGGACCCTCACCATGTTCACTGTCTTACTATCAGGCACTGTCATGTTTTCTCTGAACCATTCTGGAACCACACACTGCTACTCAACTCTGACTTCCTTACTGGCCAGGCACAGATGCTGGGCTGCCCCAGGGCCCTCCGCTATCAGCCAGGGCAGTGGCACATGTGGGTCTTCTTTCCTTAGCCTCACACCCCTCCAGCTGTCCTGACCACAGTCCTGCATCAGAGTTCTGGATCCTTCATGCCACATAATGAGCCACAGTATGAGGGGATCAGCAATCCAGACGTGTGGTGGCAGAGGGGCCCTGTGAGCACCTCCCACCATGGGAAGGGAGCCCACACTCATCTCCATGCTCCCAGTGCCTAGAACAGTGCTGGGCAGAGGGGCTGGATGCTTGCCAGGAGTTGGGCCAGCTTGCTATGAAGATCTGCCCTGGACAGCCCAGTGACTCGAGCCTTCCTCCAGGCAGTGGCTATCCCAGAACAGCATCCCCCACAGGGCTCACTAATGATGCCGCATTCCTGGACTCCACTTCAGAATCGGGGTCTGGGATCCGGAGATAGCGAAGCAGGGTCTCACTGATCTAAACTGCCACCAACATGTGCTTGTCTCCCCCCACCGCCAAGGACCCTAGACCAACAGTGAAGAATTTCTGTCTATACTGATCTGAGAAGCCTTAAATTAAGCCATATTTTAGTGGCACGTAAGGGACACCAACACTGCCATTTGACTCTCCATCACCTGGGGAAGGAGCAGGAAGGAGGGCGTCCCCCCCCCATATGCTGAGACCCCTGAGGAGGGCGGCAAGTGAGGGGGTCTTTGGCTTTCCTCTCCAGACCTACAGGGTTTTTGTTTTGTATTTTAGCTGTTCTCCAATTAGCCACTTTCTATTGAAGTCTGGTCATCACAACTAACCTAGTCGAGCAGCTGTGAATATCAATGGGTGGGAAGCCCAGTTATATAAAAGACATGGCTATAATAAAGCCATAACCCAGACCAATCACAAGAGACTACTTTATTTCTTGGGAATTATTTGACAAACTTTTAAAAATTATCAGAACGACATTATTGTGGATAAACCATCTATGATAGAGTCATACAATACAATACTTCTCCACATTAAAAAGGAATGAACTGCTGACACCCCCAGCAGGACGTTGGCCCCCAAGGCAGCGCACCGTGGGAGAGGCTGCGCTGGGGGCCACTGCAGGGTCCGCTGCCAGGATTTCGCAGCGGCAGAGCCTCCATCAGCTCGGACAGTGGCTGCGTCTGGGCTGCAGGCGGCTGACAGGGGGGCAGGAGGGAGCTTTCTGCAGTTAGAGGAGTGTTCTGTATTTGATGTGGGTGTGGGCGCGCTGGGGTGTGCGTCTGTCAGAACTAAGATCTGTTCATTTCACAGTTAAGTAAGTTATACCCCCAAAAGCTAATACTCTTCCCTCAACATCAGGCAAACAAAAACGACTGACTTTGCTTCTGGGCCTTTCCTTCCAAGAATGGTCTTATCTAACGTGCACAGGGTATCTGCCTGTAAGTCTAATAGTCTTTCCATGCTCACCCACATGACACTGCATCTGGTTTGTAAGGAAATTCTAAATTTTATTCTTGCCTTCCAGAAACTTCCCAGTGTAGAAGCACCTCTGCAGGGCGCACCCTGCACTTTACCAGGACAGGCAGGCATGGACCTGACAGCAGGGGGAGATGACAGCTGCTCAGCTGCTTTAAGACCGAGATACTATAGTCCCCTCTGCCTGGGGATGCCGAAACAACCGTCTCTGAGAGCTTCCTGTCACCAAATTGTACTTGTGAGTCAAGAAATAAAAAACAAGTAAGTGCACAATGTGCCTCCCCCACCCCCATATGTGCTAAAGAATAAAATACCCATCTTGTATCTGTAATGACTGGCATACCTGGTAATGATTGGTTTGTACCATGTGCTGGGGGCTGGGATAAAATCCTTCGCTGGACCTTGGACTAGGATAACCAGGTCTGCTGGGCTGTGAACAAATCAACAGAGGATTACATGAATAAGCATTCTGATTATTTTGGTAAATCTATGTTTTATTGAAAAGAACAGAAAGATATTTCTCTAAAAGGGCTTAGCTGGAAAGAATCATAAAGGGTGTCATGACATTTCAATGGGGGAAATAGTCCTCAACAGGAGATGCTGGGGCAGCAGGATAGCCACACGTGAGAAAAGGAAGTTGGATCTCATCCCCACAGAAGACACAAATAACTCCAAAAGGATCATAGATCTTAATGTAAGAGCTAAAACTATAAAATTCTGACAGGAAAATATAGGAGCAAATCTTTGTGACCTTAGGTTAGGCAATGTTAGATATGAACCAAAAGCTTGATCAACAAGGAAAAAAAAAGATTGAACTTCATCAGTATAAAAGCTTTTGTATTGCAGATGACACAGAGACCCTGAGATGACAACCCACAGAATGGAAGTATTTGCAAATCATGTATCTGATAAGAGATCATATACAGAATATATAAATTACTCTGTAATACGACAGTAAGTGACAATCTAATTAAACAGTGGCCAAAGGACTTGAGCAGACCCAAAGAAGACATACCAACTGCTAACAAGTACATGAAAAGATGCTCAGCGCCACTTGGCATCAAGGAAATGCGATCTGTGCAGTGAGCTGGAGCCTGAGAGGCTGGACCCCGGTCTGGCCTGCTGCCTATGGGCCGTGCAGCTGCAGGCAGCGGAGTGAGCCCCCCAGCTTCTATTTCCTCACCAATAAGGGGGAGCTGAACTTTGAGGAACTCTACTACCATTTCCAGCTCTAAAATTCTCATGCTGTTGATGAGACATGTGCATTCCAAGTTCACAGCCAAAGGACGCTTTAGTCTGAAGTAGAAAATAAGTCAGCAAAGCTTTCTGGACCTCAGGGACTTCACAAGGTGGAAACCCATTATTATCTGCCAAGACCAGAAAAAAAGGAAATGGACTTGGGCCCCAGCAAGCCTAGGGAAGGGAATACCTAGTTCCTGTGTCTCTTTCCCATGGTCCCACGTGGTCCATGTGTGACGAATACATGCTTTGCTCAAGTTAGGTTCTGAGTAAATCCAAGTCTCTAAGAGCAGCCTCACTGTCCCCCTGCCTGGCGTGTTTCTTACCTCAACCAGCACAACACCCATCCTGTGAGCTTCTCACACGGTGCTCCTGATTCCTCCCACCTGACACAAACCTAAGTCCTCTGCTCCCCCCTGTGGCACGTCTTCAAATTCTGAGGTGGGCTGCGGTTAACCTGGGCTTGCCCTGCTGTGGGCCTGCCAACTGAGGCTGAGAAGTGCTTCCTTATCCCATCACCTGTCACGTTTCAGTGTCCCAGATGTCATCTACTCCAAACCTACATGTGAGGATAGGTCCCCAAGGCCCCCTGAAACAGGGAAGTGGCACAGAGGGTCATCATAAGCTTTACTCTGTGCACTAGGGTGGCAATTTCCAAAGTGTGTTCCATGAAGCCCAAGGGACTACCTTTCAGGTTTGTATTTTTAAAGGTTTCATTGGAACAAATAGTTAAAAAGAGGTTATCTCTAGTCTGACAGTTGAGTGGCAGCAGTCATTTTAAAGGTATGTGTTCGTGTGTATGCACTGTAATCGTTGTACGGGAAAGGCTTCCTGGAGTCCAAGTGCAGAAGAACGCAGAGCCAAGAATCAGGACAGCAAGCAGAGCTGTCAGGTGTACAGCTAGCTGAGGGACTTGTGGCTTAAACTATGGAAGTGGCACAGAAGTAACCCAGACAGTGTGCATTCGGTGTGTCCTCTGTGTGCACTGAGCTAGTTGCTTTACATAGAATTTGATCATCTGAGACCTATGCTACCAAGTAATATGACCACCCCATCTTCTAGAGGATAAAACCGAGGCTCAGATAAGTCAGGCAATATGAATAGGCTGCAGAGAAGGCAATGGTAGAGCTGCCTGACTCCAAACTTGCTGTGCTGTGATGCTCTGTGACAAGTATACTTCTGACTCACTAAATAAAAAGGAAAGTACAACATGATCAGAGTGGCAAAACCTCTAAACAGCATCCCCCCAGGACTCAAATACTTACATGGGTGGCAAATGATAACACCCATAAGGTTCTATTTCAGAATAAAAGAAACAGATGAGAAGATGAAACCTGTGTGGTCGGCAAAGCTGCTGTACAAGGAACACCGGAAGGCAGACTTGCCACCAGCAGCCGCAGAGAACAGCTGTGCTTCTGGGCTCTGCACACACGAGCTCCACGAGGGCCGACTCTGTGCCAGACAGCAGTGTTTACTGTCAGGGCAAGTCCCCTCTCTATGTCTCAAGGGCTGCAGCGAGGATGTGGGGACAGGGCTGTCACGGAGGCTGAATAAGCTAACATATGACATGCTGAGGATGGCTTCCATGTCAGTACCCAAGGGTGTCGCCTGCTAGTAAGTACTGTGATTCAGCAGGGTCACTACATGGCCTCCTCGACACTGGAAACTGGGATTTTTAACAAAGCAAGACCAGCTTGCTGAGGAAATTTCTGGGGAAATTCTCCCAGTGAGGCGGAGACAAAGGGAAAGCTGATAAACCCTGAACCAGAGGCTCCCAGGAAGGAGGTGCCGGGCCCAAGCAGGACCTACTCCACCTCCAGATGTCTGTCTATCTTACACACGTAAAACGATGGCCAACATCTGAATGCTGAACCCAGAACCAACTCCATTTTACACGAACACAAATGATATTATGCACAGTCCATCAGAAACTAAACTTCCCAGGATAGCCAATACTGTATATATTGACGGCCAATTTTACTTTGTTACCAAGCTCTTCCCCCATTCCACCAAGCCCAATCCGACGCCTGTGGCTGTGGCTGTGGGTCGTGTGCGTCCCTGCACAGGCTCAGGAACCTGGCCGGCTCGCCGTGCGTCCTGGTGTCCTCATACCTGCTGTTCTACACAGGTGCGTGCGTGTTATTAAAAATCACTTTTATTTCTCCTGCATAGTTAGCAGTCTCCTGGCAGTATTAGTATTCTGAAATTAGTGAATTATTTTATTACCTATGTACTTTATTTCAGGATCAGTACGTGGGACATGTTACGGTACTGCTTATGTGAACAGAGTGCAGGGTCTTATCGGGGCTCAGGAACGCTGTTCTAGGCAGCACTTGCAGACATTCTATTTTCAGGGCCCCTTTACATTCTCAAAAGTTACTGAGGACTCCAAGAGCTTTTGTTTATGTAGAATGTATCTACCAGTATTAACATTATTAGAAATTAAAACAGACACTTCAAAATGACAAACTAGAACAGGTTAAAAAAAATAACAATTTTTTCAAAACAAAACAAAAAGCCAGTGAGAGAAGTGGCACCTTTCATGTTTGTCTCTCTTCCTGAGGAGTCAGACTGAATGGAAGCACTGCATCCCCGACCTGCTTCGGGACTCAGGCTGGGGTGATGTGCCACCTTGTGCAGTCTATAAGGACACCCCAGATTCACACAGCTGTGCAAGCGGGAAAGGGAGGGGTGTTTTAATAGTCTCTTGGCACTACCGTGGATGTTGTTTTTTGATACCACACCAAAACTCAACAAGTGGTAGTTTCTTCAGGGTGACTTGCAATGTGGAACCTGAGCCCACAGTGGTACCGCCACATCAAAACCATTACTCTACCTTACACTGCGGCTGAACCTTCACCCCTGTGAGGTTTGGTAAGATCCTGCACTGATCATCTGGGAAATACGGGCCACTGGGTTATGCAGAGCTGCCCAATGTAGAGACATTTCAATATATAATATGAAAAAAAAAATTGCATTTGTAATATCACCTTGAGCTCATCAGAAAGGTCTAAGAATTAGGAAGCTGTCAAGGTCACAGTGATGGATTTAACTTTTTCAGAATTTTAATTTTGCTTGAAAACTCCAATTTTACAACTGGCACAGATACTATCAGTTGTTTTCCTTGCTGAGAAAGTCTTGCTTCTTTCTTGAGAAGGTAACAACTGCAGTGTGCCTGCTGGTTGTCCTTCATGTCACACTGGTCTGCCGTGAAAATGGCCATTGGCCCAGCATGCCTGTGCCATCCAGCGGGTGCCTTCTCTGGACACGCGTACCTGCTGTAAGTCAGAAGTGCTAACACGTGCTGTTTCCTCACCCAGGACACTCTCCGTTGCTTCACTGACGACAACTTTCATCCACCTTAAGCAATTGCACCTTTCCTCACTGTGTGAGCGCTGGGGAAGAACGCAGTGACAGGAGGCAGTTGGTCGCTGCCTGACTTGTGCCCAGGTGACAGCAGCTTTATCGCGGTTATGCTGGCAACATCAGCGCAAAGAGCAACACAGTGCACGAGGCATCTGACGTCTTCACATTCTACAGAATGGGTTTTGATTCGCGGCAATCTGAAATGGTCTTGGGGGCCCCAGAGGCCCAAGGAAGGATTGTACTTTGAGGCACCCCACTGATCTAATGGGCACCTACAGGGCAAAGGCCTGCCATGCTGGCTCTCTCCAAAGATTATTACTGAGACTGTCTTTGAAAGACAATCTTTCAAAGACAGCACTTTGAAAACATCTCAGAAAAAGAGATGTAAGGATAGTTAAAAATTTAGAACTCACCTTTGTATTCCACAACATAAAAAGCCTAACCATTTGTCCATGAACCTAATACTATAGCTTTCACAACCCAGTCCAGTGGAAATTATTAAAAATACTAAAGACTGAGTTATAGAAGAATGTTTACATGGAAAAAGTTCTTTCTTTAACTCTCTAAGTTTTAGGGGTGCACCACTATTTGGTGTTCATCAGCAAAGAAGTATGGTGCCTTGCATTTTGTGACTAAATCAGGCGTGGCCAACGTATTACCTCATGTGGCCTTCACAACACCAGAGACAGGGAATAGGCACATCACTTCCCAGTCATCAGAGCCTACGCCAACAGAGCCCCTTGGCTTCTAGGCCTGAGGAATTACCTGGGCCTCCCCTTCCTGGTCCTGGATGAGTCTGCAATTGTTACTGAGTTAAGAACAGGCAAACTTGTCTGTATGAAGTGGATGGTATTAAATGCTGGGATGAGGGCTTCCCAGTTTTTATGTGGGTACTAAGGATTTGTTGTTATGTTGTTAAAACTAAGAGAGACAGAGAAATCTTCTGGTTTCATCACTAACTTGTTCAAGCGAACAGCCAGCGGCAGAAGGCGGGGCCGCCTGCTCTGGGCCTCAGCTTTCTACCTGCTGAGGAGGCTGGGCTAGGGAACACTTCACCTCTGAAATTCTGGAGAACCATGTCACGCACCTGGATTCACTTTAAATGCACGATAATATTTAGCGTTACACAGATTAAAACACTGGCCAGGAAAACAGAAGCCTTCAGGCATCGATAAAACAAGTGGTATGATATTTAAACAGTACTTTCTGCTAACAGATTAATGAACATTTTTTGAAAAGAGAAGAATTGTCAAAGTTTCTTAATATACTTTTAGCTAATCAAATACTAAATAGCAGATTAACTAGGAATTGCAAAAAACCCTGCTATCTATTTGCATTTCAGATGATCTGAAGTAGATTATTCAGGCAAGTAAGTAAGTCTGTGAAACAATCTTCCCGTCAAAGGCAAAAGGTATACAAAGAATTCCTGATCTCAGGAGAGTGTCTAGAGGCCCAGGGGGCCCCAACCCCCCAGGCACAGCCCAGCAGCTAGTAGGGACGCTCTGGCCGCCTCCCAGAGGTGGAGGATGGAAAGGGAATGGCAGGCGGGGCAGAGGAGGCAGCGGATTGGAAGAAGCAAATGCCGTGTGTCCCCAGTTCCCACACCGACAGCGCAGCCAGCAGCCAGACAAGAAAAAGGCAGGAAATGTGCACAAGGTTCAGAACCAAACCAGACCAAACCCAAAGGAACAGGGGCAGGTAGAGTTAGACTCATTTTAAAAGAAAGCAAAAAGTAAGGCATTCATGGTCTAGTTTTAATCCATCCGATGTTTGAATCTTGACTTGTCCTTAGCAAAGGCCCTGAGAACCAACAAGGAAAACCTCCCCGAGTCTGACGATGTGGAGGAGGGGAGAGGAAGAGCATTTCAAGATCACGTCTGATCCAATTGCTCATGGCTTAAAACAGCCTATAGCTGAAAAGCACACTGGGAAAACACGTGCACACGTGGGTACTAGGCAGCGCGGCAAAGAAGAGATGAGAGTTGCTGCTGTGATGATCACACTCAGAGTAACCTGGTACTGGGTCCGTCCCCCTCCCCCAGACAGCAGCTGCCTATGCCACAGACCCCAGAAGTCGGGAGGAGGGGCGCCAGGGCCAGGCTGGGGCCTTTGCTACCTTGGGTGGTGCTTCGTCTGACCCTCCGGAGTCCCAGGACACTGTGGCCTGTCTTCTGGACTCCATCCTCATCCGCTCTTCTTGCTGAGCCTTCTCTTCCTCCAGGATTGTGCTAGAGAAACAATACATTGTTCAAGGGGGGCTGACAACAGAGTGCGCACACATCAGACCCCACCCATACTTATCCACGGGCGCCGGGTGCTGACAGATGGTCCCAATAAAGCAGGGAGTAAGGACCAGGTTTCTAAACCTCTCACAAATGACTCTAGCTTGGTCCTAACGGTCAGACCATCCTCGGCCCAGCCACTGGTAAGAAGAAGACAGCTGGTTAAGACAAGGAGAAGCTGTGGAAAACCAGAGGCGAGCCAAGATGGAATGCTTGTGTGCTAAGTTAATTTTGAGCAGAACAGAATCACCCTGAGTTCCAAGCACAGACGTGTTCACATGAACACAGGCCCCCATGCTGTGACCACATCAGCACATGTGACAAACTACCAACTGGACCAATAGACTGCTCACTGTGATCTTCCTACTAACTTTCAGCTTAACCAGTAACTTTACTCTTACCAGGTACACAGGAAATATGCAACAGTATTTACCAGTGCTTCTGAAAATCCTGGTTGCTTTACCCTGGCAACACCGGAGCTGGTAACCCCGCTACTTACCACTGCCTGTCCACTCAGAGTCTATCTGCCGTCCCACATACTCCCGCGGCCGCCGCTCCTCGGGGCCTGCTATGCGGCTTTAGTCCGGGCCGTCTGCCATCACACCAGCGGCCCAGAAGGCAGCCAGTGGCCCCCTTGCTATAACTTCCTGTTCCACACAGAGTCCCTGGGGCCCAGTGGGAACCCTCGTCCTCACCGAGGCAAGCGGCTCTTTCCTACATGCCTCCAGCTCCGGAGTTCTAATAATGCAGCTCATTCAGTTTCCAGCCTCCTAAGAGAGTGCAGCAAATACCCACCCAGAATTACTCATGAAAGGGTGAGGTCAGCCGCTCCAGACCTCTTCTAATGTGGGAAGACATTCCTGCCTGACTGGAGGCTGGCGCGTGCTGGTTCTCACACAACCTAACTCACGCGATCACCTTCCAATCAAGAGACAGACAGACAGGAGTCATCTCATAAGTGCCCTGAGTCAGCAAACCATTACTATAGATGGAAGGGCTTTTTTTTTCTAAAGGAAAGGGAATGTTTTCCTCAATGGTCATATCAGCACTTCAGAGAAAAGTTTTAGTCAGAAGATTCCACCCCGCCTCTAAGTGTGATTTTGGTCTTCTTCTTCCTCCAGCTGGTGACCGTGGGTGAGGAAACGACATGCAACTTTAATGATACTTCAGGATTCAGGGTCGCGCTCCAGACTGGCCAGGTGCACGCTGGTCAGCCCCGCTGGGAACTGGGCCCAGGTCAGACCACTACGCCCTCGTCAAAGTGCACCCGGAACATCTGCTTGCTTGCGGTTCGCTCCCGCGGGCTGCTCCCTGGCGACCCATCCTCGCACCCCTGCAGTCAGTACAGGTCCTGGATCACAGGGGGCCTGTGCCTTCCATGGGGAGGGCTACGGGCCCCTTCCTCTGAGAGGGCCGCCGGGAGCAGTCAGCTGAGACCAGGGGCCTCAGAGTGGAGCCAACTCTGGTGAGTTGTTCAGTGCCCTGTTCTCAATTACCTGACCTTCAAAAGAAATAGCAAATAGCAGACCCTGAATCAGAATTTCTAAAACTGAAAAGCCCATAAAAATCAAGAAAAATCACAAGAGTCTGTCCTTTTTTCCAAGTTCTTCACATAATTGAAATACAAGGAGCTATGAGAAGGCCAAGAGTCCCCTTAAGGCAATTTACCTCACACGGGTTGATTATGAAATGGACCACCCTGATTTTAGAGTGACCATTCCCCACAAAAACCTCCCCACGGGTCCTGTGAGATCCTTTGCCACAAGGAGACCCTGCCAGGCTGTCCGTCCTGACTCTTCCACCCACCCACTCACTTTCCCCTATTCTCTGACCTACTGAATTCACTGTCTGAACCCTTCATTACAAACTTCCCATGTGTGCTATCTGCCTGCTCTTGGGGATTTAAACCGGAAGCTTCCCATGGCTGTCAGCCTGGATGCGGTTTCTCTTGCCAGCTGTAGAGCGTTTGCGCACGGTAGGCACAGCAGTGTCTCCAACTGAGCAAGCCACTCTTGTGCCTCAAGGAATGCGGTGATAACCAGGGCCTTCCAATCTCAGGACTGCATTCTCATACCAAAAACAGCATGTCAAGATGCTTCTGAGAAACCATGACTTGTCAAGAACATAACTAACTCATAAAGTACCTGTTTTTACAGCAGGAAGACTGTTCTGCAGAAGGATAAAGATTACATACAGAAACATTTCTGAACTTCTCTTTTAACAGCTGCTGAAGAACCCAGAGCAATGAGCTAGAATGTGCAGTGTGTCAAGGAGGTCAAATTTAAACATATTTTCCCAAACTACAAATATTTTTAGTAGCAATACATTCCATCTGAAAGCTCTGCCTGCCTGACGTGAGCTGGCAAGGAGCCCTCATGTTTTTCCTGGGAGGGTGGTTCCTAAGTCTGCAACTTGCAAATAGACGAACAATAAAAGCTAAGACTTTTCACTTAACAAACACTGGAGTATGTGATTATCATGTCTTTGTACACGAGTCCCACACAGGAGAGAACTGTGAGGAGGGGGAAGGAGTGCTTTATTTTATGTTAGTTTTCTACCTCCTCACTTTTAACAGAAAAAGCCATGAAAAGAAGTGAGCTCGGAGGGTTGCTCTGCGCTGTTATCTCGTGGTCCGCAGCACCCTGTGAACTCGGTCCCCTGGCCTCTATGCACTGGGAAGGGGAAGCCTTAGGACATTTCTGCTTTGGAGTGACAGAATGTGATTTCATGTCCGAGGTATTTCATGGAAAGCAAGAAAGTGGTCTGATTCCTCGTTTTCAGTACTGAGCTAAGGTACAAAAATAATCTCCAACACAGACAAATTTTCAAGTGGAAAAGGGCAACCAGTCTTGGGAGGCTGATAATCAAGCCGTTCAAGCTGCCCCAGAAGTAAGGGCAACAGCTCTGAGCCCCTCCGCTGAGCTCTGGGCCGCGGCAGCCCTGCCTTCGCCGCCTCGCTTCCACATCGTGAAATGAGAACACTACGGTGTGTCTGGCCCACTGTCAGGACGTAGAGAAAGCATCTTAAAAAGCCAGTAAAACTTTAAAGTATATCTTAGCTCTGTATGTTTACCTGCCTTAAATACTACTAGGACAGAAGTGAGGGTTTCTTTTTAATTTACTTCATTTCTGCTGTATCTTTCCTGAGAGTGATTATACTACTATTCTCTACAAAACATTTCTTCTTTTGAGAAGTACTCTGAGTAACTTTTTCTTTAACAATTGGAGTTTGACCACCTGAACATAATACTTTTACAATAACATCATAAAATTTGCTTTGGACATGAAATCAGTCTGGGTTCATAGCTTCTTAAGCTAATCTGGAAAATACCCAGAGAAAGAGCAGTAAGAAACTGGAAGAGGAGCCCAGAGGGAATAGGCTTGTTTTGGCAAGTTCATGGGAATACCAGTTTTTGAAACATGATCCCTCATAATTACCCAAAAGTGCCTCACCACAGAAGAATGGAATTGATATTTTAGTAACAACAAAAAACCCTGGTATCTTTGCAGAAAACAAGTCTAGTGACTTGATATGGTGCTGGGGATGGTCCATGTGTAACTGTCTGACCTGGTGTCTGGATGCCACAACCAGGGTTAAAGGGGGCGCCTCTGTTCTTCCTCTCTTGTAACCTGGTGCCACAGACTGGACATCTAGTTTCTTCAACACAACACAACCACATTTGTCTTTTGACTTATTATGTATCTCAAACTGCAGGAAATAATACGATTTGCTTAGTTGTGGCATTACTCGTCTCCAAATTATACAAAAAGTGACTTCCACTAAAACCGTACTTTAAAACTGGTGATCTCTTTCTCTTTCTGGCAAGTCGGAGTAGCTACTATTTGACCAGCCCTCCTGCAGAAAGAAACTATGGACGATGGACGTAAGAAACACCGTGGTAGCACAGGGGTGACCTACAGCAGCCATGTTCTGGGGGGGGCTGACCTGGAGGGAGGGAACAGCACAGGGGGGTCCCCACTCTTTAATGGCCGTTTGCCAGAGAGCAGGCCCCAGTCTTACTGGTTTGAAGAACCAGACGACTGAGGAAAGTGGGGTGTGGGGGAGGCCCAAGGGGAGTGCTAAGGAGGGTGTATCTCAAATCCTATCAACTCTGCCTAAATCTCCAGCTGACCAGAACCACATGCACAGAAGGGCAGCCTCCACACACCCAGCTCAGGCTGGCGGAAGTGAGTTAAGCCTGGAGCTACGACCCTCAGCATGGACGGAGTGTGCAATTTGGGACCAGGGAAGTTAAATGCCTGCTACAACCAACAGGCCGGCTGACCGCCGGCTGACTACCCTTCAGAGGAATACAGTCTAACTCAGAGTTTCTGCAACATAACAGTCACAGTGTCCAGGACATATTCTAAAATTACTCAATACACAAGTAAACATGAAAATGTGACCCGTTCTCAAGAGGAAAAAATAATCTAAAGGAGGCCAGCTCGAAATATGACTCAGAAGGCAGAATTAGCAAACAAAAACTTTAAAAAGCTATTATATTCAAGGACATGAAAGATAATTTGTTCATAATTAGTGAAAAGATAGGAAATGTCAACAGAGAAATAGAAACTATAAAAAAGAGCCAAATGAAAATTCTATAATGAAAAACATAATATCTGAAATAAAATCCCCATAGGACAGGACGATCAGTAAGACACAGATGCCAGAAGAGTCAGGGTACTTGAAGATAAATCATAAAAAATTATCCAATCTGAAGGATTTAAGAGAAAAAGGGTTGAGGAAAAAAGAGAAAGAGAACAGAGCCTCTGTGATCGGAAGGACACTCTCAAAAGGCTTAGCACGCCTGGAAGTGGGGTTTCCTAAGACAAAATTGAGCAGAAAAGTATCTGAGGAAGTAACGGCCAAAGACACACACTTACAGATTCAAGAGGTTCAGTGAGCCTCAAGCTGAATGAATACAAAGAAGGCTGCACCCAAGTACATCCTATTTAAAGTGCTGAAATCAAAAAATAAAGAGAAAATTGTGGAAGCAGCCAGGAGAAAAATGACATGTTACATCAGACGAAAAATAATTTGAAAGGCCAGAAACTTCTCATTAAAACAAGAGGTCAGAGGACAGGGGAAGAACAGCTTTAAAGTGCTGTCAATTCAGAATTCTATATCCAGTGAGCTTAAGTTCAGTTCATGTTCAGATGAAAAAAAGTAGAGGAATTCACCACCCACAGACCTAGGCCACAAGACATGCTAAGTTCTCCACACAGATGGGAACCAAGGGAAAGAAAGAGCTTCAGGAAAGAAAGAAGAGCCCTGTTTGGGTTAAACCTAAAATATTTTTTACCCTCACTTTCCTTAAAATACTATTTAAATATAAAATATTACCTTATTTTGCGAGGTTACTAACATACATGAATGCAGTATGTATGACATCCAGAACGTAAAGGACCGAGGTGCTGGTAAACAGACCATGTTTTGCATGGTTGCAAGGTTTCTACATTTTAAGTAAAGTACAATCATTAACTCTAAGTAGACTATGAAAACTTAAAGACTGTATATTGTAATCCCTAGAACAGGCACTAAAAATATAATGTAAAAGTATTGCTAAAATGAAAATTTGGGGGTTGAGAAAAAGGTGTAGATCAGCTGGGGCTTCAAAGCCCGAGACCCTCTTAGCCAAGAACTAACAAACGAACTGAACCCAGCGGCCTCTGCTTCTCCCCCGCCTTGGCCATAGGTGCACGTGCTGATCTGCAGCAGGTGTGCAGCCAGTGTTGCTCCATTTGTTTCTGGCGTCCCTCCATCCAGCTACGTTTCCCTCTGTGGACGGAAGTGGAGGAGGAGCCCCGGGGCCAGCAGTCCTTCCCTGCCCGGAGAGGACGATGCCCGCTCTACTCTTCCTTGGGTCTCTAGGGATGATACCCCTGGACAGCACATTCAGGGAAGGAGGCTCGAGCGTAACTAGAGAGAAAACCAAATGATGGCAAAGACAGAACGGAAGGGAGGTTCCAGGGGCAGCTACTGCGTTAAGTCTGAGGGGTTCACGGTGGGTTCTAAGGGTGGGGTTCAGCCTATAAACAGTAAGTAGATGGGTCACGACTGAAATGTGGGCTTCATCTAATCAGAGGTCTCTCCTTACAAGTAAGACAAGTGAGGGGTGGTGAACAGAGCACGGGGACACAGCGAGGGAGGGGGCCACACCGCGGTAAACAGACGAGCTGGAGAGGGGCCAGGATCGGGGGTCGGCCCTCTGCTGGCTGCACAGCCCTGGACAAGCCAGAGGGCCACACTGACCTCAGGCTCCTTAAGTGACAGGCACTAGTTACTCACCCTCAAGAACTCCAGTGAGGTGAAACAAGGCACTGCGCGTGAGAATGGCCACAAAGCCACCCAGGCAAGTGTACAAGGCTGGCTTTTATGAAATGCTAGTTTATCCACACCACACAAAACCAAATTCTGGGGGTGTAATGATAAAAGAGATGCACATGGTAAAGCTCTGAACATCTGTGTGTGGGTGGCAACCAATGAAGGTTAAGAATTACCCTTAGAAAAGCAACAGTGGACATAATTTTCAGTGGAAACAGTTTAAACTTTACATTAAGTTCCTATTAAATTTAGATTTACTATTTACTTTTTATTACTGGAAAGGCTAAGGACCCCAAAGAAACAAAACAAACCCTTGAAGTTCAGATGCAGTGACATTTTAAGACATACACAGAGATAGCTGAGAAAGAGATCACTCCCCTAGATCATGTGTACATCCAACAGGACAGCAGCGAGAAGGAAAACACTGGGACGAAGACGGGGAGGGATGCAGACACCACATCGGAAAGGAATTCTGGAAGCAAATACAACACAACTGTACAAAACACAGTGAGGAAGCACAAGTGACTCAGGGTCACTGATCAAACCTAAAGCTTTTAACCTCAGAGTTCACATTTTCAGATAAATGAAGAACCAAAAAAGATTTTAAAAACTTGCAAAGATGCTGTTCACAGATAAAAAAAATTTTTAAACATGCTCCATGTTTCCATAGAACATTTATAAAATGTCAAAAAGATGTGCTCTGTATTTTGGTATCTGGATAATAATAGGTAACACATTTAAATTCAAATAATTGTTGTTTTTTTTTCAATGTGACTGATACCTTTCCTCTACCCTAAGATCCCCAGGTCCTTCTGGGTCTGCAGGAAAAGCTGTGTCGTCACCCCTCCTCCTAAAGCAGCCATTACGGTGCGTGCCTACCACGAGCCACGATGACTGGAAGTGTTTGAGATGATCTCATTTAATCCTGAACACTGGAATGTAGGTAGTATTTGTGATCCCACTCTTACAGGGAGGCTAAGCCACTTACCCAAGGCCACACAGTCTTTTAAAGCTTCCTTCTGAGCTCTGATCTTTGTAACACAGAATAACTCTAAACACCAGGCTACATGTCTCCAAACTGATGTGTGTTCTGTGCCTGTGCTTATGTAGGCCCCCCACCCCCGCCAATTTACTCTAAAGATATTGCCGGCTAGCTTGAATGGCAGCCTCACAGATCAACTAAGTACAGTTTGTGCCCTGAGATGCTTTATAACTTCATTTGGATATGATACTGAGATGCAGTGAGAAAAAAATTTGTGGTTACAGCCCCTCCAAGCTAGGTTAGAGTCCTGACCAACAGGTCTCTTAAAGGCCAGCTTTGTATGATCCAGTTGAGCAAACATGATACTATCAAGTTAAAATAACACACAAACTACATCCCCATTCACTGCTCTCCAACAAGACCCAAGCTGAAGACGAGGCCACGGCTCACACGCACAGCACGAGCCCATGTCAGGTGACTACAGGCTCCAGCCCACACAACCTCCATGCACAGCCTATCTACTGCCTCAGTCACGCCTAGAGAGACTCAGACTCACTGAAAATGTCCCAAACTGTTCTCCATTTCATCTGGGATTCCAGAGGGCCACAGACAAAAGGCAACACACTCAAGTATGACAATGAAACACAATGAATAAGACAGATGTTTTGAAGCTACCCCACTGGAACGTGTCACCCTTCAAGGTCTGTGGGTAGGGACATCTGTGCACAAGCCAGCAATGCTGCCATTCTTCTTGGGGACTTTCTTGGGTTGATGCTCAAACAAATGTTAAGAAATCCAGCTGCAGGAATTCCTTGTAATGGAATGTATGGTTTCTTTTCTTTCTTTTCTTGTTTCCTTTTTAACTACACAATATTAACAACTTGCTCACCAGTCATATCATGAGATAGGAACTCTGAGCGACTTCTAACCAGATCAAGGTGTAGACTGTGATGGCCCACAGCCCAGCCCTGGGCTCAAGTGCACTCACCCTGAATCCCAGCTTTGTGACCTCGGGTCAGCTGCCAACCTCGTCATTTGTAAACTCATGATGACAACACTATCTATCCTTCCAAAGACTGTGAGGATTCCGGGGAAATGTGTGAAAGCTCATGGCACAATGCCTGGCAGTAGGAAGTGCTCAGTAGCGGTGGCTTTTAATTGTAACTAGCAAGGTTAACCGCAAAACATGGAGACTTGCTATCAACAAACATGCTACTGGCTCTCAGGTCTTCCTAACAAGCGTGGTGATGGAAGATCAACTCCAAACCAGGGATTGCATTTCAACGTGATATGTACTAGGCAAGTGTGCTTTCGCAAAGAAAAGTTCAGGTGAGTTGTTTACATACCGCTTATATTCTTTTGTCTAATTTTCATATGTGAAAATGGTGAGCTTAGAAATGAGAAGTAATTTCCAAAGGTTTAAAAAGACTATGGTTGGAGCAACTGGAGTTTTCACTCCCTGCTGGCAGCACCATATTCACACATCCGCTCTGGAAAGCTGTTCCATCAGCTGACACTGCGCTGGGCGTGCCCGCCGGCACTTGGATATGCACCCAAATGGAATTCTTGTTCATGTGCTCATCAAAAGGCACTTGCTTATTATGCTCACACAGCAACAGTCCTGATAGCTCCAAACTGTGCAGTACCCAGAGTTCCACCAGCATAAACTATGGCATATCACAAATGAGCACTGTGCAGCAGTGAGAATGCGGCATGACTACCTGTACAATCTGAATGATCTGAAATTGAATGTTGAGCAAAGTAAGCCATAGATGAAAAGGTACATACTGAATGATACCACTTACATAAAGCTCAGAAATAGGCAGAGGCCATCTACCATTGGTGGTTACCCTGGGAGGGCACAGAGCCAACTGGGAAGGGGCATCTGGGGCTTCTGGGGTGACGGCAGTGCTGTTTTCTCTTTCTGGATACTGGTTACATGGGTGGGTCCAACTTACGAAAAGCCAGGGAGTTTGTGCTTCTTGGCATGTTCATACAGTCACATCCTTGTGCACCAATAGTTAAAAAACAAAATTTATGGCACAAAACTTTAAACTGATCATTTTTGTTTGTTTGTTTAGTGCCCTTATTTGTCAAAAAAGGATTTAAGAAACTTAAAAATTTCCATAAGCTTAAATAAAACTGAATCTTTTTTTATAGTGGCACAAATACCTTAGTCAAGCAGAGTACTGCTAGGAAACAGTATTTCTGAACATAAACTCTAAAAGAGCAAAAATACTAAAGCTGTTTATTGTAAATTCCTTGGCAAAGTATCTACCAAAGAACTGAATTAACCAGGGATTAAATGATTTTTTCACTCAGAAACTACTTAGTGCACTCTTACAGCTTGGCAGTCCTACAGTCCAAAAATGCCAGGGTACACATTATGCGCCTTCTGATTACAGACTGCTGTGAAGTATTCCCAGTGAGGACTATTCACACTTGATGAAACGCCACCTACAGGTTAGTCTCCTTCTAGTTCTGAAAGAATTCACATCTATGAATAAGAAAACAGGATATAAGGAGGACAGACTCTGAGTCAAAG
Source organism: Manis pentadactyla (assembly GCF_030020395.1). Taxonomy (NCBI): domain Eukaryota; kingdom Metazoa; phylum Chordata; class Mammalia; order Pholidota; family Manidae; genus Manis; species Manis pentadactyla. The sequence continues at coordinate 2,806,717 of NC_080021.1, forward strand.
AAATCAACCGACAAAAGTATGATCCAAGTATTATATGACTCTGCCTAACAAGATTCATCCTGAAAACCACTTTTCCCAACTTATAATACAGTAAAAGACAAATACATAGCCCAAAGATGAGGAGAATCCCACAGTAAATTGAGTCCATTTGCAGTTTTTTTTTTAAGGTAGACAAGGAGAATGGGCTTTGGGAAACATTCTTAACTGCTCTGGGATAATGGCTATTTAAAAATGTGTTACTTTGTTAAAATCTTGGATGTAATAAAAATTTTGTAAAAACTAGATAATTAACCTAGTTATTGTGTTGCACTGTTACATACAAGCTATTACATTATAAGGTTAAATTTTATTGGCCTAGTTTGTAGTCATATTACACATGTTCAGAATGCAAAGTTAAACTCTATTTCTGACTAAAACAGAGCAATACAGAATAAATTAATACTCAATGACCTGTGTTAAATGTGCACAAGAAGATACCCATAAATTATAGTATGGGTACATTACATTTATATGTATATATGTGTGTGTGTGTATAAATAATTATATTTAGTTATAAAAATTCATTTAGGGTCATTTTTGGAGCTAAATGACCTTAATGAAACAGTTCTTAAACTAACTTCCACATGAACTTATAATAAGAGCTAAGCAGTGACTTCCACAGCTGTCTGATCCCGTGCTGGGTCCGGCTCCTGGCCTGGAGGTGCGGCCGCACAGAGCTGAGTATGACGACCCCTGTCCTCAAGGAGCCTCAGTCTAGTAGGGAGGAGACATACTAGACTGTGAGCTCCTCGAGGGCAGGAGAAGTGTCTTGGTCATCTTGCCCCAGGGACCAACACCAGGCTCAGCCGCTGTGGTGCTCACAGCTCTGGGGACTCAGGGGCACACACGCAGCCATCTGGGAAGCGTAGGGTGGGCACTACAGGGACAGAGAGCTCTGGGACCTAAGGGTGGAGGAGAGCCAGCTGCGAAACCATGGATGGCCAGCTCGTGGTGAAGCTCAGAAAGATGGAAGGATGCCAACAAGTGGGGAAGGAGGCACTCCGGCCAGAAGGTGGGCTTAGTTTGGCCCTGGTGTGAGGGACGGGCGGGAAGATACTGTCAGGCCATAGTGCAAGGAGTCTTCGGTGCCACTCTGGAAGCCTCTACCAAACACGGGCCTAACAGGAACCCACCAGAAGTTGTTTGGAACAAGGGTGTTCTTCTCCCATAATGATGCTTCAGGAGCCTGTCTAACGAGTAGGACCAACAGACAGGAAGAGTCAGGGTGCAGGAGCAGGGGAGGGAGTGCCCCAGCTGGTCAGCTGGGGGGGTGGGCAAAGAGTTACTGATGATCCCAAGATGAAGATGAAGATAATGGTACCACTGAGGCCTACGGATGGTGAGTGGCAAGAGCTGGCCGAGAGAAGATAACAGACTCGCTGTAGGATGAACATGATGTCCAGTGGCAATTCCGATCGCAGGTTCGGGACGCGTGAGAAAAGCGCAGGATGGAAGCTCAAGACAGACAGACGTGAGAGGTTCAGATAGTCCAGAAGGGGAACAGAGGCAAGGAGGCAGCTGGGAACAGAAATGTGGCCCACACTCACAGTAACGTCAGAGGAATAGCAGGTGAGCGGGAGAGCTGTCAGGGCGCGGGCGGGTGGCGGTATCAGAGAGGGGAGAAATTTCAAGAACAGAACCTCAAATTCTGAGGAAAGATAAAAGAGGAACAAAAAAAATTCATGAAATTAAGCTTGTTCAAAATCCTGCTCTAACAGTGAGAGCACATATAACTAGGTCGTGTAAAAATTAAGACCCTGGAGGTTTTTAGCTTGAAGACAGCTGTCTACGAATACTTGGAGGCCTCTCATTTGAAAGGCAGAGCAGAGCTGCCGTGCGGCTCTAGCAAGTGGAGCCCAGCCCTGGGGGAGCAGCAGGGCCCTGGAAGAGCCCGCGCTAGAGGTGCTCTCGCTGGAGGGTGGCTACCTGCCGACGCCTCCCCCTCCACAGGACTTCCCACTCTGGGGGCAGGTCTGTGCTTTGTTCACTGTGGAATCCCTAGTTAGAGCAACGTGGGCACTTAGCAGACAGCTGTTAACTGGACGCGTCTCTTATGTCTGTACCCACTCTCTCTGATTCTTCCTTGTCGGGAAACCTGTCCAGCAGGTGAGCTGCGTGAGGGTGAAGTGAGGCTAGAGTGGCTGAGGGGGGTCCCGCCCTGGGGTACAAGCCTGGGCTACACGAGCAGTGAGGGTCTGTTAAGATCCTGATACCTGATAATTTTATGAAAAAAGACTACAATACAGGAAATTAAAAAATAACCTCACAAGCAGGGAAACCCCCAAAATATGAGAACAGGTAATACAGCATACATTACCCCATGGCGTTGGCCAGTTGGTTGGTTATAAAATGAATCTCCCCATGCATATGTATTATATTACAATATCTTGAGTCCAATTCAATACAACAACTGTTCACTGAGCACTTACTAGGTACCTGATCCTAGGCTCTGCACAGAAGTAAGACAGACACAGCAGGGCCCACCAAGCTCTGGGTCTGGCTGGGGGCACATAAGCAGACGAGAAACTCGGCAGGGCTGCCTCTGGGCTGACCTTCTGAGGGGCTCAGCAAACCAAGTCCCTGTGTGTTCCATCCAGAGAACTGGGAGCCACTATAAGTTTGGGTCTGCCAGTACCTGGGACAAAATGATAGCTGAGCGGCAGTGTGGATATTCTAACTATAATAACAGAAGTGTTGAAAAGGTGTCCGGGAAGTGGCTCTCTCTTTGGGGGTAGGGTTGATTAGGGGAGTTTCCTGAAGGAGGTGAAATCTGAGCTGGATTCTGAAGGCTGAGTGGGAGCTTATCAGTTGGCAGAGTGGGGAAAGCATTTCTGGGAAAGAAAAAGGCAGGTGGAACGGCAGTGAGCCAGGCTGGGAGAATCATAGGCAGACAGGTGTTGCTGGAGTGGAAGCACCAGGGAGATGAAGGGGGGCTGGGAAGCGGCTGGAGAGGAGGGAGGGATGAAGCCACTGATGCATCTTTACCTTGTAAGCCATGCCAAGTCAGTTAGAAGTTAGGGGAGAGAGATTTGATGACAATTTGAAGTTTATTAAGATGTTACAATATAGTCTACTTAAGACTCTAGTAAGATATAAATAAATACAAATCAATTGCACGTCTTTATGTTGCGCAGGAGTAGGTTAGCCTTAGATGTACTGATAAATGACCTCGAAACGCTATTTCTGCAAGGGAGGAGAAGCAGCACAAGCCTGCCCCAGCCCCGGGCCCTCTCTCCCTCCACTCCTACCTGAGCTGAGCTTTGAGCTCAGTGAACCGGGGCCGCCTGCTGGGGTCATAGGCCCAGCATTTCGTCATAAGGCTGTAGAGGGTAGGAGGGCAATTTGGAGGCATTGGTAATCTTTCCCCATTCTCAATTCGACCGATCACATCATTGTTCTTCACTCCTTGAAAAGGCTTCACACCATGCATCAGTATCTCCCACATACATACACCTGTGAAGTGGGAATGAAAACATCACAGTGAACTCGGCAGGAAGAGGGTGACCCCATGTCTCAGGAATCCCTACACAGCCGGCACAAGGCCGCCAGCTGTGCGATTTTGGTAAATCTGCTAAATAAAGCAGCATTCGATTAACTGTTATAAAATAAAAACAGCAAAACTAATTTTAAAAACTACTTATATGATGCCAATAATGAAACACTGAATTATTACCAAGAAAAAAACCATAATTTTTCTAAGAAATGTATTTCTCTAAAAATCCTACATTAGAAAATGGCCCACTAGCTACAGTGGTAACTCATGACTTAATGAACCAGTACAAAAAGAGCTGAATGAATTTTAGACCCCACCACCACCCACTTCAGTCCAAACTGCTTATGAGTACAGCAACTGACCTAGGGCCTCACAAAGAAAATCCTAAAATTTAAGTCTTACACTTTTAGAATACTCAGATTCCTTTACAGATGTCCCTTAAAGAAGTTGGCTCATCCTTGCTGAGGGGGCCCAATGGCATTATTTTCTGTTGTATCCACTGTTTTGGGCTTCTCTGGGTAGCAGCAATCCTGCCCACAAACTCCACGATGAACCTCACAAACCTTTCTCCTGCTCTGCCCCTGGAAATCACAAGCTTCTCAGTCTCTTCTGAATGACACTTTAAAATAAACAAGCACACAAAACCTGCAGTGGAGAATGACAAGAGGACCGAGAAGGTGGGCCAGCACAGATGGTGCATGGTTCCCTCCTAGGTGCTTCTGACCACCACTTGGCACTCTGTCTGCTCTGGAGGTCCTGCCGCACCCTCAACATGCCACAAATGTACCTTAGCTTGTGTTAGAATTCTCTATATGTAATGCCATTTTCTTTTCCCCTTCACAAGCTCTCTTTTTAAGTACGTTTGTGAGTTTCTCTATAACACCCTTCCTGCATCTCCCATTCCCCCCTCCCGTTGTACAGGGGCACCGTGCAGGCAGAGCCTTGGGGAGAGGCACTAGACTTGATTTTGTCTCTTCAGTACCTATCACAGTATGTGCCTCAAAGGGGGCAAGGCATATTATCACATTAACGTGAATTAGATTCTGAAATTAGCCACAGTCACCTGATTTCAAAGTAAAGTGTGCATGACAGAAATAATGCCATAGTCCTGCTCTTCTCACCAGAAATTATAACATTATTAATAATGACCCCAGGCATCTTCTCTTGAGACCTACTATGTCTCTGGCACCCTTCCTTGAAATTTACATATATTATTCTTAATCTTCTCACCTTACATTTCTTCCAATAATGTGTAAAATCTAAGATGCCACTGATTATAAGATACGCCATTATTTTATATGACCAAAACGAGGAAAATGCTGCAAACTAAATTATGATATGATCCTTTGTTACCTCTTAGAATTACTTTATTCTTACTAAAGAGCTCTTTTAAACTCATTCAGACAAGAAAGTAACACCAATATTAACAAAACAAAGTCCACATGAGAGTAAGGTGACCCCATAAAACACGCTGTCAACTGACACCGACTGTAAGATGCCAGGCTTATGACACACTGCAGTCCCAGATATGTGAAAATGTGAAAAAAACAGGCATCTTAGAACCTTTGAAATATGGAACTTCCTTGAGGGGATCGATGGCTTGGCGCTGAGGGTCACACAGCGAGTAAGTGAGGTCCTGGGGTTTGAAGCCATGTCATTTGGACTCAGAGCCTTTTCCAGTTATGTCGCGCTACTTCCTATTTTACTGAGAAGTTCCTTCCTTTACTAAGTACCAGTCAGGGCACTAAATGAGTATTAAAAATCAACGGCAAGTAAGCAGAAGGAAGGAAAGAGCACATATTTGCTGCACATAAAGGTATTTATATTACAGAAAAAAGGCACATAAACTTAATGGGGCATCTCCTCTGAAGGCATTTAAAATCTAGCAGAGAAAACACCCACACAAGACTATTCGTTCACAAGGTCCCACGTGAGTGTCACGGCAGAGCGAGAAAGTGCAGGGATCAGAGAAGGGAAGTGATGCCGGGCTGACGCACCTGTGCACGGGCTTCATGGAGGGGGACACTTCAGGAGGTCAGACATTCACGTGGAAGAGAGAGTACAGGGTACACTGTTCCAGGTAGAGGGAGTGACAGCAGGAAGAGTGGGGCAGGAGAGGAATGTCATCCATATTAAAAAGGGTAATTTTAGAATTTGGATACAGCAGTTGAAGCGAACAGTGTAGCCTGAAAGCCACCCTCTCACCCTAGGTGGGAGCACGGCAAGGACACGGAGTGCAGCAGGCGGAGGACAGCAGCGACTGGCGTGGGGCAGGTGCAGAGGGGTGGGGCAGGCATCAAAGAAGCAGGAGCCACAGAAGACAAAGGGTCAAACTTTTTGAAAGTCAGATTCCAGAATAAAGAGATGAAGCACAATTTTAGATACTCAGTTTGAGGGGCTCTCAGAGAGCCAGACGGAAGGTTAACTGTTTAAAGTCATGCAAAAAAGTAACGACTGAGATGGCAGAGGGAGAGGAGAGAGCGATGGGGCTGGCGAGATGGACGCCGTGTGGGAGGAAGAGCCGGCGAGGGGGAATGGGAGGGACAGGAAGAGGAGCTGCAGACCCGCACAGCGGACAGCCCAGAACCCGGCGCACGAGCGTCCTCGACTCTGTCCAGCGGACCAAAGAGCAAGTCTAATGAAGGAGATGGCCAGGCAAGGGGAGGTAAACTGACCCACATATTCTGTAAAGAGATCACGCTGAGTTTATTTTGTAGAATATATGAAATGCACTCAAACACAAAACTTTTCAAAATACTCACCAAACATCCACACGTCACTAGCTGAGGTAAAACGACGAAAATTGATGGACTCTGGAGCCATCCATTTAATAGGCAGTTTTCCTTTGGAAGCTAGAAGATTAATTTCAGAGAGTGAATTTTCCTTGTCATCTGCTGAAGAATCTAACAGAGCAGCTGACATTTTGGTATTAAAATAAAAGGCTTTAAGTATTGGACGCTTGGACTTTGTTTCTCTGGCAGAGCTGTTTTTGTTTCCTCGACGTTCTGAGGTCATTTGGAAGTGATGAGCGGTTAGACAGGGACGGCAAGTACAGCACCGACACGCTTCTGTCTGAGGAGCGGTGGGGGCAGAGCAGGGAGCGGGAGCGCGTCAGCCGGAAGCACTAGCTTGCAGCTGCTGTGCAGAGCTTCACGATTTCCCCAAACAGGTCCTGATCTTTGGTTGGAATGCTTGCTCTAGAAATGGCCTCCTAACGACACACAGTTTATTCCCATTCATGGTACCTGAGTTCCATAAAGACTCCTTGAACACTGGGTCACTGCTCCAGGGAGAAATGTGTACACTCACACACATCTCTCATAGATTACAATCTTAAATCCTGGTAGGTTCTGCTTTCTTGAAAGTGAGGTTCACCATGTGTAGGTGACTTGCCTGAGCCCACTGCAGTAAGAGGCGCCAGGGCTGGGATTTAAACCCATCCATGTGGCCCAGAGGCAGAGGTGCCTGCCTGCTGCTGCACTGCCCCCTGTCCCTATCCTCCAGCTGAATCCGACACAGATTTTCCACTGCCCCAGTCATGTCCATGGCTTATAAGAGCATCGCAAGACTTGGGGAGTTACAGGTTCTACCGAATAGGCCAAAGTGCAAATACGGAATCCACAAAAATGAGGGCTGACTATACCTTCATCAGTATATGCAGAGCACGAGCAAGCAATGGAAGGAAAAAGGATATTTCTTACGAAAACCTGAAATTGTCCCTCTTTTGAGGCCTAAAAACTTTCCTTTGTGTCACAAAGGAAAAACAGTTCACCACTCCACTAATCATTCCTTCATTTGTGGGTTACAAGATGAACAACCCAGAGTATCTTTCTTCAAGGAATTCAAATTCTAAAAGAAATGGAATCTACTCATATAGGGTACAGGGTGTATGGAGATAGTGAATAAATGCCACTTGCCCCTGAAGTAGAGAGAACAATGCTGAGATGTGTCAGGGAAGCTGTAGGGCAGGGACACAGGAGCAGGGAGTGAGTCCCCAGGGCAAATGGGCTGGGTCAGGGGCACCTGAGCCCTGCCAGTGGCAGCAAGGGTCTGGACTTTCTTCTGTAAGCCATGAGTGCGTCAGAAAACTTTAATCAGGAGAGTAGTTCATTTATTTTTTTCTATTTAATTTCAAGTACCTTCATAACAACTGAGATCAAATCCTGTTTGTTTCGTTCAAAACAAACTACTCCATACACTGTTTTGAATTGAAGAATCCCTAACTTTTAGGGGTTGGTTTTCTGAAACCTAATGGAATCTATATTTACTATCTTTCTGAGATAACAATATATATGTGAATTTGTCAACTGCCTATTTTATTCATAGTTGGAATAAAGTTGATTAACAATTTACATTGGTTTCCAACACACAGAACAACATAGTGACATGATAGTTATACTCATTACTAGAGCTCGCCACAGTAAGTGTAGTTACCCTGTTACCACACCAGGTATTACAGCATTATTGGTTCTATTCTTTATGCTGTACTCTCATTCCTATGACTAATTTATTTTTTAATTTGAAATTTATACCTCTTTATCCCCTTTACCTATTTTACCCATTTCCCCACCCCCTCCCTATGGTAATCAACAGTCTGTTAATATTTATGGGTCTATTTCCTTTTTGTTTGTTCTGTCTTTTTAGATTCCACATGTAAGTGAAATCATATGGTATTTGTCTTTCTCTGCCTGGCTTACTTCACTTAGCATGATATGCTCTAGGTCCACCCATGTTGTCGCAAATGGCAAGAGGTCCTTCTTTTTGATGGCTGAGTAATATTCCATGTGTATATATACCACCTCTTCTTTATCCATTATTCTTTTCATGGGCATTTGGGTTGCTTCTGAATCTTGGCTACTGCATGTCAACTGCCCGTTTTAAGTGCTAAAGGGTGCGGCGCCTTGGTGGTGTACTGGCTGGGGTTAGCTCTTCACTGGAGTTCTAGGACTTGGACTAGCTAGGATTTGAGGTGGATATGAAATGCATTTTAGAACAGCAGGAAGCTGATTAGGTTATTTTTAAGTTAAATGAACAAATAACTAAAATGAAAAAATAACCAAGAACTTCCTTTTCACATAATAAAGGATTAGGCTGTAGTATACAGAAAGCCTATGGGAAGAGAACAGTCACAAGCTGTAGTATAAAACCAAAGAGACTAGTTTTATACGTAGAAATTCAGGCCCATTTTGCTGTAATATGAAAATCAAACTGAGAAAAAACTGGCCTTTGTAAAACAGCAGTAATAATCAGAATGTATGCTGATAGCATAATATGGATTTACAACACAAACCTTAGCTGAAGCACTAGGAATATGAAAACCTATTAACAAAAATATTTATTCAGTAATAATTTGAAGGATCAAATCAATCTGATTCCAAGTTGGCAATATTAAAGGAAAATCGTGTGTGCTAGACATCAGTCTCCCGTTCTCTAAAGTCAGGCTGCCTTCACCCAGCCAGGACACTCAAGCCAGTCTGCTGTGATGCGTTGGTGTCCACCAGCAGAAGGACATCTGGGCAGAGGCCAGTGTTTGGCTACTAAAAATAAAGCTGCAGTGAACATCTGAATACAGATTTTGTGTGAATGTAAGTTCTTCTTTCTCTGGGAGAAACGCCTGGAGTAGTACACTACTAGATCATACGGTACTTGTATGTTTAGTTTCTTAAGAATCTGAGCAAAACTCTTTTCCAGACTGACTGTACCATTTTACATTCTCACAAGCAATGTATGTAATTTAGCTTCTCTGCATCTTTGTCAGCACTTGGCATTAGCACTATTTTTTCTTTTAGCTGTTCTGACAGGTATGCAAAGGCATCTCATTGTGGTCTTAATTTACATTTCCCTAATGCATAAGATGTAAGAATATCTCCTCATGTGCTTATCAGCCATCTTTTGCCCATTTTCTAACTATACTGTTTCTTTTTTACTATTAACTTTTAATAGTTCTTTTTATATGACAGATACTAGTCCCTTGTAGGATATGTGGTTGGCAAGTATTTTCTCTCATTCTGTAGCTTGTCTTTTCATCCTAACAGGGTTCTTTGGCAGAACAAAAATTTTTAATTTTGATGAGGTCCAATGTATTAATTTTTACTTTTATGGATGTTTTTGGTGTCATAGCTAAGGACTCTCTCTGCCTGGTCCTAGATCCCAAAGGTTTATTCCTCTGTTTTCTCTATAACACAGAAAAGTTTTTCTGTTTTCTGTTTTGTAATCCAGTCTATGATGCCCTTTGAGTTCACTCAGAGTGAGGTCAGGCCGAGGTCCACTTTTTGCCTGTGAATCGCCAGCACCATTTGTTGGAAAGGCTGTCCTTCCTCCACTGAAATGATTTTACATCTCTGTCAAAAACCAGCTGAAGACATTAGAACAGACCTTTTTAAAAAATAAAAATCATTAAAAATGTTGAGCCAATTTCTTATTTATTGCTCTGATTTCTTACCTTTGTAGTAAGTACTGTCTTCCATATATCGGGATAATCCAAAGTCTCCTAATTTCACACAATCATTTGAGGACACCAGAACATTCCGAGCAGCAATGTCCCTGAGAAGGAAGAATGTGAGACAGTAAATTTTACTACAAGGAAAACAATCCCACAAACTCATCTATATTATATAAAAACATGCTGACAGATACTTTGAAAGATAGCTTATACACATTGCAAACAGGAGATTATACACTGAAAAAAAGGACACTTTTATTAATTTACTTAAAATAATAGTTCAGCATATATTTACTCATTAATATGATGATTAGTATTTTGAAAGATGGCAGAGTATATTCTCAAACAATGAAACCATTTGTTACTTTTCGTACAATCACATTACCAACTGCATTAACAGATAGACAGTCATACATGACTGGGGTCTATGTCCCTGCTATTACTAGGGGAGTCATTAAATAAAAGCTATCTTCTCTAAAATTGCTTTGCTGATACAGTTTAATGCTGGATAAAAAAACTCAACACAAAATCTGGCAAACACACTGCTGAAGGCTTTCATTACATTGGAACCGAAGGCTCAGATTATAAAGAGAAATGCAGCACAACGCCAACAGATGCGCTCATGACACGTGTCCCAGAGTCTCAGGGCAGCTTATTATTATTATTATTTTTTAGATAATTATTTTTTATTGAAGGGTAGTTGACGCACAGTATTACATTACATTAGTTTCAAGTGTACAACACAGTGATAAAACATTTATATACATAATTCTAGGTTCCAGCTATCACCCTACCAAGCTGTTACAATATCTTGACTATATTCCTTATGCTATACATTACATCCCAGTTACTTATTTATTTTACCATTGGAAGTCTGTCCTTTTTTTTTTTTTTGTGAGGGCATCTCTCATATTTATTGATCAAATGGTTGTTAACGACAATAAAATTCTGTATAGGGGGGGTCAATGCTCAATGCACAATCATTAATCCACCCCAAGCCTAATTTTCGTCAGTCTCCAATCTTCTGAGGCATAACAAACAAGTTCTTACATGGAGAACAAATTCTTACATAATGAGTAAGTTACATAGTGAACAGTACAAGGGCAGTCATCACAGAAACTTTCGGTTTTGCTCATGCATTATGAACTATAAACAGTCAGTTCAAATACGAATACTCATTTGGTTTTTATACTTGATTTATATGTGGATATCACATTTCTCTCTTTATTATTATTATTTTTAATAAAATGCTGAAGTGGTAGGTAGATACAAGATAAAGGTAGAAAACATAGTTTAGTGTTGTAAGAGAGCAAATGTAGATGATCAGGTGTGTGCCTGTAGACTATGTGTTAATCCAAGCTAGACAAGGGCAATAAAACATCCACGTATGCAGAAGATTTCTCTCAGAACAGGGGGGGTGAGGTTCTAAGCCTCACCTCTGTTGATCCCCAATTTCTCACCTGATGGCCACCCTGCGACTGTGCCTGTCTTAGGTTGTTCCTCCCTTGAGGAATCTTACCCGTCTCTGGCTAACCAGTCATCTTCCGGGGCCATACAGGGAAATGTAAAGTTGGTAAGTGAGAGAGAACCAGGGCAGCTTATTTTTCAGGCCCACATGTTAACTGTTCTGGTGTCACGTGCAGGCTCTCTAGGAAGGAACATTTTTTTCAGGGAACAAAAAAATGTTTCCAACTCCATGTGAGGAAAAGTCTTTTAAACATGTTGTGTTAACATGCCAGGGCCCCTCACTTGGCCAGGACAGCCAGCACACCTTCCTAGTACTGTCCACATGAAACAGTCAAGCAGTGTTAGGGGTCTCAAGGCACAGTGATCACGTACCTTTCCCTCTGAGCCCTCCACTCCCCACTCCCCAACTCAGAAGGCACAACACTGGACCTTACCTGTGCACAAATCTTTTGCTCTCGAGATATGCAAGAGCTGTGCTGAGCTGATAGGCATATAGGATCAGAGATGCTAGATCCAAACTGTATTTCCTCACTTGCAGAAATGACCTCAGCTGTTGGAACAGTGACCAAGACAAAACAGAAAAGAATTAGGGACAGAGAATACCTATCAACAACAAAGGGGCTGCACTCCACATTCACGCTGCCCTTTCCAAGCACACGTTGAGTGGCTTCAATTCTCTCCTAAGAAAAAAAGAGCATAATAAATGAAACATGTTAGCTCACTAATTATGGTTAATCATCCTTTATTTGAAGTCCTCTTGTGAAAGCAGAATCTTCTTGAGTACAGACAAATTTTTTAAAAAATACAGAAAGATGCTTCAAGGGAATGAACGAAAGCCTAGTTTAAAATACTGCTGCACAGTAATAGCTGGGAAACAAGAAACCTTATTAGGATTCAAACAAGCCCAGCACCCACCCCAGCACACCCACACTCCAAGCCTCGCTGCATCTGGGTGGACCTGAGGACAAGGTGATGAGGCGGAAGGGGAAGCAAGCAGCAGTTTCTCTTCCCCCACATGCCACTTTGGGTGCAGAGGATGAAATGGTCATTGTTGGGTATTTGCCCCACTGGGCTTACTGGCCCTTACTTCCACTGTCATGATTAACTGAGCTAAATGCTAACATAGTAAAGAAAGGCAGATGAATTTAATACACTAATTCTACAAAAATCAACACATAAAGGACATTAAGCAACATTCTAAGCCAGAAGAATTAGCAAATTCTCCAAAAGCAAAAGCAGAAAGATACTGTGAATAATGAATACATATACACACCCCATTTTATTTGGAAAAGTAGGGCAGAGGGAGAAAAGACGCTGTAGAGGCCTTAAGATACTTCACCACCAAGCTATGAGATCAGATGCGGAGAGGAACAGCGGGAACCATTCGGCGGGAGGCTTTCAAAGGAAGGGAGGCTGGTGCTGCCACAAAGCAAGGAAGGACCCAAACTACTCTCTGCCCTGGTAGCTGGAAATAAAGTACCCATTACAAGCGAAACTGTCTTTGGTGTCCTTTAGGAAAGAAGGAATGTGTATAACATTGTAGAAGTTTAAACTTAAACTAAGTCTTCCTATCATAAAGTCAGGTGTCGGCATCTGGAAAATCAACTCCTGTTTGTCCCCAACCAGGCAGGCTACAGGGCGGCCTGCAGATGGGAACGGTGCCAGGTCTATGCCTGCCCTGACCGTGGGTCTGATTGGGCAGGCGGTGGGCGAGGGGCCTGTAATCTGCCCTTCTAGCAAGTTTCCAGGTGCTGGTGATGCACTGATAAAGGGGTTTCTGTGTTTGGGAGAAGTCAATAAGGAGATCTGTTCATGTTCTGTTATTCACATTTCAAAAAGAAACTGACTGGTGCCAGTTGGTCTGAAAGACACTGCAGAGCAAAATTTCCAAGAGGCTAAGCAACTGCTTAGATTTACCTAAATTCAGCGTTGATTTACCCACCCTCTATTAACATTGTTTCTTTCATCCTCAAACCACTGGGCTAATGATGTTGGTAATAGCACCAGAGGGGGAAAAAAAAAAAGAGTCCCTTGGTCACCTGTTGTTCCAGTCCTGGTAAAAGTTTCGGCTGCAGAAGACAGCTGCTGCCAGGACTGAGCCAGGGGATTACTCGGGAATCAATGGTGAAGACGTCTATCCATATTCTCTGAACCAAAACCACAAGGGTACATCATACACTTTTTTTTCTTAAACAAAGGATATCAAACACTGGGCGAAGGCTGGATGATAACTAGGCGCGTGACCGCTACTACCCATTGGATCCAAAGGGCTGGCGGTCCACCCGAACGGCTCGGGGCTAAGGGTCATGGTACCTCTCCAAGTGTGCACAGCTCCATGATTATCCAGACAGGGTTCTCTGTGATGACTCCAATCAGCTTCACAATATGAGGGTGGTCAAACTGACGCATCGTTACTAGGGAAAAACAGTTGTCCACAGTTACTTTTTTGATAAGGTGCAAGATAATGGTGGCTCATGCCTTCTGTGTTTTCTTGGCCTGGCTGCTCTGTAGAAATAAGCTAGTTGAGACAGAAGTCATTGCCAGGTCTTGTCTTGTACTTAAGCCAGAGATGTAGTAATAGCATTAAGGATACACTTAGACTTCACTGATGAAGATACAATATGATTTACTCTTTGACTTCCTGATTTATTGGACTGTTGGGTGGTAAATATTTACTGAAATAGGATGTAAAAGATGTTCACTCTAGTACACGTAAGGAAGGACGCCAAGACCCATCTGTATGACCAATGTCTGTCTACTGAGTACCCTTCACAGATTAAGCCCTGAGCTGGGCGTAGGGTCTGAGCAGTGAGCAAAACGGACATGGTCCTTGTTCCCAGGATGCTTAAAGTCTAGAGGAGGGAGAGACAGTAACAATTTTTAAGCAATGTGTACTTAATTATGAAAACTTAGGAAGGAAAGAATACAGCCCTGTGAAGAAGCCTCCCCAGGAGGGAATGTTTTAAGTATGTGGTCAAATAAGAAGGGACGAGCCGCATGGAAGCTGAGGGCAGCGGGAAAGAGCCCGATGACACGAGTGCCCAAGACCGGGCTGGCTCTCGAGGTCCGCACTCAGCAGAGACGGCCCCCGCACACACGACCCCCCAAGGCAGCTTCCCCATGGGGTGTGCGGGCTGAGAGCCGGAGGGTCGCGACTCTGTAGCAGGGCTTGTCCCTTCACTAGTCTGTGAGCTCCGTGAGGGCAGGGGTGGCGTCTGTCCTGCTCCCCCAACTGTAGGGCCTGGCAGCATCTGGGCCAAGACTGTTTCTACATCTGCCCAATTCCAGTGCAAAGACATGTAGTGTTACAGGTACCAAGGATAAAGGGACAGTACATTAATCTACCTTTTTACCAGAAATACCCCAAACATCATGGCTTACCTGGAATAATGTGTAGATAAGTACATCTACAAACAGAGATACTAATTTGCAAGGCAAGATAATAAATGTAATTATCTTGTTAAAGTAAAAACATTCTTTTAATTCTTCAGAGACAGTTTGGATTTTATAGGTAAAAAGTCAAATGAAGTTCCACAGCAATTTCTAGAAACTTACAGGCTTCTTGAAGGAATTTCTCTCTCACGCTGTCTGAAGTACAGTTTTTACATGTTTTAATTGCAACTGCCAAAGCTGGATTCTCCTGTCAGGGAAATTACAGAATCACACACACATGTAAAAAGAGGTTCTCTACATAAATCTGCATACATTCATGAAAAGCTGTTTGTTTTGCAAGTATGCGAAATCTGGACTAGGCAGAATCAGCACTATAAAATCTGGAGAGTAAGAGGACACTTAAAATACTCAGCATAAAATCCCCAGCAAAGATGGACATGCAAGTAAAATGCTTCAGGCAATTCACTGATTCATTTGTTCTACAAGCATTTGTTTTCTGCCTATATGCCAGGCACTTTTAGGATGTATGCTTAGGTTACATTAGCGAACAAGAGGCAGAGATCTCAAACTCAGGTTCTAGTGAAGGGCAGACAATAACCACGCTAATCACGTGATGTGCCCCAGGGAAGGTGTGCAGGGGGTGCTGGCCAGGTGGGTGGGGCTGCATGCCAGGCAGACCTGCCTGAGTGGAGAAGAGGCTACAGCCAGAGCTGGAGGAGGGGAGCGAGAGGCTGCCGGGGCAGCCCAGGGGACAGCTCCAGTCAAGGAGCTGAGGCAGCAGCTGCCTGGCGACACCGCATGCAGCTGGAGGAGGGCTGAGGCAACGGAGGGCCGGGCCACGCAGGGCCTTTTAGGTCAGTAGAAAGATGCGGCTTTCACTGAGACGGGGACCGGGGCCAGTGGAGTGTTTGGGCAGCAGAGTGCCACGGCCAACCTTGCTGAGGGTCATGCCACAGGGCTCCTGAGAAAAGGGCTTCCCCATGGGGCACTCTGGGTTGCTCTCTTCCTTGCGCCAGTCTCTGCTCACATGTCCCCCTACCAGAGGGCTTTTCCGACCACCTCCTCTTGCCCATGAAATCTATGCTGAGTTACATTTTGACCCACTAATAAGAATCCTTGATAGAATGTTACTTGATCTTATAGAACACTAAAGAGCATCATCTGGAAAAAGGATTTTTAATAGGAGCCCAGAGAAAAGAACAGACTCCTTCACACTATAAAATTAGACTCCCACATTGAAAACAGAATAAATACATATGATAGATACCAGAAAGATACTCAACAAAAAATGTGAATCCTGCTATTTTTCTAGGGTCTGGGATTCCACCAACAAATACTTAGTAAACCCTGGACTATGGATATTAAAAGAAATTATTCTCTTGTATTTTCACAACTAAAATGGATTACTTACATTAAAGGGGAATGAAATAAAGTCTACCAATCCCACTATTATCTGTGCAATCCTGGTAAGTCACTGTACTGTGGGAACTTCAGAATGCTTGCCTACCAAGTATTTTAGATACTGAAAGAAGCTTAGAGACCATTGGGTTCAACTGTAATAATTTAGTTAAGAAACCTCACCAACCTTATGTTCCACAGGCAGGTAGAGGCAGGTCTAAAATTTAGGTCTTTGACCAAATTTAGATCTAGGGTTCTTACTATTGCATTTTGCCTCAAAGAGCAGAGTTAAGAAAATTAAGAAGATGAATAATACAGATACAGTGAATACTAATTGGAAGAGGAGTTAACAGCTAGAAATATATAATAAATGATTTAATTTTACATAAGTACAAGGGTAAAAACTTCAAAACATTGAAAATGCATCTAATACACCCAACCTAGAGAACATCACAGCCTAGCAACCCTTAAATGTGTTCAGACACTAACATTAGCCAACAGTTGGCAAAATCCTCCAACACAAAGCCTATTTTATAATGAAGTGTTGACTATTTCATGCAATGTATTGAACACTGTACTGAAATTAAAAACAGGATGGCTGCACAGGGGTAGAATGGTTGCCAGTGCACCAGCCATTGACCCTCGTGATCGTGTACCTGACTGGGAGCTGCACTCACTGCCCTGCCCAGCATCAGAAAGAGGATTGGACCACATGTCAGTAGCCCAGAAAATTATCCAAATTCAGAATTCCAAGCATGCTTTCTAGTGAATGTGTACTGGTTCTGCACTATCATAAAGTTAAAAAAATATTACAAGTTGGACTATTTTAAGTCAGGGATAATTTATGTATCTTTATCTTTGGACACCTGTTGTTATGCTAGTTAAAAAAAAGATTTCTTGAGCGAGCATGCACTATTGTTTTAAAATTACTGATCTAATAAAAAAAGACACAAAATACCAAGTGTCAGTGGGGCTGTGGATAACAGGGCACTCTTCCACACTGCTGCTAGGAATGGACAATGGTGCTGCTTCTTTGGAAAACAGTTCAGCATTAGACAAAAAGTTAAATAGTTCCAATATGACCCAGCAATTCCATTCCTAGACATACGCTCAAGAGGGCTAAAAGCTATGTAAACACACAAACTTGTGCATGAATGTTCACAGCAGATTTATTCGTAACAGCCAAGAGGTGGTGACTACCCAAATGCCCATCAACTGATAATAGATAAGCAAAGAATGATACAGCCACACAATGGCATGTTATTTGGCAATAAAAAAATGAAGTACTGCTACGTGACACAATATGGATGAATCTCGAACACATTATGCTACTAGAGGAAACTAAACACAAAAGGCCTGATTCACATAAAATGTCCAAAGAGGCAAACTGTGTGACGGTTGCATAAGTCTCAATATACTAAAAACACACTGAATTATATACTTTAAAATAATGAATTTTATAGTATAGTATGTGAATTATATAATTACGTGTGTGTGTGTGTGTGTATACAGTTTTTAAAACTCATCTCTTTTGGAGGCCATTTGGGGCAAATTAATGCTCTGTTCTTGAAAACACAGCTAAGTGGGAATACTGACTAACTGCTATGACTTTGGTCGTCTATTTGTCAACTCCATCCAGTGGAACAATCATCTATGGAATCTACTGGTGACAGAGACTGAAAGACTAAAATAAATAATTAGATAAAGACCCAGCCCTCTAGGAACTAGCTTTGCCATTTTTAGGTTCCTGAATATACCAACTAAGTTGGCATCTATGATGAGCTACAGAAAAGACAACCACAAAAACTTCAAAGAACTAGGACTCGTGAAGACAAACCAGGCAATTTAAGCTTAAACAGCCAAAAAGTAGTCCAGAGTTTTGTCAGTCTTAAAGGACTTACTGGGCTCATATAAACGCCTTGATGTACATCCCCAAATTGGCCTTCTCCAATACATCGTCCAAGCTCTATTCTTTCTCTTTGAATCTCATAATCCCTGGCTGCAAAACATGATCCATATATCAAAAAATATTTTAAGCACAATATTCCAAATGTTGAAATAATGTCTGACACATTTCATTATCACCCCATGAGTAAAAATGTCACTGGTGGCATATCATTCTAGGAAAATACTTTAAACAGAGTGGAATTCTCTTAAACAGTATTTTAAAAGGAATTTATGTAACTGTTAGGGCATTGGTTAAGCTACCAAAATGATGAGTTCTACTAAAGGCAGTTTTTTTCACATTTTTAAATATCTGATTCAGTTTATATCTACTTGATGGTTTTCCAAATATCCTCTCCAAGTATTAAATTATATGCTTTAATTAATAAGTGCTATTATTATTATTAGTTCAAGTATTAATACATGAAGGCTAAACAACAAAGCAATTATCTTACAAATAACTGAAGTTTATAGATATAGAGGCAACAAAAATTGTGTCATGAGTAAATTTACATTTTAAAAGTTTAAGAGTTTTCCACTTCCTTAAAATCCTATCTCTATATTATTCATGGAGCTAAAAGAGTTTAAAGAGGTAGTTTCTAAAAACGAATTTCAAAATTAGATGACTTGGAATCAAGATCAAACACATCACATAATAAATCATGAGTATATTTTTGATAGCATTTGCCTCAAAAGAATGTATTCAATTGTGATTTATATAAAATCAACTATTGAGTAGGCTTTATGAGGCACATGGAGAGAAAATTCCCACTAGGAATCAAGCAGATTGATTCTAATCCAATTAATTACTGAGCATTTGGTTTTTTCCATCAGGAAACTCATCCCCATATGTATGCCATTAGTATAACCACCAATGGAATACGACAATAGCCAAACATTGTAACTTTTCTCCTTGGTTTATCAGAGTATAATCATACAGAAAATTCAACCTGAAGTTTAAATGGTTATTTCCCTCTTTAAAATCACTTAGCTAGTAGTTCCATTGGTTTAACAACAAGAGTAAACCAATGAAAAACAGTTTAAAAATAAAAGTTAACTGAAAACTGAAACATCTCGTGTCACTCCACGGGTTGCAATTGCAAGCAAAGGCGGGTATGGTAGAGAACCCTGTTACCTTCATCTATCCCATAGCTTTCTGCATGGCCATGAGGAGAGAAAAAATCGAAGACCTTGCTTAGAAATAACTGATAGCATTAGGTTCACAACAACAAACTTGAGGAGTACATTTCAGTAACAGTTACTGTGTCAAATATTTTGACCACAAATATGAGTAAAAAGAGGACTAGACACAAGTAAAAACTAACTTTTCACAAGTTAACTCAGTGTGACATAAACAATACTTTAAATTTTTTATATCATAAATTCCTATTGATAACTCATTTCTGTGTAGTCTGGATAAAAGTTGCCATGTTAGACATTTACTACTTAACTCCAATAATAAATATACAAACAAGAATGTGGATTTTCTGCAGGAATGCACAAATGCCTCACCAGAAATTTAAACCTTTTTTTAAGTTGCTACTGCAAGTCAAAATGTACACACTTAAGTTTCAGCTCTTGCCTTTGTTTTGAATCACCCTCTAATAAAGAAGCTCTTAAAAGGGGACCCAGGAGTCCACCCAGGACAGCACATGCCTGAGAGGGGTGCATCCCTTCTCTTTATTTTGGTACTGTCTCCTCAATGTATACAGTAAGTCTCATGAGAGTGTCCCTTAAAGTATTCACACAACTGAAGTAAAGCAACCGAAACATTTTATAAGTATATAACAGCTCTAGTGAAATCAGAACATCAGATATTTAATTATTAAGGCCTCTGAGGCTGTCATATGGACTCATAACCGAGCCTCTTTAAGAGGTAAGTTTAAAAATTATTTTATGCAAATGAAATTCTTAGGGTGTCCACAATTCAAGATCTGGGACTATGTACTCCAGTTCAGCCCAGAGGGCTTTCAGATTCTCCCCAGTCAACACATAGCCCATGACAGAGAGAAGTGAAGGTTGATGCCTCTAGGCTCAGGAAGGTCACTGAAGAGTCTGTTTCTCTCCTCACACCTCCCACCCCAAGATGTATGGACAAATGCAGGAAGCTCTTTGCAACTGGTTAGTCAAGGGCAGTAAAGAACACAATTTCAAAGGGGAAATACAATTCACTGAATCTATGTATTCAAAGAATTGAATCTATATATGTACATACATTTAAATAATACTAATTTTCTATGGAGAAGAAACACTCTAACCAATAAAGGTTATATTATCACAGAGCCAGAAAACAAGATAACAAAAACTTCATCACAAAACTGACTTACTACACACATTTGTGTTTTCAGCTTCTGACCTTAGAGTGGGCACATACAATAAACAACACTAAAGGCTGAAAAGAATATTTATGTTACACACTCAAAAAGGTATTAAATAGTTCTAAAAGGGCAATAAATATCTGAAACTTTAACATGGGAGATATTTAAAAGTTAAATATCTGTCAAATCTGCATGAGAACCAAATCAGAAGTCTACTTACTTGAGGGCATGGTGTAAGTATCTTCTTCATCTATAATCTCAGCATAATCGTCTGTCTCTGTAGGAAGGAAACAGATACGTTGGAAGAGGTTAAATACTTGACCTCCTGGCCTTTATATAATTTGAAAAGGCAAAATGATCTGCCTAAATCCTCTACTATGCTGACATATTCTTAAAACACTATTACTCAATTTTCGCTTCACATCAGTCATTTATGGAAACAGAAGTGCATTGTGTTGTGACACACAGACGTGTTTCTGGGAGCAAACAGAGCTAACGCAAAAGCCCTTATGGAAAATAGAAAGATGTGAAACAACTATATATATTATTAAAATCCACCAATCTGCACTAACTGCAAAACTCTCCCTCAGCTATATACCAAATACATGTTTAAAACCATACTGTTGTCTACTGGGGTTTCTCCAGACAGGACTGGTATCTCAGAAACTTGGTATCTCACATTTTTCAAAATTAAGACTCCACAGCGTAACCTGAATGTTCTCCATTAGAAAACAAAGATGGCAGCCCGATTTTTGAAGAGATTAACTGTGCCAACTTATTTCATTTATTCAGGGTGAAAGCAACCCCAAAATTTATCTCTTACAACTTTTTCACTCAGATAGTATCAGATATCAGATAATGTCCTAAGGGTAAAAGACTACCAAAAACATGAAGTGAGAAGAAACGGCATACCAAAACGAGGTGTTTTCAGATAAAGCCAGGGGGCGCCAATGTTTCGACTTATTCCTTCAGTAACACAGTAACTTAAAAATCCAACACCATATCAACGGGGGAAACCCATTTCAAGAAATAACCACTCACTTAAACAACACAGATTAACAATTACACTGAAAAAATCACACAAGTCTTATCTGTTTTCTCTTTGTGGGAAGAGGAAAACCTGTGGTCTCCAAGTGTAAGGACTCAAGCTGACAGGTGAGGAGAGGAGAGGCAATACTTTCTGAACTACCATTTGAAAAAGCTCTACTTGGAAAATTTGACCTGGCATTAACCTTCAACGCCAGAGAAACTAAAAGCTAGAAGTTATTTTTTCTGTGCCGCAATTTTAGTTCATTCAGGTATTAAAATGATAGAAATCAAAGAAAACAGAGAATATACATAGTTTATAGTCTAGGAATTAATCGTTCCACATATTGCTATGATGACGATTGAGATCAAACCTGAGTAAATGGAAGAATTCATTTACTTTGTAATGATCATTAAAAGTGATTAAAGTTAAAAAAAATTTCAGTTGGTGAATGTAAAATCAATAAATGTATTCTCTTAAGACATTTAGCAAAGGTATGTAAACTCAGTTAAGTCCTGTGACAGGTGGGCGATCTGTATTATTCTTACATGCTTATAAATAATACTGCTCCAATTGAAGGAAAATCTAATCTTAACAGTCTTTTATTTCTGTGTTTCTCCTTCTTACCCTGTTCCCAGTAAACACTAAGAACAGTAAATTGGCATTTTTAGACCAAAAGCTTTCATTTTGTGTAAGATGGCTTAAACAAGAGACCCTATGAAATAAGATCCGGAGATGGAAGGAGATTCGAAGGTGCGTGTGGGGGACAGAGGACTAAGTGGGGAGGAATCTGCTGGGGGAGCTTGAGGCAGGGCGGTGACCCAGGTCACACAGACACACCCGCTGGCCACTGATGCCCCGGAGGCCGTGATGCTCCAGCTCAGCTTTGCGCCCCTCCCCAGGGCAAGCTCACTGCCCAGGCGCACAGCCCGCACAGCCTCTGCCCTTCCCGCCGTCCTTAGACCAAAACACCCGCCATCAGAGAAGGAGCACACTGGCGGAGGAGGGCGAGGACTCTGGCTGTGAAAGTGCTCAGACGTCCCCTCTGCTTCCCTTCCAGCTGCCCCGTCACCAGCACTGCTCAGAATCCCGCAGGGCCCTGTGCTCGGCTCTCAGCCTCGCTAGGGAGGTGCCATGGGCCAGTGCCCAGCAGGCACAGAGGCTTCCTGCGCTGCTGGGGTCACTGCCTGCCTGGGCGTAAGCCTCCTGGTGACAGGTGCCTGCTACCAGAGCCGCGAGGGTAGGAAACTGCTGGTGACAAAGCAGGGCCTCTTGTTGAGGGCTTACCACGAGCTAAAGCTCATGCTGGCTCAGGGCCAATTTGGTTCCAGCGAGTGTCACCTATTCAGAGACCCCCTCAGGCTCATTCGCCCCCTGGCCCCCGTGACTCTTTGTCAGGCTGCCTGTTTCACTGTCTTCAGTACCTGTCACTACCCACTACCTGACAGTCCTCTGCTTCCTGTCCACTTGCCTGGCCCCCCCTTCAGAACAGAGACCCCCATGGCAGCAGAGCCCTTGTGTCTTGCTTATCACTCTGTTCTCAGCACCTAAAACAGTACCTGGCAGAGAAGGTGCTCAGAAACACTAACCCTAAAGAATGCATATACTGCAACAACATAGCCCCACAAAGCCAACGCAAGAAAGGTGCGTGGCCTGGGCACAGAGGGGGCAGGGCTGCAGGACATGGCTGCACACGCAGCCCATGTGTGTGTGGGGGCCTACCTGACCCCAAGAAGTTGCCTCACCTGCCCAGGCTTTAGTTGAGCCCTCATGTATAAAATGAGAACACGTCTGCCTTCGGAGTTGTTACAAGGATTACAGGGGATGCGCAGAGCGCTAGGTGTGGCCCCCCCATACAACAGGTGGTCGAGTGGTTACAGCTCCTGGTTCTGCATCACCTGAGGTTCTCTGATAGGAATCTGGCAGCTGAGGCTGCTGGGGTTCCTGCCTGCTGTGACCCTTGGTCAGCCTTCCTGGTTTGACTACACTGGCTCCAGGGACTGCCTCTTTTTAGTGCCTCCTACGATTCTGAAGGAGTAAAAATAGAATGGCTAATACACACCAAAACTGACCTGGGAAAAATCAGGGTGTGTACACTTCAATTAATTCACACATTCACGAGAAAGCCTGCATTTATTCTTCTGATGCCATATGAAGTCTCCGTAAAACCTGTGGGGACCATCAAAGGCACCGGGAGCGACTCATGGCAGTGTCCGGGGCGCGGATGTGCGTGGCGATGGAGCGTGCAGAGCACGCCCACTGCAGTTAGCGGCACTCGCTGCCTCCTCGTGAAGCACGGGAGGCACTGATGGTGCCTGGACCAAGTCCTCAGGTGCCAACCCCGGGCTTGTTTCCCTAAGGATTGTTGACATGGATTTGGTTCTATTTCCTATTTTCTCCCTGCCTTTTAGGATAACAGGATAGCACTACACTGATCTGACAGTATTTTTGCATAATTGGGGGCCCCTGAAATACTGGACCCCAGGCTGAAACTGCCTGGGTCCCCCAAATAATGGCACGATAGAGCAAAATTTGAAGGAAAAAAGGAAAGAGGCTTAAAGATCTGGGCACCAATAAAGGAAGCCAGAGCTGCGTTCTCCACTTCATGGCGATGACAACTGACGTCACCGAGAGCTCACCATATGCCAGACGCTGTCATTGACAACCACGGCTGCTGTCTTCTGAAGCTCAGGAAATCCCATCAGGTGGCTCTGTTACCACGAATCCCTGTTTCCCAGGTAGGCAACGGAAGCACCCAGAGGATATGTTTTTCAGTGTTCCTAAGAGCCGATCAGTGGGGGCTGGTCTTCAGACAGCGTGTGGCACAGAGCCTGGGCTGCGAAGCTCCCAGCTTCATTCTTCATTATCTTCCACAACACTTATGGGGACTCTAATTTGTGAGACCAGATTCCCTATGCTATGAAGCCCCGGATTGTCCCTGGGCTCTTTGGGACATGCCCCTCCCCACACCAGCATGGCCACGGTTTCATACCTGGGCCTGCACACCTGGGAGACAGTTTCAGGATGCCTGGCCTGTGAGTGAAATATTTCAAAATAAACATTTTTATAAATGGAGATGTCTAAAACCTTGGAGAACATTTTGATTTGAAAGGTTTGGTATGTAATTTGGTGGGAAAATTAAAATGACATGAAGATGTGTTAACAGGACAGAAACTGACAGCTCAGAAATTTTGAAAGAAAAGTATGGAGTTCAAGTTTTAAAGCAAAAGGTAGAAGAGACACAGTGACTTCACTACTGACAATGTTGACACAAGTGCACGTCAAAGGCTGATGCTCTGCCAGTGAGGAGGCTGATGCCACCAGTGTCGCTGTGAAGGGTCAGTCTGGAGCCTGGGCAAGACAGCCAGTGGACGGCAGCTAACATCACTTGGTTGTGAACTACTGGAAGTACACAAAAGCCTCCAGGCTCACAAACTTCTCAAGTGCTGACAACCTGCTGAATTTCCCAGGGAAGAGGGGGAAGACACTGTGATTCTGTCGCCACACCTCCTCTCCTTGTCTGTCAGGAGACGTGACCCTTTTCTCCCTGGGCATGTGTGCCTCGGCTCGGACACCTGTGCCTCTGACAACCTGCTCCTGACTGGCCTCCTTGGGAAGCCGGACAAGCCATCCCCACACAGCAACGCCCCTACCATGATGAGATGACTTACATACTTCAGTGCGACTCATCACTTTCTTAGCTTCTCATCCCACCCAGATGACTGGGGCGGGCCACTGACCCTGTAGGCATGGAGAAGCACAGGCAGCCAGGAAGGGCCTGACTGTTCTCTAGTATCAACCAGCTGCATAAACCTAGACAGGGGTCAGCAAACTTCTGTAAAAGGTCAGACGGTAAAAATTTTAGAACTCTGCTAGTCACACAGTCTGTGCTGCAGCTACGCAACTGTGCTGCCCAGTTACAGATGGTAAGCAGCCAGATGCTACATGAACAAATGGGCACAGCTGTGCCCCAGTAAAACCTCACAGATGGACACTGGAATCTGAGTTTCGTACAGTTTTGATGCCACTAATACTATTCTTCTTTTGATTGTCTCTCTAATCATTAGAAATTGTAATAACCCTCCTTAGCTCCAGAGGTAGCACAGGGGCAACAGGAGGTAGGCTGTTTGGCCCAGGGCCTTCGTTTGTGGACCCCTGACCTAGACCAAGTGATCAACCCTTGAGACTCAGCTTGCTTGCCTATAAAAAGGGGGTAAGACTACTTGCCCTGTCCACCCCATTGTGTCAGGCAGGTCATGCACAGAGGCATCTCCATACACAAGCACATGGCAGGAAGCACCTGTGCATAAATGTGTGTGTGTGTATGCTTCACAGTAATTGTCACAACAGCACAGGGCCTTTTACAGTGAAGACACAATCAACGAAGCAGTTGGCTCAGGATCATTCTGCTGTCAGTCATGACAGGACCAGCAGGGAAATAGCCAGGCTGGAGCCTGAGGCCTGACCATGTGTCTTCTAGCAGCTGGGACTAGTCTATATCTCAGCCCCCAATCATTAGTCCCCCACTGGCCCAACAATGTGGACAATGCAGTGACAGTCTGAGTCACTGCTGTGAGAATCAGGAGTGACACTAGCCAAGTGCCAGCACACAGGAAGCTCTCCATGCAGAACCGGCCACCTAGACACCACCAAGGAGTCAGTCTCAAAGGGAAGCTCTGATCTCCTGCCTCCAAGTCCCAGGAAGAAGATGCGCTTTTCCAAAGTCATGTTTAGTCAAGATCTTTCACTGCAAGGGCTTTGCTCATTGTGCTCAAATTATGGACTCTTAGCGCCAGCAGACACCTTCAGTAAAAGCATTCTTCCATTTACTGATGAAAAATGCAGCCTCCCCACTTAATTTCAGTTTATAAAATCTAAGTCCTTTAGTGTAAAAGAGTATAAAGTTTCAGGCAGGAAGTACACCAAATAAATGGGAAACGTAAGACACAACTGGTGACTTTTAAATTTCTAGTTTATTAAAAACTATCCTTAGCTGCTTAAAAAATAATCATTATCACTATTGCTGATGTTTCTCCGATTACTTCACACAACTCTTAAAAATCACCTTTTCTTCTTCTCCCCCACTACCTCATTTCCCACTAAGAACTGTTACATGTACATGTATATCCTGTACTGGGGAGCAGTGTGTGGACCTCCATCACTTACTACTTTCAAGTATGATTAATCTTGTTGAATAACATTTTGACAACTTTTCTAGAAGTCTTAAGTTCTAATAATGGAATCTAGAAAATTCACTATGAACATACACAACTCAAACATATCACTGAGACGTGATAAAGAAATGGACAGTTACCTTTTCCATGACAAATCCCTAATTTTTAGGAGATCATTTGTTCCACCATCATTTTTTCAAGCTTGTTGGATCAAAACCACATTCTGCCTTTCATTAAATACTGAACTATATTTATATCAATAGATATCCCATACTTGTAACACAAACGTGAAAATAAGTATTACCGTCCCCACTAATTTCATCTGCAGATCCAGGTGGCGTGCAAAGAAAGGGGGAGCAGAAACAAGGGAGGGGAGAGAGGGAAACACACTATTAAAATGACAAGTCATCACAGGGCAAGGAAAACAAAAATTATCCCCAAAAGATAAAAGAGAGGTGGTAGCAATTAAGTGTATTTACTTGATTTAAGGTCATCAGGCCAAGTTTTCAGCTGTTAACATTATACAAAGCTACACAGCAGCCCTGTAGAGTTCACACTGGATTCTATGCACTGAGCAATATTAGTTTGATTGCCTCTCACAATTAAGCATTAAAAATGGCTCTACTTTCCTCAGAGGGGATTTGTACCTGCTTAGCTAAAATGAAAACTAGTCATTAATGTGTACAGGAAGGAAAAGCAGGGGACAGTGCAGTCTGGCCCTCCCAGGAGCCACTCGTGCTGTCATGTGTGAGCTCCTACCAGGCCCAGCACACTCGTGAGGAGCACTACGGATGGACAGTCAGGTTCGTTTAGTGTCTGCAAAAATTCCTGTTCTGATTACTACAATCTTTGCTTTCCTAGAAAACTCTCCAGGTGGCCTGGCTGCCTCTACTTTAAGGCATTCCTGAGTATCTGCTCCCAAAGCATGAAAAGCTACCACTGGAGCTTGTCATGACCAAGTTCTGTATTAGGGACCCACAGTGCAGAAACATGGTATCACTGGCCCCTATGGTAACACTAAGACCCTGCAGACGAAACCGGCAAGCTACTTCTCACCCCGGCATGCATTTAAAACCCCCAAACAGGCAAACAAAGAGGTGTCTGTCAGGAGAGCTGCCCAAAGACAGTCAATGGAAGAGCTTGCCCCAGGCACCACTGCTGGGCAGTGGACAGAGCACACAGACACCCGACCACAATGTGCAGCGCTCAGCCATATACAAGCGTCTGGCACACACACAAGACACCCGACCACGGCGTGCAGCGCTCAGCCGTCTACAAGCGTCTGGCACACACACACACACACACACCCGACCACAATGTGCAGCGCTCAGCCATATACAAGCGTCTGGCACACACACAGACACCCGACCACGGCGTGCAGCGCTCAGCCGTCTACAAGCGTCTGGTCAGATCCGCTGCAGACCCCGCTGCTAATGAGGCGCAAACAGGGTGCAGTACCCGAAGGAGCTTCATGGGAACAGAAGACCAAAGGGAGAAAGCGCCTAGCTCTCTTGGCTTTATGTTGGCAGTGACTGACTCCTTTATAAAGAGGCAAGCAGAGGAAAGAGAAAAACAGAAACACATTATTTCAATACAAAAAAAAAGTCATTACATTTTAAGGCAATCTATAAACACAAATACAAATTGCAATGCTTTCATTTGACTAAGGGCACACTTTGTTACCATGATTTAACTGAGTTTCAAAAAACATACTAGTACTTTAAAATGCAATTTCCTTTATCAGCAAAGATTAGCACTATATACAGAAACTTTCAGCCAATCATACGAGTCTCCTAGCTCTGAAGAGCCAGCCGAGTGAAGGTACAGATAGCATTACAAGTAACAAAATGGTAAAAAATCAAACAAGACAAAAAACAAACGCTAGTAAAGGATTCAAGAATCTTGTGAACATCACACATTCAAATAAACAAACAATTGTAGAAACCAGCAGAGCTTGATTTGTGAAAGAGCTTTACAAGCAATTTTTCCCAAATCATCAGCAAAGACACTTTAAGTGTGTATCTAAAAGAAATCACCTTCACATAAAAAGCTGGCCACATATGAATATGCAGGTGGCAGAGCCCCCCTCTTTACTGGTGTCATCTGATCATTCACTCCCTCGTTCATATCCTTCAAGTTCATTTGAAAGTCAGCTCTCTCCGTATTAGGCACTTGCAGATCAACGAGACACAGCCCAGCTCACCAGGAGCACAGAGCAAGGTAAAGCAGAGCAGCACAACACCTCATGGTAAAGGCACAGCAGACACATGCCAGAAACAATGGTGTGCAGCCCTTTAAGACTCAGCAGTGATAACGTGGCCCACCAGACACAGGTGTCATGCAAAACTTATCCACAGACCAATATGGTCCAGGAAAGAAAGGTGAGGACCTGAGATGTGGGCCCAGGGCAGCATGTCAGGACTTGCGGGCATCACTGACATGACAGAGCAGAACAAGAACTGAAGCGTACCATTTAGCGGCATTTTCAAACTTGCTGGAATTCCAACATTTGCCGAGTGTTCCGTCTTCCACCCTTACTATGTACCAAATTTCTGGACTTTTGGGTGGCGACCCTAGAGAGTGGAGCTCTCTGGTTCATAGGTTAAGAACATGGGCCTGATGTGAAAACTGAATGTACTGGGTCAGGCTGGATGGAATTCCTACCTGGGGAGGGATGGGGGTGTCAACAGGGATGAAATAGGAAGTGGACTGTGGGAAAGAGAAGAGCATCCTGTCAGTATGAAACTTCCCGATTTCAGTAATTGTACTGTGATTGTGTAACATGTTAAGCTTGGTCTTCGGAAACACACACCAAAATATTTATAAGTGAAAAGGAACACCATGCCTGCAACGTGCTTCCAAAAGGTTCATGGGGACAAAATAGACTGAAGGACCGAGTAAGTGGGCCAAAACATAAACATAATAATTCGAGCAAAGAATGTATGAGACTTCAGTTTACTACTCTCACAACCATTCTCTGAGCATGAAATTACGGAAACAAAAAAACACAAGAACATGTATTTGGATTCAGACACTGGGTTCACTACTCACTCCCCAACCTCGGAAGCGTCTCCCAGCTTCTGTACCTGGGTTCTTATTTGGAAGATGAGGTAGCAACAGAAGTGTCCTGAGATACAAGCTGAGAGAGATTCCACGGGACTCCCTGGGCACCTTGCACAGGGACACCACCCCTTAGGGGCTAGCTATCCCTACTTTTCTATTGTTTTATTTTATTTATAAACTGAAGATTCTTTTTTTAGGCTTAAAATGTAAGCAATTTTTTAAAAATGTAAGTACAAGTTTTCTTGAGTAACAGCAAGAATATTACCCCACATCATTAAAAAATGTGTTAGGCACCTTTTACTCCAGATGATTACTTGAAGTACATTTGTTGAGCACCTACCATGAGCTAGGCGCACTGCACAAGTACAAGGGGGACACCACTGAAATGGGCCCCCAACTCCTACCTCACTGACCTTGTGTTCTGGTATAGGGAAAAGACAATAAACAGAAAAGTAAATATGTGGTACGTCAACAAGTGCTATAGACAGAAACAAGCGCAAGTGGGGCAGGGGGTGTTTGCTTGTGGGGCTGCCACTTTGAATACAGAAAGAGCCATCTGCATAGGCAGAGGGTGGTGCAAGCACTGGGAAGAAGGCCTGGGCAGAGCAAGCAGCCAAGCTCTGCAGAAGTGAGCCTGCGGCACTGAGCAACAGAGGTGGCTGTGGCAGAAGAGACCTAGTACCCGCGGTGAGGGCTCCCGCATCAGGCAGATGGGAGCGGCAGGGAGAACCGCAGGACTTCTGGAACGGCCCATGGAGTGAGGGAGTGACAGGACCTGGGCAAGGACACTGCACGGAAAGCAGGACCGTGAATCTATCTGGGGGACTAAACCAATCAGGATTTGCATGGACTGGATATGGGAGGAGAAAAGAGTAGCACCGAGAATCACCCAAAGATTTTGGTCTGATCACCAGAAGAAAGGGACCGGCAGGAAGCCCAGCTGGTCAGTTTGGGATATAAGTGTGAGACGCTTATTGGTCATCAGAGCTGGTATTGTAGGGAGGCATTTGGCTGCAAGAGTGGAGTTCAGGGAAGAATCTGGGGTTGAGATGAAAAGCTGGGAGTCACAAGCATAAATGAGGCATGAAATGCAAGGATTCCTTATGGGGTGCCTGCAGCTGGCAGGGTAGAGGCCCAAGGACTGAGTCCCAGGTCCTCAGACATGGAGGGGTGGGACAGCCAGAGGGAGGGAGGCAGGAAGGAAAGCAGAGGAGGGGAAGCCTGGAACCAAGACACGGACAACTTCCCAAAGGACGAAGACTGAGCAGCAACCACTCCTCTGAAGGAGCCAGTGGGGTGGGGGTGGGGTCAGAGGGGTCTTTCAGGGTGGGGAAACCACAGCGTGTGATGTGCTGACAGAAAGACCCAGAGAGGGAGAGGAACCCTGATACCAGGAGGGCAGGAAAAGTCTGGGTAGGTGGGACAATTCATGTACCATGAGACAGGGGCAGGCAAGACGTAAGGACAAGATGCTCGCAGAGGCTCCCAGCTGACTGCGTATTTTCCCAGCTTAGAGTGAAGGGTCTGCGCTTTCAGAAGAGAAGGTTTAAGTGGCCATCTGGGTCAGTGGCAGTGAGAGTGGACAGGAAAGCACAACACAATGGGCAGCATCAGGGCCCCACCTGAGGCATATGGTCAGGGATTTAAAGAGAGACCAAAGCAATGTGGCTGTTTTTGCCATTAAGGTTTAGCTGCACTAGAGCGGGCACAGGGCAAACAGAGCTGGGTTTTGCCAGATACGTAAAAGAAAGCAAGAGCCAGATCCGGATTAAAGATGGCAGCATGAGAGGTAAGACAGAGACCTCCTCTCAAAAACACATATAATATAAAAACAAAATTAATACAACTGATTCTGAAAGAACAACAGAAAAGAAGGCTGTACCAGACTGCATACACCTGGAGAAAAGAACAGACCTCATGGAAGAGGGTAACGTACCAAAGCTGTGACCTGGTGGGACCCAAGCCCTCTGTACACCCCAGCTCACCGGTGGGAAGAAGAGAAATGGAGTGGGGACAGGGTGGAGGCCTAGGACTGCTGGACACCCAGCCCTGGAGATCTACTCTGGGAGCACAAACCTACACTGCATGGTGCTCTGGAGATTAGTGGGGTTGAAAGCTAGGACAGGCAGAACACTTGAAGAGACTGAGATTCTAGCAGCTTGTGGAAAACAGGAATCCACACCCGGCTGCTCTGGGACAAAAGAAAGGCAGATAGTCTGAGACTTCCTAACAGCAAGACGGCTGCTAAAGGGGCAAGGACTGCACAGAGCTCACTGCACAGGAGAAAGGACGGGGACAAAATTGTCTGGGCACTCTGTCCAGAAGATTGGGAACTTTCAGAGCTTCAGGTGCTCCATCCCCTTGGCTGGCTATGCAGCTCCCAGGACCCCCACCATGAAACACAGCCCACTGGGCCTTCCTCCATGCCAGCCCACACTGGCTCACAAACCAGCAGCCCCTGCCCTGGCATCAGGCCAGCCAGAGGGAGGCCCTGCCTACAGCAGCTACAAATACAAAGCATAGAGGCTTACACTTATGCACTCAGCCCACTGGTTCTGGCAGTGGAGACAGGCACAGCAGCCGGAAGCAAGAAACAGATCTTTCCTTCCCCCAGGCACCAGTGCCACTCCCCTTCAACCCCGACAACGCTCCAGGGGCTGAGCAGCTCAAGAGAGTAGAGGTTCTAGGCAACAGAGGGTGCCACACACAAATATGAAATCTCAAAGGAACCTAGCTCAAACCAAAATCCCGCAAACACCAGAAAAAGAGCCAAGTGAAACTGAACTTATCAATCTTGCTGAAAGAAATTTCAAAATAAAAATCATAAACATGCTTAAAGAGGTTAGAAAAATATTCAAGAACTCAGGGATGAATTCCGGATGGAGATTCAATCATTAAGGAATGCAATACCTGAAATGAAAAATACAATGGAGGGATTTAAAAGCAGATAGATATAGTAGAGGAGATGGTAAATGGAATAGAAATTAGAGAAGAGGAATTCAAAGAAGATGAGGCACAGAGAGAAAAAAAGGATCTCTAGGAATGAAACAATATTGAGAGAACTGTGTGACCATTCCAAAAGGAACAATATTCTCATTATAAGGGTAACAGAAGAAGAGAGAGAAAAAGGGATAGAAATTATCTTTGAGGAGGTAATTCCTGGAAACTTCCCCAGTCAGAGGAAGGAGATAGATTCTCAGGCCATGGAGGTGCACAGATCTCCCAACACAAGGGACCCAAGGAAGACAACACCAAGACACATAATAATTAAAATGGCAAAGATCAAGGACAAGGACAGAGTCTTAAAGGCAGCTAGAGAGAGAAAAAAGGTCACCTACAAGGAAAACCCATCAGGCTATCATCAGACTTCTCAACAGAAACCTTACAGGCCAGAAGGGAGGGGCATGATGTATTTAAAACAATGAAGCAGAAGGACCTTGAACCAAGATTACTTTACCCAGCAAGATTATCATTTAAATTTGAAGGAGCACAACAATTTCCAGATAAGCAAAAGTTGAGAGAATTTACCTTTCAAAAACTATTTTGGAGGGACTGCTATAGATGGAAGTGTTCCTAAGGCTAAATAGCTGCCACCAGAGGAAATAAAACCACAGAAAAGAAAGTCGAACAATTAATTCCTAAACAGATGCAAAATCAAATCAACTACCCCCAAAGTCAATCAAGGGACAGACAACAAGTACAGAATATGACACCTAATATATAAAGAAAGGAGGAGGAAGAAAAAGGAGGGGAAAAAACCCTTTAGGTTGTGTTTGCAATAGCATACTAAGTGAGTTAAATTAGACTGTTAGATAGTAAGGAAGTTACCCTTGAACCTGTGGTAACCACGAATCTAAAGCCTGCAGTGGCAATAAGTACATACCTACTGCTAATCACCCTAAGTGTAAATGGTCTGAGTGCACCAATGAAAAGACACAGAGTCACTGAATGGATAAAAAAACAAGACCCATCTATATGCTGCCTACAAGAGATTCACTTCAAACCCAAAGACATATAAAGACTAAAAGTGAAGGAATGGAAAAAGATATTTCATGCAACTAATCGAGAGAGAAAAGCAGGAGTTGCAGTACTTGTATCAGACAAAATAGACTTTAAAACAAAGAAAGTCACAAGAGACAAAGAAGGGCATTAGATAATGATAAAGGGGTCAGTCCAACAAGAGGATATAACCATTGTAAATACCTATGCACCCAACACAGGAGCACCTACATATGTAAAACAAATATTAACAGAATTGAAGGGGAAAATAGAATGCAGTGCATTCAATTTAGGAGACTTCAACACACCACTCACTCCAAAGGACATATCAACCAGACAGAAAATAAGTAAGGAGACAGATGCACTGAACACAACACTAGAACAGATGGACCTAATGGACATCTACAGAATACTCCATCCAAAGCAGCAGGATACATATTCTTCTCAAGTGCACATGGAACATTTTCAACAATAGATCACATACTAGGCACAAAAAGAGCCTCAGTAAATTCAAAAACATTGAAATTGTACCAAAAAGCTTCCCAGACCACAAAGGTATGAAACTAGAAATAAATTATTCAAAGAAAACAAAAAAGCCCACAAACACATAGAGGCTTAAGAACATGCTTCTAAATAATTAATGGATCAATGACCAAATAAAAACAGAGATCAAGCAATATATGGAGACAAATGACAACAATAATTCAACAATGCAAAATCTGTGGGATGCAGTGAAGGCCATGCTAAGAGGGAAGTATACTGCAGTACAGGCCTACCTCAGGAAAGAAGAACAATTCCATATGAACACCTAAACTCACAATTAATGAAACTAGAAACAGAAGAACAAATGAGGCCCAAAGTCAGTAGGAGGAGGGATATAGTATATTAAAGACTAGAGCAGAAAGAAATAAGTCGAGAAGAATAAAACAATAGAAAGAATCAATGAAAGCAGGAGCTGGTTCTTTGAGAAAATAAAGAAAACAAACAAACTCCTAGCCAGACATATCAAGTTATGTCTACACACATAAACAGAATCAGAAATGAGAAAGGAAAAGTCACTATGGACAGCACTGAAACACAAAGAATTATTAGAGAATACTATGAAAAATTATATGATAACAAACTGGATAACCTAGAAGAAATGGACAACTTTCTAGAAAAATACAACCTTCCAAGGCTAAACAAGGAAGAAACAGAAAATCTGAACAGACCAATTACCAGCAACGAAATTGAATTGGTAATTTAAAAACTACATAAGAACCTGGACCAGATGGCTTCACTGCTGAATTTTATCAAACATTTAGTGAGAACCTAATACCCAGCCTCCTAAAAGTTCTTCAAAAAATAGAAGAGGAATGAATACTTCCAAACTCATTCTATGAGGCCAACATCACTCTAACACCAAAACCAGACAAAGACACCACAAAAAAAGAAAATTACAGACCAACATCCCTGATGAACATAGATGCAGAAATACTCAACAAAATATTAGCGAATCGATTTCAAAAATACATCAAAAAGATCATGCATCATGATCAAGTAGGATTTATTCCAAGGATGCAAGGATGGTACAATATTCGAAAATCCAAGATCATCATCCAGCAGATCAACAAAAAGAAGGACAAAAACCACATGATCATCTCCATAGATGTTGAAAAGCATTTGAAAAAATTCAACTCAACATCCATTCATGATAAAAACTCTCAAGAAAATGGGTATAGAGGGCAAGTACCTCAACATAATAAAGGTCATATATGACAAACCCACAGCTAACATCATACTGAACAGTGAGAAGCTGAAAGCCTTTCCTTTAAGATCAGGAACAAGACAAGGATGCCCACTCTCTGCACTTTTATTCAGCATAGCACTGGAGGTCCTCGCCATGGCAATCAGACAACACAAAGAAATAAAAGGCCTCCAGATTGGCAAGGAAGAAGTCAAACTGTTCCTGCTTGCAGATGACATGATGTTGTACATAAAAAACACTAAAGAATCCACTCCAAAACTACTAGAACTAATGTCTGAATTCAGCAAATTTGTTCTGCGATACAAAATTAATACGCAGAAGTCTGTTGCATTCCTATACACTAACAATGAACTAGCAGAAAGAGAAATCAGGAAAACAATTCCATTCACAATTGCATCAGAAAGAATAAAATACCTAGGAACAAACCTAACCAAGGAAGTGAAAGACCTATACACTGAAAACTACAAGGCACTCATGAGAGAAATTCAAGAAGACACCAATAAATGGAAACACATCCTGTGCTCATAGATAGGAAGAATTAGTATTGTCAAAATGGCCATCCTGCCTAAAGCAATCTACAGATTCAATGCAATCCCTAACAAAATACCAACAGCATTCCTCAACAAACTATAGCAAATAGTTCTAAAATTCATATGGAATCACAAAAGACCCTGAATAGCCAAAGCAATCCTGAGAAGGAAAAATAAAGCTAGGGGAAATATGCTCCCTGACTTTAAGCTCTATTACAAACCCACAATAATCAAGACAATATGGTATTGGCACAAGAACAGACCCATTGACCAATGGAACAGACTAGAGAGCCCAGTATATACGGTCAATTAATATACAATAAAGGAGCCATGGATATACAATGGGGAAAGAACAGCCTCTTCAACTAGTGTTGGCAAAACTGGACAGCTACATGCAAGAGAATGAAACTGGATCACTGTTTAACCCCATACACAAAAGTAAATTCAAAATGGATTGAAGACCTGAATGTAAGTCTCATAAAACTCTTAGAAGACAACATAGGCAAAAATCTCCTGAATATAAACATGAGCAACTTTTTTCCGAACACATCTCCTCAGGCAAGGGAAACAAAAGCAAAAATGAACAAATGGGACTACAACAAGCAAAAAAGCTTCAGCAAAGGACACCATCAGCAGAACAAAAAGGCATCCTACAGTATGGGAGAATATATTTGTAAATGACATATCCGACAAGTGGTCAACATCCAAAACATATAAAGAACTCACACTCCTCAACAACCAAAAACCAAAAACCCAATTAAAAAATGGGTGGAGAATATGAACAGACAATTCTCCAAACAAGAATCAGGTGGCCAACAGGCACATGAAAAGATGCTCCACATCACTAATTATCAGGGAAATGCAAATAAAAACCACAATGAGATATCACCTCACACCAGTTAGGATAGCCAGTATCTAAAAAAATATCAACAACAAATGCTGGTGAGGATGCAGAGAAAGGGGAACCCTCCTATACTGCTGGTGGGAATTTAAGCTAATTCAACCGTTGTGGAAAGCAATATGGAGGTTCCTCAAAAAACTAAAACCAGAAATACCATTTGACCTGGAAATTCTACTCCTAGGAATTTACCCAAAGAATACAAGTTCTCAGATTCAAAAAGACAGATGCACCCCTATGTTTAAAACAGCACTATTTACAATAGGCAAGAAGTGGAAGCAACCTAAGTGTCCATCAGTAGATGAATGGATGAAGAAGATGTGGTACATATACACAATGGAATACTACTCAGCCATAAGAAAGAAACAAATCCTACCATTTGACATGGATGGAGCTAGAGGATATTATGCTCAATGGAATAAGACAGGCAGAGAAAGACAAGTACCAAGTGATTTCCCTCATTTGGGGAGTATAACAATGAATCAAAATTGAAGGAACAAAACAGCAGCAGACTCACAGTCTCTAAGAAGGGACTAGTGATTACCAAAGGGGAGGGGTGGGGGAGGGCAGGTGGGGGGAGGGAGAAGGGGATTGAGAGGTATGATGTTTAATACACATGGTGTGGGGGGATCATGGGGAAGACAGTATAGCTCAGAGAAGACAAGTAGTGACTCTGTGGCCATCTTACTACAGTGATGGACAGTGACTGCAATGGGGTATGGGGGGATTGGATAATATGGGTGAATGTAATAACCACATTGTTTTTCATGTGAAACCTTCACAAGAGTGTATATCAATGATACCTCAAAAAAGAAAAAAACAAATTAAGAGCCGGGCACAGGTGGTGGAGGTGGACTCAAAGCAATGTTGGAGGTGGTGCTCAAGAGCATATGGGAGAGAAGCAGGAGGGCATTCAGCTAGTGACCATCGGTGGAACTGAGGGGTTGGGGGCTGGAGAGAGCAGCGGGGTCTGGCTCTGAGACCTGAAAGTCACAGCAGGTTTGAGGGACGACGGTCTGGAAGGGGCAAGGAGAAGCCAAGGCTACTCAGCTCCCGTCCAGTCCTGTGCTCCAATGGCTGAGCGGAAGAAAACCACAGCCATGGCTCTGACGGCCAGTTCTGGCCTGAGGAAGGGGCCCCCAGGCTCTGAGGAGAGGCTGTGGCTGCAGGAGTCCAGCAGCTATGGGGGAAGGCGGCAGGTGAGGACAGAGCAGGGTGTGGCCCTGACATGGGAGTCTGGGGCCTCTCGATGAGTTGGTATCAACGGGGATAAAGGCCTAAGGAGGTTACTTGGAGTGGTCAGAACTTTCCTGTTCATCTTTACTTACACAAATAAAGTAATAGCTCCCTTTGACCACAGACCTCTCAGTATCATTCCTGTCCTCAGACTTACAGTTTATTCCTGATGATTCTGAACTTCATTTGAGCCCTGCGTTCTGGGAAAATAGGCCTTTTAGCAAATCATCCAACCTGCGATGGTCATGGGAAGCCTCTGTTCCCCACCTCCCCACCCCACCCACACAATGTTAAAATTCAATGAATTCATAAAGATCCTCAAAAAAGAAAGCTCCAGAGAAAAACAATATCTGACTGGGGAAGCATCTCGTTATTTTAAAAACCAGCAAATAGCGGGAAAAGGCCGTTCTCTTGTCATTGTAGTAGGAACCGTTCCTCGGGGCACCTGAACAGCTGGTGAGGGAGTTGTCTTTTGATGTATAACAGCTAAATAAGTGAAGAAGCACCACAGATTTTACATGTCACCATTCTGTAGGCTCTAATGAGACCCAGGCATGAGCATCAATAGCAGGGACCTCCAGCAGGTAAAACGCTCACAGGAACTTTATAAGGAATGGGTCAAATACACCGACGGGACTTAATGTCACAAGGAGAGACAGCCAGGTGGTATGTGTATCACCTATGGTGTATTCTTGTTAAAAACCAAATAAAGCAAGCCCCAAACCACGGAGCTCCAATCTGATCAATGCTCTCTCAATAGGAAGTACAGGAAGACAAGGCCACGGAGGAATGCACTCAACACACGTCACAGAGGTACAATCAGCCAGGTCCAGAGAGGGGGCCAGCATAAGGAAGAATTTCTTCAACAGATAAACTGCAATTAAAAAAAAGAAAGGAAAATAAAAAAAGAGGAGGCCTTGCAAACAAGGAGGAAACACAGGAGGAGACAGGAGATGCAGCCAAGTTCAGCCAGTCCTGCTTGTCTGACTCTTGACTGGGCAACACCAAGGGTGAAAGTGGTAATTACAGAAAGCTGAACAATGACTGGACAGTTGGCAGTAAGGAACTGCTGTTAATTTTTTACAATATAGTAACATTGTTAAAAAAGATGTCCTTATCTTTTAGAAATAGTTATAGATGAAACTTGCCTTAGATTTCCTTTAAAATAATTGCTGGGGAGTACGTGTTTGTGGAAGTGGGCACAGGCAGACAAAGTTAGACTGGCTATAAGTTCCCAGTTACAGAATCTGGGTGATGAGTACTTGGAGGACCATCAGGAAATCCCATTCTCTGTCTGTGTTTGTATATAAATTTCCGAATGTGTTTGAAATCTATGATAAAGAATTTAATAACTTCAAAATTCAAAAGCATAACTATATCCATTCACTCATATGGTTTCTTGCTTGTAAAAGTATTAAATGTATTTTGTCTTGACTCATGCAGTTTGAATTTAATAATTCCACAAGTATTACATAGCCACAACATGCTACAAACTAAGAGGAGAAGGCCTTTGGTCCAACTATAGAATGCATATTTTACAAGTTTCATGCCTTCTTTTAAAATTTTTCTCAGTTAAGAAAAAAATGGGGCTTTTTGATGTTAGCACTATTTGTTTTTAAATTTAGCAAGATGATACTTGGGGTTCTTTTATTTTAGTAATAAATTTAGAAACAATGATTAAAACGTACTCCCTGCTGTGTTAACAAGCTTAGTTAGAGGACTGAAAAGGTTCATGAGCCAAGTACCCTCAAACACTGCCGGTCATGGGGCACAATTCTATAAAAATGAAAGTGTGTTCGAAGTCTCTCATGAAGCATTGCACTGCCCCCTGACAGGGAGGTGACTGGGAGAAGACGGGCATGCTCTCTTTTCTGGAAACCATGCTAACAGGGCTAAGAGAACAGATCTGTGTGGCCTGGAAAGAGTTAGTACAAGTAAATATTCTCATTAAATTTTGTTGCACTCATTGCTCTGCTCGTCATTTGGGGATTTTTCCATTTGCAAGTGTCTCTGGCTGCTCCCTGCCAGAGGGCCTGTGAGTCCTCTCTCCACGGCTGTGGCTGAGGGGCTGGGTCCGACTCAGGAAGAGGAGCCAGAGGCTGTTTTGCTCCAGGTCCTTCCTCAGTGTACCACTTTAATATACATGACACAGACATTTCTTCACAAGTACCTATGTGGCTCCAGAGTATTTTTCTCAACTCCTTTAGAAACGAGGTGAAGGCTATGTTAAGCAGCACAAATCTCAACAGAGGCAGAGCTCAGATGAAGCAACAGTGATGGGAGAGGGAAGGCAGCTCAACGGGGCACTGCGACTGATCACTCACACGACACGACCGGCACCCCGCCCATGCCCAGGGAGAGACGACAGTAGGCCTCCCACGGCCAAACGTCTAAC
This sequence comes from Manis pentadactyla, assembly GCF_030020395.1. NCBI lineage: Eukaryota > Metazoa > Chordata > Mammalia > Pholidota > Manidae > Manis > Manis pentadactyla. The sequence goes on from NC_080021.1 coordinate 2,847,280, forward strand.
ACCAAACTGATTACAGAACCCTATCAAGACTGTTGAAATCAGAAGAATTTCCAGTAAGCCAGGTACTAGGAACAAATCAATAACATCTATTCACCACTTTGTGCACATAAATATAATCAGTAGCATTAATTTGATTAAATTATGTCACAGAGTGTAATTTACAAATTTAACTTCATATGTACTAGGTGACAATACTCTAAATTAGGGCACTTAAATTTTTTTTAATTCCTAAAAGTATTTACATCAAACCTTGAGCAGTAGACAGAGACTCCCTCACAAGCTACAGTTATCAAAAACGAAACTAGGATGTGAACCAGACAAAAGAAACTCTTTCAAACGTGAATAGAGATTCTTGAATTTTAACGGAAGAGTGTCAGAGATGCGTCGGCACTACGCCGTTCCTGGAAGTGCTGGCGGGGACCCCGGGGAAGCGCGCTCAGACGCTTCGGAATGGCTCCGCCCCTCCACACGCGCACGTCCTCAGGCTTCCCCCATGACTGCAGCGCGGTCGGACGGAAAGACGATGGGCCTGGGCTTCAGTCAGGTTCTCTACTGCCCTACTACTGAGCAGTCGTAACCCAGGCTATGCCACCTCAGCTCTGAGGCTTCATTTCCTCATGTCAGGTGGAAATATAATGAGGAAGACTGTCCCGAGGTTTGACACAACGCACGAGAACGTGTCAGGCATCATCTCTGACCCTCATTCACATGCACTACCCACTTGTATTTACAGAGCAGAACAGCAACAGATTAGTAACAGACCTAGTATTTCAGAGACCATGGGAAAAAAGAGAAAGAGCACAATAATTATCATGGACTATATACATGCCATCTTATATTTTACAGATCTTTACACTTTATAAACCACTTTTGCATATATAAATTAGTTGGAGAATTTATAATGAAGCAGTTTAATGTAAATAACATTTATTTCATTGAACATATTTTAATTTAGAATAATTTTTAGTTACCAACTTGAGAAACCTACAAGTAGTAAGAGGACATGATGCTGCGTAACAACTAAACTAAAAGAATCTGTTACAAAGTTAAACATTTTTAAAAATTGTAATAAATACTGAAGAAGTATCATTAAAAAGGGCTCAGCAGAAGCAGTCAAGCCAAGTAAATCTTTCTACTGATAGAGAAAGGTCATTGCATTGTTTTTCATGACAGAGACACAAAAGAGAAAGCTGTCTTACACTCTCTGCCTCATCATGTGTGATCCGCACCCAGAACAAGAGTGATGGGCCTGGTGTTAGTGGTGTCGCCATCATGCCAATCTTGTGTTCCTGGCTACGCTTAAGGTCTTACTGCCTGAGTAAGGGCCTGGCTATTAAAAACCAAGCAAACAAAAAAAATCCAGAGTTTATGCCTTTGAAACATTTACAATTTACCTTTATTTACTGACTGTCCGTTGAAACAGCACCATCTCTGGGGAACCTGCCCCTACACAAGCTCTGGTGCCTGATCTGGCCCACGCAAGTTGACACCTCACTACAAGCATCCGCCTCTAAGTTCACAAGTATCCTATACACTTAATCATTACGCTGAAAATTTACTTTAGGCCCTGAGAACAATGTGCCCAGGGCAATGTGCTTGTTATTTTTTAAATCTGTTAATCTTACAATTTTTTTTAGAGAAACTGTCTAGATTTAAAAACTAAACTCTCCATATATTCAACATCAACTCTAATATGATCTTATTGAATATAATCTGATAACTACATTTACTTTGCAATGAAATATGAATGAGTGCCTGGCATTTCCCCTCTGGAATGTAAGAATATTGCTGTTTCCCAACGAGGGATCCATCAAGACCTGAAAACTGCCTAAGGTTATCTAGATCCTCATCCTTCTCGGCCAGCCTCTAAGCCCCTGCCCAAAACCTCCACAGAAAGCTTCCAGGACAATTTAGTGAAGAGCTCATAGGGAATTACTTCAGTCCAGTGATTCAATGATTCATTTAAAAACAGTTACTAAGCACTTAAGTGCCAGAAAACAGTTAATTAGAACGTCTTTACCTAAGATGGGGTTGTGGACTAGTGGACAAGATGGTTTCCAAAATAATTACACCCCTTTAAAGATTATCCTTAATAGAAAGAGGTACACTGGAGTACAATACTCCAAAGGAGTCCTGGAGCAGTCAGGAAGGCTTCTAGGAGGTGGTGACATTTGAACCTGGTCTTGAAGATCAGCTAAGAACTTTTCAGACGGGGGAGTCAGACAAGTCTCACTCTCTCCATCTTCCCAAGTGCTTCTTCATATGCACTTGAGGTAAACTCCCTTTAATTGGTATAGAGAGGCCATATCGCCCACAGGGCAACAGTGGCCCAAGTTCCTATGCTAGCTCCACCATCAAGCTGTGTGGCGGGGAACACTGTTTACTGTCTCTTCTCATACCTGAGAAATGGGGCATGATGGCCTGGTAAGGCTGTCCCAGGAATTCCGCAATGTCTAGCGCACGTGAAGGTTTGATGCTGTGCACACCACCCTGAACACCTCCCAAGAAGAGTCCCGTCCCCTCCGAGCCATGTAGCTGTGTGTGACCCTGGCCACGCTCCTGAGTCTTGACCACCCTGCTCACTGCATCCCCTAGCCCTCTACCCTGCTCTCTGCTGTCTAGGCTGGGACCTGCCTGGGTTTGCCAAGCTCCTGCTTTGCGGTTCAGAGCCACTGTCCCTCCAAGTCTGAAAGCCTACACCTCTCACTTCATTCAGCTGCCTGACTACGTGTCACCTGCTCAGAGGGACTTTTCTTGACCACAGTTTTAACTGGCCTCCTCACCATCGCTCTTTCCTGCTTTGTTTTACTCAGTGCCTCTGGACTGCCTCCTCCACACAATGCCAACTCCAAAAAGGAAGAGACTTGGCTTTGTTCCCGATCATACCTCAGCAGTCAGAACAGCTCCTGCACACAGTGGGCACACAGTATGTGTTGACTGAATTAAGATAAGATGATGTTAAAACTGGAATAATACCTATCTTGCAGGGTTTTCACTGAGATGGCACATGACAGAAAAGCCAATAAGCAAGGTGGCATAGAGAGTGCAGCCTCGCCCCACCAGCCTGAAGATGGAACGGGCTCGCTAGGGGGGAAGCAGAAACAGAGATACAGTTGCATGGGGATCCAGGAGTGGCAGGGTGCAAAAGTCCCCAGGCTGCAGGACCCAGAAAAGGTTAGGTTCTGGTAAAAACATGGGTTTTCTAAGTATCAACTTAGCAGCTTATGGGCTAAGTTTAAGGCAGAGCTCCAGCTGGCCATGCTGGTATGCTGTCACGTTTCATAGTTTTCGTAGATGCTCTGAACAGACCACACCAGTCAGCCCAGTGCCACTGGCATGAGAAAGCAGTGAGAGGCATGACCAAGGCTAGGAATCCAGAATCTCAGGGCTGTGCCACCCACCCAATGCTGAGCGCGCTTCACCTGCCCCGTGATCATCAGAGGGCTGGGCCTCCAAGAAGCAGCACTAATGACTCACTCTGAGGAAAGCAAAGACCGGCCTGCGACCACGCCAGAGCGTCCCAGCTCCTGGGGCAGATCGATCAGAGCTAGAGGTAAGGAGCTGGGTGGAGGGGCACAAGCCCCGACTGTATCTGAGTGAAAAATGACATGGAGGAGACAGGGAGGGGAGCGAGGGAGAGGCAGCCATGGGCAGGAGATGGAAGGCCTCTGATGGCCGAGCTGGCATCCTCCACTTCATCTGATGGACAGCACTTTATCCCTGGGAGTTCCTGATCAGAGAACTGCCTATTTAAGTCAAATCATGTGATAGCAATCAAGTTAATTAACAGAAAAGGGACAGATGTATGAACTCCAAGTTAAGATACATAAATAGGAAGAAATGAAGGAAGGCAGAAACATAAAGGAGGGGCTGGCTGGGACAGGCTAAACCCAGAGGTTTGATGATGATCAGTTGCTCAAATGACGCCAAGGTTTAACAACTGAACTGAGGTCACTGATTAAAGGGGATTAGGCAAACAGGAGAACAAACAAGATGTAAAGGTCCTATGAGGACCTGTTTTGTTCTGTCACCAGGTGAAGGGCCCAGTGAATTAGCAGGACGGCTCAGCTCTCTCCTCAGCATGCACGCGTGGCAAACGGCAGCTGGTGCACACTGCCAGGGTCACTCCGAACACTGCTTTTCGTCTGGCAAGGAAGACAGACCAGCCTGCTTATGAATTACTCAAAGCTAGCTCAACTCTCACCTATTCTAGGGAACATCCTTCAATGCCCAGCGACTGCTCCCACTCTGGACTCAGGGCACACCGACAGGATTCTTCACCGCAGTACCACTTTGGCACACGATGGCCATCTCTCTCCGATCAGATTGCAAGCTTTCTGAGGGCCTGGGGTACATCTGCCACATCTCCTGTTCCCACCACGGACTGGGTAAGCATTGTGCCCAACAAGGACAACTGCCGAGCACCTCAGCACCCCAGCATCACAGCGGGTGTCAGGAGAGCCCATTGGGGAAGCAGTGCACAAGCCGAACTAGCGTCCAGTCCAGAACATGCCGGCAGCCCCACAACCTGCCAGGCATCTGACACTGTCCTTGAGTGCACGCTCTGACACCCAAACCTCCTCTCCTCCCCGTCAGGAAGTGATCAGTAATGGGAAGTTGTGGTCCTCTGACACATCTGTTCCACATAACCCATCCTTAGAGTGTCTTTGCCACGTGTATGACAACAAGCACAAATATTTCTTGAGGGCGGGCTTGTGAACTGTTAGTACACAATAAGAAATAAGCAATTACATTGGTCCATTGGAAAACTAAAGAAGATTCCAGTCAACTAGGTAAGAATACACAACCAGATTTCAAGAAAAATTAACTCAAGATATATTAAAACTAACAGGAATTAGGTTTCTTCTAAGACTGTCACCTGCTAGAGTCATTAGGAAGCTGTTATTTTGGGAATGTAACATATCTAAGAACAGATTACATGTGCATGTATACATATATGCAGACACACATATGTATGTATATACAGTGAATGTATTTTAAGACACCAAACTTGGGTCCGTACAAGAATCTTTTCCTTTTTCCCCCGTTCCTCTATTTTCCACAATTTTAAATGGGGAAAAAGATAACACATATTTTGAAAACATACCAATGAAGTACAACACGTGACACCAGCACTAGTTAGGGTACTGGCGTAAGCCATATCTTTGCCAGTATCTTAACTGTAGTTTTTAAAAAGCAATATTCAGACACCATTTTAATGTTAATTGTGAAAGACAAAAACTGTTTAAAAATGTTTCACATTTCTTGGACTCTAAAGGCAATAAATATACAGAGTATATTCCATTAAATTCTGTTGAACTGCAAAGATAAATTATAATGGCAACTTCAACAGTGAAAATATTCACTCCAAATATGATTAACATGACATTAAAACTGAAAAATAACTTGAAATTCTACATAATCTTGTGAGTAACTTGGTATTACAGTCTCATCTAAACCAATCTATGAGCCATATTTGAACCTATTCAATGATGGTACAATTATGCACCTTTGGGTATGCAGACTATAATTTTTTCAAGCTATTCTAGAATGAGCAATCGTAACCACACTGAGCAGACATCTGACGTACAATGGCCCCCCTTCCACAATACCACAAACGCTTCTGTCTGGCAGCCTGCACTGTAGGACTTTCAACGTTGGGCCTCTTACCTGACATGGAGACTGCGTGTGTCCTCACGCCTTGCTTTTCGCTGTTGGCTAGCCTGTAACAAAAAGAGTGGCAAAGCGGTGAACACATGCCCTTCGGGACCAGATGGGCACAATGCGCTCAAACGCAGAGCTGCCCAGTGTCAGGACTATGTCATTTCTTGCAGAGACTGAATTTCAGAGGGGGAGCTCTTAGCAAAGTCGGTTCTACCATCTAAGGCACTTAAAATACTCCGACTGTCTTAAAGACAAGAACTTCAAACACAGCCAAAGGGGCACTCGGCTGCTTGGAGAGAGCGACTCCCCACAGTGACTGAGACATGGCGATACGGCTCAGTGTGCACATGGAGGATTGTGACTTAAACACTAGACTGTGAGGGATGAAATAGATGGAAGAAAATACCTGGAATTGAAATCTGCTCTCAAAACTCAATTTGAAGTATTCTTCCTTCTTAAATTTAGAGCATGTAAAAAAGCAGGTATCACCTTAATATTTATTATTTTATTTACAGACTGAAAAAGGGTTGTTACATGAAATGGCTCAACAACATTAGTGTTTTAGGTATTTACCCACATAAAATTCTGCCCAAGAGTTTTAGTGACAAAATGCAAGTAAAGCTCAGTTAAAGATTTTTTGAAAGTGCAAAACACAGAAAAAGGAACCCCATAGTCCTTAGACGTCAAAGTTCCTTTGATTTTTTTTGTAAAGGAAAACTTTCTCCAGATACATAAACATTTACTATAGAAGTGCTGAATGGAAAATTTTCCTTGTATACAGTATTTATACTAGGAAATACTGGAACTTAAAATAATATACATTTTTGAGAACTAGAACTATTCAACTGTATAACCTCTGCAATTAATGTTATTAGCATAAAGCCATAGAATTGAGTTCCTTTTATTGAATTATCTGATTATTTGAAATCTTACGGTATCTTTTAAGCTTAACTGAAGTTGTTTTCCAACAAGTGATCAGTTTCTCTTCCATTGCAGCCACACAGTTTATCACAATTACCTTGGACTCTGTTTACTAGGAAGCCACAGGGTGCACGCTCACAACAACAGGCTATGCCATTTGCTTCCATATTCTGTTGCCAAAACCTTGTGGTCTCCCTTTACTACACTGTTTGTGTATGCTGTTGCAAATCAACTTTCTTACAGCTGTGTGGATATTACCACCTTCTGATCAACAACAGTAAGTGTTTGCTGCTCTATGATTTGTGGAAATTTCCCTCTTCTAAAGTTTATTTATTCATTGTTTATAGTATGTTTCTACTTCTAATCTGCTACCTTCTTCATTCACGTTTCTGTTTGTGATTCCTATATGTTTTAATCCTCAAAGTCATCCCTTAAAGACATTATACAATTGAAGATACTCTGAGCATGAGTCCCCTGGCCTGATGTGGGACATAAGTATCCATTAAATATTGCTGGGTTTGTGAAACAAACTGCCTAAAAGCTAAGAGAAAGCTGGTCACACCCACCCCTCCATTCACCTGCATAGCTCCTGTGCACCTACAATGTGTGGTGGACGCCACATGAGCCTGCCATAAAGGTTACAGGGGTGTCACAGACAAGCAAAGAGGTACTATTTTAAAGTGGGGGAAGTACTATGGTGAAGTAGACGGTGTTATGGGAAAACACCCAGGGATGCCCTGTAAGACTGGGGGATCGTGGGAGGTTTCTAGAGGAAATGGTGTGGGTGAGACCAGAGAGGTGAGCAGGGCGTTGCTGGGGACAAGGCAACTGGATAGGGAGGTGGAGGTCCTGAGGGGGAAGAGCACTTGCAAAGGCCTGGAGGGAACGCAAGAACAGTTTATTCCAGTGACTGAAAATACGTTCAGTGGAGCTGAAGAGCCCAGTGTAAAGAGTGGGCAAATGAGGCCAGGGGAGCTGGCAGGAAACAACTGTGGGCCCAGCCAGTTAGCTGAGGATGCTGGCATTTATCCTCAGAGCAAGTCATGCAAGATCTTGGATCAGGGAAGTTCCCTCACATGGTGGTACAGAGAATGGGAGGACGATGGCAAACCAGACAGATGGAGATGGGTAGGAGATGTGCAGGGAAAAAAAAGTCACCCTAACAGGCCTGAGACTGCATCCCTTGAGGCCAGCCTGTGGTTGGTTGTTTGGGAACCTGTGTTTCAGGGGGTCCTCACTATCCCTTAAATAAAGGTGGTTTGCTGTGCCTAAACTATACAAACCATGAGGTTCATGCTGGACTCCTGCTTTCCTTCTAGAAGTCCTGAAAGTTTGGCACATGCCAGGCAGTTTGTACATGATAGGGCCCCCAAAGAAACCCTGGGCCCTGTATCTCTGATGAGCTTCCCAGGTAGGATTTCACGGCACAGCTCACTGCTAGAGGAGCGAGATGTGTCCGCCCTGGGTGTACTGGGAGAGGGCTCCTGGGAGTTTGCCCCGGTCCCCTCTGGACTTCACCCACACGCCTCCTCCCAGCGCTGCTCGCTTTGTGCCCTCTGTAATACGTAATGCATCAGAGCCAGGAGTGGGACTGTGCATTGAGTCCTGGGAGTACTTTTCAGAGAATCACTGAGCATGGGGCTGGTCTTGGGGACTCTGGCAAAGGAGACTACTGGAGTAGCCCAGACAGGTGACGACAGCAGCTAAGAACAGGGGAAGGGGTGTGGGAAGGTGGAGAAATAGATGGATCTGAAGGAATTTAGTGATGGAATGGCTATGGAGAAGAGAGACAGTGACAGAACAAAGATGATTCCCCAGGTTCACTCTCTTCATCCTTTACCCAGGGGCCTCCCAGAAGTATTTCTCTGCCAGTGTCCTAGGATTCTGTTCAAACCCCTCCCTGCACCCCTGCACACAGCCCTGATTGTTCAGTCACTGTGTATTGCATATCTAGATTGTAACTGTTATTTGGGCCCCAGTTCCTAGCACATTGGCCGAGAAGTGGGAAGTTATGAAATAAATTATTTTGGCCCTACTATTCTTTTAATTTTATAAGCCAGTACATCAACGATGAAATTCATGATATAAACAAGTAAAACAACTACATAAATTACTTATTTTTAATTTTCTCCTATGTAAAATAGCCAGAATGCTACCTATTTTCAGATTTTTACAAAGATCAGCAATGACTATCAAGTGGCTATTTAACCACAGGCCTTCAGTGTTATCACTATGACTATTTTCCTCCCAACAATACATACAGATTTTATTTTTAATTGAAGTATAGTTGATATACATATTATATTGGTTTCAGGTGCACAACATAGTGACTTGAGAGTTATATACACTACTGAAAGCTCACCACTCTAAGGGCAGTTACCATCTATCAACACAGGAAGCTATTACAGTATTATTGACCATATTCCTGGACTGGACTTTGATCCCCGTGCCTAGTTTACTTTGTAACTGGATGTTTGTACCTCTTCTTGAATCTCCTACTGAACTTAAAGGAGAAAATTAACTTTAAACTTTAGATTAAACCTAAATACATGAGTTACAGTCGATTTGATTTCTTTCTGGAAATACTTTTCTCATTCCCCAATCACAGATGTAGAGATTTGATTATTCAGGCAAATGGATAATAAAGCATAGTTACTTCTTACAGTTTCTAAAACAACAGAGTTAACAACATGCACAGAACAGCACTTACTTTGGTATTGATGGCAAAGCCCGTTCTCCTTCTGGGGAAAAAAGGGAGGAGAGAGATGAGTATCCTGTTCCTTCTGAAAAGATTACTTGTAGCGATCAGGGGAGGATGGGCCCTAGTCCAGCACTGCAGCAATAACCCTTTAAGGAAATTATTACATAGTCCCTCTTAGGCTATCATGGTCTTATTTTTAATATTTATAACAAACATCCAGTGACTGTAGGTGCACATTGTTTAAAAAGTACTGCGTGATCAGAACAAAGCACTATGCTGATAAACTGGTGAAGGACGCCCTCCCAGGAGCAGCTAAAGATGAAGGGATGTCTCACTGTCAAAGTCAGTACTCCTTGCCAAAGCACTGAAGATTCTGCATTTTGATAAAAATGCCCACTAGCAGTAACACCAAAAACTGTGCAGGAACCCCAGAAACACAAAGGAAACAATGCACAGGCCTTACGGCTGTGGAGGGACTGATGCACATAGGAGCCTAGGACCCAAAAGGCCTGCAGAGCATGACGGGGAGGACAGGGTGCCAGGAAGCCCTCTTACTGGGGGTGGGTGTCTCTCCCACCAGTGGCTGGGCTGGGCTCGGGGCTGTGGGTGCAGTGACCAGCTCCTGCCGCTTTCACTGCAGTGAGCATCAGGACCCTGCTCATCGACTGGAGGAGACCTGCTCTCCCTATACCTCCTTTCATGAACCAGGAAGCACGGAGCCCTCCTAATTCCATCTCTTTTATATGGACTAATCTAACAGACCAACTGATCCTCTCTCCTAATCCATTCCTGGGCTAAATTACTATCAAGGATAATCTCCCTCAAATACAAATTCAAGTCATTCCCCTGCTTAAATTGTAGTGTCTACTGACAGCTTTTAGGACATGCAAGTGCCTCCTGAACCCACAAAGCACAGCTTCGTTTCTATTGGTGAACAGTGCTGCTCCGTCTCCATCCTTGGTGTGTCTGTGGGCCAAGGCCACATGCAGGTCGTGGGTGCCTGCCCACCAGCCACCCTCCTGGCACCCTCACAGGCACCTCCACCCGCCCTTCAACTCCACCTCACTTCCCTTCACCCGGCCACCGAAGCCACCCTTGTTACGGTCCCTCCAGTCTCATCCTCTACCATTCCCGGATCCTACGTGGTCGCACTGTGTTTCCCTGAACACGTCATGCCACCTGCACACATTCCATTCAGTCAAAGATAAACATGCCCTTCCTTCTGGTGGAAGAATCATTGCTCAATACTTCCAAACTCAATCCAAGCACAGTCCCCTTAAAGGAGCCTTTCACAGGAAACCCCAAGAGGCTCAGGATGGCCCTGCGGTGCCTCTGCTGCATTAATAGAGTTCTTGTCATGGATCAGAATTCTTGAAGGCTAGGCAACCAGCCCCTGGGGTCTGATTAGCAGAGTGCCTGGCACTCCAGAGGCTCCCAAACCACTGCTTGATAAATGAGGAACTGAATCAGCCTTGGGGCCCAAGGAATGACTCCTCCTGGCCACCATTTACCTGCCTATGAACAGAGTCCACGTTGCCCAATGTGCAGGGGTGGCTGTGAGGCTTGATGACACATGGTGTGTGGCCACTGCCCAGCACAGAGGTGCAGCAGTGCTCCATCCAAACTCCCTCACTCTTTGACGTTTTGACATCCAAATTTCAAGCAGAATAACCAAGTTACACTATGAAGACCAAACTTAGAATAATCGAAAAATTTTGTCAGTAGTTCATTATCCCATGAATGCCACCAACACCACCTTACCCACACCCAATGCCGTCATTTAATAATATGGCCTTTTAAATGACATATCTGTGATTTGTTTGTACTTTCTGTTGAAATTTCTCCCTCCTTGGAGAGAAAAAGAAAGCCGTTATTAACTATTTTGTTAATATAGACTTCCTAAGTAGGTGGGCTGGAGTAGAGAAGGCTGCAAATGAAGGATATTAAGAGAGTAAAGTTTTAGGAAGTAAGAAAGTAATAGAATACTGAGAAAAATAGCCACAGACACTATTATCAGCAGCATTATAAAAATTAAGTACTCACCAACTAAAATGCCCAAGGCCAGGAGTTAATTTTTAACACACCTTTAAATTTTTAAGTTGAATGAGTTCTCATGTCACTCACATAACTTGCATCTTATTTCTCTGAATAAATCTTTTAGGAATAAGGATATGTCTTTGTAGTAACCTATATTTTCATTTTTAGAATTGAGACTTTTAATTTCTGAAAAGTTTTAATCTGTTTTTTTAATTAAACAATTACAACAGATTGTAACAAATTGTAAATCATAAAGATACACAATGCAGAAAAGAAGCGCAAAAGGTGAAGGCCTCCTGTTCACTTCAAATACAATTCCAGCTTTCTTAGGCTAACCATCCAGAGTGGGCACTTACCTTCCCAGACTCCCTCCCTTCTGTTATGCTTATGAATGCATGCACAGGTTTGGCTGTATTTCCATATGTGCATGTAGGTGTTTAAACACAAAAAGAGCGCTACCTCATCACTGTCGGCAGCCACCCCACACTGTACTGATCATGTGTGCACGCCATTTACCGATTCCCATCTTGTGGGCACGCAGGTTACTTTCAGTTGTGTGCCATGGGGACCCCCTGTCAGCAGCTCAGCAGGGCAGGTTTTTAAGATGTGGCCCACTGCGCAGGGAACTACTGCCAAAAATGCCTCTGTAAGTGCCATACCCAAGCAGGAGGGTCCATTTCCCAGTAGTCTTGCCAAGAATGGATATTAGCAGTCATTTTCCCATCTAATAAGCACACAAGGTGACTGTCACTGCATCCATATGCTCACTGGACATGTGTACAAACACTCTTCTATGAGGTGTCACTTTTACACTAGGTTGTCCCAGTGAGTTGGAAGAACACTAGAAAATTAAGAGGTTTCAATTCTTTATGTGTTACAAGGGCTTTCCTTTCTGTGTCACAGCTTTACATGTTTCTTTTTCTAACAGAAATGTTTCTATGTTTACGTAATGAACTCTATCCATTCTGTTCCGTATCTTCTGGGTTTTGTGTCATGCTCAGAAGCAGGCAACCCCCGCAGGATCTATTTACTCTCGTCCTACATATAAAAAATCTACTTCAGAAGCATTGAAATTATGACATTAATTTGCATAATTCTTTCTTCTGAGGAGAATTTTATTATAATTGATGAATGGCTACTGAGCTTTGTGAGGGTAAGGGGTAGGACTGATAATGCCCTATAGTAAGGACCGAGAACACCTGAGAGCTCTCGTGGGATTTGGCTCAGGACATTTAGCTTGTGGCTCTCATTGCATTTTCTGCCCCCAATAAATACCATATTTAAACGCACTTTATAAATGCACGGTAATCATGGTAGATCACAGAACTAACAAAGTGCATCTGAGTGTAGTCAGCACTCACACGCACTTACAGATGACTTAAACTGCTATGATCTGTTATATATGTAAACATGTATATGTTACATACCATGAAGCAGTTTATAATCTAGAGAAGACAGATGGGTACATATATAATTGTTATTTAAAGCACATTACCAGGAAATTGGTACATCAGGTTTGTAGAAACACTATTTTTCATTTATTTGAAATTAAGAAAAAAATCTTAATTACAAAAATTCACATGTGCTCTTGTCCACTTATATCTCTGACTATAATCCATTACAAATGTTTGACTTAAAGTATTTCAATAATAAGGCAATGTATCTTCACTTTAGGTATCACTATACAACAGTCACATAATAAATAAATATGCTATGATTTAGAATAAGTAAATTATCAAACTTAGTAATTCATTCAGTAAGAATGACATAAAAACTTTTAATGCCCTACTCAGTTTTTATGATAAGCACTTTCATTTATGCTCTTTCCATCTGAGTGAAGAACTTAATTAATGCTTCTCATTACGAGATTTGGTATCAAATGTTTATCCCTACCGGAAAAAAAAGAGCCAATTAAAAACCAATGCGGTGAGATGCTGCAGCTTTAAACATGGAATAGCTCGTTTAATGCCTCACATCTGAATGCTGGGTTTTTTTATGCATACCAACAAGATGATTAAAAACATTTTGGTAAATTAGGATGAAATAAAAGAAATCATTTACCAAAAAGGAGACAGGCAGTATGTCACATTTAACATTTTTCACAAAATACTACTCTATGTGAAGTAATTCTCCCAAGACATTTAAATAATATTTGCAAGGCATATATTTAAAGCACGAAATGAAAAATCAAGAGCTTGTGGTTGCAAAAATCTTTACTGCGAGAGCCTTCAGACATTTCAAAAAGCAACTTCACTGCTCTATTTCATATAAGACAGCTATGATAAATATACACTATTTCAGAAAAAAAACAAATGAGTAGGCTTTATTGGTCTGATCACAGTGAGAAACCACTGCTAAATTAGCCATGTCCCGGGCTCTGTACATTTACATACTAGCCTTCTGGCTTACAGTGTCAGCTCTTGTTTTCAGAGCACAGTATGACACTAACTTGTAAGCAAAGGTTCTGATGATTCCTCTGCTAAACACACCCCACCTGCCTCTCCCTCAAGCTGCCTTGTCAGCAGAGCCCGTGCCTGCTGAGCAGTGGGCTACCTGCTGCATCCACCAGGCGCTCGGCACTTGCCTGCTGTCCTCAGGCTTGTCTGCATCCTCTGCACAACATTCAGTCACTCACCTGGACACACGCCTCTCAGCCCTCAGGGCTCTTGCCTCTGTACTCATCTGTGGCACGGGGGGAAGCGAGGAGAGGGCCTGTGCCTATCTGGCACAGAGCCGGCTGGTCTGGGGCACTGCTGTGGGCCCATCTAGCACACGGTAAGGCAGGCAGCATTCCTCCTTACAGAGGCGGAATCTCAAAGTCAAGGTTCACAGTGTTGGGATCACATCCTACGAGCTGTAGCAATGGGAATACCACCATTGCTAAAGTTTATGAACACAGTATGTGCCAGGCCCTTTACATGTACAAGGCCATTCACGTTTCCACACATCACAGAAGGCAGGCGCCCCTCTCGTGTTTCAGAGATGCAAGAACTGAGGCACAGAAAGGGTGAGTGATTTACAGACGGCAGCACAGAGGACCCATGATTTGAACTCCCAAGTTACACAATTTCAAAGACCAGTTTTTCCCTCTTGTCCATGCTATTGTCCTGCTGGGAGTACTCTCACTTGACTATCCCAGAAACCCAAATTCCTGGAACATGGCCTCTTACTGCCTTGCAAAGCCACACATACACCCCATGCACAGCCTGTTCCTAGAGCAGTTATTCTTCCTAATCGTTAGCCTTACATCATGACCTAGAACTAACTGTGCTCCCTGATTGTTCTGAGCTTTTGAGAACTATAGGAAAAAAACAGGAAAGAGACTTTAACATGAGTTACAAGGGACACTTAAAAAAAAAATACTTACGCAAAAGTTTATTTGAAAATACTAACGGTAATGTAGAAAATACTCTATGTATGTTGCTCAAAACACAATAGTCTAAACAAAAACGATGTTTTCTTTAAGCTCTATTCAAACCCAGATCCTAGGCTGTGAGTTGCATCGCTTCCCTGGAGAAACCAGAATACAATTTACTGGGCTGAATTGCTCCTTTGGTCTGTGTGTGTACAGTTATTCTAGAGAAGTACAGGCTTTTGGGAGTGAGCCTGCCGCACAGTTCAGTGGGACTGCTCAAACAGAAAGAGAACCTCACCTTTCTGGGGTCGGATGATGAAAGACTGTGTGGCTCCATTCACCAGCCGGCAGTATCCATCTATCAAGTCAGCCATGTTCTCGGCAATGGTCAGGGACGGCGCTGTCACCGTCAGAGGCTAAAAGGGGAAAGACCAAGAAAGAGCCGTCATTGTTCTTCCCAATATTCAAAGGGGCAGCTGTGCTATGACATCAGGTCTCTGGACACACTTGGCAACAGACGAGTGGGAGTGAAGCAAGATTCGTCAGAGGGTCTGAGTGAAAAAGGAAGTCTGGTATTTGAGGAAGGTATTCCTAGAATGTGACAGAAGGCAAACCCAGATGAAAACTGAAAAGCCACTTAGCCTGAGATTCCCCTTCTAGAACACAAGATGAAAAAATGTTTTCTTTCAGAGTGTCTGGCCCTCTGGAGCACTCTGGTGAAGAGGGGGATTCAGGAAAGCACTAAGTTCGAGAGTGGCATATTTTAAAGACTAGACTAATAATGTGGAGCAGCTTTTATCCACTGTCCATTAAAAGTTTTCTAATATTAAATAAAAATAAAATTTCAAGCACATTCTGCCCAAGGGCTCAGAAATTAGTCTTTTCAATATAAAACATGCAATTTTGATAAACTTCTTAAAGACTTATTGTTAAATGTAATCTAGGAGATAATCAGAGCTGTGTTGTGTTGTACTTTCAAATACACACACCTGCTAATTCATAATCTCCGCAACGAGCAGCTTACCTGCACGAAGCTAAATATTACTTGGGCAGAAAGCACAAAAGAGGACAGCCGGAAACAATGGTGCCAAAAACACCGCTAGGATATTTGCAGGAAATTTTAACTTGCAATAGGTTTCTGTATTTTTAGGTATCATTTGTTTAATTCTGAGAATCAAATGTCCTTCCTAGAGCCTCAGAAATGTCACTGACCCCAACAGAGAAAGGAACAAGAAGTGGGTCGGGCTGCACTTAGCTCACCCTGGAGGGGCCACTGAGTGCCCAAGAGCCCTGGGTGCTGAGTGGGACAGACACACTCCCACAGACACGCAGGGTGCACAGGGCAAGGTGGCGCTGCCAGGCCGTTCGGATCCCTTAGGAGGGGATTAGCTTTGCCCGCCTTTCAGGAGGGTCATCTTAGGTAGTGTTTGCCACGCGGTCATTCCACATACCACGCCTTGTGCCTGAGACACTCTGCTGTGTGTAACGAGGGTCCAGCTGTCTGGACGAACCCCGTGTCCACCCTTACTAGGACTTTGGTCAGCCTCTCGTGTACGGTTTCTCCCGCTAAGAACAGGAATAATGAAAGGATCTCAAAGTGCCTCTTTCACTGGGTTCTAAGAGTCGACACATCCTGCTCTTGGCTTCTGTGCGATGTGTCAGGATGGTGGGTGTCACAGCGGCAGAAGCATCAGCCGCTGCTGCGGTGCTAACAGCTGTGATTCCCACCACCTTGGGAATGTCACTTACAATAGTCTGGGAAATAACATAGTTTATGGAATATATTTACATTTTTATAAAATTCTAAGAAGTTCATTTCCTTGGTAATTCACAGTAATTAACTACCTTCGTGATAATGCTCTTGTTTCCTGTTCCGTTCTTAGGGGCATTTAATCATTATCATTTGTAATGCAACACTTACTAAGTAAGAGAAAGCTGTGATTCTGATGAAGCATGGAAACTTCATCCTTATCCTAAAAAGAACACCACCACCTTCATGATGCCACTCCATCTAGTTTCCCCAATGATGAATGTGAGCTTGCCTTACCTCGGGTGCCCCCGCTATTTTTAGCTGTAGCATCCCTTTTCTGTCCTTGTCTTCACTGTTTGAATATTGAATGGTCTGCACTTGATTGAAGTCGGCCAGATGTGTGGGCTTTGGAAAGAAAGATAAAAACTTTGGACTCACGTCATTATTAGCATGTCATTTGTTCATAATGACTTATGAAGACTCACATCAGCAATCCTGTGGGATTCTCGTGGTCCCGCCCACCCCTTCTAAAGACATCTTCCCTCTAAGACTGGATGTCCCTGGGGCCCCGTGGGACTTTCTCCTTTGGAGGAGTCTGGAACTGCTCATTTCAAGGTTAGGGATATGCCTACTCTCTGGGCTCCTGATGGCCAACAAGGGGCACTCGGTTCGCAGGAGCTGGGCGAGTGGGTTACAGGTACTACAGAGAGAGAAGAAGGGAGCAGAAGGGAGCAGAAGGGAGTCCCCGAACTGAGTTACTTGCTGGCCTGGAGAAACCAGGCGAAGACCTGCTTGAAATGAACATTCGCTTCCCTTTCCACAGAGCGGGGCCTGCACTTACTCCCAGTGTGTCCTGAGCTAGAAGTCTCTGAAACTTACGGAGCTCCAGAGTGTAATGGAGCTAGGGAGTCAGTAGTACCCTAAGAACCTTCCCCATAGAGACATGCCAAGAGAGACTGCTCATGTTCCCAAGTAGAATGAACTCTTTTCTCTCCTCATGAAGACAAAATATGCCCCCTGCCCATCTACCTGTCTTCTATCCTATTGCTTCATGGCTGACCCCTTTGCATGTAAAGATTCCTACACATTTATTCAAAACAGCTACCTGGCTAAGGCCTCTTTCTCTTACACATCATGAGGTGTTAGCCCCTCCCTGCCCACTGAACACAGATCATGCCATGGAGAGTGAGCCAGAATTATGGTCCAGAAAGCGGCCCACACTCAGTTCCCCTCACAGCAGATCATCTTTTCCAGCTTTGTTCTCAGGCACAGGTGCATTTTCTGAGTCCTGCTTCCACACGGGCTGCCCACTGCCCAGTTCCCTTCTCCCCGTCCTTGGCCTCTGGGCACACAAAGCACAGCCCTGAAGCCTATTCTCCTTTCTTGGCTTTTGGGGTACCTGCCCTTATGGGGTTTCTCCCTACCTCACTGACTGCCTGTCACAGTTCCTCTTACTGGCTTCCCCCAACTCAGTCTATAAAGTTCACGTGCCTCAGGGTTCTGTGCTGGGCCCCCACCTTCCCCACAGCCATGCACAGCCCAGAAAGCGCATCAAGTCCTGTGGCACGAGTACCATCTCCAGCCTAAGCTTGGACTCATGTAGCCAACCCCCTACATGACACCCCCACGCGGGCCCTGGGGGTACTGAGAGCTCCGCACAGACCCAAGGTCCTCCCTGAGAATATGTCCCTCCTCCTCCAGTCTTCTTCGCTTCAGGAGGACACTTTACCACTCAGCCTGGGTCATGGGCCAAAAAATGAAGGCGTCACTGCCAACTCCTTGCTTCCTCAGCACATATCCAGCCTAGCTCCAAACACCTGGAATTCGGGTGTTTTCCTTCTGTCTTCACAGCTCCTACTCTTGTCCAAGTCTCGTATTGTACGGTGCTTATAGTCAATCCTGCCATCATTTCCCAACCCACTTCCCTTCATCCATGTTTGTGCCCCTACAATGGCCCACCCCTCCCTGAAGCTGAGGAGGAACTATACAATGTAAATCAGGTCCTATCAGCTCCGTGCTTACAAAGGGGAGGGGCCTACAAAAAAGGAATCAAATGCCCCGACCTCTGCCTGCCCCTGATGCATTTCCCAGCACCGCGAACGGGAGGGGCTCTCGTGTCTTTGGGCAGGGCCCCTCCACGGTGGGCGGTGTGGTTGGCCAGAGAATGAGGGACGTGAACGAGGACCAGGGTGCAAGACGTCACAATGTGCAGGAAATGCCCTCCCAATGAGGTGTCCCAAGTGGCTTTCAAATGCCCCAGGTGTATTCGCACTGGTGAGAACTGCGCTTCTAGAACCCATGTCTACTCTGAAAACGAAGTGTGCTCTGCTCTGACTTTTCCAGGAGTGAACCTCTGTGTGGCTCAGGGAATACTACACTTTGCTGTCTGGGATTTTCCTAACGGTCGCTCACTGTGTTGGAGAACAGCCTCCCTGGGAGCAGCGCCTGTCTGGGGGCTGAGCTGCTGAACACTCGCTTGTGACAGGACATAGGAGGCAGCCAGGTAAGGTCACCTTGGCTGTGACGCTTGAAACAAGGGGTATCTCAGCTTCACTGAACAATTACATTAAATATTCCTATCACTGTCATCTTGTAAGTTAAAACATTTTTCTATTTTCTGAAGCACAATAGGAAATTTAATTGTGGAGATTACCTTTCATTCCTTTTTTTAACCAGTGTTTTTCCACCTCATTCTGACATTAGCCCCCCGAGGTCAGCCAGATCCCTTTCTTTCCTTATCATTTCCTTGTACTGTGTGTAAGGCAGGACTTCTGGTTGCCCTCTCTCAAAGTATGACTTTCATTAGTAAGTATCTGGCTATTCCATAATGTCTGCAAAGGTGTGTGTTGTATGTTGACACTGAAATAGATTTCTTGAAATTGAATGTGCAAAATACACTCGTAACTTAATTTCAGGACAGCAAAAGTGTATTATAAACATACCCGTGTAAGGCGGAAAGGGCTGGGAGGGGCCGACCCTGATGCCCACTCTAAACCTCTCAGACCCTCTCTCACGTCATCCCACTGTAGCTCTTCCCACTATCAGATCATTCCTATTGCTTATCTCCTTCCTTACACTCGACCTCACAACCAGAATGAAGAACCCACAAGTGCCGTGGATGGTGGCTGAGCATCTTGCCACAAGCGTATCCCACTGAAGTAGGACGGTGCCTGGCACGAGAAGGAGTGAATGATGGGCTCAGAACTTAGGAGGTGCTGGGCGCCGAGTGAGTCAGGGGTACAGTAGTGAGCAAGGGCTGCGTGGACCCAAACTATGCAAATGAGCACGTGAGCAAGCATCCAATCACAGTGAGAGGAGGACCACAGCAGAGCGGCGGGTGGTCCTGTATAAAAACACATCTACTTGTATGGGGAGGAAGAGACAGTGAGGGCCCCAAATGAAAACACAGCTACTTGTTTGGGGAGCAGGCAAGGGAGGAAACAGCAAGGGCTTCAGGGAAAGTCTCACTGGGAATAAGAGAGTAAGACGGGGCTCGGTAAGTCAGGACCGCACAGACCTCACTGTGCCAGGCCACTGAATCTGGCCCAGCACAAAGCAGCTGCACATGCGTGTGGGTCAGGTACGCAACACTCCCACGAGGCACACCTGTGGCTGTTGTCCAGAGAGAGGAAAGGGCAGGTGCCTGAGGAGAGCTGGATACGGCTGCACTGCCTGACGTGGTGGCTGCTTGGCGCCTGGTGGGCCACAGCTGGTCCCAACTGCGATGCGCAGGCGATGTAGAATACATGCCGATTTCAAAGACTTAGTGTCAGATACCTCAATAATCTTCATGTGGATTAACCTTGAAATGATGGTACTCTAGACCTACTGGGCTAAGACATTATTAAAACAAATTTCACCCATCTTTTTGCCTTTTTAAATGCAGTCACCACAACATTTAAAATCACATGAGGCCTGTGTCCTTACTATTTCCACCAGACAGTGCTGGTGAACAGGTGACCCAGAAGTCAAGTAAGTAGATAAGGTCTCAGGGCCCATGGGTTTAGCTGCCCAGGCACCCCTGCCGCTCCCTACCAAAGCCGTGTAGGTGGGTGGCGGGGGTGTGATGGTGAAGGCAGGGAAAGCCTGAGGGGAGCAGGTCGAAGGGACAATGGAAGAATCACAGACGGGGCACCTAGATCATCGCGGTTTGGACCAGCCAGGTACCACCAGGGGCGCAGCAGCCACGTGTCAAGGTCTGCAATAGAAGGAGGAGGAAACATGAAGTACCCGGGAGGGAGAATGATGTGGTGCTGAAAGATGACATTTTTAGGATCAGAGAAATCATATATTTTAGTATGCTGACAGGAATGCCTGAGTCAGTGAGAAGCATTTACTGACACGGGAAAGATAGCAGGTGAGGTGGGTGGAGGTGTACAGAAGAGAGGGGTTGTCTTCCCAGGAGGGGGAAGACAAGGAGGAGGGTGGGTGGGGCGGGCAGTGCTCTGGGGCCTCTGGAGGCTCTGTCCCGATGGCTCCCATACTAGTCTCCTTCTCCTTTACACAACTAGCAGCTCTTACTGCAGAGGTATAGAGGGGCTTGCCATCTCAAATAGAATACACACATTTCTTTTCAGGTTACAAAAATCAACCATGTGCTTGGCTATAAAGATGACTAATAAATTCAAAATAATTAATGTTTAAAAAACTATATTATCTGCTCATAATCCAATAACATTAGAAATAATAAAAGTGAGATCCAAACCTTCCAGAGCTGCCTGAAAATTAACTTTCTCCTAAATAATGTAAAAATGAAAGGTAGAAACAAAAATGTCAACAATATAGAAATACAACGAAAAGAATACCACCTGCCTAAACTGCCAGAACACATTACAAGTCATACAAGAAAATCACCTCCAAAGTATACAGGAAGCAATTTTAAAGAAGTAGTCAAAGGTAAGTCCAGGAGAAAATATACAAATGAACAAAAGACATTAGGGAAAGGGAATCTATGAAGGTAAATGCTGAAATTTATGAAAACGAATAGACATGCTATAACCCTAGTCCCTAGGCTTGTCCTTAAAGTCACCTAAACAGATAAACTCTTTGCAAATCTGGAAAGAAGCCAACCCAAACAGACCAGCTTGGGAAGGAGACAGGACACAGAAACAAAGTCACGGGAAAGATTATAAGAGGATTGTGAGATGCAGCCTATGACGACAGCTTGAAAGTGCAGAGAGGCTGATGATACGCCAACCAAACATCAATCACTGAAATTGACACAAGAAGAGGGAAACCTGAACAAATCTATTTACTGCTTAAAAGTCAGAAAGGGTGGTTAAAAATCTATCATTGAAAAAGACACCATGTGGTTATACAGATCAATTCTACCAGACTTTAAAGAATATGGAATTCCAAATCAACTTAAAATACTTCAGGTCACAACATCATGAAAAGCCCCCTAATTTACCTGATGAAATTGGCATAATTTTAAATATCATATCCTTACAAAGCTAATATAAAAAAGAGATGACCAAGTTAAACTCATAAACAGATGCAAAAATTCTACATATTAGCATTAGCAAATATGATAAATCACTCTATCAAAATAGTAATATAGAATAAGCAAGTGGGAGTTATTTAATGGCTCAGTATCAGCACATCTATCAATACAAGAAAATAACAAGTTCAGGGAGGAAAAAACCATGATCTTATCCATAAAAGCTGAAAAAACCATGGATTAAAGTTAGCAGCCACTCCTAATAAAAATTCTACGTGCAGAAAGGTATAATTTCAACACTAATATTAAAGACAATTTACTAAAACACAACAATTATTCTAAATGATGACACACTTTCAAGTGATAAATTAAGATCTAAAACAAGACAGGGATAGCCTTTACAACCCATTATTAAACATGGTCTTTGAGGTAACCAGGAATATGAGAAAAGGAAAAAACTGTAGATTAGAGGAAAAAGTTAAAACAATTCTTTTTTATCAGATTACATGATTATATACCCATAAAATCTAAGATTCTAATAAAAAACGATTTATTAAACCAACGGTAAGGTTGTTGAATATATGATAAACAACAATCAAGTATGTTCTGCTAAGCTAACGGTATGAATTTTCTATTGGAAATGGCAAAAAAAAAAGTCCATTTATAGTAAGGCCCCAAACTGCAAAATACTGGTAAATTAATTTAGTATCAAAGATCTATATGAAAAAGACTATGAAATCTTGTAAGGACATATAAGAAGTACTGAACAAATAGAGACATACCATATTCTTGAATAGATTAATATCTAAAAATATACACCTTCACAAAATAACACAAAATTAGCATTCAAGTGGAGTCCCAACAGAATTTTATAAATTTGGTTTTGAAAGACTAAATAACCAGAAACAGCCAGTGAAGTATACAAAAGAAGGTGATACACAACGAAAGTATACAAAGAAAGATGACACTGCAACGTAGCACCGAGCCATAGCAACCCAGTCCACAAAGCCCCACCCGGGGACAACTGGACTAAAAGAGCCAAGCGGAGGGTCCAGGAGTACTGACAAAGGCAGCGGGACAATTCAGAGGTAAAACATTGGCTGGCTTAATAAATGGTGCTGACACGGTCGGCCGCTCACCTGGAATATGGACATGAATAGCCACAAAGTAACAAGGATGACAGCCAACATTTTCTAAGAGCTTCCTTTCTGGTATCCTAGGCCATGACCGAAATGCTTCAAATTTGCTGGTGCATTTGGTTCTTACCAACCCCAGTGGGAAGCTGCAATTATAGCTGCCATTTTACTGATAAGGAAACACAAGCTGGCTGCGGAGGAATGGACCCAAAGTCACAGTGCTAGTGCGAAGTGGCTCAAGACGGAAACCTAGCCTGCACCCCAGAGCCTGGCCTCCTGACCATGGCACAGGCCCTGCCTTTAATCTTCTCCCTCAAGGACTCTACGTGGGTTCCCATTTTGTACCCTATAGCACAATTAGAGATGGGCTAAAGACTTAACTGTAAAAGACAGAGAAAATCTTACAAGAATATATGAGAAGGCAAATCTAACCTAATGGCTATGACAAAAGTCCCTAAGAGGCTATACCTATTATACTCTTACCAGCAGGGCATGGAGGTTCCTGTTGTTCCACACCCCTGCCAATGCCAGGCATTCCCTGCCTATTCGTTTCAGCCACACTGGCAGATGTGTAAGAGCATCACATAGAGCATCTGTCTATGACTGAGGCCAAACACCTTTTCACATATTATCTAGATATTCTCTATTGGGCTGTCTGACCTTTCCCTGATGACGCACTGCCACTTTTTATCCTGGATTAAGAGTCTATTATCCCATGCATTTACTGCCAATATATGGCTTGCCTTTCTACCTTTTGAAGAAAAGTTGTTCTTAATTTCAATGTAGAAATTTACCAAAATTTTTTTTAGAGTTAGCCCTTATTATGTCCTGTTTAAGGAATGTCTGCTTGGCCTGGAGTCTCTTTTGTTTTCTTCTAAAACTTTATTGTTTTACCTTTCACCTGTAGATTAATACTTTATCTGGAATGGATTTTTACTGTGATATCTGACAGCGGTCAAAGTTCATTGTCTTCCTATGTGAATAGCCACCTGACTCAACAGCATTTACTGAAAAATTAATGACACTAGAAATCAGGATAGCAGTCACCCTTGGGGTATGGGACTAGTGACTAGAAAGGGCATGAGGGGACACAGATCAATCTACTTTAAGTCAAAATAGCCAATGAGAGATTTATAAAAATTTGTAACACAGATGAACAAAAACACACTGATTTCCTCGATGTGTAAAGAGACTTACAAATTGAAAAGAAAAAGACAACTGTGTCTGAGGGCATATGGGCAAATCTCAGTGCCTTCCCCTCAATTTCACTGTGAACCTAAAACTGCTCTAAAAAAAATAAGTCTTTAAATAAAATATGTAAACATATGTATACCTAAGGGACTTTGAAAAAAAGTCCTTTGACACACACACACACCCTTTGCTACCCCAGGACATCAATGTTTGAAATGATACCTGAGTCTCTCAGCTATTCTGGAGTCCTGAGGATGACAAGGCAAAACAGGCCTGGGCGACTTGCTGAGAATGGCAAAGAGGGAACTTCCGCCGTGGGGAGGCGACCGAGCACGGACGACTCACCCTGCAACATGTCTAGCACCCGACTTCACGTTCCATGAGTTAACAAGTGTCCGTATTGAGTCCCCCGCCAAAAAGACAATCATGTTAGTAAAGTAGGCAAAGGATACAATATAAACAGTCAACCCAGAGAAGTAAGAATCAAAATGGCCAGAACGGGAAAAGATGTGTAAGTTTATTAGATGTTCACTCTGCATCAACTTGAGCAAAAAAGTAACAAGAAAATGTCACTTTACACCTAGGGAAAGATTAAAAGAGCTTTTAGAACGGCTGCTAGCAAGTGAGCGGAAGCAGCAGGGTCACACACCGCCAGGGCCACACACCGCCAGGGCTACACACCGCCAGTGGGAACAAGTTTCTTAGCCTGCCCAAGAAGCCATCTCGCAGCAGCTTTTAACGTTAAACCTATTTGAAGGGATCCCACAGTTCTGTACCTGGCAATCTCTTCCATAAGGAGGAAAAGCAGTAGGTATGGAGAGATAAATACATAAAAGGATGTTTGTCACGTCCCCTCCGTGGAGCAGACATCTGTAAGGGAAGTCAGAGCCCTCTGCGAGCTCCCACCCTCAGACCTGTAGGGACTCTGACCAGGTTTTGCTGAGTGAGAAACAAGATGGGGCTCAGGATGCCCCAAGATGATCCAATTTTTGAATAACAAAACACAGAAGAATAATTACTGCCATTTCCCTGAGAGCACAGGGAAGGAAGGAGTGCTGGGAGGGCCCAGGGAAAGGTGCCAGGGAGCAAACAGGGGAGGCAGGAGCCAGACACAGACACAAATGGGAACAGATGCACCTGGGAAAAGCAGGTATTCTACCACACGGTTTGGCCACGTTCATGTGTTTATGGGAAATCACGTGTATGGGTGCACCTCTGGGTAAGCTGAGTGACAAAGAGGGCCTGTGGAGTGAGGCCGCTGGGAATCGCGCTCGTCGGCCCCACCTGCCACAGCTCTGGCACCAGCACTGGAGCCACCCAGGTGCCCCCAACACCTGACCCTGGGCCCCTGGTACAAACTCAGGAGGTCAGGACCTCTGCCAGTCTGTACTGGTGCATCTCGAGCCCCTGGGCAGCACCTGGCCTCCTCGAGAGAGCACACAGGAAGCAAGAAGGGCAGAAATCCCAGGAGGGCAGCTCTGAGGCGGCTGGGGGGCAAGCGGTGGGCTCCCTTCCAGCAGATGCTTTCCTAGGCAGGGGGAGTGGGGGCAGGAGGGATTTGAGCAGCAGCATGAAAGCGTGAGCATTTTTTCCTGGAAATGGCCAGAAGAGGCTGTTTGAAAGGATATGATGCAAGTACAGACATCTTTAAATCAAATATAGAACTGAATGAAGAAATCAGTATTTCAAATTTTTCCAGGTAATCCGTAACAATCCATTCAAATCGCATGAACACATATTTGTATGATCATTTCCTTCCAAAACTAAAGGATTCTTAAGAATTTCAACAGTGGCCTAGACTTCCTTTTCCTCTCTCCTCCTTGAGCAACAAACACTATGAAACGGAAAGATTTAATTGCACAATGATGTCTTTTCCAAAAGGGTGCCATTTCCTTAACTTGACTCCTCTGTCTACAGCCAAGTCCACCGTGAGGTATGTCAGCGAACAGGCAGTTCTGAGATGCCACCGAAGCAGACTTACATTGCAGCCCTTGTCTGTGAGGTAACTGATCCCTTCTTCTGGGCCGATTGCCAGCTCCACAGAAATGATCCAGCTTGACTTTTGAAGGTGAAACACAAAGGTACCAGAAGGAAAAGGAAATATTTTAGACAAAGAGCCATAGGCACTTTAATTAAAGAACCAAAGGGGGACTGGCTTAGCTTGTTATTAATCTATCGAACTAAATAATATAAAATATTTGTGACTTCACTGATCCAGAGTCTGCTGAGCCTAGACTGAGACACACGGTACTGATTCCAGTGGGTTCAAAGCTAACACTGCCTTTGGGAAGGTTATATGACTAGGCAAACTAGCCCTGAAAGAACAATTAGTCAATGAATTACTGGGCCAGAATGAAAAAATCTATTTATGCACAGAGGCTATTTTTAAAAAGATTATTTTATTTTCACATTGATACATTTTTCTTGCAGTTTTCCCCCTGTAACATGAAAAAATTACATTCTCATGTTGTTAAACATGAGACAAGATAGATTTTAATCAGAAATTTAGATGTAAATGAGTAAGAAAAACCAAAAGATATTAAACCTAGTCCGCTATTTCCCATGTCCCCATACTTACACCAAGGGCACATTTGAAGCATTCTTTATCAAATCTGTACACTGGAGAGAGGATCTCAAAGAATTTCAGAATACTTTCTTCTCTATTAAGGTTGGCAAACTGTCTAAACGTTTGTTGGATCAATTTTCTTAGTGTTTTGGCCTGCATGATAAAATTACAAAAACCTTCTTAGAGTCAGTACTGAGTAAAGACCACAGCAATAATACTGTAATAGCGTCGAAGACATCTTTCCTCCCGCCATTTAATACTACCTATGTTCACACGAGGTGTGTCCTATTTATCACATCGTTATTTCTTTTCAAAAATAACTCTAATAAAATACAAATAACATAAAATTTACCATCTTAATCATTTTTAAGCATACAGTTCAATGGTTTCAAGCCTTATTTCTAGATAGAGATTTGCAAGGCTATACCCTGCTCATTAGGATATATGGTGAGAGGTTATGCATTTAGGAGTTCATGCTCCACACACACACAGCAGGGCGCTGGCAAAAGGTAGAGTGCAGTCAATACAACCTTCTCACGGGCAATTTGATAACACAAATAAAAAACCTTACAAACCGTAACTCTTGTTCCAGAAACTGGAATTCTAGATCATTATTCTTTAGAAATGATTACAAGAACTATGCAGAGAAGTCAGCAATTCGGAGAGTTGATGGGGAACTGCTTGCAGTGACCCTTGGATGGCATACCCACTTCACGGTACCTGCACTGCAGTACCTGCACGTGGTGTGTCTACCCAATGCTCTTATCAGCACTAAAGACTGTGTGGAACTAACTTCTTGACATTAAAATCGCTTTCATAGTGCTACCATGAAAAAGTAGGATGCCTTTAAAAGGAAAGCACCAAAGATGACACACACACACACACACACACACAGTGAGCACAGGTGCACACATCATCGACACAAATGAAGGAGGGGAACCAACTATGCCCGTTTCCTGTGCAGTGGGACCACAGGGGATCTCCAGTCCTCTTTTGCCTATGAGTGTTCTATTGATACACCATGAGCATTTGCAGTGGAAGGAAGAGACCCCAGGCAGCAAGTCCACAGCCGGCGGTGTGTTAGAGAAGCCCAGGGAGGCTGGTGGGCTCAGGATGCCGATGAGGTCTGAGGGAGAGGGGACATCGGCCAAGGTCAGCACTTGAATCTCACCCTGGAGGCCAGGTCCTTGGGCAGCCCAAGCAGAACTGATGTGTCTGACTTAGATTTTAAGACAGATACTTCGCTGCTGTGTTGTCAATGGTATGAAGGGACTAGAAAGGCCCAGGAGGTGGCTGCCAAGATAATCAAGGTGCAAGGTGATGCATTTGCACAAGATGTACCAATACTACGAGTTATCATGTGGGAGAAGCAGGTGGGTGGGTGAAGGTCTCAGGGACAAGGAGCACGTACTGGACCTCAGTATGAGGTATACGCAGACAGGAATCCAGGCGAGGAGACCGCAGATGCGCTGGAGAGACAGAGAGCGGGGGAGAGGCCCTCAGCCTGCAGCAGCACGCCTGTCTCCCAGGTCAGGGAGGTGTGGCTGCCAAAGCGGGTAGGAGGTGGTGACCACAGGGGAGGGGCCTGCTTTAGCGTGGTTAAAGAGGTGGTAGCCTGTCTGGAGTGGCTTTTAGGTCCCAGTGAAGTCAAAGGATTACCAGGTGTGGAACCACAGGGAGTGAGCTGGACAGCTACAAGCTGTGTTCCAGGAGTAGAATACTCAGTAAAAATGGCTGAACTTCCTGGAGATCAGAAAGATGGCCAAGCATGAAATACTCGTGGCACAGATCTTGAGGTGGTGGCAGAGAGCTGGGCACCTCTGGGCATCTGAATGATTGAACGTGGGGTGGTAGGGACAGTAAGCAACAGAGCATGACTACATTTCTGGACATAACGAATGGCTTTGGTTTTGATTAAAAGGGAAGGCTTGGTGAAAACAAAGTCACATGACTTCTGGACACATCTGTGATCCTTAAGTCTTCTGACCTGAATCAAAAGTAGACAGCTGGATACAGATTTAGGGATCAGGAGGGCAGGGTTACAGACAGAAATATTAGCGCTGCCAGCCAATGTATTTACAGATGTGGGACTGGATGGCTCCTGCAAACAAAGTGGAGACAAAGAAGACAGGGCCACAGCCAAGTTGGCAAGCCAAGAGTTGGTTTTGACCAGGGGTGGGCTTCCAACGGGTGATCCTGACAGTGTGGAATTGCAGGCCTTCTGAAGAGGATGAGGGTCAGGTCACAGCATCTAACTGAAGGAAAGTAAAATGGGCTCAAGGTCAGCAGCACTTGACTACCACATGTTCCGATAGAAAATGAGTGGCCGGCCTTGGACGCTCTGTATAGAGGAGTCTGGGAGGCGTATGTTGGGAATGCCCATCTAAGCACTGGCCACAAGTCAAGGGACTGAAAAGGCCACACGGACCACGGACTAAGACAGCATCTACTGGTCATTCAGACTCTAGGCTTTGCAAACATGCTGACCCTGACAGCCTGTGTGCGTCCAACTGTCCACCAGGAGCACGTGGACTGGCCGTGGAGATATGAGGACACGTGCAAGACATTTTCCTCTTACAAATGAACACAGCATCCTGGGATTCTGCCAAGTGCAAACATATCCCCGAAAAGGAGGTACACTCCACTTAGGACTCAGGATGAATCTGCTTAAGGAAATTCTGTTCTGTGCCTGACTCTTAGAATACACTTCAGAATCAGAACAGATACCTTATCCTCAAGAAACTCAAGTTCAGCTGGAGAAAAACCTTTCTGATCTTTACCCATGGTTACAGAGTACAATTTTGGGAGCATAGTGTTAGGTTTTGATTAAAACAAAACACATTTTAAAAAATGGTGCCCGACAAGATATAAATATATTCATGAATAAATAAATTCAAGTTTGTGGCAAACACACACAGACAAAAAAAATGGTGCCCGAGAAGACGTCTGCAGACCCTTCAATGGAAGTAAACCCAGACCTTCACCATGACCCTGCGAGGCAGATGTTTTCCATAGATTAGTGAAGAAATGGAGGCTCAGAGAGGACAGGTAACCAGGCGGGGGCAGAGCAACTGTCAGTCAAGTCCAGAATGGCTGGAGTTCTCCTGACCAGCTACGTGGCAGCTCATGTAACTCTTCTCTGATGCCATTCCAAACAGCACTGGGAAGAGACCACTACATCCTTTGGGTCTTGCCTCACCTTGAATGTATTTTTTTTTTAATTAAGGTTTCACTGATATACAACCTTATGAAGGATTCACATGAGCAACGCTGTTGTTTCAACATTCACCCATATTATCAAGTCCCCCCCCACCCCATTGCAATCACTATCAGCGTAGTAAGATGCTACAGAGCCATTACTTGTCTTTTCTGTGCTATACTGCCTTCCTTGTGACCTACCCATATTGTGAGTGCTAATTATAATGCCCCTTAATGCCCTTCTCCCTCCCTCCCCACCCACCCTTCTCAACCCCTTCCCTTTGGTAACCACTAGTTCCTTCTTGGGTTCTCTAAGTCTGCTGCTGTTTTGTTCCTTCAGTTTTGCCTTGTTTTTGTGCTCCACAAATGAGCAAAACCATTTGATACTTGTCTTTCTCCACCTGGCTTATTTCACTGAGCATAATACCCTCTAGCTCCATCCATGTTGTTGCAAATGGTAGGGCTTGTTTTCTTCTTATGGCTGAATAATACTCCATTGCGTATATGTACCACATCTTCTTTATCCATTCATCTACTGATGGACACTTAGGTTGCTTCCATTTCTTGGCTATTATAATTAGTGCTGCGATAAACATAGGTGGGCATATGTCTTTTTGAGACTGGGCTCATGCATTCTTAGGGCAAATTCCTAGGAGTGGAATTCCTGGGTCAAATGGTATTTCTATTTTTAGTTTTTTGAGGAACCTCCATACTGCTTTCCACAATGGTTGAACTAGTTTACATTCCCACCAACAGTGTAGGAGGGTTCCCCTTTCTCTGCCTCCTCGCCAGCATTTGTTGTTCCTATTCTTTTCTATGTTGGCCATCCTAACAGGCGCAAGGTGATATCTCATTGTGGTTTTAATTTGCATTTCCCTGATAATTAGCAGTGTGGAGCATCTTTTCATGTGCCTATTGGATATCTGAATTTCTTCTTTGGAGAACTGTCTGTTCATATCCTCCGACCTTGAATGTATTTTTAAACCAGGCCCTCAGGTAAGATCCTTATAGGTGAGAAGGAGCCCTGTTATTCCTATGAGTGTAAGGAAAGTGTGTGGCCCACAGCTGAAACTCAATTACATGTTTAAAATAAATAACAGCAGGACTCTACCATAACCACATGGATTCTGGCAAAATGGATGAATGAAGACTGGTCTGTCCTATAACTGAATGTCTGTTCACTTTCTAGCAGGTGAGAGGGAAGGCAGTTCAGACGTCCTTGGTCCCAGTAGGCTGTGGTAGGGCATGCTGCCTCGGTGTGGTCATGAGCCTCCCGTAAGTAGAACCCAAGTCCAGAGAATGCCCTGGAAGGCCTTCTAACCCTTTCTAGGCACGTATGACACCGCAAATTAGACTGTGGTAGCAACTGCAAAGAACAGCTGTCAAGAGCATGGGGACCAAACACAGTGACGAATCAATTTTATTAACATTAATAAAAGTTGATATATTCATTCATGACTCTAAGAGAAATATTTTAACTCAGGTAAGTAGTGCCGTGCAACAATTAAAAACTATATAAAAGAGGTCAGAAGTCAATTCTCTGCTTTTTACCTAATTGCCAACCAGATGCTTGCTTATAAGCAGTAATACTCTACACTTAAATCTGTTCATTAGCTTAGAGCTTTAAAAAGTGCATCACCTAAACGGTGTTACTGGGTGAAGCTGCGAGGAACTAGTCTCCTCCCTAGCATCAGACTCACCCCCCCACCCCCCCCACCCCCCCCCCCACCCCCCACCCCCGCCTACCCATTTCCAGAGTTCCCGGACTTCTGAAACCTGACACCCTGCTCAGAGAACTGATCACAACCCAGGCCCGGCCCTCCCACCTCAGCAAATCTTCCAGTTCTTGAGGGCAGAGACCCAGGTGTTGACCTTGACTCCATTCCCCTAGCCCCTCAAAATGCACAGCACCCCGGAGGCTTGTACACGCTTCTCCAGAAACCATGCCACGCTCTCGGGTGCTTCCCACCACACCAGCTCCGCTCTGGCCTGGACTTCTACCTGCGCTCCTGGGGACACAGCTTACTGCCACCAACCGCTCTTTTTAAAACCCGAACTAGATCAGCTCCCACTGGGGCTTAAACTTCTGGGTTCTTAGGATAACAATCCTTCAGCAGCGTAGGTGCTGAGCCTGGGGCGCTGTAAGGCCGTGGGGGCCGGGAGGAAGCTCCGTGGATGCGGCGGCTGCCAGGGGCTGCGTGTCCTCACAGGCCAGTCAGGGAGGCTCGGAGCAGTACCGCTGTGGCCTGTCTCAAGCTCCCCTTTGCCTCCGCAATGGCTCTGAGGGCAGCTCTGCTAGTACCCCCATGTTGCAAAGGGGGCACTGATGCATCACAGATGCAGAACCTCGGAGCCGCACAGCACAGTCGGACTGAAGTCGGAGCGGTCTGGCTCTAGGGATGTGGGCCTAACCAGCAATCGCCCCACCCCAGAAGCCCTTGGTGCGGGGGCTGAAGCAAGGCGGTGAACCGGAGCACCCGGGGTTGGGGGGAGTGTGGCGTGAGGAGAGGGCTCTGGAGGAAACCCCAGCACGGAAACAACCTCCAGGGAAACAGGAGCCCAGTCAGCGCACACTGGGTGGCTAAGGGGGCACCTGGCAAGTGTTTTACAAGGGTGGGCAGGTTAAAGGGAAAGGACGGGCTGTCCCATCACGCTGTCCTTCACTTTCTAGGCAGCACTGTGAATCAATCGTAGCCAAAAATTTTGGTTGAAGAGAAACTGGCAAAAAATGAGGAAAGGGAAATATCTGTGACTGTGAGCCTTCCCTGTAGTTAATCATTAATTAGTTCTGTATTAAACCAAATTCAATCACATCAGTTCATAGTTTATCAGTTTTGTTTTTTTTTTACATTACAGAGCTGATGATAAAAACAAACCCACATGTGACAGGTAAACGTGTGTGTGTGTGTGTGTGTGTGTGTGTGTGTGTGTGTGTAAATAAAATGTAACACCTCACAGTCCCTGGTGATCTTCATTTTCTTATTGATCCCCTGACATAACTGCTCTCAATTCCAATTCTTTAGTATTTTGCCCCCTGTAGTGACCACTGCAGGGCACAAGGCAGAAATCTGCCGCCTGGTTCAGCTTCTCCGCCCCCCCGCCCAGCCCACAGCAGGCCAACAGGTACCTTCCATTAGACTCTCCACTCTACCACCCCTGGGGGGCCCAGCACGCCACCTCCACCCCTTCCCATCCCAGCACTCATCATCGCTTCTCCTTGCAACAGTGTCTTGGGATGAAGAACTAAACTGCACACCCTGATCATTTAATTTGCTGTAAAAATGTATGAAAGTACTAACTTTGCAGTGTCACAGACAGTCTGAGCTGTAGTTTTTTGTCTGTCTCATCCAGTTGAGTCTGGGGGACATGTGTTAGTTTCCTGTATGTTGCCTGGCTCATTTTGAGTGTGCACGTTACTGGGCTCAGCAGCAGGAAGTCACGGGGATGAACGGCAGCAAAAAAACCAAGGAGCTCAAGCAGCTGGCAGAGAAACAAGACCCATTCATTCATGGCTAGTTTCCTGCAGTCACAGAAACAGCTCAGGCTCCCCCCAGCTAGAAGGGGGCACCGGGCCAGGAGTGAGGAGCCACGCTCTTTTAAAATGTGGCTCCAAACCCAGTGTCCAAAGCTGAACAAGAGCTAGAAAATCCTTGCAGTCTGAAAGGGGCCCTGCTTATCTAAGAGAGGTCTCTTGGAAAGCATCAGCTCTTTCCTACTTCCTTGGTGAGGAAAATACTCCATAAAACCTAACTTCCTGGACTTTCTTGATAGGCATTAACACTCCTCCAGAACTAGCAGGAACAAGCAAGACTGTTGTGCACATGCTGGCTCCGTACGGAGAGCTTCAACATCTGCTTTGTGTTGACCGAGGCTCAGGAAACAAGGCATCTATCTATGCATGCTCTTCAATGTTAAACCGATTCACACACAGACAGAAAACTACTCAGAATGTGACAGCTTCAAAATGAAGCAGCACTATTAGGCTGAATCATCAGAGACTGCTGTTATTATTCAGCCATTTTATATTACTGCACCAAATTTTATCACATGCTGCTGGCAACAATGAACTCAAAGGATTTCCCAGATGGAAAGGTTATAAGAAAATCTGCAA
This sequence comes from Manis pentadactyla, assembly GCF_030020395.1. Taxonomy (NCBI): domain Eukaryota; kingdom Metazoa; phylum Chordata; class Mammalia; order Pholidota; family Manidae; genus Manis; species Manis pentadactyla. Next base: position 2,881,350 of record NC_080021.1, read on the forward strand.
CAAAATAATAATAAGCTGAGAATACACTGAATTATTTATCCACGAACCAAATGCTAAATATCAATATATTAATGGTACATGCAAAGCAGCTTTTTAAAAACTGAGATACAATTGATACATAACAAAATTCGCTTCTGGAGTATAACATGATTTGATAGCTTTATGTTACATGATCACTGCAGTAAGTCTGCTTAGCATCAATCACCTCATATAGTCAAAAACCACTTTTTTTCTTAAGATGAGAACTTTTAGGACCTACTCTCTTAGCAACTTTGAAATATGCAATATAGTATTCCTGATTTATATGTCTTATAACTGGAAGTTTGCACCTTCTGACTCCCGTCACCCATACCCCATGCCCCACTCTGGCAATCCCAATCTGTTCTCTGTATCCATGAGCTTGATTTTTTGTTTGTTTGCTTTTCCTAAAGATTCTACACATAAGTGAGATTAAATAGCATATGTCTTTCTCTGACTTATTTCACTTAGCGTAATGCCCTCAAGTTCAATCCAGGTTGTTGAAAATGGCACGATTTGCTCATTTTTTATGGCTGAATAATATTCTATTGTGTACATGTATATACACGCCACATCTTTATCTGTTCATCTGTGGATGGACACTTAGGTTGCTTCCATGTCCTGGCTTTGTGAATAATGTTGCAGTGAACATGGGGAGCTTCTTTCTCATCCAGCTACAGGGGCCTTTCTCGGTGTAACTCCCCATTCAGGCCCCAGGTCTCACTCTCCCGGGCACCCCCACTCAGCAACCAGTTTGGGCACAGAGCAGAGGCCTGGCACTGATGCTAAATGTCTACTAAGGCAGGCACTTCTGTGCTTGACAAGATGTTAAGCCCGCAATGGTCAACTGCTAATCACAGAAATAAGAGTGATGACTATTTCCTCTAAGAATAAAATAAAGTGTTCCTGACAGTACACTAAGAAACTTTATTTTATTGAGAATTGTATAGATCAGAAGCCTGGTTAACTGTTGATTTCTGAACATACCTCCTTCTGAAATTAGATTTCCACTGTGAATTATATTCAAATAAATTGAAATTTGGCTATCTTACTTGCTACCTGATTTTAGATTTACAAAAGATCTGCAAAGATAAGGGAAAGAACTTAATGTCCCTCACCCAGATCCCCTTAAAGGTGACACCTTCCATGGCATTAGCACATCTGCTTGTAAGACACCAACACTGGGACAACACTATTCACTGAACTACAGACTTAATTCAGATCTCACCAGTTTGCCCCCAACACCCTCTACTTTACAGGGCCCTTTAGCATGAACATTCACTATAAACAATCCTTTAGAAATCTAGATGTGAAGGAAAAAGACATGTAAAACAAAAAGGCTTCTGGGAAAGCAAAAATACTGACATAGCCTGCTTTGGGAAAAGCAAAGTATTGCTTGGTCTAGCTATTCCATAGGGCTCTTCTGGAAGAAACAGCAAGCTGATGTGAATTTCCTGTTAGTTGAAGCTTCATTTCATAGCAGTAGTTTTGAAGAAGGGACTGTCTGAACACAGCCCAATTTGTACTGCAGTTGCTGTATACTGCACAGGCATATGTTTACAGCAGTACATCTCTCTCAACAACTGGATGACAATCAGCGCAATGTTGGAAGAATTTATATAAAGGTGAAGAAATTTTGGCCTGCGGACAGGAACCAGTAATTAAGTGATTTAAGAAGCCAAATATACATAATTTGTTTTACAGTTACACTGATTCCCTTTTTATTAGAAAGTATGCAAGAAATGAGTTCTAACAAATATGTGTATGAATCATTAGATAAATCCATACCTAACAGTAGCTGAACTTTATAATCTCTACTGCTTATATCAAAATCAGCAGCAACTGAACTCAAAAAACACAACCGCTATTTGTCAGGCTCATAAGAAATTTTCTCAAGTTCTCCAAGGTCAGTCCCTTCCCTCTGTATCCCCAGGACAGCCTCTGCACCCTGGCCCGATCACTCTGCCTTTCAATCTGCCCTCCATCCTGTGGTCAGATTTATATTCTATAATCCAAAAACTGATCCTGTCCCTGCCCTGCTGTGAAATCTGCACTGAATCCCCAGTGTTCCTAAGCGCCCTTAGGTCAGTGTTTGAACCCATACACAGCGACTCTTCACCCACAGTGACCTCACATGCCCCTGAGCACAAACAGGGCTTGGCCTGCCTCTGCGGTGGAGCTCAGATGGACAGCACCGATGTCAGGACAGGGCAGCTCACAACAGTGGACTCCAAGGGATGTCCCGGAGGAAGCCTGCAGAGAACACACCCTCGGCAGGGAAGGACTCCTTCTGAGCATGGCTGCAGCGGCGCACACACACCCAGGAGAACAAGCTTCTCCAGCTTTTCAGAGTCCTACTGTCTTCATGCCTTTCTCAGTGTCCCTCTGCCGAGAAAGTGTCTCCTCCAATTCTATTCATCTGTCAAACTGCTGCTCAAGTTGTTTATTCTTTTGTTTAAACAGTGATTTATCAAACATTACGGTATGCCAGGTATTACGCCAAACAGGGTTTAGAGCAGAGAATGCAGCAGACCTTTGCCCACATGAATCCCCAAATACAGTGAGGGTAAGCAGACAAGATACAAACAGGTAAGTAACTACGTAACTGAAATCTGAGAAAGTGAAATTAACAATTAAGATACTGAGCAGGGTCTTAAGATAGAAAAGAGCGTTTCCCCATCTCTTCTTAGGATGGTGGGGTGAGAACAGAAAGAAGAGGGTCTTAAGCTGGGGTTGAGAAGGGCTCATCGTGGGGGGCTGGGGCTGTGGGGGAGGAGTGGGCTAGTCCTCCACTGAACCTCCTTGGGCATTCTGTGTCACCTAGGCTACAATGACACCGTGGCACCTGTGACCTGTACCCAGGGCTCCCTGCTTTGAGTATGACAATCCTTTTTAAATGTAGAATAATTTCTTGGACTCCCAAATGATAGCAGTCAGACCTCTTATATAAGTGCTCACCTACATACAGCTTTAGGGAGGCTTTACAGTAGTTCTGCGGCCTCCGCAACTGAGAACTGCTGATGACACTGCTAACGTGATGCACTATTTCCATATGGTTTCCTGCTTTTTCATTTCATGTTGGGCAGTGCACTTTTCTGTCCAATGACAATGTAAACTCAGTAATGAATGGTGTCTTATACTTGTTTGAACTCCCCCCATGCTCCTCAGTAAACTACAGATTTAAGCGCAGAAGCATCCCTTCCACTCAAGATCTTCCCATGTCTTCTTGGTGCTCACGCCAGGCCTCTCCAGGACAAACTGAGTCTCCTATCCTCCCGTCCACAAGAGGATGACCAACCACACCTAATAAGCCTCCAGAACAACACAACTCTACCATCCTCACATACCTCCACGGACCCTGGATTTTGCCTCCAACCCCTTTCCCCATGACAAGCTCCACATAAAGCTCTTGGTCCTCTGACTGCCACACCAGAGCCAGTTTACTCATGTCAATGGGCTGCGGGCTACCTGTCAGTGGCAGCAGGGTCCAACCCCCGCTGTCCTGCCTTCACCATGTGGAGAGTGCTGCCGGACTGGGCTTCCCCACCATTCATCCCAGAAGTTCATTAACAGATCAGGAAACGTCAATGAAAACAAAACAAAGTGGCAGCACTGGGAACACTAAGGAGTACACTTCTCTACCGCTCCAACACACCTTCTCATGTTCACAGAGCACTTTCCACTTCACAACAGACACTGTGTACTCATTTCCCTAGATTATCAAGCAGCCACGTGAGGATGGGAGGGCCATCACTGCCTCCCCATTTAGGCTGAGAAGACGGACTAGGAGAAATCAGTCCCAGCCCCGGCGGCCCTGCTCCTGACAGGATAGAGAGCAAGCAGGACTGGAGAGCTGGACACAGGACTTCTGTCAAGGGTTGCATCTGATGGACTGAACCAACACTGTGACCCAGTGACAGGCAACAAACCCGGAGCCGACTCTACAACCACCAAGAAACTCCTGTGTGGAAATGCATCTCAGATTATGCAATAAAAGATGATTTGGCATTTTATTGCTACTAGTGATAACACGATGCTCACTCTTCACTTCATTATGGATAACACCCAGTCAGTTCTTTCGACACTCACTGTTCTGAGACTTTACCTATTTACCCATTTAATCTTTGTGTGAACTCTGTGTTTTAGAAAGTGGTCTTATCCCCATTTACAGATGTGGAGACTGAAATACAGGAAGCTGCAGTAACTTGGCCAAATTCCCATGCAATTCAATTTGAAGAAGTCAGAATTCACACCAAGGCAGTCTGGTTCAGAACCAGTTTTCTTAACCATTATGCTACATTCTCTCATAACACACATCTTATCCTGCTTGGGCCTCAGGTGATGAGGGAGTCTTCCATATGGCTGTTCTGGTGTAGAACATAACCTTTGTGATAAAAAGAGCAGTAACAGCCACCTTTTATGAACTGCACTGTAACAGGTACTGTATTAATATATATATATATATATGTGTGTATATATATATATGTACATACACACACACACATACACATAAATCTGTTAAATAGTCACACCAACTCTACAAAATATTATTTTCTTCATTGTGGAAATAAGAAACCAGGCCCAAGAGTATGAGGCTAGTAAATGGCAGAGGTCCTCTGAGCCGGACTCTGCCTTGACCCAGTCAGGGTCCTCCCACTGCACTTGATTGTCCTGGCATGTGTTCTGGGTTGGGCGAGGAAGCACCTTTCCCAGTCTCTGGGCGTTCTCCCTGCAGTGGGAAGTTCAGGAAGGGATAAGATGGTGCTCTTCACAAGTTAGTAGTGAGCAGGAGAGTCCACATGGTCGCAGCAAGAAGACAGGTCTTCAGAATGCACTTGCACACACATTCAGCCACCACTGTGATTCCTGCACATTCTGCTTCTTTACCTGTGTGTGTCAAAATACCTGAGACCATAAAGACCTACATGACAAGGTGTTGCAATTATTGTACATGCAACTTTCTTAGATTTGTACTTAACTGAGTATTACACACAATCAAGAAGTGGAGCTATGTTTTTTGAGAGAAAGCTATATTTTATAAAGAGCTACTTGCCATAAATATGATTAGAATAACTCAGCTTTTTGTATTATAAATTTTACATGTAAGTGAGAAAAACCACATACCACGAAGGAAGTATTTGCATAATGTGGTCATCTGATTACAATAAAGCAGATTAGTTACCTTGACAGAATCCAGTAAACTCCGAGGAAAAAACCGCTTCAAACCAACATCTTTTCTGAAATATAAAAAGCAGCATATTAACAAGTAACAGCACTAATCAGTTAATGACACTGTTGCAAGAACATAAAGGCAGTCCGTTTACCGTCCACACATTACACAGGAAGAACTAGATCCACGAAAGCCCCAATTTACCAGCATAGTCACAAAAGGGTAAGACAAGTCCTTTTCTAGATTTGTACAGAAAACAGCAATGCGAGTTGGCTTAAATAGTAAAAAGCCTTTCTTTTTTTAACCCTTATGATGAAAACCCTTCTAAAATATTGCCTCTTTGCAAATTACAATGTATAAACAAACTGTTCTTTTTCAGACACTGCTTGAAGATTAGCCTTACAAACATCAGGTACAACCTTGTAATAATATATTCGCAGAGAAAGTAGACTGGCCTGATTAGGAAAAGATCAAGGATATACCATGGAAGTTGAAAAAAAATCCCTTGGATTAAACATAAAAGTTGACTCTTTTTCTTAAAAGAAACTTCTTTGATTAAGGAATTCATTTATCTAATCAAGGTTTATCATCTCAGTTTCACATAGGAAACAAAAAAATAAAACAAAATCAAGTGATTTGCCAAAAGTCGAGCCTCAAAACTGTCTGGCTGAGAAAATCGATGGGCAAGAATAGCTCATGCTTTTTTCCTGCTGCTTTGGGTTCTAAGTGACCCAGGTTTGGCCACTAGATGGCAGTCAGTGCTAGTGAGATAGAACAAGGCCCCTAGACATTAAGGAAGGTCAGGAGACTACGTGGCAAATACAAAAGGATAAAGGAGGAGAAAAGTGAATACAGGTACCTTTTCAGAATTATAAAAGGAAATAATAAACTGAATATAAAATATCAAATAATAAATAAAACAAGGACTTCTTCGTCTGTAACTTAGCTAGCATTATAAACAAAACCAAAGATGTCAAAGTTTATATGGTCCATCCTACATCCAAACATTTTCATCTCCTTTTCTACAATCTGATTACTAGTTAGTGCCTAAACTAGCGACCTCCTTGCTAAATCCAAAACTGGTCTTGGTTCTCATTCTTTTTTGTTCTGTTATTATGTTCACTACATCCTTATACAATTCTTCCTCAGCTTCAATGACATAACTGTTCTGATTTTAACTACCACTTGAGTCATAGTACATTGGTTTTCCATTTAATTTTCTAACCACTTTTATTTGTAACCTCCCTTCCTTATCTTTTCAGATCTGCAGCACCTACTCTGCTTTTCAGGATATGAAGAGGGAGATTGATCACCCAAGTTCTTCCTTTTCTTGTTGTCTCCTAACCAGTGAGGACTTTGCATTTTAAGGGTTTTGGTGCTAATCACTATGGGAAGTACGAAAATAAACACATGAAAGAAAAACACCCTAGAATCTTTAAGACATTGTCCTAAGCATTTTCTTCCCTATTTTCCTTGTAAGGCAACTATTCCTTAATAAAAAGCACTTATTTCCAAACAGAGTCCTGGACTGGCATCTCTGCTTTGTCAAAGGATGGATCTGGCTACTAACACCTGTAAGTGCCAGGTTATCTGTGTGTAAAACGGGGGTGCCTACCCTTCCTGCATACAGTGCTGCTGAGGATGGAACTGGGGTGTGTCAGGTCTGTAGAACTCTAAGGCGTAGTTTTCTTGCCTCCAGAAATTCCACAGACATCTCTCCTGTCTGGTGAGAGTTTGGTCCACCTGCCTGATGACCTATTGTTTTGAGCAGATTCTGCCATAGTACAATATACTAGAGGGCAGGGGTAGGGCGGGGGAGGAGAGGAGGATACAAGCTGGAAGAGCAGGTGACCCAGGGAACAGACAGTGGGAGGGTGGGCAGCAGAGGCAGTGAGAAGTGGAGAGATGCGATGTTTCAGACACAGAGCCAACAGTGCTCAATGGTGGGACAGGAGAGAGAGACAGAATGAAGATGGCGAGGAAACACTGACACCATGTCCTGAGACAGGAGGGTATGAGTGCCAGGCCTGCCTCAGACATGTTGGGCTGGAACCGTGCATAGGCAACCTCTTAGTGGGGATTTCAAGGAGGCGGCTGGTCACAGAAGTATTTGGATGAAGGGAAAGACCAGGGCAGGGCAGGGCATGTCCTTTTCCCAACTGTGAATTGTCCACTGCCATTAGTCAGCCAGTTATACAACTGTTTTTCTTAGAGTCAAGTAGAAAGTGAAGAATTTATCATACTCACCTGTCAAAGATGGGAAAATTAAAGATGGGCCAAGAGTGTGTATGTATCAAGAAAAATGAGACAGAACATATTTCTTTGTGAAAACAAAGTCTATTACTAGTTGTTTTACTTTCAAGGTGAAGACAACTACATCTGGGAAAAAAAGCTGAGGCCAACTAATGCTTAGCAAGTGGGCAATTTAGTTTTTTCCTACTAAATTAAATTCCAATTTAATTTTAGTTTTTACTTAAAAGTAATACTTTTAAGTAATATGAATTTGTAACATTTGTCTATACATTAGAACTCTTTTAAATGGGGCATCTGACAAGTGAGAAAATAAAAATGAGGCCAAAATATCTTACTACGCTGACGGACAGTGATTGAGGTGGGGTGTGTGGGGGGGAACTCGGTAATAGGGGTGAATGTAGAAACTACATGTTGCTCACGTGAAACCTTCATAAGATTATCAATGATACCTTAAAAAAAAAGAGGCCAAAGCACACAAAATCACTGGAAAAATCCAATTATGACACCCTTACACATTTTGTTAATCTCATCAAGAAGCCAGTCGACTCCAGGCTTCATGGTGGAGGATGCTGAGAAACTCTGGGGAGCACTTAAGGTGCTACATTCAAAGTTTCAGGGAACACCTATTATCCAGATTTAAATCCTCTTAGGAAACCAGCAGGGACATGTAGCCTGTCCCATTTTTAATATGAGACAGCCTCTTTCCAAGCTGCATACCCAGCACTGGATTACAATACATATGCTTACCTGTAGTAGTTCAGCTTTAAGCTTTATGTGACATAAAACTCATTTGAGCCCAAACTCCACAACTGTCAGATAATGTGAATAAGCCAATAAATACTACTTATGCTTCATAAACAAAATACAACTACTGGCCTTTATTGTAAAGTAATTCTTTACTATATAAATAATTGTCAAAGGGTATCCGAAATGCATGTAGACTCATTTGACAAAAAAAACAGCTTACACGAAACTTTCAGAGTATTGCCAAACCCTAATTTCTACAAGCATTAGGTTGTTAGACTCGCTTATGGGTTCCAAGGAAGCTTTTTAATCCATGCACAGCTAACAAGGTATTACTATTAGGTGAGAGCTGTGTTGCCCACTACATAGCCACAAGAAGCTGTTTACACTCAACTTAGTTAAATTAAAAATCTAGCACCCAGTTGCATTAGTTACATTTCAAGTGCTCAGGAGCCTCATGGGGCTAATGGCTACCATACTGGCTGGGGCAGACGGGGCATTTCCATCATCAGAGAAAGCTGTAGTGTCAGTGCTGGGTTAGAACAATGAACCCAGGCATCCACCCTGACTCTCTAGAGCTCCTCAGTAAGGGCAGGGGTGGGTGAAATGCAGGGAGGTTGGGTCCCGCTTGCACAGCGCGAGCACACAGTGTTCCCATGAGCTGCTCATGAGGACGGGGGAAGAAGCCAGGGTGGCACGGAGGGCATCCTGCCACAGTGACACAGCGGGTCTTACAGGGAGGGGGCAGCTGTGAGTTGTTCGACAACCCAGCCCTTCGGCTGGGGCTGCCTGTCCATGTGCTGCAGTTACTAGTTCTTACTTTTCTCTTAGCAGCAAAAGGGTTTCTGTCACCTAGACTCTAAGATTCAAACTAGTTTGCTTTAAGTTTCAAAGAAAGCAAGACTGTACTCATTTACTCACTCATATGAGGCCCCACATTAGACAATGGGGCAGAGAAACCATTACAACATATTCCCTCTTCTCAAGTGAGAACACAGCATCTCAAGTACCTGTACAGGAGCCGGGGAGGTGCCTCAGGTACCAGCAGAGGAGTGCAAGGGGTGCCCCAGGTACCGGCACAGGGCGCGAGGGGTGCCCCAGGTACTGGCACAGGGCGCAAGGGGTGCCCCAGGTACCGGCACAGGGCGCAAGGGGTGCCCCAGGTACCAGCACAGGGCGTGAGGGGTGCCCCAGGTACCGGCACAGGGCGTGAGGGGTGCCCCAGGTACCAGCACAGGGCGCGAGAGGTGCCCCAGGTACCGGCACAGGGCGCAAGGCGTGCCCCAGGTACCAGCACAGGGCGCGAGAGGTGCCTCAGATAACAAGCCTTCAAATATTGAGATTAGGGTTTCTGGAGCTTAAAATTTGTATTGATGATTAATTTTAAGCCAGATTTTTCTTAACTGATGTTTAACCATGTCCTTCAAAGGAAACAGTCTCACCACGTTCGGTCGGACTGATGAGGCCGCCCGCCCCTCCCACCACACACCACAGCGGCTGGCGCGGGTGATCTCAGGGGTGTGCAAGATACCTCCTCGATGAGCCCAGCCTGCGGCCTTGTCCGGCCCGGGGTATCATGTCCACAAACCCACGCACAATGGGCCTGGGAGGCCTGAGGGGGGAACTGGCTTTACTTACACATTAAAAAGCAATTAAGCTTACTGTAAGTGAATTCTTGCATCAAGGATAAATTTACTTCTCCTTTGGCACTACTTCTGAGAAGACCTGATTTTATCTGTTAACTTTTTTTAATACTTTGTGGACATGATTCTTCCAAGGTTTAGAGGCAAAAAGCAACCAAAATCGACTCCAAAATATAACTAAAACGTGCATTTTCATATAGTATCTATCTTATCCTTGCCTCCAAACTCTGAGAATTGAGTATTAATTTAAAAGTACGAAGGTACTTTACTTCTAAAATGGTACCTTAAGCCTCTTAAAAACTGGAAAGTGCTCAAGTTCTCTCCCTACAGTAGAGACTGCTCTCTGTTTCATCCTGCTGTTCTTTTTCTTCCCAGGTATACACTGCATTCCTCCCTGATGCTGGCCAGGTGGGGCCACTTGGCTATGACTCAGCCATGTTCCTCTAAGAGAAAAGTAATATAATACGATGTGTCCTTGAAGTGGGGACAGGGTCGGAGCGAATGTCCACTTCTTCCTCTTCCTTGGGTCTGGAATACAAATGTGCACACCGTGCTAGGCCATGAGATGGCATGCTGTCGAGGATGGGATGGCCTGGCACCCTGGTGGGGAGGAACACTGACTCCCTAGGACTTGTTTTGTATGAAAGAGAATTGACCTTGTATCTCAGTGAACCACTGTCAATTCATGCAAAATCTGCCTGCATCCTCTCCTCTGATACACTGTTACAGGTGCCAAGAAAACATGACTATGACTGACAAGACAATGGAAGAGGAGAAGCACAATTAACCTCAGCTAATTTTAAATTTGATTCATGTCAGACTCAGCTAAGGACTGAAAATACCAGGAGGTCCCCACATCAATGCAGCTTACATTCCCATAGAAAAGAGAGACAATTTTACAAACAGCAGCAAAATTCATTAAATGCAAAGATGATTAAAAACAAATTACTAAAAAAAAGCAAACCACCTAACAGGAAATAAGCAGAATCAAAAAGTGGTTCATTTATAATAATTTCACAATAAATTCAATAGTTTGAAAAAGAATCATGGGTACGTAAAATTCTTCCTTCTACAATATCACATCATGAGCCATAATCTGAACACTGTATTATTAGCTTATTTTGGTTAATTTGTCATTGTCAGCAATGTAGTTCTTAAGCTTGATAAAAAAACAAGTTTCCTAAAATATTTTATCTGACCCTCTATGGCTGCCTTCTTCTCTTCCCTTTACCTCTGATCTACAAAAGATGTAAATAAAAGTCTCATTTGTTTGCGCTCTGGCTAGTTCCCACGAGGTGAGGTTCTAGGGACAGAAACAGGGTGAATTCACAGCAACATACCTCCTCTTTGCCTAAGAAAAGGTGCCTTGTTTCTACCAAGGCTGGAAAGGCATGGGAAGAAAGACTGATCAGTTCTTCCAGGTGGTTTGAAGAAAAAATACAGAAGCTTCTAGAAAGCACTTTTTCTCACCCTCAGAAGTTGGGCCTCATTATTTTTAGCGTAATTCAAAATAATTGTTTTGACACATGGTAAAGTTGCAGGGTATTCTTCATTCAACTTTAAATAACTGAGACTATCTTTAAATTTTCTGGTATAAACCAAGCAACTATATAGATTATTTCATAATTTTTCTCTTTACTGGCAAGAAAAAGAATCCTAAAATAAACTAATAAGGAACAGGTAACATTTAGCATTCTTGTGTAATTCTTTTCCATAATGGGGAAATGTATACATTTCTAAATGGCTCCAGGTTACTAGGAATGGAAATGCTGAGCCCACTGGAAGGAGAGCCAGGCTCTGCACACAGCCACACCACCTGTCAGCCGGCACCACTGCAAAGCCCTGGCATTATCCTTTCCAACCTGTGGTGGGAGACAGAACCAAAGGAATCGCTTTAAAAATCTTAAAAGTCTTAAGAAAAAATAATGATTAATCTACAATTGTTCACTGAGTAAAACCACCTTTCAAAACCAAGGGTGAAATAAAGAAATGGAGAAAATGACAGAAACAGAATTTTACCATCAAAGTCATATTTTTAAAAATTTCTAAATATATACTTTAAGAAAAAGGAAAACTGAGACCAAAAAGCCAGGTTGAGCTCCAACGAAGAAGGTCTCGCCAACAGAGTGACGATAGGCAGGCAGGCAGGCAGACCCTGCCTACTCAGCCGTGGGCTGCAGGAGGGCACAGCGACTTCCCAGTCTGCTGCAGTGGGAGCCGCCTGGCGGTCTGGACTCGACGCTGTCTGACGGTGGGGTGAGGACCGGGCAGTCTGGCACAGGGCCTGGAGGCTGGAGCTGTGCCACTCATTCCCCAGCTCTCAAAGAAGCCGGAGCAGCACAAACGAAGCCCCTCTGGAGTCCTGCTTGCCCAATATCATGTCACCAGGCTCTGCTTCAAGACACCGGGGGGTGAGTCAGAGTAACAGCAGACTGAGACACCCCAGCACCCCGCAGGCGTTGTCAGACAACACCAAACAGCTATGCATGAAAGGCTACAAGAAATATGGCACAATCCCACCCATAAGCATGCAACAAGGGGTTACAGGGGATGAAGAGCAGATTACACTGCAGGAAAGGGACCTCCAGGAGGCAAAGATATAAATGGGGAAATGAAAACTGAATGGACAGGGTATGACAGGAATTAAGTATTTAGAAGAAAAATCTAACTAAAGTACACACACCCTGCCACAGAGAAAAATACAAATGTAAAATACTGAAGATGTTAAGAGATTTAGAGGTCAAAAATACATCTAGTGGACAATTAAAGAGATAATGGCATATATTTTCCAGTTGTAAAACATGAATTTACAGAGTCAAGAAGCACATCGTGTTTCAAGCTGGGCTTATAAAAAGAAACCCAAGCCTAAGACGTGAGTGCACCTGGAAAAGACCAAAACCACGGAGATCTTAGAAGAAAGGTCAGCCACAAAGAAACACCAACAGATTCATCAACAGCCATGTTATCTTGAGAATGTGGAGAAAATACAAGATCTGATCAATATATTTGAAGGGAAAGGACACCAGAAGGGTAGTATGAGATGGACAAAAGAATGTTTAAGAAATCAAGTAACAAAAATTATAAAGTTAAATAAACAATGTCCATATATAATTAAAATAATGTCTAATATTTGGGGTTCAAGTAAGAAAGAGCTAAAATCACTGGGGAACTGGAGGGTTAAGATACAAGGAGGCAGAGAGACTTAAGATGTCCCAAGGTCCCTGTATTGTTTAAAAGACTTCTAAAATTAGATTTGGTTCAGCTAATATAAAGGGTAAAATGTAAGAGTAACTAATAAGAGAGTAGAAATAGTTTATACATTTTTAAGTCATTAGAGAAGAAAATTTGGAATATGAAAACCAATTAAGAAATAGAAAAAACCCACACACATACACACCCCACCCTGAAAAAAGAAAACAAAATTAAACCTATCAGTTAAAAGAAAGACTCAGCAAACCAGGCTTGGGAAATCTTGCTCTATGATGTTTTCTAAGAGACACATCTAAAAAGTGTGAGGACATAGGAAAAAAAATTGAAAGGAAAAAATGGAAAATATAAACTAGGCCACTGCTAACCTAAAGAAGGCAAAACAGACTTTGAGGGAAAAAACCCTAAAAATCAAAAAAATGTTGGTCATACTCAGGATCACTATGACACAAGATTCAATTTACCAAGAAGATACAATCATTCTGTGTATATGCTGAGTTTAAAAAGCCCAAGATATAAAGCAAAAAAAATAAGACCTACACAAAGAAATTGGCATAACCATTATCACAGAGGGAGATACCTACCTTCTTAGTTACTGACATGTCAAGAGGCAAAATACCAGTAAAAGATATTAACAAGCTTGATTAGAAAACGCATTTTTAAAACCATGCTAAAACATTTATAAAAACTGATAAAATAAGCAAATATAGCAAGATGTTAATAGCTTAGGATTCTAGGTAGCAGATACACGTTCACTGCACAATTCTTTCAACTTTTTGTATGTTTGAAATTTTTTCATAAGAAATTACTGGAAATGATCTTATACTAGTCCAAAAAGAGTCTCAACAAGAGCCAAGGAAGCTATTATCACACAGAGCACTCTGACCAAAATGTGATAAGCTGAAAGTTAACTGAAAAAGGACAACTTTTACAAAATAGCCACACATTGGGAAATGTAAAAATAGAAATAATTCCACTAAAGTTTTAGAATATCAGGTCTTGAAACTCAAAACCAAAATGAAAACAACTGACAGATTTCGCTACTTAAAAAAAGAAAAACTACATAATGAAAAGCCATATAATCATGGTTGAGAAACAAAGACAAATTGTAAAGAATATATAGAACAAATATTACAAACATGGTTAATATGACAAAGATCTCTTAATAAGAAAATAATAAACATGGAATAACTAATGAAAAATACAGCCAATTTACAAAAGGAATATAAAATGGCCTATAATGGGAAGGTGTTTAATATCAACAACAATCAAACTAATGTAAATAAAACAAGCTATTATTTGTTGCCTATCAGACAGGCAAAAACAATGAAAAATGGTGACTTTGCCTTACACTATTATTAACCTGAATGTCTGCCATTAGGTGACTGGTTAAAACACAGTATTTATACACCAATTTGATAGACTAATATGCTAATATATATTCAGTCACATGGAAACATCTTTGCAGAATAAGGCTGAATAAAAAATGCAGGGTGTCAGAAGAAAAAAAATCCTACCATTTGCAACAACATGGATGGAGCTAGAGGGTCTTATGCTCAGTGAAATAAGCCAGAGAGAAAGACAAGTACCAAATGATTTCACTCATCTATGGAGTATAAGAACAAAGCAAAAACTGAAGGAACAAAACAGCAGCAGACTCACAGAACCCATGAATGGACTAACAGTTACCAAAGGGAAAGGGACTGGGGAGGGTGCGTGAGAAGGGAAGGAGAAGGGGAATAAGGGGCATTATGATTAGCACACATAATGTAGCAGGGGGGCACGAAGAAGGCCGTATAGCACAGAGAAGACAAGCAGTGACTCTATGGCATCTTACTACACTGATGGACGGTGACTGTAATGGGGTATGTGGTGGGGACTTGATAATGGGGAGAATCTAGTAACCACACTGTTGCTCATGTGATTGTATATTAATGATACCAAAATAAAAAATAAATAAATACAATTTAAAAAATGTAGGATGCATGTACAGTATTGTTACTTTTCTACTGGACCACATGTTGCATTGTGCGCACATGTCTATTTAGAGGGGTGCTATATTTACCAAGACTGTGAAGGTGGTTAACACTGATGGGATTTGATTTCTTTCTAAGTTTTCTTAGTATAGTCTCAATTTTCTTCAGCTAAAATGTATTACCTTTGTAAAGCTATTTTGTAATCAGAAGCAAAGAGCTTTACTAATCTAAGGACAGCAGTGGAAGAGCTAGTCAATGGTGGAACTAGGACTTAAGAGTTTTCTATATACGATATCACGTCATCTTCAAAGAGTGACAGTTTAACTTCTTCCTTACCAATCTGGATGCCTTTTCTTTCTTTGTATTGTCTGATTGCTGTGGCTAGGACCTCCAAAACTATGTTGAATAAAAGTGGGGAGAGTGGCCATCCTTGTCTTGTTCCCGATTTTAAAGGAAAAGCTTTCAGCTTCTCGCTGTTAAGTATGATGTTGGCTGTGGGTTTGCCATATATAACCTCTATTACATTGAGGTACTTGCCCTCTGTATCCATTTTTTTGAGAGTTTTAATTATGAATGGATGTTGAATTATGTCAAATGCTTTTTCAGCATCTATGGAGATGAACATGTGGTTTTTGCCCTTCTTTCTGTTGAATTAGTGGCTGATGTTGATGGATTTTCAAATATTGTACCATCCTTGCATCCCTGGAATAAACCCTACTTGATCATGATGAATGATCTTTTTGATGTATTTTTGAATTCAGTTTGCTAATATTTTGTTAAGTATTTCCACATCTACGTACATCAGACATATTGTTCTGTAATTTTTTTTGTGTGTGGTGTCTTTCCCTGATTTTGGCATTAGAGTGATGCTGGCCTCACAGAATGAGTTTGGAGGCTGGGTATTAGGTCTTCACTAAATGTTTGATAAAATTCAGTGGTGAAACCATCTGGTCCAGGAGTTTTGTTCTTAGGTAGTTTTTTGTCTACCAATTCAATTTCATTGGTGGTAATTGGTCTGTTCAGATTTTCTGTTTCTTCCTGGGTCAGTCTTGGAAGGTTGTATTTTTCTAGAAAGTTGTCCATTTCTTCTACATTGTCCAACTTGTTGGCATATAATTTTTCAGAGCATCCTCTAATAATTCTTTGTATTTTCATGGTATCCATTGTGATTTTTTCTTTTTCATTTCTGACTGTTTATGTGTGTACTCTCTTGTTTTCTTGATAAGTCTGGCTAGGAGGTTATCTATTTTATTTTCTCAAAGAACCAGCTCCTGCTTTCATTCATTCTATTTTATTCTTCTCAATTTTATTTACTTCTGCTCTTATCTTTATTATGTCCCTCCTTCTACTGACTTTGGGCTTCATTTGTTCTTCTTTTTCTACTTTCACTACTTGTGAGTTTAGACTATTCATTTGGGATTGTTCTTCTTCCTTGAGGTAAGCCTGTATTGTTATATACTTTCCTCTTAGAACTGCCTTTGCTGCATTCCACAGGTTTTGGGGTGTTGAGTTGTTGTTTTCATTTGTCTCCATATATTGTTTAATCTGTTTTCATTTGGTTATTGATCCTTTGATTATTTAGGAGCATGTTGTTAGACCTCCATGTGTTTGTGGGTTTTTTTTGTTTTCTTTGCATAATTTATTTCTAGTTTCATACCTTTATGGTCTGAGAAGCTGGTTGACACAATTTCAATCTTTCTGAATTTACTGAGGTTCTTTTTGTGGCCTAGTATGTGATCTATTCTTGAAAATGTTCCGTGTACACTTGAGAAGAATGTGTATCCTGCTGCTTTTGGGTGGAGAGTTCTGTAGATGTCTTCCAGGTCCATCAGTTCAAGTGTATTATTCAGTGCCTCTGTCTCCTTATTTATTTTCTGTCTGGTTGATCTGTCTTTTGGTTTGAGCGGTGTGTTGTCTCCTAAAGTGAATGTGTTGCATTCTATTTCCCCCTTTAATTCTGCTAGTATTTGTTTCACATATTTAGATGCTCCTGTATTGGGTGCATTGATATTTATAATGGTTATATCCTCTTGTTGGACTGACCCTGACCCCTTTATTATTACGCAATGTCCTCTTTGTCTCGTTTCTTTCTTTGTTTTCAAGTCTTTTTTGTCTGATGCAAGTACTGCTCCTGCTTTTTTCTCCCTATTATTTGCATGAAATATCTTTTCCATCCCTTCACTTTCAGTCTGTGTACATCTTTGGGTCTGAAGTTGAGTCTCTTGTAGGCAGCATATAGACAGGTCTTGTTTTTTATCCATTCTGTAACTCTATGTCTTTTGACTGGTGTGTTCAGTCCATTTACAGTTAGGGTGATTATCAACAGATATGTACTTATTGCCATTCCAGGCTCTGGATTCAGGGTTACCAAAGGTTCAAGGATATCTTCCTTACTGTCTAACAGTCTAGCTTAAATCGCTTATTACTCTATTGCAAATATAATCTAAAGGTTTACTTTTCCCCTCCCCTCCTTCTTCCTCCTCCACTCTATATTTTGTGTCATATTCTATACTTTGTGGATCTCTTGACTGACTTTGTAGGTAGTTGATTTAACTTTACATTTGCTTAGTAATTAACTGGTCTACTTCCTTTACTATGGTTTTATTGTCTCTGGTGACAACTATTTAGCCTTAGGAACACTTCCATGTATAGCAGTCTATCCAAAATATGCTGTAGAGAGTTTGTGGAAGGTAAATTCCCTCAACTTTTGCTTATCTGGAAATTGTTTATTCCCTGCTTCAAACTTAAATGATAATCTTGCCAAGTAGGGTATTTTTGGCTGGAGGCCTATCTGTTTCACTGCATTAAATGTATCATACCACTCCCTTCTGGCCTGTAAGGTTTCTACTGAGAAGTCTGCTGATAGCCTGATGGGCTTTCCTTTATAAGTGATGTTTTTTCTCTCTCTGGCTGCTTTCAATACTCTCTCCTTGTCTTTGATCTTTGCCATTTTAATTATTGTATCTCCTGGTGGTGTCTTTCTAGGGTTCCTTGTGTTGAGAGAGCTCTGCACTTCCATGACCTGTGTGACTATTTCCTTCCTCAGACTGGGTATGTTTTTAACAATTATTTCCTCAAAGAGACTTTCTCTTCGTCTCTTCTTCTGGAACCCCTATAATGTGCATATTGTTCCATTTGGATTGGTCACACAGGTCTGTTAATATTCTTTCTTTCCTACAGACCCCTTTTTGTCTCTGTTTCTCGGCTTCTTTGTTTTCCTGTTTTCTAATTTCTATTTCATTTACTGCCTCCTCTACCTTATCTAATCTACTTTTAAATCCCTCCATTGTATGTTTCTTTTCAGATAGCGTATATTTCAAAATTTCTCTTTGTTGAAGTCCTCCCTGAGATCTTAAATATTTTTCTGAAGCTCTGTGAGCCTTTTTATGACTTTTATTTTGAAATCTTTATCAAGAAGATTAGCAATTTCAGTTTCACTAAGCTCTCTTTCTGGCGTTTTTTCCTTGGATTTTTGTTTGGACCAAATTCTCTTCATTTTTTTTTTTTTAGTGTTTCTTATGGGGTAACAGATTTGTGTAGGAGGAGCCCTCTAGTGCCCAGAAGTTCAATTTCTTGTGTGGGAGCCCCAGCTGTTGGCGTGCAGTGGGTGTGGCACCTGCCTGCCTTGTTCCTGGTGTTCTGATGTCAGGTGGGCTGTGTGGGCTGTCAGCTGACCACGGGAATGGGGAGAATACTCTCTGTAGCTGCTCTCCCTCCAGCCTGCTGCAATGGTGGGGGTGCAGGCAAGCAGCACCAGCACATGCCGGGTGGAAAGAGCTCCCGGGACTGGGCGGCACACGTGTGCCGGGCTGCAGGGCTTGAGCTGCCCTCCATGTGGCCTACTGAGATGGCAGGGGGTGCTGGTAAACAGGACTGGTGCCTGCCAGGAGGAAAGAGCCTCCCGGTGCTGGCTCTTGCACACATCTCCCCAGCTGGCCCAAAATAGGGCTCAGCAGGCTGGGGGTTCTCCCCCTGCCTAATTGAGAGTAAAGTTTGGTTTCTCTGCCAGCCGGCAGGCCATGCACCACTGTGAGAATTCTCCAAGCTGTGTTGCCAGTGAGGGGGATGGAGCTTCTGAAGCTCCTGAGGGCTCCCAACCTGTTAGGCTGAGGGCAGGCTGGGAAGTATTGTCCACCTGACTTTTCCCCTCAACAGAGAGCACTGTGCACTCCTTTCCCCTCTGGTGCCCCCTCACTGCTGTGAAGTCTTTCAAACTGCCCGCTCTGCTTTCTTTCTCAGGGGGTCCAGTAGAGTGCACCTGCACTCCACAGGCAGCTGGGAACTGAGCCTCCCTGAGTGTTCTGCCCGTCTCTGCTGTCCAGCCCCACCAGTTACCAGGGCACCAGGCAATGTGGGCTCATGTTGCCAGTGCAGATGTCCAGGGTCATGTGTTCAGTGGTCCTGGGCTTCTATTCCCTCCCCTCTCCATTCATCTTCCTCCCACCTGTGGGCTGGGGTCTGGGGAGTGCTTGGGTCCTGCTGGATCATGATTTTGTCACTTTATCCTTTTCTGTTGGGTCTTCTCTTCTTCCCGAGATGTAGGTGGTCAATTCTGCAGTCTTCAGGTTGATTTCAGGGCTACTTGTATTTGTTGTATTTTTGTGTTCTATGTGATTTGGGGAGGAGGTTTTTGCCTTGTCTTCCTACACTGCCATCTTTTTTCCCCCAGAATCCTCTTCATTTTCTTTTAACCACCTGGTCTCACTGCCAAAAGCATGCCCACACATTCTCCATGGAGATGCATTCAGGCACCTGTTGCCTGTGGTTTGGCGTCCTCCCTGCGTTTCTGTGGCCCCCGGGCTCTCACAAACACTCTTTTCGTCATGTCTCACATTCCACCTTGGCTTCACGCAGCGACAGGGCAGCGCAAAACTCTGACACTCTCCCCAAGGCCACCGCAGCAGGACAAGCTTCCCCAGGCACACCCACTCTAACTGACAGGGGGGCATCCTCCCAGCCAGACCTAGTCTCCCCTTCTGATCTCACAGAACTATCTGCCATGCACTGGACCTTCTAGATCATCATCTCTAAAGACCTACTGTCTTTTGGCCTCTTCAATTCTATCATCACAAAAAAAAAACCACCCTGACCTAAATCTTTAATTTAAAATAGTTTGATTTACAGAAAAGTTGCAAAGACAGAACAGAGAGTTCCTCAAATACTCCATACCCAGGCTTCCCAACTGTTAATATCTTGCATTACTAGTACATGTCACACCAGTAAATCAAGGTTGACATGTTATTAACAAGTCTGTATTTTGTTCAGATTCTATTAGTTTTTCCCTAAAAGTATTTTGTGTTTCAGGATCCAATATATTCATTACATCTCCTTAGGCTCCGCTTGCCTGTGTCAATTTCTCAGATTTTCCTTGTTTTTTATGCTCTTCATATTTTGAGGAGTACTGGTTTGGTATTTTGCAAAATGTCACTCAACTCGGAATTGTGTTTTTCTCATGGTTACACTGGAGTTACGGGTTTTGGGATGAAGCCAACAGAGGTGAAGTGCCTTCTCAACAGTTCATACCAAGGGTATATGCCATCAACATGAGTCAGCACTGCGGATGGTGACCCTGATCAGCTGGCTGAGGCGGAGTCTTCCAGGTTTCTCCCCACACCCTCTTTCCATACTGTACTCTTTAGAAATAAGTCACTAAGTAGAGTCCATACTTCAGAGGTGGGATTTTATGCTCTGCCTCTTCAATGTTGTATTTACACAAAATGTTTGGAATTCTTGTATGGGAGATTAATCACTTCTCTTCCATATATTTATTTAGTCAGTCATTTATATTAGTATGAACTCATGGCTATTTATTTTACACTGTGGGTTATATTCTAAAAGTATGTCATTCACGTGTTGCTCAAATTGTTTTAACTTTGCAGTGTTGGCTCCTGTGATGCTTTGACAAACCCCCACTGTTTGGTTTCTTTAGGGCATTAAAAGATGCTCTAAGAGGCTCCTTTTATATTTTCCCTCTCCTCACTAAAATAAGTCCTTTTCCCAAGTTTCCTGGTTGCTTTTATTGAAAAATGATATCAGAAACCAAGATCTGGGCACTGTGTTCATTATAGATTTTTAATGCTGGTAGTGATTTTATAATATATGAAATAAACCAACATTTCGATTTCCTTTTTCATTTAAAAAACATACATGTTTCCTCAAACTGGTTTTGAGGAATCAGGCAAAAACTTCCTCCCAAAATCACATAGGACACAAAAATACAGCAAATACTTAAAATCAACATTCTCCAAACAATCCATCCTCTTCCCCCTCAAACATGAAATTCTCTGTGACTGACATCCCTCATGGTCCAGGACAGAAAACCAAGGGAGTCCTTCTTTCTCCATGGACTTCTTTCCCCAGATTTAACAGCCAGCCGGTCACACAGACTCTGACTCTGGTTATCTCCAACTCCGACTGCCCCTGTGTCCACAACACAGCCTCATTCTTTCTCAAATGGAAGGAAAGATGTAATGGTTTCTTGGTTCGCTGCTTCAATTGTTAAACTTATTTAATATGGAATTCTCAACCACCAGTCTCCTCGTATCATTGTCTGCTTAACACAGTTCAATGAGTCAGCAATGCTAAAGGGCCAAGTCCTACACACACACACACACACACACACACACACAATGCTGCTCTTCTGGACTGGGTCAGCTCGCGCACAGCAGCCCCACCTACCCACATTCCTTCTTCAAGACTCAGGGTAGACAGTATCTCCTCATCAACAATCTCAGACGTCAAGTACCACCCTCCACCACACACCCTCTAGATACTTCTACTTCCGTTCCCAGGGCATTGTTTTATAGCTTGGCTTACATGTCTGCTAGTTGTAAGCTTCCAAAGGGTGAAAAGCTTATATTATTAATTATTGAATCTCCAGCACTCAGCCGCCAATGGCTCAGCAGATGGTCTATGTTTGTTAAATGAACTACTGAAGGAAGAAATAAATGAACAATGGAACAGATATCAGCCAAATAGGTAAAACTAATCCTATTTTTCCTGAACCTCCCTGTGAACTGAGGACAAACCCAGTATTCACCTAAGTCAAGACCTTCAATGGTCCTCAGATTCTGGTAATTTATATTTTAAGCAGTAAGAAGAGCCTTTCAGGCTAAAGAATGTGGTAATCAGTGACTACTAGTTGTTTGGTTTTTTTAATGATGTTAATGGTACCCTTACTTCTTTGTTATCAACTGAAGGGCAGGGAAAATTCTACATGAAATAATCCTGCCTAGTAAGATACCCTAGTGGATCTCTACAATTTTTCACTCAACTTCAGTCAATTCCTCTTTTTCCTGCCCAATCTGTTCAGAGGCACAACATAACAAAACAGAGACCCATAAAGCTACCCATGGTGACACACTGTCACCAACGCTGAATGTCTTCTGTGCTGCGCACTGCCACGGGCCTTGCTGCACCAATGCATCACTCTCAGAAGTCGAGTGATGAGTCAGCTTTCAGCACCCTGAGACAAGGCAGGCGGTCCAGGTGGTACTATTTCACTTGACCCAACTTGTCACGGAGGACGTTTGTATAGATACAAAAAATAAAACTATCATTCCTACCATTACCAGTTACTATTTCAAATAATTGTACTTACTTTGTAACTAATTTCTAAAAATATTTATTCCTACTTCTATTTTTAAATGAACATACCTCCCCTGCAAAAGCTTATTTTCAAAATGGTGGGGTATTACGTGTCACAGTATGACAGGAGTTGGGCTGATCTAGAAAGTCCAAGTAAACTCTAAAGCCACTTCAGTTTTCCATTACAGCACAGCAGCTATGGACAAGCCTTCCCTTTATTTTGCAATACATACTTTAAAATACCCCAAGAATATCAGTACTAATATAGCCAGAAAAGTAAGTGTTGGAAAAATGTTGTACTATTGCTAATGAAAATAAAACTGACCTTTACTAGGATATAATAAATACCAACTATCTTTTGCTGAATTAATTATCAAAAAAGTTCAAAGTGTAAAACTTCTAGCCTCCTGAAACAAACTCCAGTGTGGCATATATGTATTTAACACAATCTAAGTCTAAAACACAAATTAATGTCATTATCAGAAAAAAATTTTAGTTATTCAAAATTTTCTAACAATGAGCAACAAACTAATTCACAAATCCCCACTTGTGAAAAAAATCCTCAGTAAACATATGCAGAGAACACAGGTAATAATTTAAAGGTAATTTTAGCATTCAATGTACATCAGAAACAAAATTTCACCCCAATAAAATTAAACCTACAAAGACAAAAAGGTTATTACATATCTCATGTCAGAGATGTTACTAGCATTAATACATTATCAAAAAATATATTGTTTGCTAGCACAATTAATGTCATTAAGAATTCTCTTAATAAAACTTTTTTTCCAAACATAAAAGCTTTAGAAACATAGTACTCCAGATTTAATATCTAACGTTACATGAAGATGAACTAAGAAAAGTTTCGTTTGAAGATGACTGAGCTCTGAGCGTGTGCAGGTACAGCTTGGTCATGAAATACTTACTCTAATACTTCATAGTTGGACTTCTTTTCCAGTGCGTTGCCCCGCATCTCCCAGTATGATCGCCTAAAATTAGGGAAGATGTAAATTTATATACATGTATGAGGAATATCTATGTTCTTAAGTGACAACAACTGTGGGGAGGGGTTACCCAAATACAATGAGGTTTAGACACAAACATTCTGATAAACTATGAATAAATAAATAATTTAATTCACAGCATTACTTCTATATCCAAAGGACGTTAACACAGACCTTATCTATATTAAACAATCGCATGTTCCCTTTTAATTTGAAGCAGGTCTGGCTCTTTACAAAGATTAGACACAAGATTCCAGTTGTAAAACAGATCAGCTACATTCATGACTTGCACTTCATCTTTTCTCAAGAGGCAGCATCTAAAAGCAGACATCAGACTGCTACTGTGCCCAGGTGTGCACCACAACTACTCCTGAGGAAGCACATGTGCCACTAGGGTGACTGGATCAGACACCTAACAGAACAATAAAAGCTGGTCCCCATGACAGAGGGGTCAGGCTCCTGGATCATAAAAGCTGCCCAACCATTCTGAATGTTTGATCTGAATTTTACCTTCTTAGTACAAATTACATGTTCAAGCAGTTTCAGGGCCTACTGGGACCAAGACCTTTCTCTACAAAACCTGCCACAGTTGGGTGGGATTCTGTCTGCATGTACACAGCATCTCACAAAAGGACAAGGTCTGGCTTGAGCTGCTTTGGGATTCATTATATTACACATCATCTGAAGTAATTTTATAGGAGAAGTACAATCAATGACACTTTGTTTCTATCTGTAGTGATATGAATACTGGTTTTACTTTTTTAAATTTGACTTTTTCTTTGGCCTGTTTAAAATGGGAAGCAGTAGATTCAGATGAAAAGTAAAAAGAGCCCCCAAAAGGTCACTTAGGTTGTTCTCTTGCTTTCTATTCATGGGGTGGGGGGTAGGGACTGAGATGGGGGATAGAAGGTGACGTATTTGTCAAGCTTTTTCCTTCTAAGTCCAAAACTCAGGAGTACCAAATAGGGAAGAAGAGAAAAAGGGTCAACGTAATATGGGCGAGGCCAGAGACAGACGGAAGAACAAAGTCACTAGAACCAAGAGAGGAGGTGGTATTAAGAAAAGAGTGTCCAAGTATGCTTTCTAGGCTACAGCTAGCTGTACAGAAGGCCAGGAGAGGAGGCAGGAATGTCAAGAGACTAGTGAGAGATGACTTTTATGATTGGGATATATAACTAAGGTTGAAAACAAATTTTAATGAAGAGTTGAGGTATGCTTAATAATCTTTTGGTCCTTGTATTGTTATTTAAAGCCTTATGCAATATAAAAAATAGTGATCATAAGGGAAAATTATCACTAACTGCTTTGAGTACACATAATCAAATTTTAGCTACTTTAACCAACTCATCTTAAACTAGTAGCCCAACGTAAATTTTACTTAAAATTACAGCTGACAAAAGTAAAATATTGTTTATTCAGAATTTTAAATGGTGACAAATGTTATCAGAAATAAGAAATGTATTCTCAGATTTCCATTTCTCTTAAACCTGTTTTGTGTAGCATGGTAGCCACCAGCTATATGTGGCTATTTTTGTTTAAATTTAAATTAATGTACATTAGGAACACTTAAGTACTCAGTATCCACGTCTGCCTAGTGGCTAACCTACAGGATCACAAAGACACAGGACATTTCCATTATCACAAAAGATTCTATTGGGGAATGTTGTCTTATTAGACTTTTTCACATACTTATGCTATGTAATAAATCATTACATTTTAAATACAGTTGACCCTTGAATACTATGGGTTTGAGATGTATGGGTCCAGTTATATGCAGATTTTTTTCAATAATTATACTGGAAAGTTTTTTTGGGATTTGTGAGAATTTGAAGAACATTTCCTTTTCTCTAATTTAATTATAAGAATATAGCACATAGTACATATAACATACAAAGTATGTGTTAGTCATCTGTTTATGTTATTGGTAAGGCTTCTTTCTGGTCAACAGTAGACTACCAGTAAAGTTTTGGGGAGTATATTACAAGTGGATTTTTGACGGCATAGGGGTTGGTATTCCTAACCCCTGCGTTTTTCCAGGGTTGACTTTACAATGAAATATCATTTTTCAACAAGCCTAAGATTTCTAAAATTAATATATCAATTTAATTCAGAATCTTCTCAAGTTTTATTCAATATTTTATTGATAATCTTTATAAAGGAAAGGAAAGTACCTGGATAATTTCCAAAAAATAATGAAAAATATAGATAAATAATGAGTTCAATGTATAGTTACCACCTTACCGTATTTCCAGACAACCCAATTTCAAGGCAATGTCCTGGTCCACATGATCAGCTATCTCTAACATATAATCGCTCTTCACCTACAATAAAAAGTTATGAGAAAAATAATGCTGTTTTAAAAGAATACATTTTAGACTTCATCGTTCAAAAACTGTTTACTGGGTGCCTTTTACACACTTCATACATACTCTGACAGTAATCATGCTAGATTCTAGACATAAAAATGAGTGATACCAAAAAAATAGTTAAAGAAAACAATGGGGCAGGGGCGGAAGATGGCGGCGTGAGTAGAGCAGCGGAAATCTCCTCCCAAAACAACATATATCTATGAAAATATAACAAAGACAACCCTTCCTACAATAAAGACCAGAGGACACAGGACACCATCCAGACCACATCCGGACCTGAGAGAACCCAGCGCCTCGCGAAGGGGGTGAGATATAAGCCCCAACCCCGCGGGAGCAGAGTGCCCCTCCCCCCAGCTCCCGGCGGGAGAAGAATAGGCAGAGCGGGAGGGAGACGGAGCCCAGGACTGCCGAACACCCAGCCCCAGCCATCTGGGCCAGAGTGCAGGGCGCTCGATACTAGGAAAACAGGGCAGCAAGAACAGTGAGCGGGCACTGGAGGCCGGGTGCTGGAGGACATAAGAAAAGCACGAGACCATTTTCTTTTTTTTTTTTTTTGCTTTTTTGCTGTTTTGGTTTGGCGAGCGCTTTTTGGAAGTCTTAAAGGGATAGGGACCCCAATACTAGGGAAACAGGGCAGCAAGACCGGTGAGCAGAGGCCCGAGGCTGGCACCGGAGAATAAAGACAAACGAGCGAGCACCTTTTTTTTTTTAATTAAAAAATTTTTTTTCTTTTTTTTCTTTTTTTTTTTTTTTTTGGTGGTCGTTGTTTTGTTTTGGCGGGTGCTTTTTGGAAGTCTTAAAGGGGCAGGGCGGGTCACTTAATCCAGAGGTAGGGAATCCGGGATCTCTGGGCACCCTAACCCCTGGGCTGCAGGGAGCAGGGAGGCCCCTTACGGAGATAAATAGCCTCCCAGCAGCTCCTGCTCCAACGCGATTCCACCATTTTGGAGCAGCTGCCCGAGCCAGGCCACGCCCACAGCAACAGCGGAGATTAACTCCATAGCAGCCGGGCAGGAAGCAGAAGCCCTGTCTGCGCGCAGCTGCGCAGCACAAGCCACTAGAGGTCGCTGTTCTCCCAGGAGAGGAGGGCCACAAACCAACAAGAAAGGGAGTCCTTCCAGCCGTCACTCGTCCCAGTTCTGCAGACTATTCCTATCACCATGAAAAGGCAAAGCTACAGGCTGACAAAGATCACAGAGACAACACCAGAGAAGGAGACAGACCTAACCAGTCTTCCTGACAAAGAATTCAAAATAAGAATCATAAACATGCTGACAGAGATGCAGAGAAATACGCAAGAGAAATGGGATGAAGTCCGGAAGGAGATCACAGATGCCAGAAAGGAGATCGCAGAAATGAAACAAACTCTGGAAGGGTTTATAAGCAGAATGGATAGGATGCAAGAGGCCATTGATGGAATTGAAATCAGAGAACAGGAACACATAGAAGCTGACATAGAGAGAGACAAAAGGATCTCCAGGAATGAAACAATATTTAGAGAACTGTGTGACCAATCCAAAAGGAACAATATCCGTATTATAGGGGTCCCAGAAGAAGAAGAGAGAGGAAAAGAGATGGAAAGTATCTTAGAAGAAATAATACTAACAGAACTAAAGGGGGAAATAGACTGCAATGCATTCATTCTAGGAGACTTCAACACACCACTCACCCCAAAGGATAGATCCACTGGGCAGAAAATAAGTAAGGACACGGAAGCACTGAATAACACAGTAGAGCAGATGGACCTAATAGACATCTATAGAACTCTACATCCAAAAGCAGCGGGATATACATTCTTCTCAAGTGCACATGGAACATTCTCCAGAATAGACCACATACTAGGCCACAAAAAGAGCCTCAGAAAATTCCAAAAGATTGAAATCCTACCAACCAACTTTTCAGACCACAAAGGCATAAAACTAGAAATAAACTGTACAAAGAAAGCAAAGAGGCTCACAAACACATGGAGGCTTAACAACACGCTCCTAAATAATCAATGGATCAATGACCAAATCAAAATGGAGATCCAGCAATATATGGAAACAAATGACAACAACAACACTAAGCCCCAACTTCTGTGAGACACAGCAAAAGCAGTCTTAAGAGGAAAGTATATAGCAATCCAAGCATATTTAAAAAAGGAAGAGCAATCCCAAATGAATGGTCTAATGTCACAATTATCGAAATTGGAAAAAGAAGAACAGATGAGGCCTAAGGTCAGCAGAAGGAGGGACATAATAAAGATCAGAGAAGAAATAAATAAAATTGAGAAGAATAAAACAATAGCAAAAATCAATGAAACCAAGAGCTGGTTCTTCGAGAAAATAAACAAAATAGATAAGCCTCTAGCCAGACTTATTAAGAAGAAAAGAGAGTCAACACAAATCAACAGTATCAGAAACGAGAAAGGAAAAATTACGACGGACCCCACAGAAATACAAAGAATTATTAGAGAATACTATGAAAACCTATATGCTAACAAACTGGGAAACCTAGGAGAAATGGACAACTTCCTGGAAAAATACAACCTTCCAAGATTGACCCAGGAAGAAACAGAAAATCTAAACAGACCAATTACCAGCAACGAAATTGAAGCGGTAATCAAAAACCTACCAAAGAACAAAACCCCCGGGCCAGATGGATTTACCTCGGAATTTTATCAGACATACAGGGAAGACAAGGATCCCTACAGTATGGGAGAATATATTTGAAAATGACACATCCGATAAAGGCTTGACGTCCAGAATATATAAAGAGCTCACACGCCTCAACAAACAAAAAACAAATAACCCAATTAAAAAATGGGCAGAGGAACTGAACAGACAGTTCTCCAAAAAAGAAATACAGATGGCCAACAGACACATGAAAAGATGCTCCACATCGCTAATTATCAGAGAAATGCAAATTTAAACTACAATGAGGTATCACCTCACACCAGTAAGGATGGCTGCCATCCAAAAGACAAACAACAACAAATGTTGGCGAGGCTGTGGAGAAAGGGGAACCCTCCTACACTGCTGGTGGGAATGTAAGTTAGTTCAACCATTGTGGAAAGCAGTATGGAGGTACATCAGAATGCTCAAAACAGACTTACCATTTGACCCAGGAATTGCACTCCTAGGAATTTACCCTAAGAATGCAGCAATCAAGTATGAGAAAGATCAGTGCACCCCTATGTTTATCGCAGCACTATTTACAATAGCCAAGAATTGGAAGCAACCTAAATGTCCATCAATAGATGAATGGATAAAGAAGATGTGGTACATATACACAATGGAATACTACTCAGCCATAAGAAAAGGGCAAATCCAACCATTTGCAGCAACATGGATGGAGCTGGAGGGTATTATGCTCAGTGAAACAAGCCAAGCGGAGAAAGAGAAATACCAAATGATTTCACTTATCTGTGGAATATAAGAACAAAGGAAAAACTGAAGGAACAAAACAGCACCAGAATCACAGAACTCAAGAATGGACTAACAGGTACCAAAGGGAAAGGGACTGGGGAGGATGGGTGGGTAGGGAGGGATAAGGAGGGGGAGAACTAGGGGGGTATTAAGATTAACATGCATGGGGGGGGGGTAGGAGAAAACGGAGGGCTGTACAACACAGAGAAGGCAAGTAGTGATTCTACAACATTTTGCTATGCTGATGGACAGTGACTGTAAAGGGGTTTATAGGGGAGACCTGATATAGGGGAGAGCCTAGTAAACATAATATTCGTCATGTAGTGTAGATTAGTGATACCAAAAACAAAACAAAACAAAACAAACAAACAAAAAAGGGCAGTTCCTGTGTGGTAACCTCCAATGAGTTCTACACAAGAGTATAAAGGGCATATACAAGTGTAGGCAAAGGGTCTGTTTGCGTTTATACAGAAATCAAAGCCTAATTGGACGACCCTGAAAATGAACTAAGATACGATATGAAAGAGAACTTCCAACATCAGCACTCTCTGGAAGACTCATGCCAGAAGATGGTCATCAAGAAATCCCAACAAAGATCAACACACTGCTACAGCTGTAGATGCACTCATCCCACCAGTTCCTGGACTTGCCATGGGAATGAGGAAGGAGATATCTAAGCTGGCCTGTGCATACAGTGAAACAACAAATTTGACTGGATCTATACGGTTGGAACTCAACCAAGAATTAGGAGAAGTGCAAATTGTAGCGCTCCAAAATCTTACAACTACAGACTATTTACTGTTAAAAGAACATAAGGGATGTGGACATTCCCCAGGAATGGGTTGTTTTAATTTGTCTGATTTCTCTCAGACGGTTCAAGTTCAGTTGGACAATATCCACCATATCATAGATAAGTTTTCACAAATGCCTAAGGTGCCTAACTGGTTTTCTTGGTTTCACTGGAGATGGCTGGTAATTACAGATATGCTTTGGTTATGTAACTATACTCCTATTATGTTAATGTGTGTGTGCAATTTAAGTAGTGGCTTAAAACCTATACATGCTGAAGTTACTCTACAAGAAGATATGTCAAAGAAATAATCAATCTTCCCATGTTTTCTTCCGCCTGCTACTTCTATAGCTTTTCTTCTTCCTTCCTAATTACAACCCTTAAATAGAATTCGTGCCTCATATCAAATTTACCGAGTATCATAATTCTTCCAAGTGGTAAAGATACCTCAAGACAAATGCTGGGCATAGATGCTACAGGGCATAAAAATGCAAAGAAATAGAAAGCTAACCATTTCAAACAATAAGGCTTCTCTCTCACTTACCAACTTTACATTTCCCTGTATGGCCCCGGAAGATGACTGGTTAGCCAGAGACGGGTAAGATTCCTCAAGGGAGGAACAACCTAAGACAGGCACAGTCGCAGGGTGGCCATCAGGTGAGAAATTGGGGATCAGCAGAGGTGAGGCTTAGAACCTCACCCCCCCGTTCTGAGAGAAATCTTCTGCATACGTTGATGTTTTATTGCCCTTGTCTAGCTTGGATTAACACCTAGTCTACAGGCACACACCTGATCATCTACATTTGCTCTCTTACAACACTAAACTATGTTTTCTACCTTTATCTTGTATCTACCTACCACTTCAGCATTTTATTAAAAATAATAATAATAAAGAGAGAAATGTGGTATCCACATATAAATCAAGTATAAAAACCAAATAAGTATTCATATTTGAACTGACTGTTTATAGTTCATAATGCATGAGCAAAACCGAAAGTTTCTGTGATGACTGCCCTTGAACTGTTCACTATGTAACTTATTCATTATGCAAGAATTTGTTCTCCATGTAAGAACTTGTTTGTTATGCCTCAGAAGATTGGAGACTGACGAAAATTAGGCTTGGGGTGGATTAATGATTGTGCATTGAGCATTGACTCCCCTATACAGAATTTTATTGTCGTTAACAACCATTTGATCAATAAATATGAGAGATGCCCTCACAAAAAAAAAAAAAAAAAAGAAAAAAAAAGAAAACAATGGTTTCCTACCAAGAGAGTTTATATAAGCTATAAGAATTTAAACAGGACTTCAAGAAATAACTAACATCATCTGAATCACAGTAATGTCAAGCTGTTTTATACTCTTCCCATGCTGTCAAAAGTGAAAACAAGAGAGATCTCCATTTCCAGGCAAATTTGCAGTGTATATATTTTCTGAACTCAAACTACAGTCCCAGCAGCACTGTTTGTACTTCAAAGCAGACAATTTACATATTTCCAAATCCACTTAACTCTGCAATGGTCACGCTTCCATGCAACCATCACCTGTAAGGGATCAGTCTGCAAATAGATGCATGAGTCTAACATAAAGAACCCAGTGGGATTCTGTGAGCGCCTTCCAAGCAGTGATTATGCTCAACCAAAATAACCGATGGGCTGGTGTCCCGTCAGTGTGAAGGTGTTTGCCAAGATGAAATATGTGAATCTCACACGTTTCCATTAGGACAGCAACATCTACAACTGATTTTGATGACAGGGAGCACTCACTTTGAAGCTCAACGAAACAAAATGTCATCCCTCCCCCAAAAAGGAACTCCATTCTTCTCATCAGTACATTTGTATTACAAGAGACTGCACTCAATTATTACATCATGAATTTCACCAAAAAAAAAAATTGTTGTGGAAGTTTATCTTGTTTCTTTTTTGTGTAAGTATTTTATAGTAGCACAGATTTTGTTTCATGGTCCTCAACCCTAACGTATTTACTCTCTGGCCCTTTATGGAGAAAGTATCTAGACCTCTACTCTAGAAAAAATTCCAAAAATCCTGCTCTTCAACATTTACACTTGCTCAAAAGGTTTCTATTCCCAGTTAATTACTTGGTCTGCCTTACACTGGGGAGTTCATCATTATGACCTTCCCTGGCAAAGACCCCCAAATCCCCTCTCCATCTCCCTTTATTTCAATTGCCTGGCAAAATTGTCACACTCTGGAAACGAGCCATACACTCCCCTCCCCACGCTCACTGCCGAGCAACTGGAGGAACTAGAGTACAAGCTTTGCTTTGGATTCATGATGACAAACCTGAAATGGTCAGTTGACACCATAAAATCAACCAAGATGCCTAGGAAATCTGCCAACACACTGATTCACACTTTCTCCAGTCATTCTGCCACATTTCTTTCTTACAGAGTAAATAAGAGTCTTCAGATGGAAATACTGTCTTTACCATGCCAGAGCCTAGACAGAGCCTAACATGTGTGCATTCACCAGCTCACCTGCTATTTCTGATCTAAATGCCATTGCCTCTCAAAACCTTTGCTTTATTTTCTGCATTAGCACCTAGACCTAGGTGGTCAAGAAATATTTTTTGACTGAATGAGTGAGAAAATGAGTGAATGAATAAATAAACAGTCACCAAACTGGGGTTTGGAAACCTCTGTGTGTAAATATTATTTCCCATGTATGACTTACCAGCAGTAATAATTTGTATTTTTACACATAGTAGGCTTTAAGACCAATTCGGTGGATCCACTACACTAAGTAAAAAGCTTTAATCCTAGAATCACTATGCACTTCAATTGGCTCCTTCTCCTATACAGCAAAAAAAATTCAAATTTAAAAACTAAGTTTTGCATTATAAGTAGGTTTAGTACTGGACAGAAAAATGAAGGCACAAGAGTTTACTCAAGACCCGTATTTATATGAGTTAAAGAAATACCATGTGTTCTTCCAGTGTAAACACTCAGTGCATCTTAGCTTACGTTCTGGTGCAGGCTTAGAAGAAACCAAGCAGAGTATCAATTACATGTTGAGGAAAATGCATCATTACAAAACTGTCTTAAAGACTAATTGCCATAATTCTTAAACACTATTCACAGGTGGGAAAATGTAATTACATGCTTTATTTCATTCATCAAAACCAAATTCATATTAGTTGCAAAAAGGGAGAATTATAATTAAACAATCTTTATAGAAAATCTTATTTATGAATGTGACTCAAAAGTTCTGAGAATGGTTTTTCCTACAGCAACAATGTGCTGATCTTGCTTCTCAGAGCTGTGTGACCATGGCCTAATCATTCAGGGTCTCAAGTGACTTACGTATTCTGCCAGGTACATTGGTTCCAGCCAGAAGAAGCCATCCCAACAGATCCTCCCCTCCCCTCATCCTCACAAGCCTGCGTTAGCTTCCCTCTGCAGGACAGAGGACAAACCACACCTGAGTACCGAGGCTCTAGCAATGTTCTCTGAGCCTTGCTGTTGTACTCAGGCATCTTCCCTCAAGACTCAGGATTCTTTATACTCAGTGTTCATTTCTTTAATAAAACATTTCATATCTACCTTTCATATCCTACTATCTCTCAGGAAAATCCATTGCTTTTATTTCTGAAATAAATGCAACTTATTGAGCATTTAAGTGTGTTTATGTATGTATAATTGCTTTAAGTATATATACTCAGTGCCATGTCAGGCAGATTTATACTTAGTATCTCACTGAATCCTTACAGCATCACTGTGAGTTGGACACTACCATCACCCCCAATTTATAACTTAGGAAAAGACTAAAAAGAATGAAGATGAGAGCAGAGAAAGTGCCTATTTATGGAGTATCCACCAGGGCTAGGTAGTATGCTAAGTATTTTACATACTTTATTTATAATCTTTACAGTAACTTTTCAAGGAAGATTTTAGTAGTCCTGTTTTATACATAAAGCAGAAAGTTAATTTACCCAAGGTCACACTGTAAGTGTTGAAGTTAGGATTCAAAACCACCATTTGTCGCCCCTTCAACTCAGGTTCTTACATGTTGTTATGGCTCCTGAATGGTGTAGACTCTCTACCTGAAGGAAGGCTGACAATGAGTGGGGACCACATCTCATTGCCCTGGTAACCCCAGGATTAACCAAATGGCTTCTCATGCATTCCCAGTTTTACACTACCATTGTGTTGTATTCTTTTCATACCATGGCTCACCACTGTTCATTAATTCCAGTCCCAGCAAATTTGCAAGAATTTCAAGGAAAGACCTTTGAAAGTTGTTTTTTTTAATTAATTTGTTTACATGTTGATATCAAATTCCTACTTAAAAAGCAGAATGTATTTGGACTTCTTTCTGTGCCTAAGAACTGTATTAACAAGAGTTTTTCACCTTAACTCTGCAATGGAACTAAGCACAGGTTTTAATATAAACACTGCTCCCATCTCTAACAGAAAGTATTAATCCTAAATTACTCCGTACCTCATTCCACACATCAACCCAACGCTTTGGAGTTTTGTGTTTTGTTTTGGTTTCTTCTGAATGCTTTGTCAGCTACACAAATTTGACAACTAGCCCCAAAAGTCCTGGGTGGTGTGTGTAAAGAAGGCTGAAGGCAGATAAAGGTGACACTGACTGAGCAGATAACCACCCACTGCCAAGGATCTAAGGCAAGGACTCTCATTTCCAGAGCCTACTTCCCTGAGCTTTGTCAGATCAGAGTGGAAAATCTGTATATAGAAGGAACTCAATGGCAGGTCCCAATGAAAATAAACCTTTTAATTTTTCTCCTGTACACTTAAGCTATAAAAATATAGAAAGGAGGATTATGCTATCTTAATGAATCATATACTTTTTCCATTATCCATTACAGCATTTAATGTAGCATTTAATTTATACATTAAAAAAATATTTATCAAATGCCTACCATGTATCAGGATACAACAGTGAATAAAACATATTCATGGAACTTACAGAGAAGTAACGGGGGTAAAATTTGATTTGCAAAGGATTGCTCTGGATGTTATGCTGAGAACAGACTATAAAACGAGAAGACTGCATGACAACAAGTGTCTCCACTGGGTTTTTTTTTTTTTGCCCACTTACAATGGAAAAGCAACCACAAATTATCCTAGCAATAATTGAAGAATTATATCAACTAAGTGTACACACACACACACACACAATCTGATTTCTGAAATGCCAAAGGCATATAGTTCCATTATTTATTGGATTTTTTCTTGACATCTTCTAGTAAGTCTCATCAAGAAATTTTGAGTATCAGGTATTAATATTAAAACTCAACCCTTACTAATAAGTCATTCAAGAGAATAAACTGCGCACCTAAAACCCATGTCCTCCTGCGCTGGGACACACCCGTGAGGAGGCCGATCTATGTTTGCTCCCCCTGGATGCACACCCATCAGTGGGTACAACAGGTAGCAACACTAAATATGATGTGCAGAGGACAGAGCAGTGGTTGCCAACAGGTTTGGGATGGGAAAGAGTGTGATTATAAGGCAACAGGGAGTTTCTGTGTTGATGGGACAGTGCTGTGTCTTGATTATGGTGTGGTTATATGCATCTAGATCTGTGATAAAGTTGCGTGCGCGCACACGCGTGCACACACACACACACACACACACACTATGTAAAAAGCGATGAAATCTGAAAATGGCCTGCAGTCTATTTGACAGTATGCAAATGTCAATTTCCCTATTTTTATACTGTACTTTCTCATGACTGTGATGGAAATTACTTGATTATATACATTTGTCAGAACTCACTGAACTGTACATTAAAATTGGTGATTTTTATTGTATGTAAAATTATACCTCAATAAGACAAATTTTAAAATATGACAAAATGTGTATATGTTATATGGGAAATGAGCAGTGCTATGAAAAGCTTTATAGAGAAAACACCATTTAAAATTATGAGTTAATGACTGAGTAGAAATTATCTAGGTCCAGGAAAGGAAAGGGGAGTTATGCAGGAAAATGTTAACCCAGCAGGCTTGGGCTGCTCAAATCCTGCACATTCCAAAGAAGGCCTGTGTTTATGACTGGCCCTTAGCCTCTCAGAAACTGAACTCCTGAAACATTCTATCTGATAAAGAGTGACTTTGCATACCTAAAACCTTGGACCACACTGTACCATTTTGACCAGATAATTTATTAGAACAATATAACTATGATGAACACCTGCTCTCTCTCTGAGGACTGGAGCTTGAATACCTGAGATCACACAGGTGTGTATGCCTAGAAGACTGACCTCTAACAAAAACTTTAAACACTCAATCAGGAGTCCCATGTTGGTGACTCTTTGCACATGTTGTCACACATCACTATGGGAGAAATAAAGCATGTCCCTTATGACACCTAGAAGCTTCCTCTGGATTTTGCCCCATATACCTTTTCCTTTTGCTGATTTTTCTCTACATCCTTTTGCTATAATAAATTATAGCCACAAGTATAATATCCTCAGAGTCCTATAAATCTATCTAATGAATGAATGAGCTTAAGAGTGGTTGGAGGGAGGGCCCTAATAAGAGAGGAGTATTCCTACCAAAGTGAGAGTCTATCAAAGGCCCTGAGATAGACCATAGGCAAATAAAATATCAACAGGAAAAAGTAAACTATTAGGATATAACCATTTCTGCCTTCCCATTTCTGAAGTTTTTATACAGAAAAGTATAAATAATGACAGATTACCTAAGTCCGCAATAACGTGAGTGCTTCTTGCATTATCAAAAATATTTAGGAATGGAAAAACAGAAGAAATGTACATTACTAATCTACTTAAGGATGGAAAATGTAACTTCTAGTAAGTCAGACTTAGACCTCTATTTTAGTTTCTTTGTAGAAAAGGACACCTTATGATTTCCACAATGAAAACATCAAGTTTTAAACTAGAATTTCCCATTTGGAGCTGCAATTTTAAAATATTTTAACTGACAGAAGGTTTTAAAGGCTAAGAAAATACAGATAAAGAAACCAATTTCTGGAAAAAGAATTAATCTGAATAAAAACTTGTAAAAATAAAAAATTGTAATAAAAATAACAGAAAAATCAATCAACAAGAAACAGTATGCCCAGGATCTCACACATTTCTACAGGCAGTACGTTTACATTTTATACCACAGAATTAAGTCATGGATCTGCACTCAGTATCTTCTTCAACTTCTTCTTACTGGCTTCTTTTTGTTACATTTAATGTTTTTTAGGAGAGAACAGGTGCGTATACTCAGTTTAAATCTTAAGATATTTGTAGGAAAAAAATAGTGCCAGATCCAGACATCTTAAGAGCTGAAACTTTCAACAGTGCCAAATGGTTTCTGTACAAGTTTGGCAACATCAATGCAAATTTAGCTAGTATGACAACTTCTTGACTAAACAAACATAGCCCTTCAGACTAATGCCACTGTTATTTGATTGATTATGATCAAATATACCTGCAACAAATGAAAATTAGGAGAGATAAAGAAGAATAGATATTATATATTATAGGACAGGGAAAATTTGATTTCAGGGTAGAACATACTGTTCTTGCTTTATAATGAACCATTAGCTTTAGTACCAAAACTCCTGCCCTACAGTGAATGGAATTTTATAACAAGGTTCTTAGTTTATTTTTAGAGTGTGCTGATTAGAACTTTTCAGACTATTCTAAAATAGGTAAAAAAAATTTCATGCATCATTTGTGATTATCTCATATTGGTAGTCACATTTAGGACATCTTTAAATGAAACTATGTGCATCCATAGAATAATCTCCAATTAGTAACCTGACACTCAATATATTCACTGACATGCTGTTTTCCTCATGACACCATCCAAAACAAGGATTAATAAAATTAAATTAATTTACTGTAAGTTCTCTCTCTCATGGGGTAGGAGTGGTGGCAGAGAGCACCTAAACATGATTCTTTCATTTCTACCCTGATAAAAGAGCCAAAATAATGAAAATACTGATTTTTCTAAAACAGAAATAGTAACAGATAACACTCAGGAGTGCTCAGTATTCCCCCATCTAGATCTTCAGATTCCCACGTATGAAGTTCAACAAAATAATACTTTATAACACACACACATAGCAACAAGTCAGTGCAGGCCACCACCAACGGGTATAAAGCCCAGGGATTCCAGATGTTGTAACCCAAAATAGAGATATTAACTTTATATGTACTGATAAGGAATAAAAGGCAGAAAGATTAATAAATAATAAGGGCCATAAAACAAGACCTGACTGATTTTTTTAAAAGACTGGGGGATAAAGCTTTAACAAAAAGTAAGTGAAAATTCAACAGGTGCACATCAAACTGGTCCCAGCTGAGGAGGAGAGCTTTTTATCTCTTATAACAGATTTATCTGAATCACAGACCCCAGAGAAACATGGAGCTGAAAACAGGGAAGAGAAATTAATAGAT
Organism: Manis pentadactyla; assembly: GCF_030020395.1. Taxonomy (NCBI): domain Eukaryota; kingdom Metazoa; phylum Chordata; class Mammalia; order Pholidota; family Manidae; genus Manis; species Manis pentadactyla. The sequence goes on from NC_080021.1 coordinate 2,919,923, forward strand.
ATGGAGGCACAGATGAGAAGTACTAAGTAGATCTAAAGTGAAATCCCAGGAGGAGTAACAAATGGAGAAAAGGCAGTATATGAATAGGTATCAACTAAGACATTTCCTGAATTGATGAAAAAGACATCAATCCATAGGTACAGGTTGTACACTGCAGATCAAGCAGGAAAAAATAAGTGGAAATCTATACCTTATTGGCAATAAAACTACAAACACCAAAGACAAAAAAACGGTCTTAGAGCCAAGCAGAGAGAAGAGACAGATCACCTACAGACAGACAGTATAAAAACCAACTTTTCAATGACCACAATAAAAATCAAACATCTGAGAGAACACATCTGCCTACCCTGACTTTTGTAAAAGGAAAAAAATAATACTAATGACACAAAAGAGATGATCAACACAATTAACAATCTGGAACTCACAGGAATTGATCATGCTCTGCATGGAACAACTAGAGAAGATATATCTTCCTCACACAAAGCTGGAGCCCAAGTCTCAGTATGTGTAAGACTGCAGACAACTTTCAACAAGTATGAAAAACTAGTATCAAATGAACTGTTCTCTATCCAGAAATGAACCAAAAAGACACATTTTTCAATCCCCATGTGATCACTTCCATTTCTAACCAATAAAGTGGACCAACTGTTCTGACCAATCTGCTCATTGAAAACAACTGAAAATGCTGAATAAAACCTCTTCTTAAAAATCTTCTGGAATGCTCAGTGAGCTGGATAACAACGAAACAAAACTGAACTAAAAACCTACTCAGGCCCATGGCAGAACAGAGAGCTCAGGAGAGAACTAGAGTCAGCTTTACCCTGAGGCCAGAGCCAACAAATACACACACATGTTGTAAAACCTGATACCCAGAAACCAAAAGTAAGCAAGGGCATGATCAATACACAATTCAGGACAATGGTTACCTGCCTGGAGTGAGGGGTGGGATAGGTCACAGAGACATGGGACTAGGAAACATCAGGTATATGCTCTTCCTCTGGGCAGTGGGTCATAGGTACTCATTTTATTATTAGGTATAGTAAGTATCACACCTTACAAAAGGATGCATGTATCTGATAATACAGAATCTAAACAATTAAAAAGAATCAATGTCATTAAATTCTGAGTCCTTAAATATGGATTCATTTAGCTTGAAATTCAGTGAAATATACATCTGCATATATGTCTACATCTTATAAACTTGCATCAAGCAGTAAAGATTTTAAAAATTCTAGAGTGGGTGTCATTAAACTCAGAGGCCACTATAAAATAATTTACCTCCGAATTCAGTGAAAATTTCCACACTCAAGTTCTTACAAAATATTTCAGCTGCATTCTCACTTATATAGACTTGGGCTATAAATAGCTGAAGGGCTAATTTTTACTTTTATCTTTTCTTCCCCTTTGCATGTATGCTGAAATAAGATAAAGTTCTTACTTCCTAACTGATTTTTCAACCTTGGAATTAAACCTGTTCCCAAGTTGGGTACTGCCTTGGTAGGATAACATATGGATCATCTCTAATGGCTGCAGAATTTCTATACATGGACCAGGACAGGTTCTGCATGGACAGATCATCAGAAGAGTAACTTTTCAAATAAATATATAATTACTTGCCAAAGCAGCAAAGCAAAAATACTATTTTCAAAACTTTCTTGTCAGATCAGGGTAAAAATTAAAATATATACATTTTTTTCACACCCATGGGGTTATATACATGTTAAAACAGGATTTAATGTAATGCCTTCTGGTCTAGGAACAGAGCTGTACATCACTCATTTTGATGGATATGAAACTCAGCAGAATTTAACAACCTATTACTGACAGACATTTGTAATGCTGCCAGTTTCCTTTTGTCCCTGTAATGTTCCTGTGAACATCCTTGCACACACATATGTGTTGATCTTATTTCTTTAGGAAAAATCCCTAGAAACACAATTATTAGCTCAAATCATATGAAGTCATCAGCATACAACTCCTTTGTTCCAAAGCATATGGTTTAACAAAGTTGTCAATGCTGATGGTGCCGCATACAAGGCTGAAGGATGTAAACATCTACCAGGCTCTGAGTATAAGTGCCAATTCACCAGTTCTAACGAATCACAGGCTTTTCCTTCTCCCTCCCCTCCTGTGTAGCTTTTCTGCCTTGATGTCCCTCCTTCCTGTCACTGTCACTTAAGCCTGAGACACCAGCATAGGTAAGCAGTGACACAGGCAATTAACATGGGAAAGGGCTGCCACTTTGATAGTGGTTGCATTTCTTTAAAATACAGGTACTTGGTAGAGTTTTACACAAGTATATACAGTATGAAAGTAGTTATTTGGACAGAGGTAATTTAAGTGATTTTAGAATATTTTCTGTACTTTCTAAAATGTACTGTATGAATGGCAAGGGACATCATCAACAAAACAAAAAGGCATCCTACAGTATGGGAGAATATATTTGTGAATGACATATCCAACAAGGGGCTAACATCCAAAATATATGAAGAACTTACATGCCTCAACACCCAAAAAGCAAATAACCTGATTAACAAATGGGCAGAGGATATGAAAAGACAGTTCTCCAAAGAAGAAATTCAGACGGCCAACAGACACATGAAAAGATGCTCCACATCACTAATCATCAGGGAAATGCAAATTAAAACCACAATGAGATATCACCTCACACCAGTAAGGATGGCCAGCATGGAAAAGACTAAGAACAACAAATTCTGGCGAGGAGGCAGAGAAAGGGGAACCCTCCTACACTGCTGGTGGGAATGTAAACTAGTTCAGCCATTGTGGAAAGCAATATGGAGGTTCCTCAAAAAACTAAAAATAGAAATACTATATGATCCCGGAATCCCACTCTTTGGAATTTACCCAAAGAATACAACTTCTCAGATTCAAAAAGACATATGCACCCCTATGTTTATCGCAGCACTATTTACAATAGCCAAGATATGGAAGCAACCTAAGTGTCCATCAGTAGATGAATGGATAAAGAAGATGTGGTACATATACACAATGGAATACTATTCAACCATAAGAAGAAAACAAATCCTACCATTCGCAACAACATGGATGGAGTTGGAGGATATTATGTTCAGTGAAATAAGCCAGGTGGAGAAAGACAAATGCCAAATGATTTCCCTCATTTGTGGAGCATAACAACAAAGCAAAACTGATGGAACAAAATGGCAGCAGACTCAGAGACTCCAAGAATGAACCAGTGGTTACCAAAGGGGAGGGGTGTGGGAGGGCAGGTGGGGAGGGAGGGAGAAGGGGATTGAGGGGTATTATGTTTAGTACACATGGTGTGGGGGATCACGGGGAGAACAGTGTAGCACAGAGAAGGCACATAGTGGATCTGTTGCATGTTACTACACTGATGGACAGTGACTGCATTGAGGTACAGGTGGGGACTTGATAATATGGGTAAATGTAGTAACCACATTGTTTTTTCATTTGAAACCTTCATAAGAGTGTATATCAATCATACCTTAATAAAAAATTTTAAATAAATAAATAAGTAAAAATAAAATGTACTGTATGATTCATCAATTCATAGGGTGAAGAACAGAAACTGTAGAAATGGGTGAAAGCAGAAGGTAGGGTAGAGGGCTGGGAGGTCACACAGAACAGTAGGAAGAGACATGAACGATTCACACTGGGCAGCTTATATTTGTACCACGATATGCAATTAAATGGTAGACAATCTTATCTCATGTAATCAACATAATGATGCTATGGGATAGGTGTTACATATCTGTATTTTAGTAGATGAGACAATTAAGGGTGAAGAGGCTCAGCTAGGTGCCTAGAGTCACAGAGCTGTCAGACACAGAATAAATATGCTCCAGTACACGTGCTCATTACACTTCACATCCTCGTGGGTTTTACAAAGATTCCTCAGCTGAATTACGCAGACTGCAGTGAGCTATGTCCCATTAGCAGAAGGACTCTGGGAACACTGGTATGTGCAGTACTAGCTGCGAATCATGAAGACAGAAGAGAAGTCTTCTGAGAGGACAACCTAGTAACAGCATGAGAAAAACACAAAGTTGCTGACTTCTAGGCTGGCCTGGAAATGATAAAAAGGAGTAACTGCGAGCTATTTTGGCCTGTATTATGCCTTCTGGAAATCACTGTCACTAAAGCAGTCACAGATTTCCTCAGTGGGTGGATTCTTTTCAAAGAAATGATGCCAATAGTGATACAGATCATGTACAAGAGAGAGACAATATAAACATGTCAATTAACTGAAGTCTCCTGTCACCTCCTTCACCAAAATACGAAGCTCACCAGATTGCTGATGAGGTGCTATCATGTAAATGAGCAGCCGTTTACAAACTGGAAGCAGTTTTGCAATGAGCAGGCCTCCAACAATCTCAGCTGGAGTCTAGCAACATTCCCTTCTCCAATGTAACTCCCTCTCCCACTGAACTCCGTGTTACAGGAAATCTTCACAAGTTTCCACCAAGCCCCTTCCACTTCCTACAGAACTGTAACGTCACAGATGACAAAACAGGTCCAACAGCTGAAAACAGCTTCCTTCACTTCCTGCTCTCACACTTTGGATCCTGTAAGCAGGAGTATCCAGGTTCGTCACATAGGGAAATAAAACAATTTACCTTCTTACCACCTTCCTTCTGAATCTAAGCTGCTTTTTCTCTTTTCTTGACACCAGGGGCCTGGACTTGCACAACTGGCCTCTCTTCGTTTTCATCTCCATTTTGGCTGTCTATGAGTTATAGTAAATCTACCCTTTAAATTGCTTCCTAACCAGTTACACCTTATATTTTTCTCATTTCTTGCCTAAATGGCTGAAGAGCCTCCTACACCTTGCCTGCAGCCTTCTTAGGACCCAGTCTACCCCTGGGTTTGCCGTCACAGCAGGTAGCCTTACCCAAAACAAACCATTCTGACCAAGACATCCACTAAGCCCTCTGAGCGGCTCCCATCAGTCTGCAGGAGAGGATCTAAGATCTTCTCTTCATATGAGGTGGTCTTACCTCTCTCTCACCCATTTCTTCTCAAACCATTTGAGCTCAGACGTGAATGTACCACGCTTTCTAAAGTACATTTCTCCTCATCTGCAAAGGGGGAGGCTCCTCAGATGACACTTTCCAGGGTAGCCCCCTTGGCTGCGAACCTCCATGGGGCCAGCAGGCCTTCCTATGCACACTCACAGCATCTGGGCCTGCTGGCAGCACAGACCGAACACAAAGCTAACTGCTCACAGGGTAGGCTCCACTAGCCTGAGGACTCTGAAGGCACAAGACTGTATCATTTAATGCTGCATTCTTGATCCACAATAGATATTTAATGAGTATTTTTATTAAGACAAAAAACTGCTAAGTGCATTTAATTACAAAAGTGTATGTACAAATGCCTCTTTAATATTAAGTAAACATTTTTTTTTGACACTTCACTAATAAGTGACATTTATTTGATCATAAAATGGTGTTGGTTCATTTATGCCACACATACTTACTGCTTAAGTAATACTTTAAGGGGTAAAGAGCACACTACTCTTAGTCATTCTGGCTTTATCATGCAAATGCTATTTAGGTTATATGGGTATAGCAGGCTCTGATAATAAATTCTACATCTGACACATATGTTGCTATTAAGGCATGATAATAATACTTGAATTAAAGATGCCACAATAATTGTGTCACTTCAAAATTACTGTCTCCACATTAAAGTAGTATCTTAAGATTTGGTCAAGCATACAAAAATTCATCATTTCTCACTGGTTAAAAGATTCTCTCTGCCATACAGTCACAAATTCCTATTCTCCCAAAAGTCAAATTCAATGTAATTCTAGAAGAAAACCATGTAATGAATAGGAGTCAAAGAAATGAAGAAAACAGCATATTAAAGCAACCTTCTATACCTGTTGGTAGAAGAAATTCAGAGTTGGCTTGTCTTCAGTAAACTGGTTTAGAAATCCTTTTGGCAAATAACGAATTCTCAATTCATATCTAAAAAATAATTCACAAATAGAACAATTAGAAATAAGTAATTTTCTCAATTTATAGTCTGTAATTACAATATTATTTTGAGTGTAGCATAGCCAACTACTCCAAAATATTATCTAAAAAACAAGTTAAAATATAACCAATTAATTTTCCAATGTTGATTTTTTTATCTTTCAGCAAACCAAGCACCCACAAGTGTCTAGAGCTCAGTGATTCTACTAGGGACTGGGGCACGAGGAAAAGACCAGAAGGTGTCCGGTCAGTCCCACCAGTGCCGTCGGCAGAGCCGCCTGAGACCCATCCCCATGGCTGACTTCACCTGCGCCACACCCAATGGGCTCCTATGTCTGGCTCTTTTCATTCACCAATATGCTCATGAAATTCATCAATTTCTAGTACCTGAAGTTCACTCATAGCTGAACACCCAAAAATTTACCCATGTTACTGTTGGGGGCCATTTGATTTCCACTTTCTGGCTATTAGGAATGACACTGCTATGAGCACTCTTTTCTTTTTCCTCTGATCATAAACAGTAATTTATTTGCTCAGGAAGCCAAGGTTGCGGAATCGTCAAAACAAATTTCATCAGAACATTCTCCTGTACCTTTCCTGTTCTCTCTGTGTGCACACACATTCAAACACTCCTACGCATGGGTTCTGGGAAGCATGTGTATGCACTTCTGTTGGGAATACAGGAAGTGGAACCACTGGATCATATAGGCACACATTAGCTGTGGCCTGAATCAGTCAGGAAGCCCAAACATGGTGCCCACAGGCACCCCCGCCAGCAGCACGGGGTGTTCTGCCTCCTCTGTATCGTCACCTCCACTTGGTATTTTTAACTTTTTGATTTAGTCACTCTGATATTTACTGCAATAGTACACAGTGGTTTTAATTGGCATTTCCTTGATAAATAATGAATTTGGCATTACTTCATACAGTGATGGCCATTTTGGGTACCTTCTCTTGTGATGTGTTTGTTGACATTTTTGTCCTGTTTTCTATTGGGCCACCTGCCTTTCCCACCCCCACCCCGAATGACCTGTAGGCTTTCTTTATGTATTCTGGATGCGAGGCCTCGTTAGACCTAGGGAATACTCTCTTCCACTCTATGGATTGATTGCCTTTCACTCTCTTAATGATATCTTTAAAATTTTTTTTTTTAATCTTTTTACTTTAGTATTATCTTTTGAGGTAGAAGTTCATTATTTTTATACAGTCCTATTCTTTTCCTTTTCAGTAAATTCTTTCAGCGTTTTACTTATAAAATATCTGGCTACTTAAGATTATAAAGACATCTATTTTTTCTAAAGTTTTTGTAACTGACTTTTACAAAATGTGACATGCTCACAAGGAAGAAAATACAAAGTAATGAATATGACTCTCTTGGTTCTGTTAAGGATGGAAAAAATGCAAGATATACACACATGAGTTCTGCTGAGATTTTTGTGTCCATCTTATAAAAATACATAGGTGCTAAACAATTAGGTTCCATTTCACTTTTACTCTTAGAAGGAGTTTAATAACTTACTGCAGATGCTCTACTTTGTAATTATTTATAGAAGCAAAATAGATTTCATTTATTTTAATTTAGGACTTACCAGGCACTTTATGTGCACTATTTCTCTTAATCAACATAATAATCAGAGAACAGAGGTATAGTTATTTGCATCTAGAAGATGAGGAAAATGATGTTCAGCAAGATTAAGAATCAGTTCCAAGGCTGTTCCAGAATCAAACAGGACACGGGACGCTTTCAGTACTAATGGTAGAGAAACAGGTAGAAAGTCAACATGTGGCATCTGGCCCCACGCCTGGGACTCTAACACCCAGCACAGTGCCAGTGATGCTGGTGAAGACACCACCCTCAGGACATCAGCACGTGAAAGGCTGGGATAGGATGAGTCCTTTCAATCAGCAACAGCCCTATGAGACGCAGAAAGAATGTGGCTCTGGATCAAAAACCCCTAGGCTAGAATCCTCCATTACATACTCACTGTGTTGAGCCTCAATTTCCTCACGATGTTGTTGGAAATAAAAATGAGTTTGTCAATGCCTAGAACAGCCACTGGTACATTATAGTAATGGTCACTAAGAGTTATTTAATACTTTAGTAATTACTCAACAATTATTTATTTCAGTACTGATTCCATAGCAGGCACATTTCTAGGGGTCAGTGAATAATGCAGGCCTAGTGCTGGCCCTACACAAGTAAACCAAACAGCAAATATACAAATATCTGTTAGGTGGTAGTAAATGTTATATAAAAGCAAATAAGCAAGGTAAAGGGAATAAGGAAGTTGTACAGTATTATTTCATAAAGGGCAGGTGGTGAAGGACTCTGATCCGGTGATGTGTAAAGGAATGAGGAAGGGAGTTATGCAGTTATGTGCAGGGAAAAGGGTTCGGATTAGATGGAAAAGACCGTGTAAAGAATGAGGCTGGAAGACACGTGGGGTGCCAAATGCACTAGATCCCCTGAGCAAGGGCAGTGAGTAGAAGGGCTTCAGAGAGAGCTGGAATCAGCAGGTGGCAGACCACGGAGGGCCTACATGGTATAATGTGGGGCTCGTTGTCAGTGAGAAGAGGGGCCACTGGAGCACTGTGAGCGGAGCAGCGTCACCACACGACGTGCATTTCTAAGGATTAGTCAGATGATACTATGCAGAACAGAGAACAGGGGCCAAAGGAAGAAGGAGGTGTGCAACCCTGTGAGTAGGAATCATGACCAGGCTGACATTCCACTCCATTTTTGTTGATGGAGAAAAAGCTCTGGGAATCATGTAATAAAGCCAACCAAAGCCCCATGGGAATTAAGAGGGAGTCATGGGAGTCCTCTGCAAGCACATGCCTGAATCAAAGAGCAGAACAGAAACTAAGAGAAGGCACCTCTGGCTTAAAAACAGAGCAGAAAACCAACTGATCTTGCTTCTGGTGGAGGCAGGCAGGTCTTTAGATACTGCTAAGGATTTGGGGCTCTGCTTCAACCCACTATGGTCTAACATATTTCCCCTCCCAGCTCTACTGAAACTCTGCTCAAGTTGCCTAATTTAAGCCCAGTCCATCACGTCACCTCAGTCCCTAACCCACAGCACCCAACTCCACAGCCCACTGGCCCGTGAGTGCTGACGCCCCCACTCCCCCTACTCTTTCATGAAGCTTGCCAGGTTCCTTACACTTTGGTTACTATTCCGAGAGCCTGCTGCATCCTGATACACATTTGCACTTCTCTGCTATATGCCACTCCATACATTTCTGAATAGCAGCTGAATACAACACCCCCATCATCCTTTTGCTTCTACTCCTGTTAATGACACTGACCTCGAACCCCAGCCTTACCACCAGTGATGAGCACCAAGATGCCCACAAACTAACCAACTAATGGTGGAAGGAGAAGGAAAAGGTGGAGGTGTTTTTGAAAAGTTTAATTGGGTGAAGAATTGATCACCCCGACACAGAGAAGGATTAGCTGGCCAGTTTGTGTGTAGTGAAATAAATAAAGTACAGCTTCAAGAAACAACACAGACCCTCCTAAATAATGTGATGTGGATGGCTCTTTCTTAAAATAGACTTTAAATTTTAAAAACCTAGAAGAAGGGGAATAGAAGTTTATCATTTGGCAAAAATTATGGTAATAACAGTTGCAAGAAAGAGTCATCAATGATGCTAAGGTTAGTGGTGAAAATACAACGAGAAACAGGGTATTGGCATAGTTTCAGGATACCCCTCAGAGGCTGTTTCTCAGTTACAAAGGGGAAAAATAGAAATTTATAGTGGAGAAACCTACCCACTACCTTAACCACATGACCCAAGTTAAAACCACAGTAAAGTGAGTCACAGTGTCATTAGGGACTTCCTGATAAAATGCAGTGAGGAGACACATCTTGGGTATGGGATTCTTGCCAGAAAGGCATAACCTCAATACAACCACAAAAAACAATACCAGACAACCCAAATTGAGTGACAAGGTACAAATAACCAGCCAGTATTCTTCAAAAAGTGTCACAGTCACAAAGGACAAAGACAGCCTGAGAAACTGTCCCAGATTAGATAAGACCTAGGAGGCCCGATAGAGAGCAGCAACATGGAATTCTGGACTGGGTCCCAGACCAGAAAAGCTGGGACAACTGAGTGGGACAACTGGAACATTTGAATAGTGTCTATAGATTAACTGTAGTATCGTATCAGTGCTAATTTCCTGGCTTCAATAACTGTACTATACTTATGTAAGATTTTAACATTTAGGGAAGCTACACAGGGCTTTGTGTATCATTTTTGCAACCTTTGATACATATTGAGAATAAAGAGAAATTCCTGTATTCCTAAGACTGACTGTCCTGTAGCTGTGGTGACGAATACCCACCAGTGCCAGTTTCGAACCAACTTGTCACTCATCAGCTGTACAGCCACAGACTTACTCATCTTAGTACTGTTGGTATCTGGAGCAGAAGCAGCCAGTGAAGTTTAAATTAATAAACCAGCCAATCTGGAAGTCTATCCTGTTTCTTAAAGATGTCATTTCCAAACCTGTCAGAATGTTCCTCTGTTTTACTCTTACTGCTGGAAATTTTCTTAAGAACCCTTGTTGAATTTGGTATTATACTGAAAGACTGGCTTTTCAAATTAAGGTGTATTTATATGGAGTGTCACTTCACAATAAATAAAAAACTGTCAAAATACACCTAAAACTTCCTAAACTATCATTATTCATTTTCTTTTGTCATCTTTGAAAAAAGACACCTTTCCTCTAGACAAAAGACTTTTTCTCCTGCAAAGGTCTGGGGGGAAAATGATCTCTTTGCAGAGTGAGGAGCTGTTGAGCAGCAGAGGACAGAGAGGTGCTCAGCAGTTGACTGTGAACCACATCTTGATAACAAGAAGGGTTTTCCTGTTCCCTTGCTCTGTAAAAACTCCACGGTACTTTCTCAAATGTCTTGAGACCTGGCTCTCAAAGCCCTGAACACAAAACCTGACTGGGGCTTTTCCCCAAACACTCTTCCAGCCTGATGATATCTGATTAACCCATTCAGACACCAAACTCCATGTAGGTGATCCCAGATAACTAAAATTTAGTTACCAAGATCTGGTTAACTAGAATTTAATTATCTAAGTTTAAACCTGAAAAGCTTAAATCTGTTTGATGGAAATCTCTCAAAACTGTAGAAAGAAAACACCTGAGTCTGTGGACCCCATTTTCAGTATGCCACCCGAACAAGCTGTATGACCTCAGGAGTCACTAAGCCACTCTAAACCACAGCTTCCTCACAAGTCAAAAGGCAAGGGAGAGTACCTGCTTGACAGGACTATCTTAATTTGATAAAATATGTCAAGTGCTTCTTTGTCAGCACAATGTCTCCTCACAGTCAGCAGCCCAGGGAAATACAGAACACTGGCACTAACATAAACCAGTATTGTTCAGCTCTTAGTGGGATATAAGTTACTACAGCATCATACTGTTTTGCCTCTTGGCTTATTTTACAATCATTACCACTGATGCAATTTTCACATAAACATGTCTTACTGGGTGCCTACTGCCAGGCACGTCTAGAAACCAGGAATAGAGCAGTGAGTAAGACAAAGTCCCTACAGCAGAAAGACTGTATCAGGTAGGCAGTGGGAACTAGAGGCAGAATGGCCAGAGAAGGCCATGGGGAAGAAGAGACCGTGGGACACTTGTTCTGAATGGAGGGAGGGCCAAGCCTGCTGGAAATGGCAGAGGAGCACACTTGGCGGAGTCACAGAAGCTCAGAGGCCCCAGAGAGCAATATGCTTGGCTCGTTTGAGAACCAGTAAGAGAGCCAGTACACGTAGGGTCAAGCAAGCAGCAAGTTCTAAAAGATGAAGGCAGGAACAGATGGGAGATGGAGGGCTGCACTCTTCAATGTCGAGAGAGCTGGCAGCAAAGAAGAGGTCATCAAAGTGGATCCCTGCCCAAGTACCCATGAAAACAGAAAACTGAATTTTCAAAGGGAAACTCACTAGAATGGAGGAAGGGGAGGAACAGCAGAAGGAGATAAGGACTGAGAGGTAATCAAAAACTTTGGGACTGGCTCTGAGTAATGAGGAGCTACTGGAAGTTTCTGAGCAGAAGTCATGGACACATTTCATTGGATGTTTACATTTCAGAAGCTCCATGAGCACATCCTGTGAGCTCCTCCTTAAAAACCCACCCCTGTATGGCTGTTTCTCACTCCTATTTCTGCTTCCCATGTCTACCACATCTTATGGTTTTGGCCTGGGTTATCACAGTAACTTGTTTATTGATTTGCTGTTTGTATGCAATTAAAGTGTGAATTTAATGCCAAATGCAGGTCTAGAGAGAGAGAAAGAGGTCACTGGAACAGCCCAAAATGTAAAGGCTAAGCGAGGAGCAGACAGGAGAACCTCCAATGGAGAGGCATCTGGTATCCCGGAGGCTAAGTGAAGGAAGGATTTAGATGGGAGGAAGTGACTGGCTGCTCAGCTACTGAAGAGAGGGGGACTGGAGGGCAAAGAGCCCAGTGGCTGTTTAGAATAAAGCATTAAGGCCAGTCCCTCAGCGAGCTCGGTGCTTACTTTCAACCATGAGTTATTTGGGAATGTGTTTTTAAACTGATTAATATACTGTTATGTGCAGGCATCTACATGTCTACATTAGAATTACATAATTTAAAAATGGTTTACTGTTGTTTGTATGTTTTAATTATTGAGAGGTAAGTTTTATTATTTTTGCTTTATACAGTTTGAGGAGTGTCTTTAGGAATTTATAAGTCTAAGAATTATATCTATTTCTATCCTTCCTACAATATTGGTGAAATGAGACTCAATTTATTATGAAGTTGCCCTCTGTATCTGCAATAATGCTTTTCTGCCTTAGAAAGCATTTTTAGGCATTTGAGGATATTAATAGAACAATACCAATCCCTCTCACCCCTGGTTAGTGGGTAGTGAAATTCTTTTTACTATTTCTCCATCTGAAGTAGAACAGAACAGAACAATGCCAAGAGAGGACCTCAGATTTTAGTGTTAAACAGTAAGGCTGAGTGTGGTTTTGTGTAATATTTATACAGGCCTCAAATACAAAGAGTTCTGAGATAGACACATGTGTACCTGTGTACTGGATCTTCAGGTAAAATACATTCTTCCTATAAGTCAAATGAAAATGTCTGAACATCGCTGTTGTAGATCTCTCTGACAAAGAGCAGATAGTTGGAATAATTTTTTTAATCACACACAGATAATTTCTGACCATTTACTGTTTGTATACCTGCAGTTATTTCTAAGCCCTTGTTTGTAACCTCTAGTTATCCTGTTTTCCCAAGCTTTCTTGGCCTCCATTTCTTGCCTTCTTTAGGTTATGCATTTCTCTATACCTTCTGACCCACCTACTGTTTAAATTATAAAATCTACTTCTAATGTGTTAGCTGTTGCCCTAATATATAATTTTAAAGCTTAGCTGAGACAGATTCAGCTCTACCTCTCTTCCAACATGCATCCAGTATTTGACCCCTACTTTTGTAAGATAAAAATCAGTTATCATCCTTCTGTTTTTAGAGCCAATGTCTATTTAGATCTGCTCAGGTTTTTGGCTAGCATGCCTTCCTGCACTGAAACAAACCCTCCTTCAGAAATCATTTTCCTATTTCCTGGAGTATACTTATAGGAGGTGCCTGTGGTGGTAACCTGTGAGGAAAACATGTCTAGATCATTCTGTTCTTGAATGGTAATTTAACTGATCAAATACAGGTTGCCAGTCACTTTTTCTCTTCACTTTGAACATCAACCCACTATTTTCTTATCATCTATTCTTGCTGCATATTAGTCTGAATTTTTCTCTGGTTGCTTTTATCACCATCTTTTTCTTTTGTACACTATTTTACTATAATCTGCCAAATAAAACAAAATTATATAGGTTATTAGTCCTGCTTGGGATTTTATGTTAATCCTCTATTTGAGGACTCATGTCATTGATTCTAGAAAATTCTCAGCCATGATTTCTTTGGATTATATCCTCTTCCTCATTCTTTTTAATCTCTTCTTCAAAGTTCCTATCAGAAATGGGCTGACTTTCTCATTCATCATGTTACATAAACTTGATTTCATATTTTCCAGCTCTTCATCTCTCTGTGCTATATTCTGGGCAAATAATCTCAGATCCACATTCCTGTTTACTAATTTTTTAGCTGTATCTAATCTGCTGTTTTACCTATCCAGTGATTTCTAGAACTTGTTTGGTTCTTTTTCAAAGCTACCTGGTTATTTTAAAGTCTCCTGTCCTTTCTGACACCTAAAATTGCCTCTCCTTTTAAGTACAGAACAATCAGTATTAACCCTCACACTCCTGAAAATATCACATGCATCAATTATATCTCTCCTTCATCACTTCCACCTACTATCCAAGCAACCTCAGCTAATCTTACAAGCCTAGCTACGTTCTCGTTTTTAACATTACATGAGCCCTGCTGAGATGGACATGTTGAATATGAGGTCAGACAGCTAGATTAAAGTCAAAGCTGTGTCACACACTATCTGTGTGAATGCAGCCTTAACCGATCTTGCTGAGCCTCAGTTTCCAACTGCGAAATAGGGATAACAGTCATCTTTATCTCATGAAGTTTAGGGAGAATTAAATGAAATACACAAATTCCACCTATGCCAATTATAAACAGCAGGGGCATCACCTGGCTCTTACAGCCACTCAGCGGCGGAGATGCCTCAACAGGGTCTTCATCACCTGCGTTAGTATCACAGCAGGATCTGCACCACCCTTCAGGTGAGCAGGGTCAGCCTGTGTGACCCTGTCCACCTGACTCAGGCTAAATTTATTGTATTTTTAAGGATTCAGGCTCCATGAAGTGAAGAAGTGTCTACTCAATTTTACTTGAAATAAGGTAAAAGAGACTAGCTTAAAAGAACATAAAGAAAGCTCCTACACTCAGATGCTTACATTCAATAAATATGTATTGAACGCTAAGACTATCATTAAAATGAAATGTGCCTCTGACATGTCTACATAAATTAAGAATAGAAGCATGTTAAGTAAAAATACCTACTGGTATTTTAAACAAACTTTAAGATATTCTTACTTTTTAAACACTTAATTGATTAACTGGCTAAATTGCTGGAGGTCAAATCTTCACTAGCCATTGATGCAACCCAATCAAATTACTTCTTCATGCAATATTTTGTTAGCTCTGTTTGAGCTATTTGATAAATCTAAAAATAGAAGTATATTTCCTTGCTGAACTCTTTAACTGGGACAAGATTATTTTCAATTAGAGATTTATTAACCCAAACATTTTGCTGGGAAGTGACTGGTGGTTGCCATGGGGGAAGAGTTGGGGTGGGTGGAGGGGATGAGGGGGATAAAGGGGCACAAAAATTCTCAATTGTAATAGAAGTTGGTCACAGGGATGGTAGGTAGTACAGCATGGAGAATACAGCCAATGATTCTGTAACATCTTGCTGTGTTGACAGGTATTAGCCACACTAGAGGGGGTGAGGATTTAAAATGTGGGTAATTGGTGAACAACTGTGTTATATATCTGAAACCAATATAAGATTGTATATCAACAATACTTCAATTTTAAAAAAAAGGTCTACTCTGATTTAGATCCTTGGACTGAAGGTTGCTAACAACTGAACATGGCCTGCCACTGCCTTTCTTGCAGCAGTGTCACTACAAACAAGAGGATCTGTGCAAGAAGCCCGTCTTGACAGGTTGTACTTCCTGCAAAGGTGTTTTTGCCGTGCCATCTTCCACTAACATATTGACCTACTTAATAGTGGAAAAAATATTCGGAGAGAACCAGAGAAAGGACAATTATAGGGATTCTTTTAATTCACCTCAAACTATTTCAGCCTTGTTAAGGGGGGTATCAGAATTACTAGGAGATCACTTCCTAATTGAATGTTGTATGTGCATATTGAATCTACCCCATGTTCTTCAGGCAAGTAGATGCTGGCCCAGTAAAGCATGCCATACAGCCCATCAGTGAGATAACTGGTATGGTCTTGTCAGGGTCCATCAAGTCCCACTGCACAGAAGGAAGCTGACAGAACAGAAGGTTCAAGAATCAGGGCTTGACTTCTTAGAACAGAGGCTAAAAGCAAGAAACAGAGGTTGGAACCAAGTAGCACAGACAAGAGAAGTGTGACTACCAAAAGCCCATCACAAAATTTGATGGCTCAAGCCATCCAAGTCAGTGGCACCCAGAAGACAGACTAAAGTCTAGAAAAGATCCCTGGTTAATGATTCCCACTTTATTTACACAGGAGTCATAATGACAATCAGTGTGAAAATTAAGCAAAGATATTCATCCCCTTGTGTGTGGTTTATATGCAAAACAAATCAAGTGTGAGTCACACCAAAGTAGGTTTGTATTCTTACTTCCACTCCTCTGGTGGGTGTGCAAGTTCATACTTCTCCCTCACATTGGAGACACCCATATCCAAATGGAGCCAGTGAACCTCCTCTGACCGCAGGTGACTGAGGCGGAATCCATAGCAGGCCACGTGCTTTACTTTGTGACTGTCCACTATCTTCTGAATGATGCCCTAAAACATACCCCCCACAAAAACGACTGTTATAAACAAAAAAACTGCATGCTAAAATTAATGCAATGTTCATTTCTATTAGTTAATTAGAAATCTTTGGTAAAAGTGTATCAAGTTAAATAAATTACTTAACTTTACTTAGGAATCTTTTTCTCAGAAAGTATTTTTATGAGCAAGAAAGTTTTGAAGAAAACACAAAAAGAGGCTCTTCTCTTTTCTTTACTGACACACAAGGCATGGGAACTAGAACACGCTTCTGTTGCTCCACCCCGGCGTGACCCCCAGAGCTTGCTAAGGCCACCCACCGGTGTCACTTGCTGAGGACTACACCTGGGGGGTTACATTTTCTGAACCAAGGACAGCATATTGTTTGACACCAGGCTGCAAACTTAATACCATTTCCTAAAAACACACATTTAGAAACATTCAATTGAGGCTACATTTCTGATAATACTGGTGGTAAATGGATCACCAATTACTTGAAGCTGGGCCTACCCAATCTGCTACTTGCTCTCTATCTAGACTAATACACAGCAATCTAAAATAGTCCTGGATCTAATGCTTCTAACATGTGTGCCCCATGGGTTCTGAGATGAGGGCAGACTCTGGCAGAGGAAATCAGGGGAAATCCCTCGAGAGTGTGAAGATTATCCAGGAGCTGTGGAAAGGGAAGCATTCCATCTGTTTCTTCCTCTGTACCTGCACAGGTATCAAAGTCGTGTGTGTACTTGTGAACAGGCAGCAGACGTGAAGACATGCTTGGGAAAACAGCAGCAACTGCCTGCTGGTCCCACATGAGGGTATGCTGATCACACCCACTGCTGTCTTCTCCATCTTTAAGACCATTAATACGTTTTTTAAGTGATGTTGATATTAACATGAAAACATCTACTAACATTATCACTGGTTTTTAAGAAACAGCAATTAACTATTTATCACAGAACTATCATAGAAGCTGTCACAGAACTTAGAAGACACTTCCAAAGTTCCTGCACACACTTCCGTTATTACAGCAGGCTGCTGTTGATAATACAATTAAGGATGTTCCCAGCCTGACTCATAGACATAACAACATATATTGGCTTTTAGACTTACTCAGTCCCCAGGACAAGGCTGTGCATTGAGCATGGGAGATGAAGGGAGTAAACATGGCATCAGACAGAACACATGAACAGAGGGCCAGGATGCAGGAGGCAAAGACAGCTTCATATAGCAGCCGAAGTCTCAGTAGGACAGGATGTTTACAGCCTACAAAGGCTCTGGGTGGACCTGAGAGAGGCATAAAATACCCTTTCTGGCTTTTGGATTTAAGGCCTCAATTCTGGCAGGACCCCTGTGAATGATGCTGTAGGTTTTGCCCTACCCAAGGGCACCCAGCCAAGGGAGCCAAAATTCATCCTGAGCTCCAGCCTTCAAATCTTGAAGGGTGGGGAATCTGCTCAGAGGAGGGAGCCTCTTTTACTAGTGATTCTCTCAAAGGTGACTCCTGCAGCTTCTCCTTGCCAACACACAAATCCCTGGCAAACTGCAGGAGCTGGCACGTCTTCCAAATTCCCACAAAAGCACCTTTGCCTCCCTGTCCCAGCTCTGCCAGTTCACTACGCCATGCACACCAACATCAGTTACCCTTGCTAACGCCCAGTCTTGAGCATGTCCTCTCTCAGCCTCAAACCAGCTCACTGCTAATAAGACTATAGAGCAGCCTCTCTGCTGTTGGGGCTACAACTCACGTCTGTATCTAGACGTCTGTCTTTGTACATTTGGTCTCTCCTCCCATGCCACAGAGTGTAGGTGCAAGGCACAGACCGTTTCTTCTACGACCATTTGCTTCAACAGCCTAGGAAATACCCCACCTTCTCTGGGTGCCTTCCCTGATGACCCCTAGCAAAGGTAACCTTCCTGTCCTCTGAACTAAGGGACGCACAAAGGGGCCCACCTGCAGAGCAGCAGGACCAGTTAAAGAGGTTTTGTCCAGAACTGTGGTGCTTATTAGTGGAAAAGCAGGTTCCTTGTCTTGGAGTTTCATGGAGTAGACAGAATTTTAGTCAGCTTGATCACACTGCTGGAAGACACCCAGAACGATGTCAAGTTTGGCTTAGTGTAACAATGAGCTCCCATACTGTAAAACTTCCTGATTCAACAAAGCTCAACTTTCACTCTCCACCAAAAAATTAAAAGTAATAAACACACAGGTGTTTCCTTTTATCTCACGTTTTGCTTTTTTATTAAACTTCCACAGCATGTTCAATCCTATTTCTCAATCTCTAGTACTCTTACAAACCTCATCTCTGACTCAGTTCAGACAGCAGCTGAGATTATAAATATACATACAAGGTACTTAAATATTTGATGCTGAATGCATATATTGAGTAACTTAAAGAATTTTGAGAGTCAAATATTCGGTTCTGTGTAACTGAAAAATAACTGAGAACTAAATATTTAGTGAAGAATGCATACTCAAAAAATACTACATTGCTATGATATGGAAATATATGTATATATTATTAACATGCATTTAGAAAAGTGATGTCTGTAGAAATAGTAAGACAAAGATTTATAATATACCATTCACGGTAGCTGAATTAAATTTCAATTTCTCATCCTGGCTTTGAATGCTCATGAAAATCTCATCCTACAGTATACAAAGTCAAACCTAGCTACTCTCCATTTATCAATTTATATCATAATCCCAGGCTTTGGAAATATACAGTTTTCCTCAAGTCTGATATTAGACATTCAGAGTAAAAGAGTTCTTCTTAAGGTTAAAAATAAAAGAGGCAGTGTCTGCATCGTACTTTCATCTTATCAAAAACATAGCATTCAGCATACAGAGCCATTTTACTATTGTGAATAGTTATTTTCATGTTTACTTCCTTGTTTGGGGGGAAAAAGGGAACTGGAAATGTCAGTAATACTACTATTAGCATCATTCTAGCTGTGGTCACACATATTTCTAGAAGCACTGTTTAGAAATAGGCATGCTGGGTCCAAAGCTACTTAAAATGTGACATTTTGTAAGTACAGCCAAAATGTCCAAAAACAAAACTAGGCCAATTACACAAGACAAACGGTGCTAAAGCCTATCCTTCATCCCATGCCAGTGCTGGAAAATCAGTCTTAAAGTGTTTTTCGATTTGATGGAACAAAAAAAAAAGGGAGGAGAGCATTTTGCTGTTGTTATAATTTACATTTCCCTGATTACTTAGTAGTGAGATAAGGCTGTAATTTCGTTTCTAAAATTTTTATGATTTTGCTTGGTTACTTATTTTCTGGACAGTCTTTGAAAAGAAATGACCTTTTCCACTGGTAGACGTCCTGCAACCCTTCCTTCATGTTCATTCATTCAAAAATGTGCACTTACTTACTCGTTCAATGAACATCTAAATGCCCACTCATGCATGGTGCTAGCAATACACTGATGGTTAAGACCTAATCCTTACCCTCAAAATCCATAGCATCTAATAGGAGAAAGATATGATAATGAATCCATGCAAAGGGGTTAAGAGTCTGTAGGAAATGTGAGGGTATTGATATTTTTAGCTAGCTCCTCCAAGTAATTTTCAAGATTCATTAATTATGAGAGATATCTGAGGCCACACATACTGTTCTTAACTCTGTTCATCTCTTTTGCTCCTAAGAACTATCAAGAACAAACATCCTTATTGATATGTCTTTTATAAATGTCCAGTGGCTATTTTTCTGTTTCTCTTTCAGATACTTCTCACATTAGAAAAGGAACAGGGCCTTACTGTTCTTTGATTGTACTTGTACTCGTGGGAACCTACTGTCACTGTTACCAAAAAAATAGAAAATCTAAGTCTTGTTCTCCAACAACTAGTACATCGCCTCCTCCTGGTTCAGCAGCAGATCGGTAGTCCTCCTAAAAGTCACCGAGACAAAGCATGCCCTTTTGTCTCTCTCTGGGTCATGTCACTCTACTGGTGCCCTATTGCTGCTGTAGCAAATGACCACACGCTTATGGGCCTAAAATAACACAAATATATTACTTTCCAGTTTTGCAGATTCCAAGTCTGAAATGGCTTTCACAGGGCTAAAATTAAGGTGTCAGCTTAAATGTGCTGCTTTCTGGAGGCTCTAAGATGGCCTTTTCCGGCTGCTGAAGACACCTGCAGTCCTTGGCGTCTCTTCCCCTTCCTCCATCTTCAAAGCCAGAAGCACTGCATCTGACCCTCTTCCACTAACCTTCCTTGGACCACAGCCAGAAAAGGTCTGCTGCTTTTACAGACTTCTAATCTTCCCATTTCAAGATCTGTAACCTTAGTCATGTCTGCCACATAAGGTGACAAAAGGGACTACAATGTGGGCATCTTCTGTGGCCATATTCTGCCTGCCACACTCATCATTTCGAGCATTTGGTGGTAAAGGTTCTTCCTCCTCAAGCTCTCCTGCCTCGCATTCCCCTCAACACCACCTTTGATTCTTTTTCCTCCCTAGGCTTCTTTGTGGGTGATACTCTCTATCCATTAAAGGAATATTTTAACTTTCTAAGACCTCTGTAGTCCTTTCATGCACCAAAATTATTTGAATCTGTAATCAGTGTTCAGGTTTCTAAATGCACATTCACCTGATCCTCTATCAGACAGAAAAGCTTACATTTACAAAACACATGCAGCTTTGAGTGACAACATCTGACAGCAAACACTAATGACCTGGGGGCTGGTGCAGACAAAGTCCTCTAGGCAAGTGTCCAAGGCTAACCTCATGGAGAGGTGCCTGAAGGATTCCTTCCTTTACAGCTAGTAGCCATTCTTAGTACAGGAAGCTCTGCTCCCAGAACACATAACTTCCACACTCACAGAATCCCAAACGCCCCTGTGTTTTCCCATTCCAGTCAGAAAGCTGACTTTTGAATTGATCCTATTACTCTCCAGTGCTATTCTTCCCATTACAAGCTTGGTAACGATAATCAGTACAATCCAGCCAAGGATATTCACCTTTCAGCAAACTACATGGGCCACATTAATGTCGTTTACTTCCTATTAAGAGATTCATGTGATGATGTCACCTTTTTCTAGTGGCTCCTGATGGGGACTGAAAGTTGAGTGTGCTGTGTATTTAGAGAAGTTCATTGAGGCTATTAGTCAATTTTAAGATGCTTTCAATGTGACAAGAATATTGTCCAAGAACTCAGTAGCTACTTAATCTTTGGCAGAACATTATGCTGCACTTGCCTAGATTTGGTATATGGTTATAAAATTAGTTACTCTAGGCCTTAAGACTTAAAAATAACAATTATAAAGTAGGAATGAAGGTTGAACAGAAATCTCAGTAAGTACAGGTATGGACTGGATAGGTATAATCTTTGACTATTCAATTTTTTGGTGTTCATTAGCCTGTTAAGACTTTCTACTTCTGCAACCAATTCTCCTAATTTATATTTCTGTCAGAACTACTCCATTTCATCTAGGATTTTGTTTGAAAAGGTACTGGCCGATCCCATCTTGTGTGCCTGCTAGCCACTGCTGAAGATGTTGGTGATGATACCATGAGGCAGGACGGTCCCAGTCTAGTCGGAAGCAGGTAATAAATGAGCAAACAAATCAAGAAACAAGACAATTTCAATAAGGAGAGAATATCTGAAGAAAATACAACAAAACAGGGCGGTGGTGAGCAGGAAAGGTGGACGAGAGGGAGCACTTGGGCTACACAGACATGCAAGGCAGTGAATAAGGGTGGGCATGGGAAATCAGATGAGGATGGTGAGCAACGAGACAGATCCTGTGGCTCCTAGCAGACATCTGAAGGAATCTGGCTTTCCTCTGAGAGAAATGGGGAGCTCCTGGAGGTTTTGAGCAAATTATTGATTACAAGACTGACATATTAGAGAAACAGTCCAGAAAGCAAGAAGTAACAGTGAGTGACCTGCAGGCCAAAAGGTCACAGGGCATGATGGGGAGAAGAGGGTTAGGGTCTCTTGAATGTTCTAAGTGAGACAAGCAAGTCACAGCAAGGTTCTGAGTGGAGGAGGGATGAGATCTGGCTCTCTTTTTAACAGATTTGTTACAGCTGCTAAGTTGTGAACAGATGGAAGGGTTAAGCAGGGATGGCAGGATGGCAGGAGACCATATGATAATCACACGAGATGGTGGTAACTCAAAGGGAGGTACAGCAGTGGAGGCCATATGAAGTAGGTGGATTCTAGGTAGATTTTGAAGATATTTGAAGATAATGTGGACAGGATTAGCTAACATGTTCGATGCAGAATATAAGTAAAAGAGGAGTGAAAGACTCTTCCAAGGGCCCTGAGTGCAGAAAAGAAGGGGAAACCCTTAGACAAGTACTAGATGGTTCTTTGGGAGTAAGAATAATAAAGACAGAGGTCAGATGCAGTGATGTGGCACTGCTCTTAAGTTGAGAATGAAACCAACTGGAATGGGGATACAAGTGTGGAAAAGGCAGAGATGGATTTTATGGTCACAGATTTCAGAGACCAGGAAGACGTAGGAGAGACGCAAGGGAGATGACAGGCAGCCAGAGGAGTGGAGGGCCGCTGCCTCTTGCATCCTACAACAGCGCCTCCTTCTGGGATCGCTGTTTTCCATGTTCCACTGTGTAATCGTCCCTTCAAAGAAGGCCTATGGTGTTAGCTTTCCACAGCCTTATTTCTCTACAGATGAGTCCATTCCAGTTTTCGTGGTTAGTGGCTTATCTGGTGCAGACTTCTGAGGCACTGGCTACTTGCCCAAGGCCTCTGAAGATGTGCCAACGTGTTCCTGCATCTGGCATCGCTGATGAGGAATCTGGGGTAAATGGCATTCTTATTCCCAAGTGGGGGACTTCTCTGTAGAATTTGGAATTTTCTCTACACTCTTATTATTCTGAAGTATCACCACAATGTTTACAGATGTCCAATCTTCGTGACTATTATCCAGCATGGGTTCATTTTGGCCCTTCTGGATTGACCCCATATTTATCTCGAGATGCCTGGAGCATGACACCAACAGTCAGCTGAAGCTATGGCCAAAAGAAGTGAAGTCCTCAACCATGGGCTGATGATTATTTAGGCAGAACATTCCAGCCTGTCAGCAGTGGTCAGTAATCATAATTGGATTCAGGACTTGCAATTTTGGTGGGGAGTGGGCAGTTCCACACTCGCGGCTGGTTCTGTAGATGGAACGTGGCTGCACGCCCATCTTCCAGATCCCACCATGAAAGGGCTTTAGATCTCTTCAGGCCCAGGTGCTGCACTCATGGGCCAGTGGCTGCCTGTGAGTATCCAAGGCCAGCATGAGACCAGCACCTGAGAAGAGGTCCCTCTGCAAGTGTCGCTTCTGTACCGCTGCAGTTGCACACTTGCCCATGAACAGGAGTCCTATGAATCTTTGCAGCAATGAAGCTAACTAATGTATAATTAGCACATATATGTGAAAGGAATGACATTTATTAATTGGATCATGCAAAATAAAACCTCTAAGTAAATCAGTGCCAGAAACCGGACATTTCCTTAATCTCTCAACCCCTCCAGAGGTTTTGGTTCTTCTGAGTCAGCAGTCTCTGTAATAATTACTCTCTGCACAGCACAACTGTCCAGCAGAAATATAAGGAATGCCACACATTTAAAATTTCTAATAGTGACATTAAGAAAAAGGAAAAGGAGAACAGGTGAATTCAATTTTATATTTTATTTAACCTATTATGTCAGGAACATCATCTGTTCAACATGAAATCATAACAAATTTGAGATATCTTACATTCTTTGTCTTATTAATCTCTGAAATCTACTGTGTATTTTTATACTTAAAAAACATCAATTCAGAGTAGCTACATTCAAATGTTCAATAGCTGGGCATGGCCACCCTATCAGGCAGTGGAGCAATAGAGAGTCTAAGACTGGATTAATTACCCAGCAGTAACTCTGGGTAATGAAAGGCCACTCCCGTTTGTGACATGGTTGGTGTGGCTTGCTCTTTGCTACTATTAAATGGTCCACCTCTTTCTGCCAATTGACTGCACTTCCACTCTTACTTATCTCCCAACCCCGTTTCTGTTCTAAAGTCATCAGGCCCTCAGTGCTGCCATGATCTTATTCCTACCCAGCAATATATGCTAGTTTGTGGGTCCAGAACTGTCCTTTATTTGATGCTTCTTCTTGGGGAGAAAAATGTCACAGACATGTTCTTTAGTACTATTTTGTTCAGATGTACAGATCCATCCATTAATTTATAATTAAAATACTGCATTTTCACACATCACAGTATTAAATGAAAGTGGGTTAGAGTAATACCCACCTTCTGTCACAGTGACCCAGTATCATGCGGATTTTATGCTACTCTAGGAAAGGTGAATCAATGCCAACTGAGATTTCTCTGTCTCAAGCTGAATATCATCAACTGCTAAGGTTACTAAATTTCAAACATTTGTCAATTACTATGAAATAAAACAACCTGCTTTTTGGGCATAAAGATTTGTTCATATTGATCTTCATAAAAGTTTGACAAGTATGTTTTCATAATTTATGTATTTCTATTTGGTTTAAATTTTTCTTCATAATATCAATGTTTTGATGTCTGGTAAATTTTTAACATTGGCTTAAGCTCACATGTGTCCAGTGATCACCGCATCTCTCCAGGGTATAAATCCTCATGTGCAGTAAATCTGATACTAAAACACATCTGTCATGGAGTCTTTCCAAGGTGAATTTTCTGATACAATGTATCTTGAACATTTTCTAAATGTATTGTCAAATTCATAATCTTTGACAGGTTCCTCTCCTGTACAAATGCTCTGAAGTTTATTAAGGCTGATGCAATGGTTTAAAGAATTTCCTCACTCATTTTACAAAGACTAGAAAAGACTACAAGAATCTTCCCATAAAGGTTACATTTGCAAGGTTTTTCAGTGTACAATATTTGAAATATACCATTAAAATGTGAGTTCTGATTAATGTTAAGGTGGAATACTGGCTGCTGGCCTTTCTACAAAGTTGACTGTGTTTGCAAGATTAAATATAAAACAGAACTATAGGAAAACTAGATAATTCCAGTAAGCTTCATAAAAAGGAGACTATTATGTTTTGATTATAGCACATGAGTACATTGTTTAATAATGAATGATTCTCCTCTTAATAATTAATCCCATTTGAATAATCAGGATTGCAGTATTACAGACATAACAGGAAATTACATATAATTCACAGGAAATTACATATAATTCAAACATAATATTGTATTCTTAAGTTTAAATTCTACTGAACTCTCTATTTTGCCTAAAAATTATTAAGGCATATTAAGTTAAAGAGGAGCAAATTAATTAGTTTCATTATTATAAAAACAAAGGGTAGAAAAGACATATCTGTTCATCCTGATCACTGGACACTTGTCCTCCTTAAAGATCAGTATGGACTAAGTAAGGTGGGGGGAGGAGGGGTTTCTTTAACACTGATCCAAGTGAAAACTTACATTCTGAACTCACAGTGCTGCCTCTGCTCCCTCTCTGCAACCTTTGTTTCCCATGTTCTTCTCCCACAGTTCTTTACCTCGAGCTCTGACCCACCGCTCCCAGGCCAGTGCCTCCGCTGGGAGCTAGCCCCCGGCCTCCTTGTCATCAGGAATACCCCAGGAAGCTCTCTGGGTTGTAGTGCACTGAAGGCCATGGGTGTCTCTCCCAATAAGACTGTAAGCTGTACAAGCAGGGACCTTCTACATCTCCAGAACCTTGCCAAGTATCTGCTATATAGAATGTATTCATCTGTTTCTTAAGAATCTTATCCTATTTGAAGTCATGCAAATACCTTCAAAATTACACTTTCTAGAAAATAGTTTCTTATTTCATAAATATTAAACTATTTTAATTGCTTTGTTTCTTTGGTCCCTCAAAGAGTTAAGAAAAAGAAAAACAGGACAGAAGCACATGTCAATGGCACTATGTGAATAACATTATTCAGTTACCTTTCTCTGAATTTTACAACAGTTAAAACTGGTCACTCACATATTAGCAGAACAAATACTACTTTTTAAAAGTTAACATCTCTGCAATGTGGGAGCAAAAATGATTACTGTATCTTTTTTGGTATGGGCCATTAACATTTAACCTAAATATACGCTGGGGGTGCCTCCTAGGAAAACTTAACTTACCCTGACGTCAGTAGCGTCTCCATGCCTGATAATACTGGCCCAAGTAGCTGGCTCACTGTTGCTTTCAAAATAATGAAAGACCTTTAACACACGCTCCATCGCCCCAGGGGAACGTTCCACCCCTGTACCCAGGTGAGTCTTGGTACTGGAATTCGGTGTGTGATTCAAGTTTGGATCAAGGTAAGCAGCTGCCATTATTTTGCTAGATGCTAGGTATCTGTCATATTCTGTAAGAGAAAAAAATAAATTTCAGTGTACAATATTTGAAATCTACCATTAAAATGTGATACACTGATACTGATATTAATAACCTGTTCTATGTTCCCTCCCTGTGGTATGATATATGCAGAAGGTGAGCCTGAGTGGGACCCAACTACCAAGATAATCAGTCTTCCCCAGCACCCAAAGCACCACCTGGCTCAAGGTAGCAAATAAAATAAACATTTGTTAAACTGACTATTAAAAAACCAGGAGTCCTATTTCAGCCCTGTGGAAAATTCACTGTGTTAGCTATAAACAATGTAACTTAACCACCCCTCCCTCTCCAACCACTTTAAATCATAGCCTGTAAATTTGTGGGGAAATCTCACAGGAAAGACAAAATGTTGATTTTGTTGCTTATTTTGAAAAACTTTTACATGAGATACAAGTTCTTTCTTCATATGACAAAAATTCAATGAGTAGTCGTTAAATGTACGAGGCACTGGTAATGAAAAAAGTTAAAACAAGGTCCTCTTGTGCCTCATATCAAATTTACCGAGTATCATAATTCTTCCAAGTGGTAAAGATACCTCAAGACAAATGCTGGGCATAGAAGCTACAGGGCATAAATATGCAAAGAAATAAAAAGCTAACCATTTCAAACAATAAGGCTTCTCTCTCACTTACCAACTTTACATTTCCCTGTATGGCCCCGGAAGATGACTGGTTAGCCAGAGATGGGTAAGATTCCTCAAGGGAGGAACAACCTAAGACAGGCACAGTCGCAGGGGGGCCATCAGGAGAGAAATTGGGGATCAACAGAGGTGAGGCTTAGAACCTCATCCCCCCTGTTCTGAGAGAAATCTTCTGCATACGTGGATGTTTTATTGCCCTTGTCTAGCTTGGATTAACACATAGTCTACAGGCACACACCTGATCATCTACATTTGCTCTCTTACAACACTAAACTATGTTTTCTACCTTTATCTTGTATCTACCTACCACTTCAGCATTTTATTAAAAATAATAATAATAAAGAGAGAAATGTGGTATCCACATATAAATCAAGTATAAAAACCAAATGAGTATTCATATTTGAACTGACTGTGTATAGTTCATAATGCATGAGCAAAACCGAAAGTTTCTATGTTGACTGCCCTTGTACTGTTCACCATGTAAGAACTTATTCACTATGTAAGAATTTGTTCTCCATGTAAGAACTTGTTTGTTATGCCTCAGAAGATTGGAGACTGACGAAAATTAGGCTTGGGGTGGATTAATGATTGTGCATTGAGCATTGACTCCCCTATACAGAATTTTATTGTCGTTAACAACCATTTGATCAATAAATATGAGAGATGCCCTCACACACACAAAAAAAAAAAAAAAAAAAAAGGACAGACTTCCAATGGTAAAATAAATAAGTAACCGGGATGTAATGTATAGCATAAGGAATATAGTCAAGTTATTGTAACAGCTTGGTAGGGTGATAGCTGGAACCTAGAATTATGTATATAAATGTTTTATCACTGTGTTGTACACTTGAAACTAATGTAATGTAATACTGTGCGTCAACTACCCTTCAATAAAAAATAATTATTTAAAAACAAAAAAAAACAAAAAAAAAACAAGGTCCTCTTGCTCAGTCACTTAGTAGAGGAGTCAGACATGCCACATAACAAACAAGCACAAACAGCATCAATAGCGAAGTGTTTCAGTGGGGTGAAAGGACTCCACTTGAATGTGAGGGAAAACTTGGGCAAGGTTACAACTCTCACTGTGATAACTCAGAAACACAGATTAAAAACCACCCAAACAGTGCAGGAGCCAGATGCACACTGTGGACGGGGTGGGAAAGCGCGGCCATTGAGCTTGGTCTGACCGCCACACCAGACACGTCACCCAACTCTTCCTTTCCAAGTGAAATATTTACTATGATTGACCACATGCCGGGTGGAAGATTAAGATTCAATAAATACCAAAGGACAAAAATTGTTCAAAGTATGTTCTGTGTCTGGCATTAGGCTGGACAAGATAACTAGAAAACCCCCAGCTGCCTGAAAATTAAGCGCTGCATTTCAAGTAGCCCATTGGCCAAAAAGGAACCTGAAGTGTTCTGAATGGAATGACGCAATAAGAGAGAACACCAGAACTAGATGGACAGGGGGTGTGTGCAGATTAAAAGCTACACACTTATGTACATGTACTAGAAATGAAGATTGGCAATCAGTGATCTAAATATCCATATCAAACAGTACAATTTAGAAGCTGAATAAAATCAAGTTATTTCTTTAAAAATAATAACGCAACTGATAGACCTATGGCAAGACTAAGCAAGGAAAAAAAGAGAAAAGGCACAAACTGGCAATATTAAGGATGAAGGAGAACAGATAAGAGAATATTATAATATAATAAGAGATAATATAGAATATCAAAATATTAATAACAGAATATTACGGACAACTTTATGCCAATGAATCTAAAAATTTACATGCATGCACAATTCCTTGCGAAGTTTAAGCAAAAACTGAAACAATATAAAATCTAAATAGACCAATTCTATTAAAAAGTCAGTTTGTAATAAAAATTCTTCCTACAAAATATATGAATTCTTCCAATATTTTAAAAAAGAAGTACATTAACCTTACAGAAATTCTTCCAGAGAATAGGAAACATTCCTGATTTGTTTTATGAGACCAGCAAAAAACAGTGACACAAAATCTGAGGACAACATGAGTCATAAAGGGCACAAATCAGTGTTTCTGATAAACACAAGTAAAAATTGTAATGAAGTATTAACAAATTTAATCAGGCAATATGTAAAAATAATGTATTATGACCAAGAGGAATTCATTTGAGGAGGACAAAAGTGGTTAAACATTCAAAAAGCAATAATGTTTAGAGCAGCTTTATTCATCACAGCCAAAACTTGGAAACAATGGAGATGCCCTTCAGCAAGTGAATAAACAAACTGCAGCCCATCCAGATAATGGAATATTATTCAGTGCTACAGTTCAGTGCTTTCATCAAAACCCTATTTGTGCAACTTTTCCACCGAGTCTTCCTGGACTTTCCAAACCATCTACATCTCATTCCATTAACAACAACCCCCCTCCCCTGCTGGTGGTATTCCTATCTGTCTTTTTTATTAGTCTTGAGGAGTTTGAGATCCCAGCATCTGGGTCACCTCTTTGGAAGTCACAAAGCAATAGTCTGGCCACTGTGAGGGGTGGTCTCAACTACGAAATGAGAAGTCCCAAGGGAGCTGCTTTCTGCTACACTGACTATCCTGCTTCCAAACAATGGAACTGTGTGGTTCTGTACTTGTTTGTGACCCATGGCTAAAGTTATACAATTGGGACTGCCAATTCTGTGTGTCTCTACATGAAAAAAAGCACCTCACTCTCCTCATCATGAAAGGCAGGCTTTTACAGGGTTTTGTAATTGTAGCAATAATCTGAAGCCAGTTGTACTTTTTTTTTTTGCTTTTTCTTTATTTTTTTTATTTTGGTTTCATTAATATATAGTTACATGAGCAACATTGTGGTTACTAGATTCCCCCCATTATCAAGTCTCCCCCACATACCCCATTACAGTCACTGTCCATCAGCATAGTAAGATGCTACAGAGTCACTACTTATCTTCTCTGTGCTATACTGCCTTCCCTGTGCCCCCGTCTACATTATGTGTGCTAATCGCAATGCCCCTCATTCCCTTCTCCCTCCCTACCCACCCACCCTCCCCAATCCCCTTCCCTTTGGTAACTGTTAGTCCATTCTTGGGTTCTGTGAGCCTGCTGCTGTTTTGTTCCTTCAGTTTTTGCTTTGTTCTTATACTCTGTAGATGAGTGAAATCATTTGGTATTTGTCTTTCTCCACCCGGCTTATTTCACTGAGCATAATACCCTCTAGCTCCATCCATGTTGTTACAAAAGGCAGGATTTGTTTTCTTCTTATGAACAATATCCCATTGTGTATATGTACCACATCTTCTTTATCCATTCATCTACTGATGGACACTTAGGTTGCTTCCATTTCTTGGCTATTGCAAATAGTGCTGCGATAAACATAGGGATGCATATGTCTTTTTTAAACTGGGCTCCTGCATTCTTAGGGTAAATTCCTAGGAGTAGAATTCCCAGGTCAAATGGTATTTCTATTTTTAGTTTTTTGAGGAACCTCCATACTACTTTCCAAAATGGTTGAACTAATTTACATTCCCACCAGCAGTGTAGGAGGTTCCCCTTTCTCCACATCGTCACCAACATTTTTTGCTGTTTGTCTTTTGGATGATGGTCATCCCAACTGGTGTGAGGTGATATATCTCATTGTGGTTTTAATTTGCATTTCCCTGATGATTAGCAATGTGCAGGATCTTTTCATGTGCCTATTGGCCATCTGAATTTCTTCTGTGGAGAAGTGTCTGTTCAAATCCTCTGCCCATTTTTTAATTGGATTGTTTGCTTTTTGTTTGTTGAGGTGTGTGAGCTCTTTACATATTTTGGATGTCAACCCCTTATCAGATATGTCATTTATGAATATATATTTTCCCATAGCCAGTTGTATATTTTAAAACTTTTCAAGATTAACCAGTCATAGGCTTCTGCCACTTGTACATACTACAGAATGTCTTTTTTTTTAAAAAAAAACTATCAAAGTGGAGGAAATAAAAGATTTAAAAAACAAACTGTTTTTAAATGACATAGACCCATCCTCCTCAAACTATCTGTGGTAAAGGACCAGTCTGTTTTATTTTCATCTTTAACGTGTCACACATAGACCAACACTTTAGTAAAACAGTGAAAAGGAATTTCTAAAACCATGAAATTTCAAAATAAAAGACATACAAAAGCCAAGCACAAAACTTCTGTTATTAGTCAGTTAACTAAAATCACTGTCAAATTGCAATGCCGGTTTCTCAATGCTTACACCAGATTCTACCCAAATACTATTTGTCCTGGACTGTTAACAGTTCCCACACCCAGGCCAGCCTGCTGACCGCACTGGGCCAAGTCCTGGCTCAGGCCCCTGAGCACTGACTTCCCAGCAACACTGCCCAGCTTCAAGCACCACTGCTGCCAAGAGTGCAAGCACTGCACGGACCGGGGATACAGACCACACAGCCCACCCAGAGCTGCAGGGCTCCTCTGAGTAACACCAGAAATACCTCAAAGGTTCCTGGCACCTGTTTCTTCTCCTGGAAGAAGTAAGGCAGTCCTAAGTAAGGCTGCAAGCAAACAAGGTGTCAGCAAACCTTGGAGTTGACTCCGAGTCTCACCCCACAGTCTGATGGAAATGCTCCATAAAAAAGGAGAGAAGTATGAGGACATAACAAACTCTTACTCCAGAACTTCCTAGTTTATACTCACTGAACATACTAAGATCCCACCAAGAAAGCAACCTCAATAATGCTCAACTGCTGGCCGTTTAATAAAACTTGAGATGCTTGTCAGCATACAAGAGAAGCAAAGACTGCAAACTGGTGCAGCTCATCTTATTAAAAATTATAAGCCTGTTCGGAAGAGTTTTTAAGAACTTGGTAATGATCCTAAAGTAAATCTTTAAACTAGACTGGTGTAAAAGTTTTCTTCTCCCAAGTTTTGTTCTTTTACACAGATTTGGGTTTATTTTCTCATGAAAAGTCTAACCCAAATATTCTAAATTTCCTATATTGATTTTATTCAACAGAGAGCCTAACATCAAATTACTTAAATGTTTAATGGTACAATATCAATGTGTGGCAGTGTATTAATACTTTCCAAAAGTAGCTATAACAGTATCTCCCATTCTCAAAGTACTTCTTCTAATATGGCTTTGATAACTTTTCAAGAGGTGGAGTCTGTGTTCCTTTCCCTGGAATCCAGGTGGTCTTCCGACTAGGCAAGAACCATCCTAACTTAGGTCATGAAAGCTGGTACCAAGAAAAAAGAAAGAAAAGGCAACCTGGGGCCCTGTGGTTCTCTGAGAGCGCTCACGCATGCGTTCCAATGCGTTCCAACCAGCAGCACACAGCACAGGGGCTCGAGCCCCCTGAGAACCGAGCTCCAAGCTCCAAGAACCAAAGCCAGAGCTGGGCTTCGGGCTGACAGCCGGCATCACCCGCTGAGCTGGGTGACACAGCACCCTGAAAGCGCACCGACTCCTAGTTGTGCTACCCCAGCTAACACCACACGCAGAGAAACAAGCTGTCCCTATTGAGCCCTGTCCAGATGAAAGATCTGAACAAACAGAACATTCTTGGCTCTTGCTTTGCACAGGTGAGGAGGACCGTAAGATAACCCACTAACAAGTAGTCTGAACAGTGCCTGCCTTCTTGGCCCCACTGCATTAACTGAAGACACAGAATGAGCATGTTTTCATTGCCTTGGCAAACCATCACACTCAGTCCTACATGGGTGGCTTCCAACATTTTATCCTTTGTACATTCAATGACATGAAATACCTAAAAGCTCCTCTGACAGTAACATTCTTACCATGTTACTTCCTCAGGGACAGCTTTTTTGTCTTAACTATCTTCTTCATTTATGTCAGTAAGTTCACCTTTACTAAGTTCCTTTGGCTTCATATCTAGATGTCTGGATCAACAAGTCAACATTCCTGCAGCCAGCTCTTTTTTCCTGTAAACTCCATTTATGTTCAGTTAGAATCCTGCAGAGTTATTTCCTCAATGTAGCAGAAATTTCTGCCCCAATGCACACTTACTACTGTGTTACTTACTGCCATGATGACTCAATTTTTTCATTTGCATCATCTCCAGATGTAGCATTATTAGCCTGTCCAAAGACCACCCATAGTATTTAAAAGTTGAAATAACTCCTTGGCCCACTTGCTGAAGTAGTGAAATTCTGTTTGTTGGTTAATACCATAGCTTCATGCAAACGAGGTCTCCTCTCATTTTTGTTACTCAGTTACCATTTTCAAATCTAATCACATCCAATTTCACTTTGAGTGTTAATTGCTTTCTGTTTCAATTCTGCATTTCATCTATTTTGGCCAATTCCCTCTTAGTTATCCATTTCTGTAATAATGCGACATGGGCTTATCACTGTCAAACAAGGAGGCAACACAACTATGCACTATGCTGTCTGTGTATAAACTGAGTAACAGGTGCACAGTGACCAGTCTCTGTGACCAACCGACTTTTAAAATAAATGACATGACTGGTCACTGATCACAATTCCCGTCCATTATTTCTGCAGTCATCTGGAGAGAGTTTGTACCCTAGTCATCCCAGTTCATATACATGGTAACTGAAATTTGAACGTTTCTGTTCAAGGACTAGTATTATTTAACTGACCCATGAAAACTAAAATTTGTGCAGAATAGAAGCAAGCAAAGCATGGACCATCTTTGTAACAATTCAATTAGTGTCTTTATAAAATATATTGTTTTTAAATTAACCAGATATGACAAATTATGTAAATCTACATTTTATTTGAATCATCACTGAATGTTAACATTGTATTTTGACAGTATGGGTATTATTTCTAATTAACATTCAAACCTTAAAAGTAATTGGTGAACAAATTTTTAAGACTTAAAAAATCCTAAAGAAATCAAGAATGGCAAAATATAAAGAGGCAATTATACTGAATTACTACTCATAGTCTCACTTATATTATTGCCTATTTATGCATACTTATATTTTATAAAGCCATACTAAAGTGCTGATAAGACAAATGGATTTTCAATCAAAAGTTAAAACTATCATAACCTACTTGTATATATCTAAACTCAGACACATAGAGGTATATTAAAATTACTAAAAAAGAAAAGGCTATGAATAATAATAAGGAAAAACAACAGTTCAAAAGACTTGATATATACCAGCTACCTGTGATAGTCCACTGATGGCCACTGGACAACACTGCAATCTGTCCCCTTACATAAAAGGAGGAAAACCTAGAAATAATTAGAAATAATCTTTTCTATATATTTAACAACACCATTCCTAAAACAAATGTTGAAGAGATCTTTTGGGATCCAGACAGAGAACAGATCTTTTCCTTTCTTAATACGGTAACTGCAATAACTTTTTTTTATTAAGGTATCATTTATATACAATGTTATGAATGTTTCACATGAGCAGCACTGTGGTTACAACATTCACCCATATTATCAAGTCCCCCCCCACACCCAACTGCAGTCACTATCCATCAGCGTAGTAAGATGCTATAGAGTCACTACTTGTCTTCTCTGTACTGCCTTTCCCCATATCCTCCCTAACAGTATGTGTGATAATCGTAATGCCCCTTAATCCCCTTCTTCCTCCCTCCCCCCTTTCCCTTTGGTAACCACTAGACCATTCTTGGAGTCTGTAAGTCTGCTGCTTTTTTGTTCCTTCAGTTTTGCTTCATTGTTATGCTCCACAAATGACAGAAATCATTTGGTAGTTGTCTTTCTCTGCCTGGCTTATTTCACTGAGCGTAATACCTTCTAGCTCAGACCATATTGTTGCAAATGGTAGGATTTGTTTTTTTCTTATGGCTGAATAATATTCCATTCTGTATATGTATCACAACTACTTTATCCATTCATCTACTGATGGACATTTAGGTTGCCTCTGTATCTTGGCTACTGTAAATAGTGTTGCGATAAACATAGGGGTCCATGTGTCTTCTTGAATCTGGGATCTTTTTTTGGTTTTTTTTTTTTGGTAAATTCCTCGAAGTGGAATTCCTGAGTCAAGTTCTATTTTTAGTTTTTTGAGAAAGTTCCATATTGCATTCCACAATGGTTGAACGAACTTACATTCCCACCAGCAGTGTAGTAGGGTAGAAAGGGTTCCCCTTTCTCCGCATCCTTGCCAGCATTTGTTGTTTCTTGACTTTTGGATGTTGGCAATCCTAACTACTATGAGGTGATATCACATTGTAGTTCTGATTTGAATTTCCCTGATGATTAGTGATGTGGAGCTTCTTTTCATGTGCCTGTTGGCCATCTGTATTTCTTCTTTGGAGAAGTGTCTGTTCAGATCCTCCATCCCTTTTTTAATGGGGTTATTTGCTTTTTGGGTGTTTAGGTGTGTGAGCTCATTGTGTATTCTGGATATTATTAACCCCTTATCAGATAATTCGTTTACAAATATATTCTCCCATACTCTAGGACACCTTTTTGTTCTGCCAATGGTGTCCTTTTGCTATACAGAAGCTTTTTAGTTTGACGTAGTCCTACTTGTTCATTATTGAGTTTCTCTCCCTTGCCCAAGGAGATATGTTCAGGAAAAAGTTGCTCATGCTTATATTCAAGAGATTTTTGCATGTTTTCTTCTATGGGTTTTATGGTTTCATGACTTACATTCAGCTCTTTAATCCATTTCTAGTTTATTCTTGTGTATGGAGTTAGACAATAACCAGTTTCATTCCCTTACATTTAGCTGTCCAGTTTTGCCAACACCATTGGTTAAAGAGGCTGTCATTTCCCCACTGTATGCCCATGGCTCCTTTACTGTATATTAATTGACCATATATGCTTGGGTTTATATCTGGGCTCTCTAGTCTGCTACATTGATCTATGGGTCTGTTCTTACGCCAGTACCAAATTGTCTTGACTTCTGCCCCTAAAATCCTAAAGCTCAGTGAAGCAGTCCCCGTTACTCAATACAGGGATGCACACAGAATTATTCACCACGGTAGTCAAAATACTAGGAATAACTAAATGTATACTAATGGATAAATGCATGAAAGGAAGGATGCTGTCTGAAGCAGACTCTGTGAGCTCTGCACAGGGAATGTGATGGGCCTGCCACGTCATGTAACAGACCCTTCTCCAACTTTTCTGGGATTGACTGGCAATGGGGGAAGTGAGATGGTAGAGGTCTGCTTCCTTATCATTCCTGGTGTCATTCAATAAATGGTAGCTAATGTGATCAAAGAGCATGGACAGAAGTGTGGCTAGATGGAATGGCTGCTTGGACAGCTGGGTAAATCTGTGTGTCATGGCATGCACTGCCAGGTCTCCTGGAAAACACAATAATAAGGACTTTCTCCCTGGAGCCAGATTAAGACAGTCCTTGATTCCTAATTGCTTCTAGCACATTAATCATGATATACTTTCTCAGACACCTCTTTGTTACTAACTATAAGTCTCCCAGGTGAAAGAAGCATGGTTAAAATATTTTTCTGTACTATGATTTTATAGTTAAATTATATATTAAGAAGAATTTCTTAACACAGATGTTTAAAATGAATGTAGAAAATCTACATGGAATTTTTCAGCACTTAAGTACTTCTAAGTTTACATCTAATATACTGCATATAGCATCAAAAAGCTTTCCTTAGACTCTACCACAATAAGAGTCCTTCAAACAGTAGAAAAATCACGAAATTTTTAGCTGGGGGGAGGGGTGCTTCTATACCTCTTCTTTACACATGTGAGTACATGGCCTACACAACCTTCAAAGCTTCTGTGTTCTTCTTATCATGTTCCACAGCAGTCTTGCCTATTTGGAAAGAGTACCCATTCTTTACAAACTTCCCTGGTACCTTCCACTCTTAGTATTCTTTCAAACCCGACTCCCTGACCCACTGTAATGATCTCCTCCAGGCACTGCACTCTGTAATGGGCCTCAGAACCCTGGGACAGAGAGATGGTCAACCATGCCTCCATCCCTCCATGCCTCTTAACTCTTTTCCATCTGTTCCCTCATAGGGCCACTTTCCAACTGGAAGGAAGTTTGAAAACTGAGTCTACTCTCTGTAATGTTTAAAGTTAAGAGAGATAGGAAGAGCTAGCGGAGGAAACTAAGAAGCTGTAGTCAGTAGATTAGGAGGTAAACCAAGAGTGATCGCTTAAAATCCAAGTCAAGGAAATGTTTCCAGAAGAAAAGAGGTATCACATGCGTACCTGGACAAAAGGAGACCATCTGCATTTAGTTAACTTCAAAGATGATGGTTTCAGTGCAGCGGATGGTGGGGAGAAAAGTCTGATGAGAGTGGGTCCAGACAGTGCATAAAGACAGGTGGTGTAGACAGGAAATACAAAGCGTTCATGGTACTCTGCTGCAAAGAGAAGCAAAGACAGAGGCCCACCTCAAGAGAATGTAGTCTTCCCACTGTACCTGACATCTGGCACATGAAGGTCAAAAAAGTACACAACTAGAACCCAGGTCAGGCAATTTGGCAGAATGCTCACTAAGTACATAATTAAAATCCAAATTTACTCAAAGATAGCAAATACCTAACCTCTATTAAATGAAACAGAACTGAGTCAAGTGTTACAAGGTAGAAGACAAAAACACAAATGAAAAGTCTTTTACTGAATATTGCCAGTGTGTTACGTACCTAAGTCGGTTTGTTTTACACACTATCCCATTTAATTGATATGAATCCAAAGAAGTAGGCATTAACCCCAACATACAGGAGAGAATCAATGAGACTTCAAAATGAGGAAGTAACAGCATCTGGATTTACAACCCACCACCACCAATAAGGAACTAGAAAGGTGCACAAAATGGAGGAAACATTTTGGACATAGGTGGTATATGACTGTGACCCCTCGAGTGGGAAAGCAGACGAAGAGAGACCAGGAGGAAACTTCTGCCTGCAGTGCAGAGAGGGCAACCCAAACAGAGCCCAGTGAGCTCAAGAAGAACCGGGAGGCAGGGCAGCTCGAATCTGCCAGGAGTCATGCAGAGGCAAAGTTCCAAGTCCTCCGTGAAGCTCCTCTTGAATATCTGGGTATTTAAATTCATTAGTTCATTAAATACTCTTTTCTACTGGTCCACAATGAAAAACTAACAGCTGCCAAATATTTTTTAATGGGCTTTGATCATCATATTTTAGTCTCTTAAACTCTAAAACTAACTCCAGTGTACGGTTTTAAAAAATTAAGTTGAGAGGTGGATTAAAGATGGCTGCGTGAGAGAAGAGACAGAGGCTTCCTCCTAAAACTGTATACAATTAGAAAATATAGTTGGTGCAACTAATCCTGAGAGAGCAATAGGAAAGAGGACGGCGCCAGAATGCACACACCTGGAGAAAAGAGCAGACCTCATGGAACAGGGTAACGAACCAAAGCTGTGGCTCAGGGGGACCCAAGCCCTTCCCCCACCTCAGCTCACCGGTGGGAGTAAGAGAAACGGAGCAGGGAGGGAGTGGAAGGCCTGGGACTGCTGAATACCTAGCTCCAGAGATCTGCTCTGGGAGCACAAACCTACATTTCATGGTGCTTTCATGATACTCGTGTGATTATGGGGTTGGAAAGCTAATACAGGCAGAATTCCAGGAGAGACTGAGATTCCAGCCACTTGTGGAAAGCAGGGATCCATATCCAGCTGCTCTGGGACAAAAGCTTATACCTGTGTGCCCGGCCCACTGGCTCAGGCAGTGGAGATAAGCACAGCAGCTGGGAAGCAGGAAACAGCTCTTTCCTCCCCACAGGCACCAATACTGCTCCCCTGCGACCCCCAACATTGCTTCAGAGGCTAAGCAGCTCAAGAGTAGAGCTTCTGGACACGAGAGGGCGCCATATGCAAATATGAAACTCCAAAGAAACCTGGTCCAGAGTAAAATTATTAACACAACCCCCAAGAAAGATTTAAATGACATGGACCTCATGACTCTTCCTGAAAGGGAGTTCAAAATAAAAATCATCAACATCCTAATGGAGGTATGGAAAGACATCCAAGAACTCAGGAATGAATTCAGGACGGAGATCCAATCCTTGAGATGCACGATGGAGGATATTAAAAGCAGATTGGATATGGTGGAGGAGATGATAAATCAAATAGAAACTAGAGAAGAGGAATACAAAGAAGCTGAGGCACAGAGAGGAAAAAAGGACCTCTAAGAATGAAAGAATATTGACAGAACTGTGTGACCAATTCAAACAGAACAATATTCACATTACAGTGACACCAGAAGAAGAACAAAGAGAGAAAGGGATACACAGTGTCTTTGAGGAGGTAGTTGCTGAAAACTTCTCCAATATGGGGAAGGAGATAGTCTCTCAGGCTATGGAGATCCACAGATCTCCGAACATAAGGGAACCAAGGAAGACAACATCAAGCATATAACAATAACATTCAAAGATAAAGGGTAACGACAGACTATTAAAAGCAGCCAGAGAGAGAAATAAGATCACATACAAAGGAAAGCCCATCAGGCTAACATCAGACTTCTCAGCAGAAACCTTACAGGCCAGAAGGGAGTGGCATGATGTATTTAACGCAATGAAGCAGAAGGGCCTGGAACCAAGATCACTTTATTTGGCATGATTATCATTTAAATTTGAAGGGAGGATTAAACAATTTCCAGATAAGCAAAAGCTGGGAGAATTTACCTCCCACTAATCATCTCTACAGTCTATTTTGGAGGGACTGCTACAGATGGAAGTGTTCCTAAAGTTTAATAGCTGTCACCACAGGAAATGAAACCACAGTAAAGAAAGTAGGACAGCTAATTACTAAGCAAATGCAAAATTAAAATAACTATCCCCAAAGTTAATCACGGGATAGACAAAGAATACAGAATATGATACCTAACATATAAAGAATGGAGGAGGAAGAAAAAGGAGGAGGAAAAAAAAAAGAACCTTTAGATTCTGTTTGTAATAGCATATTAAGTGAGTTAAGTTAGACTCTTAGATAGTAAGGAAATTAACCTTGAACCTTCGGTAACCACAAATCTAAAGCCTGCAGTGGCAATAAGTACATATCTTTCAATAATCACCCTAAATGTAAATGGACTGAATGCACCAATCAAAAGACACAGAGTAATAGATTGGATAAAAAAGCAAGACCCATCTATACGCTGCTTTCAAGAGATTCACCTCAAACCCAAAGACATGCGCAGACTAAAAGTCAAGGGAAGGAAAAAGATATTTCATGCAAACAACAGGGAGAAAAAAGCAGGTGGTGCAGTACTGGTATCAGACAAAATAGACCTCAAAACAAAGAGAGTAACAAGAGATAAAGAAGGACATTACATAATGATAAAGGGGTCAGTCCAACAAGAGGATATAACCATTATAAATATATATGCACCCAATACAGGAGCACCAGCATATGTGAAACAAATACTCACAGAACGGAAGGAGGAAATAGAGGGCAATGCATTCATTTTAGGAGACTCCAACACACCACTCAGGATAGATACACCAGACAGAAAATAAGTAAGGACACAGAGGCTCTGAACAACACACTAGAACAGATGGACCTAATAGACATCTATAGAACTCTACACCCAAAAGCAACAGGATACACATTCTTCTCAAGTGCACATGGAACATTCTCCAGAATAGACCACATACTAGGCCACAAAAAGAGCCTCAGAAAATTCCAAAAGATTGAAATCCTACCAACCAACTTTTCAGACCACAAAGGCATAAAACTAGAAATAAACTGTACAAAGAAAGCAAAGAGGCTCACAAACACATGGAGGCTTAACAACACGCTCCTAAATAATCAATGGATCAATGACCAAATCAAAATGGAGATCCAGCAATATATGGAAACAAATGACAACAACAACACTAAGCCCCAACTTCTGTGAGACACAGCAAAAGCAGTCTTAAGAGGAAAGTATATAGCAATCCAAGCATATTTAAAAAAGGAAGAGCAATCCCAAATGAATGGTCTAATGTCACAATTATCGAAATTGGAAAAAGAAGAACAGATGAGGCCTAAGGTCAGCAGAAGGAGGGACATAATAAAGATCAGAGAAGAAATAAATAAAATTGAGAAGAATAAAACAATAGCAAAAATCAATGAAACCAAGAGCTGGTTCTTCGAGAAAATAAACATAATAGATAAGCCTCTAGCCAGACTTATTAAGAAGAAAAGAGAGTCAACACAAATCAACAGTATCAGAAACGAGAAAGGAAAAATTACGACGGACCCCACAGAAATACAAAGAATTATTAGAGAATACTATGAAAACTTATATGCTAACATGCTGGAAAACCTAGAAGAAATGAACAACTTCCCAGAAAAATACAACCTTCCAAGACTGACCAAGGAAGAAACAGAAAATCTAAACAGACCAATTACCAGCAACGAAATTGAAGCGGTAATGAAAAAACTACCCAAGAACAAAACCCCCGGGCCAGATGGATTTACCTCAGAATTTTATCAGACATACGGAGAAGACATAATACCCATTCTCCTTAAAGTTTTCCAAAAAAACAGAAGAGGAGGGAATACTCCCAACCTCATTCTATGAGGCCAACATCACCCTAATACCAAAACCAGGCAAAGACCCCACCAAAAAAGAAAATTAGAGACCAATATCCCTGATGAACGTAGATGCAAAAATACTCAACAAAATATTAGCAAACCAAATTAAAGAATACATCAAGAGGATCATACACCATGACCAAGTGGGATTCATCCCAGGCATGCAAGGATGGTACAATATTCGAAAATCCATCAACATCATCCAGCACATAAATAAAAAGACAAAAACCACATGATCATCTCCATAGATGCTGAAAAAGCATTCGACAAAATTCAACATCAATTCATAAAAACTCTCAACAAAATGGGTATAGACGTCAAGTATCTCAACATAATAAAGCCCATGTATGATAAACCCACAGCCAACATCATACTGAACAGCAAGAAGCTGAAAGCTTTTCCCCTGAGATTGGGAATAAGACAGGGATGCCCACTCTCCCCACTGTTATTCAACATAGTACTGGAGGTCCTAGCCACGGCAATTAGACAAAACAAAGAAATAAAAGGAATCCAGATTGGTAAAGAAGAGGTCAAACTGTCACTATTTGCAGATGACATGATATTGTACATAAAAAACCCTTAAGACTCCACTCCAAAACTACTAGAACTAATATCAGAATTCAGCAAAGTTGCAGTATACAAAATTAATACACAGAAATCTGCAGCTTTCCTATACATTAACAATGAACTAATAGAAAGAAAAATCAGGAAAACAATTTCATTCACAACTGCATCAAAAAGAATAAAATACCTGAGGAGAGAACCAAGATGGCAGTGTGAGTAGGGCAGTGTGAGTAGAGCAGCGGCAATCTCCTCCCAAAACCATATATATTTTTGAAAATACAACAAATACAACTAATCCTAAAAGAGAGAC
The DNA here is from genome assembly GCF_030020395.1 of Manis pentadactyla. NCBI lineage: Eukaryota > Metazoa > Chordata > Mammalia > Pholidota > Manidae > Manis > Manis pentadactyla. The sequence goes on from NC_080021.1 coordinate 2,962,771, forward strand.
CAGAAGACACAGGACAACAGCCAGACCACATCCACACCTGCGAGAACCCAGCACCTCGCGAAGGGGGTAAGATACAAGCCCCGGCCCGGGGGGACCCGAGCGCCCCTCACCCCAGCTCCGGGCGGGAGGAGAGGAGTCGGAGTGGGGAGGGGGAGGGAGCCCAGGACTGCTAAGTAGCCAGCCCCAGGCATCCGCACCAGAGCGCAGACACAGTGCATGCATGGGGTGCTGGAAACTAGGGAAATAGGGCAGCAAGACCTGTGAGTGGGTACCTGCAGCCAGCACACCTGGGACAAAGAAAAGCGAGTGCTTTTTGGAAGTCTTAAAGGGACAGGGACCGCACAGCTGGACAGAAGAGCCCTGGGACACTTCGCCCAGTAGCTGCGAACCTCAGGGAGATCTGGGTGCCCGAAGCCCCACAGCGCAGCTTGGAGGCCCCTCACCGCAATAAACAGCCTCCCGCCTCTTCCCACTCCGACGCGGCTCCGCCACATTGGAGCAGCAGCCTGAGGCCGGCCACGCCCACAGCAACTGCAGAGCTAAATAAACTCCATAGCGGCTGGGAAGATCAGAAGCCCCGTCTGCGCGCAGATGCCCAGCACAAGCTGCTAGAGGCCGCTGTTCTCCCAGGAGAGGAAGGCCATAAACTGGCAAGAAGGGACTTTCTCTTACCCAACACACATGCCAACTCCCCACAAATATATCTATCACCATGAAAAGGCAGAAGAAATTGATACAGACCAAGATCACAGAGGCAAACCCTGAGAAGGAGATAGACCTAACCAGTCTTCCTGAAAAAGAATTAAAAATAAAGCTCATAACCACGCTGATGGAGATGCAGAGAAATATGCAAGAGCTAAGGGATGAAGTCCGGAGGGAGATTACAGATGTCTGGAGGGAGATTACAGAAATGAAACAATCTCTGGAAGGATTTATAAACAGAATGGATAAGATGCAAGAGGCCATTGATGGAACAGAAACCAGAGAACAAGAACGCATAGAAGCTGACGCAGAGAGAGATAAAAGGATCTTCAGGAATGAAACAATATTAAGAGAACCGTGTGACCAATCCAAAAGGAACAATATCCGCATTATAGGGGTACCAGAAGAAGAAGAAAGGAATAGAAAGAGTATTTGAAGAAATAATTGCTGAAAACTTCCCCAAACTGGCAGAGGAAATAATCGATCACGCCATGGAAGTGTACAGAACTCCCAACAGAAAGGATCCAAGGAGGACAACACCAAGACACATAATAATTAAAATGGCAAAGATCAAGAACAAGGACAGAGTTTTAAGGTCAGCTAGAGAGAGGGAAAAGGTCACCTACAAAAGGAAAACCCACCAGGCTATCATCAGACTTCTCAACAGAAACCTTACAGGCCAGAAGAGAATGGCATGATATACTTAACGCAATGAAACAGAAGGGCCTTGAACCAAGAATACTGTATCCAGCATGATTATCATTTAAATATGAAGGAGGGATTAAACAATTGCCAGACAAGCAAAAGTTGAGGGAATTTGCCTCCCACAAACCACCTCTACAGGGTATTTTAGAGGGACTGCTCTAGATGGGAGCACTTCTAAAACTAAATAGATGTCACCAGAGAAAATAAAATCACAGCAAAGAAAGCAGACCAACCAAATACTAACTAAAGGCAAAAAATAAAATCAACTACCCACAAAAGCAGTTAAAGGAAGCACAAAAGAGCACAGAATAAAACAACCAACATATAAAGAACAGAGGAGGAGGAATAAGAAGGGAGAAAAATTAAAAATGACCAGACAGTGTCTAAAATAGCTCAATAAGTGAGTTAAGTTAGACAGTAAGATACTAAAGAAGCTAACCTTGAACCTTTGGTAACCATGAATCTAAAGCCTGCAATGGCAATAAGTACATATCTTTCAATAATCACCCTAAATGTAAATGGACTGAATGCACCAATCAAAAGACACAGAATAATAGAATGGATGAAAAAGCAAGACCCATCTCTATGCTGCTTACAAGAGACTCACCTCAAACCCAAAGACTATAGGAACAAAGAAAGACTGAAGGAACAAAACAGCAGCAGAATCATAGAACCTAAGAATGGACTAACAGTTACCAAAGGGAAAGGGACTGGGGAGAAAGGGAGGGAAGAGAGGGATAAGGATGGGGAAAAAGAAAGGGGACATTATGATTAGCATGTATAGTGTAGGGGGGTGCATGGGGAGGGCTGTGCAACACAGAGAAGACAACTAGTGATTCTACAGCATCTTACTAGGCTGATGGACAGTGACTGTAATGGGGTTTGTGGGCGGGATTTGGTGAAGGGGGGAACATAATATTCTTCATGTAATTGTAGATTAATGACAATAAAATAAATTAATTAATTTTAAAAAAACCAAAAAGAATAAAATACCTAGGAATAAACCTAACCAAGGAAGTGAAAGACCTATACACTGAAAACTACAAGACAGTCTTAAGAGAAATTAAAGAGGACACTAACAAATGGAAACTCATCCCATGCTCTTGGCTAGGCAGAATTAATATCGTCAAAATGCCTGTCCTGCCCAAAGCAATACAGATTTGATGCAATCCCTATCAAATTACCAACAACATTCTTCAACAAACTGGAACAAATAGTTCAAAAATTCATATGGAAACACCAAAGACCCCAAATAGCCAACGCAACCCTGAGAAGGAAGAATAAAGTGTGGGGGATCTCGCTACCCAACTTCAAGCTCTACTACAAAGCCATAGTAATCGAGACAATTTGGTACCAGCACAAGAACAGAGCCACAGACCAGTGGAACAGAACAGATACTCCAGACATTAACCCAAACGTATATGGTCAATTAATATACGATAAAGGAGCCATGGACATACAATGGGGAAATGACAGTCTCTTCAACAGATGGTGCTAGCAAAACTGGACAGCTACATGTAAGAGAATGAAACTGGAACACTGTCTAACCCCATACACAAAAGTAAATTCGAAATGGAGCAAAGACTTGAATGTAAGTCATGAAACCATAAAACTCTTAGAAAAAAACATAGGCAAAAATCTCTTAGACATAATCATGAGTGACCTCTTCTTGAACATATCTCCCCAGGCAAGGGAAACAAACGCAAAAATGAACAAATGGGACTATATCAAGCTGAAAAGCTTCTGTACAGCAAAGGACACCATGAATAGAACAAAAGGTATCCTACAGTATGGAAGAATATATTCGTAAATGACAGATCTGATAAAGGGTTGACATTTAAAATACATAAAGAGCTCATGCACCTCAACAAACAAAAAGCAAATAATCCAATTAAAAAATGGGCAGAGATGCTGAATAGACAGTTCTCTAAAGAAGAAATTCAGATGGTCAACAGACACATGAAAAGATGCTCCACATCGCTAGTCATCAGAGAAATGCAAATTAAAACCACAATGAGATATCACCTCACACCAGTAAGGATGGCCACCATCCAAAAGACAAACAACAACAAATGTTGGCACGGTTGTGGAGAAAGGGGAACCCTCCTACACTGTTGGCGGGAATGTAAATTAGTTCAACCATTGTGGAAAGCAGTATGGAAGTTCCTCAAAGAGCTCAAAATAGAAATACCATTAGACCCAGGAATACCACTTACAGGAATTTACCCTAAGAATGCAGCAGCCCAGTTTGAAAAAGACATATGCACCCCTGTGTTTATCGCAGCACTATTTACAATAGCCAAGATATGGAAGCAACCTAAGTGTCCATCAGTAGATGAATGGATAAAGAAGATGTGGTACATATACACAATGGAATATTATTCAGCCATAAGAAAAAAACAGATCCTACCATTTGCAACAACATGGATGGAACTAGAGGGTATTATGCTCAGTGAAATAAGCCAGGTGGAGAAAGACAAGTACCAAATGATTTCACTCATATGTGGAGTATAAGAACAAAGAAAAACTGAAGGAACAAAACAGTAGCAGAATCACAGAACCCAAGATTGGACTAACAGTTACCAAAGGGAAAGGGACTGGGGAGGATGGGTGGGAAGGGAGGGATAAGGGCGGCGAAAAAGAAAGGGGGCATTACGATTAGCATGTATAATATAGGGGGATGTATGGGGAGGGCTGTGCAACACAGAGAAGACAAGTAGTGATTCTACAGCATCTTACTACACGCTGATGGACAGTGACTGTAATGGGGTTTGTGGGAGGGACTTGTGATGGGGGAAGTCTAGTAAACATAATGTTCTTCTTAATTGTAGATTAATGATACCAAAATAATAATAATAATAATACAATTTTAAAAAATTAAGTTGGGAGTAGTTACGGTGTCATGATGCTCAGACAGGACTTAGGAGGACTGGCTTTATATTCAGCTCTGTTAACATTTCAACAAGTCTTTTAACCTGACTCTCTATTTTTGAATTTGCAAACAGTATAGTAATAGCACTGATCTTGCAGGACTACCACAAGGATTAAATATAAATGTACATGTAAAAGACGATGAGATCTACAGTTTGCTTTATAATGATGCAGCCGCCAATGATTATGCAGCACACATCTGTACACCAGTCACTATGTGACAGGATCTACTGATCCACGCACCAATCCTGTATGGTAGGTCCTATTAGTAATCTCATTTACCAGTAAGGACCCTGAGGTACTGAGAGGTTAAGTAATCTGCCTGAAATTACACAGCTGCCAGTGTTGGCTCCAAAGTGTGTTTTCCCTTCCACACCAGACTCCTGCCACCCCATGTATTGAGGAGGAGGCGCCACCTGAGAGCCCCACGGCCAACCCAGTTAGCAGCACCTGCACTTTAACAAGATCACTGCAGTCCCTACACACAAACTTGGGGAACCATACACTGGGCCACCTACATCAAAATGACCAAGTTATGTCAGAATTTTCTTTAGTCTATTTACTTACTTCCCACCACTAATTTGCACCCTTCCCCACACTGCATTAGACTCCATAGAAGGCACTCTCCTAGGCAGGCAGGATAGACTGATAACAGGACCAAGTGGAAAACAGGAAACAGCCCCTGCACTTCTGTCCCCTTAAGAAAGACCACCACAGACAAGTACACTAAGTGGTTGGGGGGATGCTGGCAAACACACACATCACCCAGACTTGGGCATGGCCAGGCTCCGCAGACTGAGGTCTGAGGCAGAGTCCTCAGAAAGGGCATATCAAATGTCATACCCAAGAAGACATAGCTGCGGTGGAGATGAGAGTGATCCAAGCAGCCAGTGCAAAAACCACATGCAGGGAAGCAGGGAGGCCCAGCTCCAGAAGCAGGTGAGTAGCCTGGCTGGGGTCAGGTGTGCAGCTGGACAGCACTGAGCCCATTCAGACCAGTCAGAGGCTTTGGTTGTACTACTCCAGGCAGGATGACTACCGCTGAGAGGTGTTTAAGATTTGAGAGCTATCAGGAGCCACAAGAATAAGAACTGACTCAACTGCGTTGAGAAAAGGGGCAGAAGAGGCATAACCCAGGCAGGCTCCTTTCAGAAAACTGCACAGACTGCTGTGGGCTGGCACTTACCAGGGTGGGACGGGAGAGAGATGAAAGGGGGGGAGGGGGAAGTCACGTACCACATCACTCTAGTTTCAGGGCAGGAAAAGAATGGAATGGAACTCCACTCAGTACCATTCTTACTGATGTCTAAGTTGTTCCCTGGGCTGTGCACTCAAAAGATGTGGTCACTCCTCTGAAAAGCATTTAGTACCTTCTGGTATGGATTTATAGATATCTAGGCATTTATATAATTACAAGATAAATGTATATACTTATAAATAAATTTTCTTTAGTCTGTTTACTTACTTCCCACCTCCTAACTCCTGTCTCAGCATCATGACATCCATGAGAGTGGGTCCAGACAGTGCATAAAGACAGACATCATGACCATAAGTCAATTAACCCTCAAATTATCAGACTGGACGGCCATGATCCCAAGAGTGGCAGGGGACCAGCAAAGTATTTCCCAAGGAAGCTATCAGACCCTGGAAACCCAACTAAAACATCTGTTGAAAGAGCAAGAATATAGTACATGTGTTGCTGTAAGAGGAAACTCAAAGACCAGGTCATTCCTCTCCTGAGCTGATTTTAAGGCATGTGGATTAGCTAAGCCTATACAGAATGTATCTATCCATTAAGGCAATAGTCATTTGTGCCAATTACTTGTGAACCTCTGAATTGTTGCCCATGAAATCTGTTCTCGGGCATGAACACCTGAAGGGAGGGAAAAACATCAGAGAAACTGGTGTAGGCTGAGAGAGAGAAGACGTCACGCAAGCTGAGCTTGATGGAGAAGCAGGAGCTGGCTGGGCAGAAACAGAAGAGGAGACAGTTCCAGAAGAGGCAGCCACAGGTGCAAAAGTGCTGAGAGCAAAGAGCTGTGGGTGTCTGAGGCACTGAAAAGTCAAAATAACTGCCCCACGGCTGAGTAAGAAGCCAATGGCCTGAGGCTGGAGACAGTGGGAAGCCAGATCAGGTGAGGCCCTGGAGGCCACATTAAGGATCTGCAATTTTACCCTATTCTAATGAGAAGCTACTGGGGAGTTTGAAGGAGAATAACATAGGATTTACGTTTTTACAAATTCACTTTGACAGCTGTGTGAAGGATGAACATAGGAGGAAAAAAGAAGATCAGACCAGAAGCAACTCCCATGGCCCAGAGAAAGATAAGGGTTGCTTGGGTCAGAGGGGATGCCACAGACAGGAAGAGAAGGTGAGGAATTCAAGATATATTTTGGAGATAGCATCATCAGCATAAAAAGATGGATTCATTATACACAGAAGGAGGTGTCACAGAAGGCATCCCAGGTCTGTAGCATGAACAAGTGATGGCGTGTGGGGCAAGGCTGGGAGGGGCTCCAATATATTTATTAAACAGGGAGGATTTGGGGAGAACAGATTTCATGGGCAACAATTCAGAGGTTCACTTCTGGCAGGTAAGTATAAGATGCTTATGAAAAATACAAATGTAGGTATCAAGAGCCAGCTGATCCACCATTGGAGTCTGAGATGCAGAAGAGAAGACGGGCTACACACAGAGCTATCTAGATGGGTGGATGGAGGTGGGGCGGGTGTGGGTGGACGCAGCTTAAAATACTGATACAGAAAAAGCATGACTTGAACCACAGGACCCAAATCATACAAATGAACTATTAATAGTACATTCAATTTCAGTCTACTACTGAAAGACATAGAAAAAAATTAACAAACACTTATTCCTAAAAACCAAATCTCTGACATCTCTTTCATCCTTCCCAGTCTTTTAAAAAGATGAAACAAATAATGCACATATGATACAATCAAAGAACTTTCCAAGTAGGATTTTCTGGACTCAATAGCCTGGCAATCAAAGATGGCACTGTGAACACTTACATTTATTTCAATATTCTGAATTAAAACTGCCCTCAAGCCTAGAAAATCATGGTAGAGTTGATCACATGTTATAACAAAACACACATATGTAACTTATTTTTAAATATTTTAAGATGTAATCTTCTGTGGGTGGGACCTATAGTGGATTCTTCATACCAAATTCAACAGTACAATAAACTTTATTAAATAGAAAAGACCCCAGTGTTTTAAGGATACCTTAAAAGTTTCAGTTCAAACATATATACAATGGAATACTATTCAGCCATAAGAAAGAAACAAATCCTACCATTTGCAACAACACGGAAGGAGCTGGAGGACATTATACTCAGTGAAATAAGCCAGGCGGAGAAAGACAAGTGCCAAATAATTTCCCTCACTTGTGGAGTATAACGATGAAGCAAAACTGAAGGAACAAAATGGCAGAAGACTCAGAGACTCCAAGAATGAACTAGTGGTTACCAAAGGGGAGGGGTGTGGGAGGGCGGGTGGGGAGGGAGAAGGGGTCTGAGGGGTATTATGTTTAGTACACATGGTGTGGGGGGGTTACGGGGAGAACAGTGTATCACAGAGAAGGGACATAGTGGATCTCTGACATCTTGCTGCACTGATGGACAGTGACTGCACTGGGGTGTGGGTGGGGACTTGATAATATGGGTAAATGTAGTAACCACATAGTTTTTTCATGTGAAACCTTCATAAGAGTGTATATCAATCATACCTTAATAAAAAATTAAAAAGAAAAAAGAAAAAGAAAGTTTCAGTTTAAAGTATACAAATATAGGTCTGTTCTATTATTTTTAGCCTGTTCTAGTAAGTATTTTATGTCACCTAAATTGGGACACTACTGGGTTTTGAGGTTAACGTGACTGATAACATCAAATCTGACGTTTAGAATGTCTAACTACAAACGTGATCTGGATATTTTTTGGATTTGTGCTTTTTACTTTGTCTTTATCTAAAAGTAGTAACTTTTATACTCGAAAATAACCAATTCAGCTAATTCCTATACACCAACATCTTTGTCTTTATCACACAGAAAAAATTAATCAGAATAAAAATCTTCCTATCTTGGAGCAAGCAAGCAAGCCAAGGCGGCGGAGAGGAACTGCACCAAGCTGCCTGCACACCGCACTCATTTCAGAAGCACTGTGCTCAGCCCTGAGAAGGGGACAGGGTGACATGCTCCTTAGTGTTGCCAAAACCTCTTCTTAAACAATCTAAGAGCAAAACCATTCATCTGAGAGGACAGCCTGCTCTGGCCCTGCAAAGAGACTGATTCTGAGCTTGATGCTGTCCCTACCTTTTCCTCTGTCCCCCATATGTGTGGGGCTCTGCTCTCTTGCCCAACCCTGACCTCTATCAAGATGGTATTTCAATTAAAAAGGCCTCTACTCATTTGCTCTTCCTGTCGGCAAACACAATGGAAAATAAAGTGCTTCAATCAATTGCTTCGGGATGAGCAAAAACACTACAGCCTTGCTCTTCTTCCAAAGTTCATTATTTCTAAAATCACTTTGAATTTTTAAAAAATCCAGTCGCTATTTAATATCCCACTGCTTCTTGACTCACAGATCTTGAATCTAGCCTAGACTGTGAGTGAAGTCAAAGCCTTATTGTTAAGGATCAGTGCGAACAGAGAGCTATCATACAATAGAGGGTACAGTGATATAAATAAATGAATCCCAGACAAGTCTAGGAAAAGATCAAAATTTTCAATAAGTACGGAACTCTGCCTCTGAGCACTCATTATTGATTATATTCAGTTATACGATTCAGTCCTGAGATGAGAAACTGCAGTTTTTAAAAGTTCCCATACTCTAATGTTCTTTAAAATTCAAGAGTTTGAATTTAACTCACAAAAATATTTACTCTAAATATCTAATTATGTTAATAAGTGGCAGGTGCTTTGTTTAGAGAACATCATACCAAGAGCTCCAATATCACATGTCAAAAATGTCTGAAAGCCTAGACAAGAATTAAGAGATGCTGACAACTTCCTAAGGAAAGCCGGTTTGACCGGGAAACTGCCGTTTGTGCCAATGCACCAGTATCCTGGGGCCACTACAATGTTTGACCCAGACACCAAACTGAATCAGTCTAAAACTCTACTCACAATACTGTAGGTCTTTACCCAGTGCCAGTAACATGATATTTAGATTTATATATTTTAAATAAGAAATATTTTTATTAAATTCTTCATTGAGGATTCTATCTCCCAAGTTTAATATTCATTAGTACATAAGGAAAGCAGCTAAATGTTTTGGTTTTATTCACACATGAATTACATGGCATTTTTAACTTCTAACCATGATTCCCAAACACTATCTTGAACATTACAGTGAATGTATCTGGTATTTATACTTTTATATGAATAAAAATCTTAACATTAAACTAGAAAATTATTTATTCAGAGTATTGCTGACCCTTAGCAATAAGACCATCTTACAATATGGAGTTTCAAATTAATATACAACCTTTATAGTGGGTAAAGGAAACCAATTTCTTAAATAAGAAAATCCACATTACTCTTTTTTCATACAGTCTTATGTAAGTTAAAGTTAGCATTTCATTCTTGAAAAAGTTCTGTATCGCAGAATGGATATGAACATCTTAAAACAAAATAAAGCATAGAAATTTAAGAGACACAGGACAGAGCATAACAGTTTACTCACTTAAAATGCACTTTCATAAAAGTACTTTATTTACTATTTGAAAAGCTATCTAGGTTTTATGCCAATAGTTGCAAACCACATCAACTTCCATTTTTCTGTAAATGTAATTATAACTCTATTTGAAATAAATTCTGAAAAACTTATCCACCTTTTTAATGCAAAGGCATGAATCCGAATAAAATTTAAACCAAACGTATTCTTAAGTAATTTATACCTTTAGCCCAACACATTGGAAACGGACTACAGCCACTCTTCTCCATACAGATGGCACCTGCTGGCCTCAGGGCCTCTCGGCCCGCCAGTTCCAACAACATAGACTCAGTCCTACAGGGATCAGGCCAGGCGTCCGCACGCTAAGTCCTGGTTCATCGCTCCCACAGGGTTTGCTTCCATCCACAAGCAGGACCAGGCTCCCCTGTGTGCTCCTTTTTTTTTCAGAGCTCGAAGCAAAATTTGGAAGGTGTTCCTTCTGCAATATTTTCCAGCAGCTTGAAGAATGACTCTCAGTTACAGAATCTTCTCATGTTTCCGCAATCTGAAACACAGACCATCCTGGCCAGATTAAGCTACAGAACAGAATGAAACCAGCTCGTAATGTGACCCCACGGGTCTGTGTTCCTAGATTCATTCAGGAGAGAGAGGGAGGAGACGAGGGGACAGAGGGTGGAGAAAAAGAAGGCCAGTAGCCAGCACCTTTTTAACATGCTAATCCCACCCTTCTGTTCAATTCATCTGGCAGACTTGTGTTTACAAAACTGACAGGCGACTCTAAAATTGAGTGAGCTACAAATCAGGTCTGACCCAGATGTCTGTAGATGGCTCCTCCAACTATTTTTGTTTTTAAAGTCATGCCTTTGGCTTCTTACCAATCTAATTCTGACGTTCGAGTTAAAATAATTACCTTGATGAACTATGAATAATTTGGGGGGAAAAAAATCCTTAAAAACAAGTCTGTAAAAAAAAAAAAATGTGTGTAAGAACCCAAATATTTCTGAGGTAAAATATTTTTCCAAATAGGTATTTTCGTAGGAAGTTTGCAAATGTATAAAACTATCTAGAAAACACATTAAGCATATAAAAAGAATATGAGGTTGCTAGATTCTTTTTAAATTAGCTTAGGGAATCCTGAGGGATCCAATATGCATGATTTCTTAGCTTCAAAATATAAGTGGGTAACAAACTCCTACTGAAGTAGGACAGAAAATGCTCTGTACCAGTAACTTTGTTTTTAATGCAAAGCTACTTAGTTTTCCACTCAAACTGAGAGATAGTCAAGGTCATCTTAAAAATTTAGCTCTCTGAACACATTCCATTCTAGCAATAAGATAATAAGAGGCTCCTGGAGCCTTGCTGTCTGAGCATATTTAATACACATTCAAGCCCTGTATATTATTATAGCTTTCCTGATATATGGGTAATTTTGTTAGTAGTAAATTCCATAAACTAATAAAAAATCAAGTACTTTATTTAACTGCGATCATGACTGAGGCTTTATGAATTCACTAACTACTGAAAACAAGAGCTGAAAAAGGCTGAAGAGAACAAGAGGCCTATCTGTCCAGTGACATCCCAGGACAGTGTGTTTCATTTCTAACACACCGCTCTTGGCGATGGCTTTGTCTCTGTGCGTAGCATTCAGGATCTTAACAGCAGCCGGAGCTCACGTGACCTCTTCTATGCCCCAGTGAAAATACATCATTCACCAGAGTGAACTCTGACCCTAGGCAACACTAGGAAGAAAAGGACTCCAGAAAAACACAGGCAAGCCAGCTAGAAGAGGAACGAGCAGACACATCAATGAGGATACATAGGAAATACCCTCAGCTTCCACTGACAGATGAGAGGGCCTAGGACAGAATGCCTCCTGCTGTCATGGGAAGAAGGATCCAAGCACCATGAGCGAGTCAGATACCTGACTCAGATCCCGGAGAATGGCTTGGGGTTTGATCTGAACCATCAGCTAACAGACTGTACAAACAACCCAAGCAAAATGCTGAATCTCTCTTGGAACTTGAAACTCAAAAAAGTTAAAAAAATAAAGCTACCTTTACTAGGTATAATGTTCTACATACTAAACACTGGTCATATGTAATTTTCACATTTTCTGAGCAAAATCAGTGCTAACACATCTGAAGGTAAGTAAAGACAGGGTCATACACCTAGGAAGAGGCACACCATCCCTGAGCCCACCTGTCATCCACCCAGGGAGCCACAAGTCTTCACATACACATACCCCAGAAAAGGTTTTCAAGCCAGACTTCATAGATGCCACAGCACCACCTGCCCAGAAAAGAGAGGGGCTGGTATAGGCAGTGGTGACAGAGGCTGAAGCTAATGCCCAGCCATGGAGGAATAGATAAGAGGACAGACTTGGGAGCTTTTTAGGACATAGAAAGTGAGCATGGAGAGTGAGGGAGGGAAGCCAAGTTTCTGCCTTTGAAGTAACCAGAGGATGCCAGCTTTCTCTCCCACCCAGTTAAGCTAATCTATATTTTATTTCAATATCAAGCATCACCTCCTGATAGGCAAAGTTGCCCAGATATAAAAGACAAGAAACAAAGATGCATAAATCCCTCCAGGTCACAAGCAAGGCGCAGATGGAAGAGCAGCAGCTACACAGAGCTCAGAACCAGCCGGCCACTGAGAAGCAGGCAGGCGGCCTGAGAGTAGGCGAGGGGATGGGCAGCACAGTGCGCTTCTGTGCTAGCTGCTCCGGCAGACGCACCCAGCCTCATCCTTAACACCATCACAACCACTCAGCTCCTTCCCTGTTTTCACAGGACGGAAAGGTGGAGCAGTTTGCCTCAGGCCAAAAAGCTAAGAAATTACAGGAGTACTCGCTAATTTGGTGATATTGTTACCGCTATTTTCTTCTTGCTAAATATTTAAAACAAATTATTCTTTTACATTCCCAATCCAGCAACACCTTGAAAAGCATAGCAATATCCTACAGGAAAGGGCAACAAAAGGGAAAAGTACCTTTATGTTTTCTGTATACTACTGTAAAAGCCATCATTCATTAAAGAGTTCTGGCATTTTTTAAACCCTCTTCAGAGTATCAGGACACTTAAAAGCTGACTCTGCTAAGTCCTGCTTAATAAGTAAACTTTTAATTAAAATTTACAAAATACTATTTGCTCAGACCCCAAACCTTAGTCACCCTTGACTCCCCCCTGTCTCTTACCTCAAAGAAATCCATCAGCAAAATCCATCATCCTTCAAAATACATCCCAACAGTGTACTTGTCTCCACACCCACTACCCCATGCTGGCCCAGGCTGTGCCACTCAGGCTACAGCCAAATGCCACCTCCTGGTTTCTCTGCTTCTCTCCTGCCCTATACTAACCAGCAGCTGCACTGACCCTGTCAAAACACCAATCACACCACTGCTCTCCTCTGATAAAACTCACCTGTAGCACCCCAACTCTCCCAGAGCAGGCACTTGGACACTTCACATGGTCTGCTGGGCCTGCAAGAGGGGGCTCCTCTCAGGTCTACATCCTACATGTCATCATCTGCTCACCTCCCACTCCTTCCCCAGGTTTTCTCAACTCCAGCCACACTGACCTCCCTGCCATTCTCTGCCCATACTAGGCATGCACCCACCTCTGGGCCCTGGCGCAGCCTGTCCCTCTAGGCAGGACACTTTGCCCCAGATATCCACAAGGCTCACTCACTTTCCTCTGCCCATCTTCGCTCAGACGTCACCTATCCACAGGCCTACCCCGACCACCTCATCTGCACTCATGCAGCCCATGCCCTTGCCCTGCTTCACTCTCCCCCAGCACTTACACTTCCTACAGGACCTCACGATCTGTCTTCTTGCTGGCCAGCTGCCCTCACTACAATACAATCTCCATGGCACGAAGGAATTTGTCTGCTCTGCACATACTGTCCCCAGGGACTTATTGCTAAGATAGTTAAGATGGTAGGCCATATTCCACACCTCCCTCTATCACCTTCAGGTAATGAGATGGCAGAGGGAATCTCTGTCCTATTTAGAGGCCCCAGCCACAGAGAAGGTACCCTAAGATGCTCTAGATGTCAGGACCTGACACAGTTCAGTGACGGCACTGCCTGCCTTGGTCTTGAGTACCACTTCACTTCTAAGACCCAGTACTGCTCAGGGGCTTGCTAAGTAGCTGCTGGGTAAGTGAATTAAACAGTATGAAAACCTTGCTTTTTCAAGAATGTAAGAATGGAAAAAGAAAAATTGACCTAAAATCTAGGAAAACCATAAGTACTGCCTCTCCCCATCCCACATAAAAAATAAATCATGTAACTGTAGTATGATGACACTCCTCTCAGAACTTCCACTGACAATTTTAGTGGAGCAAAAATTAAAACCGTGTTGAGACTAGAGAAAAATCATTAGAAGACTAGCAAGCAATGCTATGAGCAAGCAGAAAGGGGAATTCTAACGCCACTCATACACTGTACAATGTCATCCAATCTGGCTTCCCTACAGAAACTGAGAAAGTTACTAGGAAAGAACCATTCAGAAACAAACTGCTTATAAATGCCAGCAATGGCAGACCACAAACATGCAAATCTGACTTTCACATTCCTCATGCAGTTTTCATGGCTTTGTTTATTTTTACCTTAAGTAGTAACACCAAACTGCAGGGCAGTACTTCCTGGAAGAGTAAAGCCCTGGTAAATGAGTTTATGTCCGCGAACAGAAAGGCTATGAAAGAAAACTCATATATATCCATAATTAAAAATCCAACTTCCCTTCCCTTTTATGTTTGCATTAACTAGAGTTACAGATTTAAAGAGGATCAACGCATTTACAATATAGTACCTCCATTACAATGTACACTAACTTCTGGAAGTCAGGTATCCTACCTACGATAAGCTAACTTCCATAGAATGATCACTTCTATGTCACTGTATTCAGTTTCCACCCAAAAACAGAAACAGTTTTTTGAAAGTTGTAATCTAGCAACAAAAATTAAGACTTGGTAAGGACTAAAGAAATTTAGACATAAGCAAAGATATGATTCACTTTCTGAAAACACAGATAATAGGTCTCGAAACACATCACAGTCCAAAAGGTGATGGTATTGGTATATTTGCTTTCCTAGCAAAGTTTTGTAATTACTATACCTCCCTTCTATTACTCTGGCGGAACTCTGGGAAAGCTGAGAAAGGCACTGAATTTGCACCTAGAAGATGCAAAGGAGTCACAGTTTTCTGTGAGATAGAGAAAGTCCCATTTCAGCATTCTGCACTTCAGTCTGTTCATCTGTAAAGCCAGGATGACAAAACCTACCATTACAGAGTACTGACTATGTGCCAGTCACAAATCAGCGTAACAGCAACACTAAAAATAATGGCAATACAATAATGATGACATAATGGTGATACTGAATTAATGCTTTCTATGCACAAGGCTCTATTCTAAGAACTTCTATAGTACTGACTCACTCAGTTATCAACAAACAACCCCAGGAGACAGATTCTCTTACTCCACTTCACAGATGAAGCAATCGAAGCACAGAAAGCTAAGTAACTTGTTCAAGGTCACAAAGTTTCTAAGGAGCAAAGCTTGAAATCAGACTCAGGCAGTCAGGCTCCACAGTCCGTGTTCCTCACTGATCCACTGCACTAGTTTACACCTGTCTTCTCAATTAATAATTGAGGTAGATGATGTTACAATCCACATGTGATCCCTGAACAAACTGAGGAGCAAAAATTAAGTAACATACCTAATATTGAGATAGGGACCATGGATGTAGTCAGAGTAGGGTGAGGGCCTCTGGAGGGGGCAGGGCGAGATATTTGCAGTCAGAGCAATGTAACTACATGCAAGGAAACCCCCCTGCTAAAACTCTATGTTTAACATTGAGCTCTAGAATCATTCTTCAGTGAAATCAGTTAATGCTCCCCAGATAAAGAAGAGTAGCACATGTTTTATTATGCTAAACATTTGTAACCATGTAGAAGATTCACTTTAGCATACTAAAAGGCCCAGGCCTATGTGCTGTCTTTCCACTGAGCAACTAACTTAGCATGCGGACCCAGCTATAAACGGCATAGTAAAGGGCAGGAAGAATTCCATCTTAAAGATAAGACTGCATTTTAACACCCAGGAAGTTCAAGAGGCAAGATTCTTTAGCAAGTAGACAAATACCTCAGCCCACCTTGGGCGCTGGGCAGGCAGCCTTTTGATGTGCTCCCAGACCAAGGCTCCGGTGTCCCAGAGAGAAATCAAGGCAGGAAATTCCTTACAGGTAAGTTAATTTTTAATATTCAGGGACCACTTAACAAGTCCCCACCCCTAAGTTTTTTCATGTTCTCGAAAAATCCTCAACTGCCTATAAAACCCCCGAGGCAACGCACCACTGCGGACTCTTAGCGTGAGCTGGGAGCTCTGTCCCTTCACTTTATCTCTAAATAAAAGCCTGTACCTTGCTCTCCTACCTTGACTGTTTGTGAAGCTCATTCTTCGGCTCCGCAAACAAGAACCCCGGCATCAATATCAGAGCTAAATAGTCAGGGGCAGAACTGGGATATGCACCAAAGCTTGTACACCAGCCAGACCACACTGAAGTCATTGCCTAATCCTCTAATTCACCAAATCCTGCAGCTCACCAAGTTATCTGGTGTCGGCAATCCTGCCCCAGTTCAAATTCAGATAAAACCCATCTGTAAGTCCGGGGAGAGGAAATCCCGGGACAAAATGCCTCTAAAAACCAAAATCAGTCAAAGGGAGAAATAAAGTTTAAAATACGTTTATTGCTTACAAACTACAGTCCGGCCCATCTCTCTCTCCTGCTCAAGCAGCAGCAAAACCGGCCCTCCCCCTCACCTCTCAGGTACAGATAAGTCCTCCGTTGCCCAGGTAATTACCCACTGATATGGAGATGAACTACTCCACCCCTGAGGAAAGATGCAAATGTACTAAAGCCATACTTCTTTCTACCTCTGAATGCGTGCAGATGTACCAAAGCCAAGCGAGATATTCTGGAAATGTTACAATTTTATCCACACCATCACCTGTACCTGGTAGACATGTACCTGGTACCCGAATAACATTGAACATGACATACATATCCAACATACTTCATCATTTCATCACCATGATTTTTTTTACGCTGTAAGTCCAATTCACCCTTAGTTTGATCACTCATCTCATTTAGTAAATTGCAATAGTATCAAAGCACAGCCTTGCCATGTGAGATAACTGAGTAGAGAAAGCCCTGGGTTGCCTGATGGACAGGCTGAGCAGTGCCAGTCATGCACAGCCACAGGAGGAAGTCCGCTGTGTCAGGACAACCCCTAGTGGTGAGTGCGAATCTCTTCCACGATCTGCCTTCCTCAGCCATCAGTAGAAGATCAACAACTTAGGTTTTAAATATCCCTCATTATGGCCCAAAAGAGAAAACAGTGCTACAATTTGATTCTGCACTCCATTTTCAGTATCAATAGCACCTAGTATGGATCCATCCCTTACTCTGGTTATATTCGGAGTAGAAACATGACCAAGACAGTTTCTTTTCTTCTCAAATACAGCTACCTAGAGGCTGGTTTTCTGTCGATTTTCCTCCCTTGGGCTTTGGGTTTTAACACACTGGTATCAATAGATACTATTCCAACTTAGCAAGAAATGTATGGAGTCACTTTTCCAATTCTTCCTAAAATTTTTTAGCCCCCAAAAAATGTTAAAACCAACCTCACACCTATCGAGATGATTACTACTGAAATAACAAGGAGGCCAGGATGTGGAGAAACGGAAATCTTGTGCACTACTGGTGGGGATGTAAAATGTGGGAAGCGATGGTACATCCACTATGGAAAACAGTACAGCGGCTCCTCAAAAAAATAAAAAATAGAACTACGATGTCATCCAGCACTTCCACTTCAAGGTACATCCCAAAGAACAGAAAGCAGGGACTTGGAAAAGGTATTTACACACCCGTGTTCACAGCAGCATTATTCACTCAGACCTGTCAAAAAGTGAAAGAAAACCAAGTACCTATGACGGCTGAATGGGTGAATAAAATGTGGTGTGTATACAATGGACTATTACTCAGTCTTTGAGAGGAAGGAAATCCTGTCACATGCCACAACCTGGATGAACCAAGGACACTCTGTTAAGTGAAATAAGCACAAATCCTGTATGACTCCACCTATATGAGGTTCTGCGAGCAGTCGTCCCCAGACGGAAAGAAGTTGGGTGCCAAGGCTGCAGGAGGGAGAGACTGGAACTGTTTAATGGGAACAGAGTTTCAGATTTGCAAAATAAAAAGGTCTGGAGATCTATTTCACAACAATGTGAATATACTTAACACTACTGAACTGTACACTTAAAAATGGTCAAGACAGTAAAGTTTGTTATGTATTTTTGTCACAATACAACTAATTTTAAAGAACATTAGAACCATTTTAAAAGAATGAATCTCATTTATATTTTACAACGAACAGCAAACATGATATAATTCTGTCTAGCCCTACATGGGGGCTTTATGTGGCTTTAAAAAAGAAATTAATTCCCTAAGAAACTTTGAGATAATTACCAATATGCCACTGCCAAGGAAGTAGGAAACCCAGGCTTAAACAGGTGAAAGCCTTGGGATAAAATCAGACTCTGTAAGTCAAAGCCACACATGGCACCAACACCCAGATGATTTCATCTTCCCCTTAACCTGGAAGCCTAGTGTTGTCCACCCAGTTTACTTCAAGTACTCCCTGAATCCCAAACAGGCTGCATACCACATATGTGACCATGGGTACTTTTCAAAAACCTCTCTCTATAACTTAGTTTTCTCATCAGTTTTGAATTAAGTTAAAAGCAGCATCTGCCTTTCACAGTTAAGAACAATTAAGTCTGATAAACATAAAGGGCTTGGAGAGCCATTATTAGAGCATTGCCCTGCATCTTCTGCTCTGGTGCAACAAATTAAGCACTAGGGATCCCCAAATTGGGACAGAGTTCCAGCCCCTGAAGAGTCCGGAGCCTGTGAGAAGAAAAGTGCGAGTGTCCCCAAACCCCCAGTCCCAGCATCTGGCATGTGGGTCTGAGAAACCTCCAATAATCTCCTTTAAGGTATAATGCAGTGTAAGGCTTAACTGATTCATGGATATATTTGTAATCCTGAAAAACTAGAACAGCCTACATGTTCAGTAGAAGGGAAATGAGTAAATAAAATTTGGAAAATGGTGTTTGCTAAAAATTTTTGACACTGGAAAATACTAATGAAAAAAGCAACACAACATAGAAGGAGGCAACTCCCAGTCCTAAAATGCAAAGATTTTTCAGGATTTGTATTTTAAGTACTGAGAAAAGATATGCAGAATATTAGAGTGTGATATTTTGGTGTAAAGCAAAAGAAAATAGATGTACATTTGCATTTCCTTGAATATGCATGGGACACCTCTAGAAGGTCAGTTATGAAGAGTTATTCTTCCAGAGAAAGAGGGAGACACTTATGATTCCCTACCTACCATCTGAATTTTACCTTGGGTATTTCTGCTCAAAATAAAAATTAATTATTTTAAAGAAACAGTACCTAGTATAGTCCCCAATATTTAGCAGCAAGTAAACAGTCCTTTCTAAATAACACTGTGGTCAAATACCAAATCAAAAAAGAAAGTAGAAAATGTTTATAACAGAGTGACAATAGAAATAAAACATCAAAATCATAAGGATGAAGCTAAGAGTACTTAGAAGGAAATCTATAACCTGAAGTGATTATATTTAAAGGTAAAAGCATCAGCTGTTTATGTCTTTACCTTAAGAAATAAGAAACACACAAGCAAATTAAATGCAAAGTAAGGGAAGTACAGCCAGAATAAGGGACCGCTGCACATCAGCACGAGAGGCAGAAGGAGGGGAGCACAACCTGCCCAGCTGCAGCTCCAATGCTGGCATCTTTTTCATCACGGACTTTGCACATTAGTTTTATTTTTTAAAATACTGCATTATACTATTACTTATCTTGATTACTGAGTTTTTTGGCAGCCCCACAAATGCCTCACCAGAGCCCCAACCCTGCCCACACGCACCTATTCCTACATTCTACTCTCTTCCAATGGCCTCATCCACCTCAACCCCAAGGAAACTCATACACAGGATTATCCACTAGGGAATTTGCGAAACTAGAAACACTTCTACCCAAAGCACATTAAATACAATCACTCAATTTTAAGTTTCCTTCTGAGAACAATAAACGTATTTAAAGCTTCATTTTTCAAGAACCAGAACCACACTAACTAAACTGTCAAAGCCTTATCTTATTTCACTTATGCAGTTACAAAGCACTTTTGCACTAGACCAGCAACTTCTGGATTCATGAATATATGAACTTAAGTAAAGGAAGCAAGCCCTAAAAACTGGTCAGCAAAATCAATGCTTGGTTATGGATATTGGCCCCCCATGATAAACAGGAAACCCTATGTTTGTTTCTTCTTATGCCTGTCCAAAGGTCCTGAATAACAGCAGCCACGACTCAAACCCACAAGCCACACTGACAGGACACATACAGAAAAGAAGAGTTTGTAAACAGCTGACCTATTGCAAGTTCCCACCTTCCTTTTACTTTAAACCAGGAAATGAATCTCTAATAATTGTAATGATAATAAAAAACAGTTGGAATTTCTGAATGTAAAACACATGCAACAGCTGGCGGAATAGCATTTCCTGGAAAAACGTGACAGGTACATAAAATACCATTGCCAGGGTGCTTTGGGGCAGTGGGAACCAGAGGCCAAACACTGGCAGAACTGCGCTCATCTTTGGCAGGTGCTTTTACCTGTGTGCCCGTGCTGGGCGGGAGAAGGCTGAGAATGGGGCTCTGCATCCACAGAAGACTACTGCCCAGGACTGAACAGCAGGCAGGGTTTCGCAGGCTAAGTCCTAAGAGCACATGCAGTGAACAGACTGCCCAACGCCACTCTCAACAGTAAAAACCAGCCACGCTGGCACAGGACACACTGGGAACGAACCCTGAAACATTCACTAACAGGAAGGAGCCAGTCACAAAAGGCCACCTACTGGAATGTATAAAATGTCCAGAGAACGCAAATCTGTAGTAAGACCTTTCTGTCTGACTAGGGCTTGGGTAAGGAGGACTGAAGCTAATGGACATGGAGCTTGGGAGGAAACAAGTTTATTTTTCATTTCTTGTCATTAAAATAAGGAATTATTAGATGTATCACTTATTTTCCATAGCAGTTATAGTTCCTTTAGGAATTTTAGTATTTATTTGGACTTCATTCTCTTGTTTGATTTTCTAGAGATTTATTTCCAGATACCAAATGGTGGCTTATATTTGTTAAATATATTCCAAATTACATTAAACTTTTTTTTTTTTAACTTTTAGAGCCTATGAGGTGGGCATGAAGTCAGAATTATTCTATCATTCATTCGTCTAAGAATTACACAGGTCACATTGTTCTGGATACTTGAACACCTCAGCATGTGTACAAAGATAGGGATGTGCTGGTTAATATTTACCACTGGCTCTGTGGGGAATGTGGGGTAGAAGCCCCAGTTTGTGGCATTTATTCATTTCTGTGGTATAAATATACCCACCATAATGGGTTTCAAGCTCCCAGTATGGTTATCAACTAACTTTCACTAGCTTCTGTGTAACACACATTCACACTCACACACACTCACTCTCCTCTCCCCCTCCATTTTTCTACCCTTATGGAGTTAACACTCTATTGGGGGAGACCTACAACAATAAAGTCATAACTGATTAAATTACACAGTATATTGGAAGATTACTAAGTTCAGCTTGGTATGAGGTATAGGGAGCATGCACACAGTGGAGTGCAGGTTCCAACATTAAATAAGGTGATCAAGATGAGCCACACTAATATATGCACATATGTATTTGAATATGAAATTCAAAACCACCCATTTTTGAAATGTAAAAGAGAACCACATAGTATGTACTCTCTGGGGCTCAGCCTTTCTCAAAAACTAGGCTGTGACAAGCATCCATGCTATGGCATGGAGCTTCACACTCACTGCGAGGTAGCACTCCACTACATGGATGTACCACAATTACTCAAGATGAGCAGTGGGCTGTTTCTAGTCTGGGACTATTGCAAATTACTCTGTCACACCCAGTCTTGTACATATTCTCTCGGTGCACATGTGCACACACCGCTGTCGTGTGTACCTAGGAATGGAACCACTAGGTCAGCAGGTATGGCTGACTTCAGTTAAGTACTGCCAAACTACTATAGGAAGTGAATGCACAAAATTTACACTCCCATCAATTGTGTTTGAGGATTGCCACTGCTCTGTCAAAAGCAAAAGTGAAATGAACCTATCTGTTAAGTGGTGGTATAACCACAGAGAGGATTTTGAAGTGATTTAAAACACAGTAATCTGCACATCCCAGGTGTGATATATCCTATGGGAAAAAAGCAATACTGACATCTTAAACTGTTTTTAATAACATAAATCAAACGAGATGAAGCAAAGAAGCAATTTTCAAATGCATTTAGAGGTCCTGGCTAGCAGTGGCACTGCTATTCTGAAATCACATATAAGTTTTGTATATATGAATGAGAAAATATAAGCTAATGTTAAGAACCAAGATTTTAAGCATAAGAGAAATGAGATACAAATACAAAATCAAAGAAGTAAAAACTGGGAGTATCAAGATAAGCTCATAATTTATCTATCTCTTTCTTAAAAATGCATGTTTCATATCTTATCCTAAAAACACCAAGAAGTAATAACATCCTAGTATTAACTACCATAGTACCCAGATTATAGTCTCCAAATACCATTTCCCACTATCAAGTCTCCCTAGAGAAATGGCTGATTTCAGGTTTGGCAAGAAATGTACAAACTGAGCCAGTAACATCTTATAGTAACTATAAATATTTAGGAAAACTACACAAAATTAGAGTCATTTCCAAAGAATACAGAAACCATCTACAGAGGGCAATTTAGCCACCAAAAGGAGTAAGGACTGCAGTAAATTAAGATACAGATCATCTTAAAATCTGAGTCTATGATACTAAAAAACAATTCTCACTTATCAGTCACCAATGGATAGATACTGCTAATGCACCAAGAAACACATTCTGAAAACTGGCAAATAAAGGAATTATGCATTTATCCTGCCTTCTTTGCATGGGTTATATTTAA
This sequence comes from Manis pentadactyla, assembly GCF_030020395.1. Lineage (NCBI taxonomy): Eukaryota > Metazoa > Chordata > Mammalia > Pholidota > Manidae > Manis > Manis pentadactyla. Next base: position 2,985,932 of record NC_080021.1, read on the forward strand.
GGATATCCAAATAGCTTTCTTAAAACAAAACCCCAGCAATTAAGCGCAAAAGGCAGGATACACTCAGATCATCACCATTTTTGCAACTCCAATACAATGTAGGCAACCACCAATGAGTGCAAACACCACCAGCTGCAAGAATCACACCACCGTTTGAACAAATGATTAATGTCCCTGCTGCTGGGGGGTGAAGCCAAGAACAGGTACCCTGGCCCCCAAAGCTAACAAAGCCTCCAGCAACGAGCTTCAAGAAACTTTTGAATTAAAAGACAAACTCAGAATGTGTAAATTCTACAGGACAAATGATGGTTTCTTCAAGAACACCAACAAAAACTGTTATTTAAAAATGAAAATGAACAAATAACCAAATTAAAAAATGGGCAGAGGAACTGAACAGACAGTTCTCCAAAAAAGAAATACAGATGGCCAACAGACACATGAAAAGATGCTCCACATCGCTAATTATCAGAGAAATGCAAATTAAAACTACAATGAGGTATCACCTCACACCAGTAAGGATAGCTGCCATCCAAAAGACAAACAACAACAAATGTTGGCGAGGCTGTGGAGAAAGGGGAACCCTCCTACACTGCTGGTGGGAATGTAAGTTAGTTCAACCATTGCGGAAAGCAGTATGGAGGTACATCAAAATGCTCAAAACAGACTTACCATTTGACCCAGGAATTCCACTCCTAGGAATTTACCCTAAGAACGCAGCAATCAAGTTTGAGAAAGACAGATGCACCCCTATGTTTATTGCAGCACTATTTACAATAGCCAAGAATTGGAAGCAACCTAAATGTCCATCAATAGATGAATGGATAAAGAAGATGTGGTACATATACACAATGGAATACTACTCAGCCATAAGAAAAGGGCAAATCCAATCATTTGCAGCAACATGGATGGAGCTGGAGGGTATTATGCTCAGTGAAACAAGCCAAGCGGAGAAAGAGAAATACCAAATGATTTCACTTATCTGTGGAATATAAGAACAAAGGAAAAACTGAAGGAACAAAACAGCAGCAGAATCACAGAACCCAAGAATGGACTAACAGGTACCAAAGGGAAAGGGACTGGGGAGGATGGGTGGGTAGGGAGGGATAAGGTGGGGAGAAGTAGGGGGGTATTAAGATTAACATGCATGGGGGGGGTAGGAGAAAAGGGAGGGCTGTACAACACAGAGAAGGCAAGTAGTGATTCTACAACATTTTGCTATGCTGATGGACAGTGACTGTAAAGGGGTTTATAGGGGAGACCTGGTATAGGGGAGAGCCTAGTAAACATAATATTCGTCATGTAAGTGTAGATTAGTGATAGCAAAGAAAAAAAAAAGGGCAGTTCCTGTGTGGTAACCTCCAACGAGTTCTACACAAGGGTATAAAGGGCATATAAAAGTGTAGGCAAAGGGTCTGTTTGTGTTTATACAGAGGATCAAAGCCTAATTGGGCTACCCCGAAAATGAACTAAGATACGATATGAAAAAGAACTTCCAACATCTGCACTCTCTGGAAGACTCATGCCAGAAGATGATCATCAAAAAACCCCAACAACGATCCACGCACTGCTACAGCTGTAGATGCACTCATCCCACCAGTTCCTGGACTTGCCATGGGAATGAGGAAGGAGATATCTAAGCTGGCCTGTGCATACAGTAAAACAACAAAATTGGACTGGATCTATACTGTTGGAACTCAACCAAGAATTTGGAGAAGTGCAAATTGTAGCGCTCCAAAGTCTTACAACTACAGACTATTTACTGTTAAAAGAACATATGGCATGTGAACAGTCCCCAGGAATGGGTTGTTTTAATTTGTCTGATTTCTCTCAGACGGTTCAAGTTCAGTTGCACAATATCCACCATATCATAGATAAGTTTTCACAAATGCCTAAGGTGCCTAACTGGTTTTCTTGGTTTCACTGCAGATGGCTGGTAATTACAGATATGCTTTGGTTATGTAACTATACTCCTATTATGTTAATGTGTGTGTGCAATTTAAGTAGTAGCTTAAAACCTATACATGCTGAAGTTACTCTACAAGAAGATATATCAAAGAAATAATCAATCTTCCCATGTTTTCTTCCGCCTGCTACTTCTATAGCTTTTCTTCTTCCTTCCTAATTACAACCCTTAAATAGAATTCGTGCCTCATATCAAATTTACCGAGTATCATAATTCTTCCAAGTGGTAAAGATACCTCAAGACAAATGCTGGGCATAGAAGCCACAGGGCATAAATATGCAAAGAAGTAAAAAGCTAACCTTTTCAAACAATAAGGCTTCTCTCTCACTTACCAACTTAACATTTCCCTGTATGGCCCCGGAAGATGACTGGTTAGCCAGAGACGGGTAAGATTCCTCAAGGGAGGAACAACCTAAGACAGGCACAGTCGCAGGGGGGCCATCAGGTGAGAAATTGGGGATCAACAGAGGTGAGGCTTAGAACCTCACCCCCCCGTTCTGAGAGAAATCTTCTGCATACGTGGATGTTTTATTGCCCTGGTCTAGCTTGGATTAACACATAGTCTACAGGCACACACCTGATCATCTACATTTGCTCTCTTACAACACTAAACTATGTTTTCTACCTTTATCTTGTATCTACCTACCACTTCAGCATTTTATTAAAAATAATAATAATAGAGAAATGTGGTATCCACATATAAATCAAGTATAAAAACCAAATGAGTATTCATATTTGAACTGACTGTTTAGAGTTCATAATGCATGAGCAAAACCGAAAGTTTCTGTGATGACTGCCCTTGTACTGTTCACTATGTAACTTATTCATTATGTAAGAATTTGTTCTACATGTAAAAACTTGTTTGTTATGCCTCAGAAGATTGGAGACTGACAAAAATTAGGCTTGGGGTGGAATAATGATTGTGCATTGAGCATTGACTCCCCTATACAGAATTTTATTGTCGCTAACAACCATTTGATCAATAAATATGAGAGATGCCCTCACAAAAAAAAAAGGACAGACTTCCAATGGTAAAATAAATTAGTAACCGGGATGTAATGTATAGCATAAGGAATATAGTCAAGATATTGTAACAGCCTGGTAGGGTGATAGTTGGAACCTAGAATTATGTATATAAATGTTCTACCACTGTGTTGTACACTTGAAACTCATGTAATGTAATACTGTGTGTCAACTACCCTTCAATAAAAAATAATTATTAATAAAAAAAAAAAAAAAAAAAAAAAAATGAAAATGAAAGGGTATAAAGCAGAGAGTAGGAAATGTTAAAGATTGAGAGACTTTAGAGATATGCCAACTAGCAGGTAAAAGCCCCTTTTTTTAAGTAATTGAAAAAAATTAAAAGTTACCTAGTTTTATTAGAGAAAAAAATTTTAATTACTTTAATTATGTAAGGTATGGAAAAGGTATAATATTTCTTATCTGAACTTCTATGGTTGAAATTTTATGATTACATGATATCTGGGATGAGCTTTAAAATACTCCAGCAGAAAGAAAAGTCTGGGACCAAGGAAACACAAACAAGAAGAGCAGGAGGTTGGAATCAGGGTTCATTATCCATTATCTGATTCTCTCTACTTTCATGTACACTTCAAATTTTCCACAATAAAAAAATTTTAAAGAGAACTGAAAGAAAATTTGCCACACAAATTAATTTTTCTGAGAGCCAAGCTGAGCCAATGCTGCAGCATTGCAACCACATTCTAAAATGAGACATCTTCACAGGCTGTAATCAATCAGAAGTTAGTCACAGTCATGGCTACTAAACATGCACAGCTAACCAGAACTGTGAGGGTTTTAAAGAAAAGGAGAGGTTGAAACAACTTTTAAGGTATAACTTAAAATTAAGTAAAATTAATACTTACTTTAAAGTAAGTTAAAGTAAATGTTTACTGTATACCTGATAGGCAAGCCACCCATAAATCATACAACCAAAATGGAAAGAAAAGCCAACACTCCCCACCCGTGACATGTCCGAGAGAGCCACTCCCCACCCGTGACACGTCCAGGAGAGCCACTCCTGACCTGTGACATGTCTGGGAGAGCCACTGAGAGAGCCACTCTCCACCCGTGACATGTCTGGGAGAGTGACTCCCCACCCATGACATGTCCGGAAGAGCCACTCCTGATCCATGACATGTCCTGAAGAGCCACTCCTGACCTGTGACATATCCGGGAGAGCCACTCTCCACCTGTGACATGTCTGGGAGATTACTCCAGCACACAATTTAGCAGAGGCTATTCTGGAAATAAATGATCACATTAACCACTTGAGAAAGGATCAAGAATTGGGACTACAATTCCCCAAAAGTATATTCCCTAGTCTAAACATAAGCACGTATGTCTCATCATAACTTATCCTGATAGATTCTTAGCATAAATAATACCTAGGCTCAGATGTGTTTGTGGCTCTATGGCCACAGGACCCACTGACAGTGGACAGGTCTTCCCAAAAGAAAACTACCTCACCTGCTTATAAACAGGGTTATCCTTTACTGGAGACAGGGAGGGACTCAAAGCCAAGGTCCAGTTCTACAATGGCTTCCAAAACCCTTTACCTGAGATTCACTCTATTATTTGAAACCCATAAAAGTGAAGACTTTTTTAAAAATGTGCTGATCACAGATGTAATCTTCTCAGCATGTCCTTATTTTTTTAAGAGCAGGTCAAAACCTTACGGTTTTCCTGAATTCAGATCTTTTTTTAACTAGTAGCATCAAATGTGGGCAAAGCAGGAGGAGCAATAAACATTTTAATTTTTACATATCTAAGAAAAGAAAGGCATATATATGTAAGTAAATAACACCATCCTCAATTCTTAAAATACACTGATCAGGGAACACCATTGTTCCAAAGAAACCCTGAACCAAAGTAAAAGGGACAACTGGTTGGGGCCCACCTCACCTGGGATGCCAACTGTGGGGACCTTCTTGCCTCCTACTGTCACACTCCAGGGACCTTTGGTTGGTCTGAGAAAAAGATCAGATCTTCATCAACCTCAAGGACAGTCTGTAACTAATTCTCAAACTGAAACTCATTAGCCTCTGCACAACTCCTGGAGCCAAGGCAAAGCATCATCTCAGGCCTCGTCAGTCCCTGTCCATGTTAGCCTTCAGCATGTTGTATTTTAAAAGGAGGCAAAGTTGTAAGCACAATACCACATAAAATTCTCAACAAGTCCCAAAAAAGTTTTAAAACTAAAAAATTTACCTTTACCTACAGCTCTTCAATCCATTAAGATACAAGATATTCCACAGAACGACATTTTTTAACTTCCTACAAAGACAACCTTTTAGGAAAAAAAAGTTTTTCAGTAAATTGTAAATAGGGCTATTATACTGACAATTGCTCTTTGGGGATGTGGCCTTTCCATGCATCTTACAGCTAATAAAATTGTGCATGCAAAAACAGGAAAACTAACCATCAAAAACAGATGAAAAGATTAATAGCAACAACTGAAAACAAATTCTGATCCTAGGGGAAAAAAATACCTAATTATAAAATACAGGAACCTGGGTCTTCTGTAGTACAGGAGGTACTTAAGACATATATATACCTGATTTTCATACTTTAAAAAATCCATTTTACTTCCTATCAAGTGACTGGAAAAAGGGCCAAAAAAACTGAAAAAATACTTTAAAGTATTTAAATTTCTTTTTATGATCATTACTGCATACTTTTATACTCATTTCCTGGGGGAACTGTAATTTACTTCAACTGTAGCTTTTACATATTTCCACACCTGATTTTACTGAAAATAGCTATGGCATGAATCTGTTTATATAAAATACGTTTAAATTCTTTATGAGAGAATGCATGTTTACTTTTTGCTATAAATACATATCGAGTCTGGATATAGTTCCAGGTGGCTTAAAGCATGTGCCTTTCATGACATCCTTGAATTACCAACTAAGAACCAGCTTGGAGTATAGGTATTTCCTAATATGTCTTTCCCCGGCTTGTTATGGAAATCATAAACTATCTTTAAGTAAACCACAGAAATGCCAATTAATCTAAAAAGAGTAAAAGAACAAAAAATAACAGCACTCCCACCTGTAGGGTTTAATGTAAAATGTAACTACATATTCCTAGTCCCAAAATACATCAAGTCCATTTACAGTTGTTTATATGTGACCTCAAAAGTACAGTTCAGACTTACTAAAATACAAACTTTCCCTATAGTAGTTGAAATTATTTCTTCTGTTGAAAAGTATACTTAGTAGTTTTCATATCCTCAAACTTAGCTCATCTCTACCTCAAACTAACAGGTATCTACAAAGATGATACACTCTTCTCCTGTGTGCATCTATCACAATCCATAATTACTGCATTTCTTTGTCCCTCCTTCCATAGGCCAGCACTGTAAACGGCAGGCATGGTCACTGGGTCCACTGCCCATCTACACTGGCACTGGGAAAATCCTTGGCAGCAGTTATGTATGTCCTAAAAACAGCCATCATGACGACTGTGCAAACGTCATGCAAAAAAATTTGACCATGCTTTTTAGCGTCCTCTTCTTGATAAAATATACTTATAAACTAACTCCATTTCTATAATCAGAGTATTTTTGCATGAAAAGCTACACACTACCTTCTTCCCTGTCTTGCCAATGGGTTTCAGTCCTGGGCAAGTTCACTATGGATTCAGTATGACCAAGAAATGACAATAGAACGTTCTTGGGGTGAAAGGGTTATACCCAACTTTATTTCCATGGTGGCAGGTCAATCACTAAAATCCTGTTCGCTCAGAGCAAGTCTGCATGCAGCAAGCTGGTCTCTGCCTCTGGGCCTCTCTATCTGCACAGCCGTCCTCTGGGCCTCTCTGCACAGTCATCCCACACAGCCGTCCTCTGGGCCTCTGTCCTCGGGGCTGCCACCACTCCAGCCTCTGCTCTGCTCTCTTGCAGCCTTGCAGCTGTGCCATCATGTCACCCAAAGCACTGGGTGGAGCTCTTTATATAGAGTCAATAGCAATATATTACCCACATGTGTGTAGTGAGCTAGCCAACCAGGGCCAGGTGAGAATCCTGGCCACAGGAACTCTCATTTTATCCACACTCCACCCCTCCAGGATTCTCTCCTCTCAATCTATGTGCCCTCAATTCTCTGCAATGGTCCCTGTGCAAGAAAGCTGGAGCACTGTAATCAAATTCAATAATAACAAGAGGCTACAATAATATACAAATAATAAAAATCACAACAAATTATAACCCTCAAACCTGAGGAGATTCACTGCATCCTGGCTGTATTCAAACCAGTTCTAACAAATTATAATAACCCTCAAGCTTGAGGAGATCCATTGCCACCAAGTGGTGATCCTAGCTGTTTTCAAACCAGTTCTACTCAAAGGAGTTACCCAAAAGGACCGTGGGTGGGCCTTACAATACCCACCTTCTCCAGCCTCTCCAGCAAAAAGTCTTGCAGACACACAGGCCGATCTTGTTGCTTTATCTCTGCCTCTGCTTTGTCCTCAGCGGCTGAACCCACTGTTCCGGTCTCAGTTGCCACAGCTCCAGTCCAGTTTCTTTCTGTCTGCTCCTTCCTGTTCAAACCAACCTACACCTGGGTCCTCAGGGCCTTCACAGGGCCCTTTAAGTTCTTCCTTCGAGAAGCAGACCATATTTCCTTTTGTGCTTGAGCCTGAGGACAGAAGCAGGGCATGGAGCGCCCCACAGCCTGAGGAGGGGGCTGCACCTCTCCTGGAGGAACCCACAGTTACCGAGTCCTTCTGGCTCTCCACCAGCTTCCAACCAGGTGGGGTCTCCACCGAGGAGGGGCTGATGCCTCTGGCACTGGCAGGGCCGCCACCCCCACCTGTTCGTCAGACCTCCGCTCCTCCATTTCTGGGGCTGACGGCTCCACTACATCCTTCTCTTGCCCCATGGCACCTGGCAGCCTGCGTGCTGCTGCTTCTCGGGCTGCCTCTGCCCTCACCTGCCCCAGGGCACCTGGCAGCCTGCACGCCCACACTGCTTCCTCTCGGGCCACTGCTCCTTCTCGTGCTGCTTCCTCTCGGGCCACAGCAGTTCCTAGTGACACCATTTCAGCAGCTTTCTCTCGGGGTGGACCCCAGCCCTCCACCCCTACACAGTACCACATGTCCACAGGGGACACTCGAATGTCTCCCCGTCCACAGGTGCAGCCGCTGAAACACTTCTTCCACGTGGGCAGCCTGTTCTTTTTCCTTGGTCACCAATGAACCCTGCCAACTGCCACCAATTGTCTTGCCAATGGGTTTCAACCCCGCGCAAGTGCACTGTGGATTCAGTGTGACCAAAGAAATGACAGTAGAACGTTCTTGGGGTGAAAGGGGTATACCCAACCTCATTTCTATGGTGGCAGGTCAATCACTAAAATCCTGTTCGCTCAGAGTGAGTCTGCGTGCAGCAAGCTGGTCTCTGCCTCTGGGTCTCTCTGCCTGCACAGCCATCCTCTGGGCCTCTCTGCCTGCACAGCCATCCTCTGGGCCCCTCTGTCTGCACAGCCGTCCTCTGGGCCCCTCTGTCTGCACAGCCGTCCTCTGGGCCTCTCTACCTGCACAGCCGTCCTCTGGGCCCCTCTACCTGCACAGCCGTCCTCTGGGCCCCTCTGTCTGCACAGCCGTCCTCTGGGCCTCTCTACCTGCACAGCCATCCTCTGGGCCCCTCTGTCTGCACAGCCGTCCTCTGGGCCCCTCTACCTGCACAGCCGTCCTCTGGGCCTCTGTCCTCAGTGCTGCTACTACTCCAGCTTCTGCTCTGCTCTCCTGCAGCCTTGCAGCCATGCCACCATGTCACCCAGAGCACTGGGCGGAGCTCTTTATTTAGTTAGCCAAGGCCAGGTGAGAATCCTGGCCACAGGAACTTTCATTTTATCCACACTTCCCTTTCCCATATTCTTACTTGAATAAAAGTAGGGTGGGGAAAAAGGTGAGGCTGGAGAAACACCAAGGAGGATACATTTTGTTCAACTGTCCGGACAATCTTCCAGATATATATACTATAAGACAAAATTACCTTCATTGGCTAATAAACAGAAGTACATCTTAACCTTTAAATCTTAAGATTTATTCTAAAGAGTAGGTCACTCAAGAAACCAATAATTTATTAATTTAAAAATCTTTTACATATCCACTAATTCAAAATTTTTCATTCAAGAAATCAACAACAGAATTTTCAAGGTTTTCCCACACATATCACTGTTATTAACATCTGTGCTATAAAGTTCAGGTCTGTACACTGCAAGTTCAGCTGTAAGTCTGTCCCAAGTCTCATCTGCTCTCAATCCACAAAAGATGGCAAATTTAGGATGGAGAGCTTTCACATAAATGCAACATGTACCCTTCATCAACACAACAGGTCCAGAACAAACCTGTCATTTTAGGATGCCCGGATCCTTCTCAGTTAAGTCTTAAGTACTAGTCTAGCCATGTAACCTACAAGTCACATTCAGTTCCTCTTTCTAGAGTATGTCCTAACCTATGTCACGTAGGGATTATGAGCAAATGTCATACATATACCCAAATGCCATTACTCTACTGGACTTTTTATTTCAAAGCAGCTGTCACTAGTAGATAAAAACTATATGGTGTGTACACATTTATTCATTTTATGGTGTATCATTTCATAAAAGGTTTACACAATCAAAAATTATATCAGTTAATACATGTACTGTTCTAGCATTAACTATTAATGATAATCTCAATTTCATAAACTAACAAGGGGAGAGAGTGAATTGCTAGAATTTACATAAAAAATCAGAAGGCCCTGCAATTCAAAATCTCCAACCCATCATCTGAAAAATCAGACGGAATAAATGAATATCAACAGCACAGAGCACAGGGCCTGGGTCACCCCAGAGCTCAACTGTGTACTATGTGCCACTAAATCCTCCCATGTTTCCTTCTCCTCACTCATCACTAGGCCCAGCTGGACTTACCTCCATATATACTAACACATCACTGAGAGGATGAGCAAGTGACTAAAGAAACAAACTTGCTTGAAGGAGTCAGGACTGATAGTTATGTTCATGAGAAAGAGCACAGTATTTGGAAAACCAGGCAAGAAATGCCATTTTACATTAAATATAATGCAGTTAAATAATAACCTAAATGAAAATTTTGCCATAATAACATTTCCTTCTGTCAAAACAAAGTACCTGAGATCATCTAGATAACAAAATCAGTAGCTAAACTAGTATTAAAACAAGTACAATTTTATCACATTGCTTTCCAGGAAATTTAGAAATAAAGCATATGAACTATTTGTCATTAAATAGCATTAACCTAGGGAAATCCACTTCAACCATGAATAACCATGGAAAATGCCCTTCCATGGTAAACAAAAAGAAAAATGGACAAAATCCATGAAACTACTTTTTTTCAGATCTTGAGACACTGGACAATGCAGGGCTATAATCCTTGAGAAAGACACAAAAGATGAGCCCCATCACCTTGTGTGGCTGGAAGCAACCTTGGACCATGGCACAGGAAGGGGAATCCAGCAGAGCACAGCAGCCGCAGAAAGCTGAGGAGAGAAACCGCTAAGTTTGGAAGCTGAGTGAGTTGAAATCTGCAAGGCAGTAACAGGAGATGGAAAAGATACAGAAAATGAGTTTCAGAAATCTGCACAAAGAGCCAGAAGACAATGGAATAATACATTTAGCATTCTGAAAGAAAAAACTGTTAATTTAGAATTGTGTACACCCAGCAATAATTTTTTTCAAAAATGAAGGTGTTTATCAAGAAAAGAATGGGTAAACAAGATGACAGACTCACACAGTGAAATACTACCCCACAATAAAAAAGAACAAGTTATGGATATACACAACACAGATGAATCTCAACAATACTATGCTTTTAAAAAGCCTTACACAATCACACATACTGTATGATTCTGTTGACGTGAAATCCAGGAACAGGCAAAGCTGATTTGTGGTGTTAAAAAAGAGTAGTTGTCCCTGGGGTTGGGGGTGGGTGGGGGAACTATGAGCATGATGCGGCATGAAGGAACTTGCTGGGGATGATAATGGCCTATACTTTGGTAAGTGTTTTGGACTGCAAAGGCAATGTACTTGTCACAACTCATGTATACCTGAGCTCACTTGAATGTACACCTGAGTTCACCTGAATGTACACCTGGGCTCACCTGAATGTATACCTGGGCTCAACTGAATGTACACCTGAGTTCACATGAATGGACACCTGAGTACACCTGATGTATATCTGGGCTCACCTGAATGTACACCTGAGTACACCTCAATGTATACTTGAGTTCTGTGCATCTAGGATATACATTTCATACTAAAAGGAAAAACACTGTCAACAATGAACTCTAATAAATAATATGTGTGCTCAAGTACTCAGGATGAAGTATATTCATATCTCAAATTGCTCTGGAATGCACCATAAAAAATTAGATGGATTACTGTATAGAGGGATGGATAAACATAAAGCATGCATAGTAACATTATGGAGAGATTCTGGGGGTGGGTATAGGGGTAGTAACTGTTAATTCTTATAACTCTGCTCTTTGAAAATTATCTCAATGAAATGTTGGGTGCAAAAATAAGGAATAAACTAGATTTCAGAGGGTAAAATAATAAAGGCAGAAGGGTATTTGAGCCTTCAATAATGGCTACATGAAGAGAACCCAGCACTTTTTCCAATACATCATTATAAAATTCAGACCAATTCATTAAAAACAACTATTTGAAGGAATAGGAAAATGATCAAAGGCAGGCAAGAACTTGAGAAGAATTTACTCAAAACTGCTCTTCCATCTGGTACAAACTGTGAGTTTGTCATTTTCCCACTGGGAACACTCTCTGGGCCCCAGGTGTGCAAGAGCAGGACTGCAGCCTTCCTGCACCATCCTAATGTGTAGCACAGAGCTGTAAATTTAAGGGGGAAATTTTGAAAACAACAGGACTGCAAAATGCTGAGATCCAAATCTTGAGTATAAACACTGCCCAAATCCCTGAAAGCCTGTCAAACTACTCAAATGCCGGAGAACCAGAAAGTCTGGAGGCATAGACTAGGAGGGGGGACCTTATCCTGAAAAATAGGCTTGCCCTGGTCACGTTAAGTTGAATTTGCTGCTCCTCTGGCTGATGTTTCCGAACCCAGGGCTAGCTTAGATGGCAAGAAGCAAAAACCGTACTGGCATGAGGTCTCAAAACAAAGAAATGACAAACCAAATAAAATTTAGAGAAGGGATGCTGGAAGCAGGGACACCTCAATATAAACCCCAAAATCTGAGGATAAATTCTACCCCAACCTTTGACTGACCACCAAAGTACAAAGATGCATGTGAAACCCCCAGGAGGCCAAAAAAAATGAGCAGTTGGGAGCCAATAAATCTGATCAGAGACATCATCACTGAATATAAGATTTTTGCATCTTGAGTAGAGATGTGCATGCACACGTGCACACACACAGAAGGGCCAGAAGCAGTGACCCACCACCCCTTGGTGGCAGGTGAGCAGCCACGCACCAAGATCTTGGTCTCTAAATTCCATTTCCCACTAAAGGGAACCAGGGCTACTTGGAGAAATAGCTGATTCCATGACAGAATGAAAACTACAAGAAAGGGTGGAAATATCTTATTGTGCCAAAAGGAAGAAAATAATTTTTATTTCAATAGTAAATAATTTGTTTCAAGTAAATTACTTATTTGAATAATTTATTTCAAAAATAATAGAGACATGTCAAAAGGACACAGGAGATGATCTGAGGGGGTGACCAAATTGAGGAGAATTCTAGCATCAAAATGAATGCTAGCAACGGATTACAAGCCATTAAAAGCTAAGTAAGAATCCATGAGGATGCCAAACTGATACTGAACAGGTGAATGAATGAATGAGTGACCAGAGGAGGGAACTCTTCCTTACAGAATTCCAACTGGCATCTGAGAAGGAAAAGCAGTGTTAGAAAATCACCAGCTCACAACTGACTAGTAGTAATTGAAGCCAGAATCATCAGTGACCAAACTATTGGTCTGAAGGTTTGAAAGGCCACTTAGCCTCCAACATTTCCCTACAAATCACTCATTAATTACAAAGAATAAACGCTAATTTTAGAGTGGACAAATTTGGCAGACACCATCCTAACCCGATGACCTACAATCGGTAATTCCCAACTGTTAGAACACATCAAAAATCATTTTGAGGGCTTGTTAAAGACACAGCCCCAAGCCCTACGTTTCTGATTCAGCCAGTAAAGAGTAGGCCCAAGAATCTCCAAGTCTAACAAATTCCTAGGTGCTAATGGTGATGACGCTGATCAAAGGACCACACCTTGAAAAGCACCAATTTACATCATTAAAGTCATTAGAGTTAGTGTCACCAATAACAGAATGCACTGGCACCATGTGCCATTCTCAGATGGAAAGGATGGATTTGAGAAAGGCTGTGATGCCCTTGAGAAAGACACAGGATCACTTCTGTAATGGTTCTTCCCCCAAAATGCATAACCTGAATTTAATGAGAAAACCTCATAGGAACTCAACTGAAATACAACCTACAAAATGAGTCTGTACCCTTTAAAAATGACAATATCATGAAAGAGAAGGGCTGAGAAACATATCCAGACTTAAAGACTAAAGAGACAGGGCTAAACACATGTAATTTTAGATTGGGTTCTGCAACAGGAAAACTGCTATTCTTAAAGGGGTAACTGGAAAAATGTGAACACGAACTGTATACCAGCTTACAAAATGTGGCAATGTCCAATTCTGTGCATTTGATAATTACATTCACTATATTGTGGTTATGTAAAAACTTCCTTGTTCTTAGTAAATACTCAAGTATTTAGAGTAAAGGGCATAATGCCTAAAACTTAAACTCTCAAAGTGTTCAGTAAAAAAGAAGTATGTGTGTGTGGGTACACATACATGGTGTGAGGGCACATATGGAGGCAGAGGGCAGGGCGGGCAGAGGCGCAGCAAAGGTGGCATGACCAAGTGCTGACAAGTGGTGAAGTCCAGGTGAAGGGTATCTGTACTTCTTGCCAACTTTTCAAAAACAGAAAGAAATTCTCATTAAAAACAAAAACAAGCAGCAGCAAATGGGAAGGGAGCTGAAGTGCTTTCAGAGCCAGAGGTAGGCAGCTGAACGCCTGATATTGATGAAAAAAGCAAAAGTTGTGTTATTACATATTGAAAATGACAGGATCCTGAGTCATCCTGAAAAGCTAAAAGTAAGTTTAATATCTTTTAGTACATTCTACTTTAAAAAACCTGTTAAGAATCCTTTTGAAAAATAAAAGAAATACAGAAAGCGTTTTTTTAAACATATGCTCCACCTCTATTTTTGTTCTATTCAGCATGAACAGTAACTTCACAGTGGAATCTCCAGGCACATTGTCACCTCAGACATGTAGTAGAGCAACACCCATAACTCCAGTGGGAATGAACACTGTGCGGACAGCTGCCCACGTCCCCGCAGCTGCAGCTATGACAGCAGCACCTGCAGCTGGCCTCCCGCCACCCGAGGAGCATCCCATCCCCGCCGCCCCGAGGAGCGGCCCAGCGCTCTCCTCAGCCTTCCAGGTGAGGGCTGAGGTAATGGCAATTCCCAGGGAAAACACAAGGACAGTCAGGCAATAAAAAACGCAAGGCAGAACAATTCTAATCTCTCTTCTGCTCCGAAATACAATGGTCAGGGAAGCCACAGTAGGTATTTACTGTATGATCGCCACCTAAAGGTCACCATGCAAGAAGCAGGTCTGGGCACATAGTCTACCTCAGGAACACAGAGGAGCAGGAGCACTAAAGAGACAAAACCAGTTCAGGGAAGTCCTATTATAAAGCAAGTCATTATAGCACTAACCCTATTAGAACCACACATTGCAATATCCTCCAATCATAAAATAAGGAAGAGTTTATTACTTCTAACAATGGCCTTCTTATTTTCTAAAGTCAAATTTTGATTTTTAAGTGAAAATTGAAACACACATAAAACTTTCCACTTTAACCCCTCTCTGCCCACTGTGGTGACTTTCCTAACCAAGGGCTTCCTGGGAAAACATTCAGCTGCTCCACAGGACATCAGAAAGCACCCGGAAAGCAGTAACAGCTCTCCCGCACTCACTCAGGAGACTTTATTTACAACCACAGTGACGTCGTAGCTCAATGACGCTAACACGTATGATTTTGTGTACATTAAATTATTTCTAGCAGTTAAAATATAATCGTACCCTACAACTACAGCTGATTAGTTCAACAACATAACTGAAGACTACATAATTAAATGTGTCTCATCAATCAGAGAAAACATTTTTTATTAATTTTAAAGCTGGTAAAACTATTCTTCAGAGCTACAAGAGCTTGAACATGGAAGGAGTCCAAAAATACTTTAACTTTTAAAACATCTTTATTTATGCTAATAACATGACATCTATAACATATAATCACATTATACAAAGACAAACCACTTTATAAAGCCTTTAAGTCATAAGTAAGAATATAAAAATCAACCAAAAACTCCAAGATGTTTTCAGAAGCAGCATCTATACTAAAATCTACTTCCCTTAAACTTCCATGACACCTAGTCAAAAAGAAAATTAATCCAACTGGAAAAAAAAAATGAGCTCAAGTGTGTGTTTAACATCTATGTGTGTATATATACGTCACATATCTTTTTTAGAAGTCCGGTTTACTGAGGTGTGTTTACATACAGTGTAAACATTCAAAGCTGGACAAACATTCAGCTGTTACCTACCACCACACAGAAGATACTGTCTTATGTCCAAAGTGTATTCCATTCTCTCCTCCCTCTCTCTCTCAGCTCCAGGCAACCACTGATTTATGTTTTTATAGTTTTGTTATGTTTATCAAAATGTTAAGATAAATAGAATTGCAGTTAATATAAAGTTTTGTGTTTTTACTTAGAATGCTTTCAAAGAGGATTCCATCATAATCTGTCCAACCATTTCCCAGCCAACAGCCATCTGAGGTGTCCACTTTTTGAGTTATGAATAAAGTTGCTATAATCATGCATATGCAATGTGGACATAAATTTTTGTTTCTCTTAGGTAAAAACTTCCATGTGGGATTGCTGGATTATATGGATAAGTATACATCTAACCTTTTAAGGAGCTGCCAAACTATTTTCCCAAATGGTTATAACACAAAGCATAACAACTACAGCTGTCCCATATCTTTGTCACTGGGCACACTGTTTATGTCATTTTTTGTTGTCTTATTTTGTTGTTATGTTAGCCATTCTAATAGGGTTGCAATGTTATCTCACTGTGGTCGCCACTTGCATTTCCCTAATGATTAATGATGGTGAGCATCTTTTTGTGTGCTTTTTTTTTTAAATTTTGTTATCATTAATCTACAATTACATGAAGAACATTATGTTTACTAGGCTCTCCCGTACCCCAAGTCCCCCCCACAAACCCCATTACAGTCACTATCCATCAGCATAGTAAGATGTTGTAGAATCACTACTTGTCTTCTCTGTGTTGCAGAGCCCTCCCCTTTCCCCCACCACCCACATTATACATGCTAATCATAATACCCCCTTTCTTTTTCCCTGCCCTTATCCCTCTCTACCCTCCCATTCTCCCCAGTCTCTTTCCCTTTGGTAACTGTTAGTCCATTCTTGGGTTCTGTGATTCTGCTGCTGTTTTGTTCCTTCAGTTTTTCCTTTGTTCTTATACTCCACATATGAGTGAAATCATTTGGTATTTGTCTTTCTCCACCTGGCTTATTTCACTGAGCATAATAACCTCTAGCTCCATCCATGTTGTTGCAAATTGTAGGATTTGTTTTCTTCTTATGGCTGAGTAATATTCCATTGTGTATATGTACCACATCTTCTTTATCCATTCATCTACTGATGGACACTTAGGTTGCTTCCATATCTTGGCTATTGTAAATAGTGCCGCGATAAACATAGGGGTGCATCTGTCTTTTACAAACTGGAGTGCTGCATTCTTAGGGTAAATTCCTAGAAGTGGAATTCCTGGGTCAAATGGTAAGTCTATTTTGAGCATTTTGAGGAACCTCCATACTGCTTTCCACAATGGTTGAACTAATTTACCTTCCCACCAACAGTGCAGGAGGGTTCCCCTTTCTCCACAACCTCACCAACATTTGTTGTTGTTTGTCTTTTGGATGGTGGCAATCCTTACTGGTGTGAGGTGGTATCTCTGTGTGCTTATTATTATCCATATAAAATGGATGAAATATCTATTCAAATCCTTTGGCTATTTTTTCAAATAAAATTTTTACTTTGACACCTATTCTTTTTGACAAACCATTTATCAAAGAAGAAATGCTGAAAATTTTGTGTATTTTGTAAGCCACTTAGAATTTATGAGTAGACAAAAATCTGAAACGCTTTCTTGCCATCCCAACTCCCAATACCCTATCTGCCCCCATAAAAGTATCTATAACATGCCAAGGCCGAAAAAAGAAACACCCTTCCCTTACTGCGAACTAAGAATCCCAAGAAAAGTTGCCTGCCTACTTCTAGGGTCGAGAATGGACCAATTTCCCTGTTTTCACAAGTATTTAAAGAAACCAATTCTTTCTTCAGTATGAGCCAGGAACACCAACAACTGAGAACTGTTTGCAATGCTCTGCAGAAACAGTGACAGTGCAGTGACATGGTGTAGGGAAGCCCTGCCTCACTTACCCTACTGTTCTATGAGGACAGCTGTCCACTGCTTCACCCCAAATATGTCTGGCCTTGAGAAACCTGAAAACACAGTGTGTTGTACCCATGAGAAAGGAGCTAGATAAGGACCTTGAAGGCCAGACACCTGGCCATGCAGGCCACACACATGCGTGTCTTCAGCACTTATGTAACCATGAATTAGCACTATAGCAGTATAAGAAGTACAGCTTTATGCAGAATAAAGTGGCCTCTTTTGAGCACCCTCCATGACAACTCCTGCTGCCTTTTTTGCTCTTCACATTGCCCCAAAACTTCAAAGGCAATCCCCAGACCCCAACACTTGGCGCTGTGAGCAGGATGAGGTAGGTGGTCGCGAGAGCAATGGTCCTTTGGCTCCCCTGGACATGCAGGGGCGGGTGGAGGAGATGTGGCCCCAGCCTCTATTTGGTACCCGGTGGCAGCATACTTGACTGCTTAGGCAGTGCCCGAGGACTGGAAGTCCATACCCCCGACCCCTGAGGCTAAACGGACAGTGCTGGAGACACTCGAGCCCACAGTCCCTCCAGCCCACCGGGAATCAGTTAGGCGAATGGTGCAGATGTTCCTGACCGTCGTCCGCCATGCTGCTCCCAGAACTGCAGAGTTTCAGTAGCTAGTGCAGAGTCTCTAAGGAAAGGAGGAGGACTTTGAGCCATGGCTGGCAGCTGCCGAACATGTTACAGAGATTGGTGAGTGCTGCACCGTACTCGGCGCGGGTGGGAACCCTGAGTGCGGCACAGCTTCATTGGTTTTGTATGCTCACCCCACTGGGTGGCAAAGCGTGGATATGCAGGAACCCATAGCAGAGGGGGGCCGCCGGGTGGCCCCCACCATAGCTACCCGGCAACTGACGTACATGGCCATGGAATTGCAGAATTTGGCCAAGCTGTGTAAGCAACATTTGGGGGAATCTGTGCCTGCCTGGCTGTTGTGACTGTGAGATGAGGGCGCTGAGGACACAAAGTGTCAGTGTTAGCTCGCTTGGGAGACGGAGAAGTAGAGCGACCTCGAGCAACCAAAGTGAGAACTACCATGGTGAAGCCACACGAGAAAAAAAATTATAAAAAAGACACATTGAAAAGGGTGCCGGAGATGGCCCGCAGACAGGTATGCACTGACCTTTCGGCTGCTGGTTTGGCTCATGAAAAGCTTGGTGGACAGCCGTTAGACGTCTTGATAGAGCTGTGGAAACAGCTGGGTCCAGACCAACGCTATCGCCCACTGCCCCCGCAGCAGGTGCGGGGGAGTGCTATGGCGGACCAGGAACTCACGACTCACAAAACTGACTGATTTGCTCCCCAACTAGGGGTGGGGCCACGGTACCCAGCATATTGAGACACCAGACACCGGAGGCTATATGTTAAACTCGCCATTCACTGGCTCCCACAGAATGAACACCAGGTGTTGGTGCTGGTGGATACAGGTGGCGGTTAGAGGAAGCACACATCATCTACCCAGCACACAGCCCCTTTTAATTTGCCCATGTGGCCAGTTAAGAAGCCAGGTGGCACCTGGAGAATGACAGTGGACTATTGGGAACTAAACAAAGTGACACCCGGGCTGCATGCTGCAGTACCAAACATTACTGATCTGATGGACAAACTGACTGTGACTTTGGGGATTTATCACTTTGTGCTGGACTTGGCTAATGCCTTCTTTTCCACTGATATTGCACCAGAAAGCCAGGATCGGTTTGCCTTCACATGGGAAGGCTGGCAATGGACATTCACTGTCCTCCCACAAGGATAGTTGCACAGTCCTACTTTGTGTCATGGCTTGGTGGCTAGTGACCCGGCCACCTGGTCCCATCCACCCTCAGTTCAAGTGTTCCATTATATAGATGATATAATGTTGACTTCTGATTCTCTTCCAGATCTAAAAGCTGCGGCTTGCAGTTTGCACCAGGCCCTCCAGGGGTGGGGATGGGCCATCAATAAAGACAAGGTGCAGGGACCTGATTATTCAGTCAGGTTCTTGGGTATTGTCTGGTCAGATAAGACAAAGGTGTTATCTGGAATAGTGGCTCAGGCCCAGGTGCTGTGAGTCACTGTCCCCTCCATACCGTTCCTGCTGACGGTGTCTGCCAGCACGGATGGGTATTGGTGGGGATTATGGCAGAAGCACGGGCCTGCAAAGTCCCAGTAAGGTTTTGGTCTCAGTTGTGGAAGGGAGCAGAGACTCGCTATTCGCTATTGGAAAAACAGCTGGCAGCAGTGTATGCTGCCTTCCTGGCTACTGAAGGAATAACAGGAACACAACCAGTACAGGTCATTACTGCCCTCCAGATTGAGGGGTGGCTGCAAGCCTGGGCCACAGCTCCCGGACTGGCGTTGCCCAGACACCCACCCTGACCAAGTGGGGAGCCTATTTAGAACAATGGGCTAGATTCTCCAAAAGCCCTCTCTCACAGGAATTGCAGCAAGTCCTAGGACCACTACTCTTTGCGGTTGAACCCGCTCCCACCTTACTGAACATGGAAGTGCCAATGGAAAGCCCCTATGAGGAGGGGACAGGGACGCCACCAGCGGAGGCCTGGTATACAGACGTATCTACAAAGGGCCACCCACCAACATGGGTGGCTGTCACCATTCAGCCCTTACAGGAAGAGTTCTGGTATGAGTCTGGAGTAGGGCAATCCAGTCAATGGGCTGAATTACAGGTGATGTGGGTTGTTTTGACTAGGGAATCAGGTCAGATAACCACTGGTACTGACAGTTGGGCTGTGTTTTGTGGCCTCACTGTCTGGTTGCCTCAGTGGGCAGCACAGGACTGGGAAATCAGCCATTGCCCCCCCATGGGGACAAATTATGTGGAAAGACCTGTTGACCCGTGGGTTAAAGGAAGGTGCCCTGATACATCATGTGTCAGGACACTGCCTAGCATTAAACCATGGGAATGACGTGGCCAACACCTTGGCCAGGGCTCGTATGCTCCAGGAACTGCCCCCTACAGACATGGAGCCATGGTTGCATGAGAAACTAGGACACGTAGGCCTTAGAACCATGTGTAAAGTTGCCCAGAGATGGCACATTCCACTGACATTTGCTGGCAAAAAACAAGTGGTGTAAGCTTGTGCTCAATGCACTCACTTTTACCTGCACCGTCATCGGGTACCCACGCAAAAGGGACTGAAACATTTAGGATGGACGCAGTGGGTGAAGCACTTAACGTGCAGCAATAGGCTTGCTGAACGAGCAACCACGGAAAACGGAGGAAAGTCCCATAGAGAGGTTGGTGGCTCACCCATACGTCTTGAAATATTTGAAACAAGGCCTCAGTGGGTTGCAGCCACAGTTGCTGGAAGAAACATTGCTCCTTCCCGCCCCAAATACGCTGTCTCCTGGCCATACCAAGGAGTGGATGTGGCCATGGACTTGGTGTTTGAAGGACATGCATAGGTTGCCTTGTTATGAGATAAGGGGTAAGGGGCTAACCCATGGATTACAAGTTATCCCATGGATAGGAAGGTGGCCTTGTAAACTGACTGCCTCCTTGCCGGAGACGGCAACAGCCATATTGGCAGGGACTTCGGTCATGAGAGTGTAGCCAATACCACCATTTCTATTGAAGGCTGAACCTGATGCTCTGCCAGAGTCCTCGGGCTCTATGGTCTGGTATCAGAGACCAGGAAAGCCGCCCTGGAAGCCACTGTTTTGTCACAAGATGAAAAGGTCACTCGTATCCTCCCAGAGAACCAGGACTTGCCATTGATGTGTCTTTGTCTGCTCTTTCTGCCTAGGTTGACAGAGAGCGATAGTATGGTGGCATGGGCCCATATCTCAGCCCAGGTACATAATGTCTCCCACTGCTGGGTGTGTATGGAATTGCCCACGGAAATCACTGCTGGACTGCCATGGAAAATTGCTCCTGCCAACCTGTCTGCATGGAACACCTTTGAGCGTGGAATCGCAGTGATGCCGAAGGTGAAGCAAAATGCGTGCAACCAAGCAGTTGATCTGACAATCAGCACACACTCCACCTGGGGAGGGTACTGTGTATAATGGGCAGGGATGGTTGTCTAGTATACATGTAATCTTGCAAACCATAGCTCCGCTGTGCATTAAACAGCAGGGTTCCAAACCCAGTCGCAAGGTTGGCTGGTCACCCAGAGAACTGTGTGCCAATGTCAGTGTTAATCACACCCTTAAGCGCTGGTGGGACAGTCACACCCATGAGGGCACTGTGGGCACTGTACCAACTGACCCCCTGCTGAGAGAAAACATTTGGATATGTGGGGAATATGGCTGGTCCTATCTCCCTGCAAATTGGACAGGCTGTTGTTCTTGAGGCTGCCCATACATATCAGGACAGGTACTACAAACCTTGCCACGGTCCATGCATAATTGGGAACTATGCTGTATATTACCGTGGCATCATCCCAAACAGGCAGCAGGGTGGTTTTACCCCATGGCTATCTTCCTTCCAGGAGCCAGCACTATAGATGTAGAATTACAAACAGAAGCCCTGGCACAGCACGTTGCTCGTGCCTTGAATGTAACAAGATCCTCACCAGCTCTATTGCTAGATGAAGTCACCCAAATGCAGACGGTGATCTTACCAAACAGAATTGCTCTGGATATACTCACAGCCGCACAAGGGGGCACTTCTGCTCTACTGCACGTTGACTGCTGTGTTTATATCCCAGACCACCAGCAGCACATACAAGCTGCGCTCCAGGAAGTAGATGATGAAATGTCTCAGAGACAAGCCTTATCCCAAGATCCCGTCTACTTGGTGGTCACAGTCTGGCCCCACTTGTCAGTGGTTCCTAACCATAGTGGCTGCTGGGGCATGTGGCCTCCTTGTCTGTTGTTGCTCTTTATATTGTTTCTGTGGGCTCTGGGCACAGAGCTCTGTTTTGTGTGCAAGAAAGGAGCAGAAGGCTGCTGTCCTATTGAAAGGCATGAGATGTAGGGAAGGCCTCCCCCTCACTTTCCCTACCGCTCCACGAGGACAGCTGTCCCCTGCTTCACCCCAGACAGGAGAAACCCGCAAAACACAGCGTGTCGTACCCATGAGAAAGGAGCTAGATAAGGGCCTTGAAGGCCAGATACCTGGCCATGCAGCCACATGCATGTGCATCTTCAACACTTACATAACCATCAATAAGCAGTATAGCAGTTAAGAAGTAAAGCTTTATGCAGAATAAAGTGGCCTCTTTCGAGCACCCTCCATGATGACTCCCGCTGCCTTCTTTGCTCTTTGCATTGCCCCAAAACCTCAAAGGCAACCCGTGGACCCTGACACATGGTTGCTGCATGCTACAAGGGAGTCGAACACTGAGGAAAAGGGGCTGCTGGCTGTTCAGCAGGCAGCACTACTCTCTATTAAGTATATGACCTACAGTTAAGAGTAAGGCAAGCTTTAACATAAACTGAT
The DNA here is from genome assembly GCF_030020395.1 of Manis pentadactyla. Lineage (NCBI taxonomy): Eukaryota > Metazoa > Chordata > Mammalia > Pholidota > Manidae > Manis > Manis pentadactyla. Next base: position 3,008,939 of record NC_080021.1, read on the forward strand.
TTAAGAACTTGGTACCACCACATGGGACCTTGGGCAAATTTCTTAACGTCTCCAAATCCAGTTTCTCACCTATAACATGGGAGTATTAATCTCTAACTCACTGAGTTGCTGTAAAAAATTAAGTGAGATTCAAACTCACTCAATGACATAAATGGCATCTATTACAATATAACTATTTCCTTCACCCTTAATTACTGAACCACAAATGTAATAAATAAGACTAGAAAGATAAAAATGTGTTCATCACAAAGCTCTGAGTATAAAGTTGAATCTGCAGGCAGCAGGTAACGTTTGCACACAGCAGATCAGCTAAACTAACCGTGAGAACTGCCAGGGATTTACATAAAAGGTGAAACACATTTACATAAAAGATGCCTTGGAGTTGACCATCATGAAAGTCATTTATGGACCTTATTTCTTATAAATTCAGCCTCAGTATTTCAAACCAAGTGATTCTTCTTTTCAAAAGGAACCAATCTGTTGGCTCTTGGTTTTGAACTGTGTCATTTTTGATGGCTTACTTTCCTCTGGGATTCTGATGCTATGCCATGTAGATAAAAGTTGCCTCAGTGACATTTTCCCACCCCTCTGGCTTGCCATCTCCCCACTTCTGTATTTCTGTGGTGTCCATAGTGATTTTTCCTTTCTCATTTCTGATTCTGTTTATGTGTGTAGACTCTCTTTTTTTCTTGGTAAGTCTGGCTAGGGGTTTATCTACTTTGTTTATTTTCTCAAAGAACCAGCTCCTGCTTTCATTGATTTTTTTCTATTGTTTTTTTCTTCTCAATTTTATTTATTTCTGCTTTAATCTTTATTATGTCCCTCCTTCTATATATTTCCCTCTTAGCACGGCCTTCGCTGCGTCCCACAGATTTTGTGGTGTTGAATTATTGTTGTCATTTGTCTCCACATATCACAGGATCTTTGTTTTTATTTGGTCATTGATCCATTGATTATTTAGAAGCATGTTATTAAGCCTCCATGTTGTCTGTAGGTTTTTTTGTTTTCTTTGTGTAATTTATTTCTAGTTTCATATCTTTCTGATCTGAGAATCTGGTTGGTACAATTTCAATCTTTTTGAATTTACTGAGGCTCTTTTTGTGGCCTAGTATATGATCTATTCTTGAAAATGTTCCATGTGCACTTGAGAAGAATGTGTATCCTGTTGCTTTTGGATGGAGTGTTCTGTAGATGTCCGTTAGGTCCATCTGTTTTAATTTGTTGTTCAGTGCCTCTGTCTCTTTACTTATTTTCTGTCTGGTTGATCTGTCCTTTGGAGTGAGTGGTGTGTTGGAGTCTCCTAAAATGAATGCATTGCATTCTATTTCCCCCTTTAATTCTGTTTGCATTTGTTTCACATATGTAGGTGATCCTGTGTTGGGTGCACAGATATTTATAATAGTTATATCCTCTTGTTGGACTGACCCTTTTATCATTATGTAATGTCCTTCTTTGTCTCTTGTTACTTTCTTTGTTTTTAAGTCTATTTTGTCTGATATAAGTACTGCAACTCCTGCTTTTTTCTCACTATTAGTTGCATGAAATATCTTTTTCCATCCTTTCACTTTCAGTCTGTGTATGTCTTTGGGTTTGAAGTGAGTCTCTTGTAGGCAGCATATAGATGGGTCTTTTTTTTTTATCCATTCAGTAACTCTTTTTGGTTGGTGCATTCAGAACATTTACATTTAGGGCGATTATCGATAGGTATGTACTTATTGCCACTGCAGGCTTTAGATTTGTGGTTACCAAAGGTTCAAGGGTAATTCTCTTACTATCTAACAGTCTCATTTAACTCACTTCATATGCTATTACAAACACAATCTAAAGGTTCTTTTTTTCCCTCCTTTTTCTTCCTCCTCCATTCTTTGTATGTTATGAATCATACTCTGTACTCTTTATCTATCACTTGGGTGACATCTATTTAGCCTTAGGGATACTTTAATCTACAGGAGTTCCCTCCAAAATGCACTGTAGAGGTGGTTTGTGAGAGGTAAATTCTCTCAGCTTTTGCTAATCTGAAAATTGTTTAATCCCTCCTTCAAATTTAAATGATAACCTTGCCGGGTAGAGTATTCTTGGTTCAAGGCCCTTCTGTTTCATTGCATTAAATACATCATGCCACTCCCTTCTGGCCTGTAAGGTTTCTGCTGAGAAGTCTGATGATAGCCCAATGGGTTTTCCTTTGTATGTGATCTTTTTTCTCTGTCTAGCTGCTTTTAAGTCTGTCTTTATCCTTGATCTTTGCCATTTTAATTACTATATGTCTTGATGTTGTCTTCCTTGGGTCGCTTGTGTTGGGAGATCTGAGCACCTCCATGGCCTGAGAGACTATCTTCTTCCCCAGATTGGGGAAATTTTCAGCAATTATCTCCTCAATGACACTTTCTATCCCTTTTCCTCTCTCCTCTTCTTCTGGTACCCCTATAATGCGAATATTGTTCCTTTTGGTCACACAGTTCTCTCAATATTCTTTCATTCTTAGAGATCCTTTTTTCTCTCTGTGTCTCAGCTTCTTTGTATTCCTCTTCTCTAATTTCTATTCCATTTACCGTCTCTTCTACTACATCTAATCTGCTTTTAAATCCCTCCATTATATGTTTCGTTTCAGATATGGAATTTCTTAATGATTGAATCTGTGTCTTAAATTTGTTCCTGAGTTCTTGAATATTTTTCTGTACCTCAATAAGCATGTTTTTAATTTTTATTTGAACTCTTTCAGGAAGATTAGTGAGTTCAGTTTCATTTGATCCTTTTTCTGGGGTTTGTGAGATTTCGGTCTGAACCATATTCTTTTGACGTTTCATATTTCTGTGTGGTGCCCACTAGTGCCCAGAGGCTCCAGTCTCTGGAGCTGCTCAGCCCCTAGAGGGAGGTTGGGGGTCATAGGGGAGCAGAGCTGGTGCCTGGGGGAGGAGAGAGCTGTCTCCTGGCTCCCGTCTGTGGTGCCTGTTTCCGGGGTCGGAGCCCGTGGGCCGAGCACCCAGGTGTGAGCCTCTGTGCTCCGCGTCTCCAGCTCTTGTGGGCGGGGCCTCCCTCTGGCTGGCCTGACGCCAGCACCATGACTGCAGGTGTGCGAGCCAGTGCCAGCAGGTAGGAGGGAGGCTCGGCAGGCTGTGTGTCACAGCGGGGGACCTCGGACCTGAGCAGGCAGTCAGGGGGATGAAGCGCCTGAAGCTCCTCAAAGTTCCCAACCAGCTGGGCAGAGCGCGCCCAGACGACCTTGTCCAGCCATCCCTTCTCCCAGGCAGCAAGCTCTGTGCAAACCCCGCCCCATCAGCAGCCCTCTCGCTGCTAGGAAGCCTCTCAGAGCGCCTGCCTTTCCTCTGACACAGAGCAGCCGGGTGTGGAACCTCTCCTCCACAAATGGCCAGAGTTTCAGTCTCTCAAGCACTCCACCTGTTCAAGCTCCCCAATGTCCAGAGCACCACACAGTGTAGGCTTTTGCTCCCAAAGCTGACCTCCAGGGCTGGGTGTCAGCAGGCCCAGGCTTCCACTCCCTCCCCGCTCGGTTTCTCTTCCTCCCGCTGGTGAGCTGGGGTGGGGGAAGGGCTTGGGTCCCGCCGGATTAAGGCTTCCATACGTTACCCTGCTTCGTGAGGTCTGTATGCAGTCTGGTTCAGCCTTCTTTCATGTTGCTGTTTTAGGGTTAGTTGTATTAATTAACTATATTCTCGTACTATTTGTGGTTTTGGGAGGAGTTTTCCATCTCACCTCCATGCCACCATCTTGAATCCCCTTTCGCCATCTCCCCACTTCTGCTCAACACAGAGCAGCTTCTTGTATTTCTTGGGGTCATTCACCCCATCCTTTCCTGACAAATGGAGTGCTGCTGAACTCCATTTCTGCACCAGTGATTGGCCTGGAGAGCCATGTGCCCATTTTATTACATTTTTGTGATGTATGTTCTATAAGCATTTCTTCCATGAATCAATGCATGAAACAACACTAAGATCATCACTTGGATTCAGGTGTCCTGACAGAGCCTATTTTCAGGTTTTAAGACATTAAAAATGGATAACAGCTGTTTAACGATCTGAATGTCATATTACCCACATAATCTGTTTTAAGCTTTTAAGAGTAGAGTCTCTACCAATGTTAATATGTACAATGGAGCAAGATCCTACAAACCAGGCTTTTTAAGTTACCAAAAAGAAATTGATTGCTTCCATCTCTGTGCTTACTCTGGCACACTCTCTCTACCTAAAATGCCCCTCCCAACTACAGCCAACCCTTCTCACCCTTCCCTGACAGACTCCCCCAGAAGAAATTCTCTCCTTCCCTCTGAACCTCTAATCACAGTTTTCTCAATCAGCATTGTCTACCTTATGTTGCCTGTTCCTGTCTTATCTACCCTATGTTCTGTAACCCTCGTACCTAGCAAGCAGAGGGAGCAACCTGTCTAGACTCAGGTAGGAAAAAAGAGGTATATGCCTGGGGATGAAGGCAGAATTAATATACTTCATCATATGGAAAATTTTACAGAGAGGCCTTACTTGCAGAGTTCTTAACGATGAGAACTTTTGGACTTAAGAATAGTTATAAGCAAACAGGAAAAACTGTGCCAATTATAAGTCCAAGAAAACAAGAAGTTGAACAAGAGAGGAAATGTAATCATGCTACATTAATTGCTCAGTAGTGAGCAATGTTTACAAAGTCAAAACAACTAAAAGCCAAAATAGGGAGCTAAATAAACAAAAAGTGAGACACAACTATATAGGAAAGACAGAGGAGTTCAAAATGTAACTTTTTCTAAAATTGATACATCAGTGACTCCTGACTAGTACACAGATATTGTTAGGAAATGTGGATATAACGGCTAAAAGAAACTCATAAAACAGATGACTACAGGCAACTCTGGGGAGCAAATGGTGGAGGGTGACAGGAGCCTGCTGCTTCCTGCTTCAACCTTTCAGCACTATTTTGCTTTTGAACCATATACATGTACCACTCTTTGATAAAAGTGAAATTTCTAGTTAATAAAAAATAGAATCTCTGTTCAATCTCTATTTCAGCAGTACACAAGTGTTTTCTAGAACCTTTAAATCATATTAGTTTTTCTTTTTTTTAAAGTCTCTTGGGCAGTTAATGGTAGGGAGCATCTGCTGCATGTGCAGCTCCAAGCCCTCAGCAGAAAGAGCAGTGGAGGACAAGAGTGACTGTTGTCAGTGACTGGGCTCCTTTGTTTGTAAGATAAACATAGTAATGCCCTAAATAATGGCTCTTCCCTTCCAGTTCTGCATGTCTGTCCCTCCTTTGTCATACTTTCACGTTTTCGTCATTACTTTCACACTGTAAGGGTTTTCATATTTGCATTCTATCTGCAACCAAGTGTTCTGGGCAGCTCATGGATTGGAGACCTGACTTCAACTCCTGGCACCAACGTTTGAGAGCTCCATATTCTTGAGAATGCAGCTGTAACCTCTGAACCTTAGTCTTCGCACCTTCCATGAAAACCATACCACCCCCACCTTTATAGCCGGCTGGGCTGGGCAGCACCTGGGACGCAGCTGAAATAATTGAGTGCCCAGAGGGGGAAGCGTGCTGACGACTGGTACGTCCTTAGACCCAGTCGACCAGATGCAGTTGCTTTTGACACTTTCTTTCTACCTCAGAGCCTCGCTCAGCCAGGCTTTCATTCTCACCACTCTCTCAAAACTGCTCTGAACACCACCAGAATGCCCTCCAACTTGCCAAATCCAAAGGTCAAGCCTCAGTCCTCACCTTGACCTTTCAGCTGCATTTGACAGTTAATCACACCCTGCTCCTTGAAACATCTTCCTATACCTTCCACAGTAGCCAATGTTCCAGGCTTCCTTGCACCTGCTCTGTGGCTACCACGGCCCCCATCCTCCTTGACCGCTTCATGGTAGAGGACCCTGGCTCAGGTTCTGGCTGTCTTCTCTTCTCTGTGCTCACTCCCTCAATGCTCACATAATGTTTCTTAGCTTTCATTTTCACTTCCAGACTTCTCTTCCAAGTTCCAAATTCCTATTTCTAACTGCCTACATGACATCTCTCCTTGGATCCCTAACAGACATCTCAAACTTAGAAATGCCTTAAAAGTAAATTCTTCATCTGCCCCCTCAACACCAAATTCCACCCACAGCCCTCCATCCTTCTAGATGCCCAGACCAAAAGCCTATGGTCAACTCAACTCCTCTCTCGTTGCCCCCTCATCCTATCTGTCAGCATATCTGATTGGTTCTACCTTCAAAATAGATCCAGGGCCCAACTACTTCTCACCACCTCTAAACTACTGCCCCATCCAATCCACCTGCTTATATCAACAGCCTCCCAACAGGGCTCCTGTTCCTACTCCTGGCTCTCTCCCCAGGTCTATTCCCAACACAGAAGCTTTCTAAACCTAAGTCAAATGTCGTTGCTGAACTCACCCCACAACAACAGGCCAACACCTCCTGCTGCCCTGTCCTACCTATAAAGGCTGATGCTCTCTGGTCCACCAAATTACCTCCACTCCTCTGCCATCACTCCACCCTTGTCAGTTGCACTGCCCGCCTTTTTCATTTGCACTGACTATGCTCTCGCCCAGAATACTCCTTCTCCAAGATGTTTGCGCAAACACTCTTGCCCTTCGTATCTGGCTCAAAACTCACCTTTGCTACAGATTCAATGCAATCCCTATCAAAATACCAACAGCATTCTTCAATGAACTGGAACAAATAGTGTTATTATATGGAACCACAAAAAAACCCCAAATAGCCAAAGCAATCCTAAGGAGGAAGAATAAAGTAGGGGGGATCTCGCTTCCCAACTTCAAGCTCTACTACAAAGCCACAGTAATCAAGACAATTTGGTACTGGCACAAGAACAGAGCCACAGACCAGTGGAACAGAATAGAGAGTCCAGATATTAACCCAAACATATATGGTCAATTAATATACGATAAAGGAGCCATGGACATACAATGGGGAAAAGACAGCCTCTTCAACAGCTGGTGTTGGCAAAACTGGACAGCTACATGTAATAGAATGAAACTGGACCACTGTCTAACCCATTCACAAAAGTAAATTTGAAATGGATCAAAGACCTGAATATAAGTCATGAAACCATAAAACTCTTAGAAAAAAACATAGGCAAAAATCTCTTGGACATAAACATGAGCAACTTCTTCATGAACATATCTCCCCAGGCAAGGGAAACAAAAGCAAAAATGAACAAGTGAGACTATATCAAGCTGAAAAGCTTCTGTACAGCAAAGGACACCATCAGTAGAACAAAAAGGCATCCTACAGTATGGGAGAATATATTCATAAATGACAGATCCGATAAAGGGTTGACATCCAAAATATATAAAGAGCTCACACACCTCAACAAACAAAAAGCAAACAACCCAATTAAAAAAATGGGCAGACGAGCTGAACAGACAGTTCTCCAAAGAAGAAATTCAGATGGCCAACAGACACATGAAAAGATGCTCCACATCACTAGTCATCAGAGAAATGCAAATTAAAATCACAATGAGATAACACCTCACACCAGTAAGGATGGCCACCATCCAAAAGACAAACAACAACAAATGTTGGCACGGTTGTGGAGAAAGGGGAACCCTCCTACACTGCTGGTGGGAAGGTAAATTAGTTCAACCATTGTGGAAAGCAGTATGGAAGTTCCTCAAAAAACTAAAAATAGAAATACCATTTGACCCAGGAATTCCACTTCTAGGAATTTACCCTAAGAATGCAGCAGGAGCCCAGTTTGAAAAAGACATATGCACCCCTATGTTTATCATAGCACTGTTTACAATAGCCAAGAAATGGAAGCAACCTAAGTGTCCATCAGTAGATGAATGGATAAAGAAGATGTGGTACATATACACAATGGAATATTATTCAGCCATTAAGAAGAAAACAAATCCTACCCTTTGCAACAACATGGATGGAGCTAGAGGGTATTATGCTCAGTGAAAGAAGCCAGACGGAGAAAGACAAGTACCAAATGATTTCACTTATATGTGGAGCATAGGAACAAAGAAAAACTGAAGGAGCAAAACAGCAGCAGACTCACAGAACCCAAGAATGGACTAACAGTTACCAAAGGGAAAGGGACTGGGGAGGATGGGTGGGAAAGGAGAGATAAGGCGGGGGCGGAAAGGGGGCATTATGACTAGCATGTATAATGTGGGGGGGCACAGGGAGGGCTGTGCAACACAGAGAAGACAAGTAGTGATTCTACAGCATTTTACTATGCTGATGGACAGTGACTGCAATGGGGTGGGGGGGGAACTTGGTGATGGGGGGAGTCTAGTAAACACAATGTTCCTCCTGTAATTGTAGATTAATGATACCAAAATAAAAAATAAAAAAACAAAAAAAACTCACCTTTGCCACGAGGCTTATTTTAACTACACTGGAACTAAACTCACTCATACTACAGCACTATTTTCTTTCCCACCGGACTTCCCACCTTCCAAAAGATTACGTAATTTACCTATTATGTTTATACTGTTTACCATCTGCTTCTCTGCTTAATGTATGCTCCTCAGAACAGGAATATTTGCTTATTGGTGTGGCCATCTGAAGCACTTACAGCCATGTCTGTCTGGCACTTAGTAGAAGCTCAACAAATATTTCTTGAATATAATTGAAATGTCTGCACTTTAAACCAATCATTTACAAATATTATCAACTCCAACTGTACTTCCACTAAACAAGCCTAGAAATAGACCCATTTCACTGTTCAATATGAATATTGGACTTCTTCCAGAGTATACCTGGGCTTCTAAGAACTAGCACTAAACAAAAATGTCATAACCTTGAAACCCCATGCATTCTAATCTGTCACCACTCTCAGCTAAGCCACGCTTCCCAGACAAACCTTCTCCCTCACCTCTTGGTGCTGTCCTCACTTCACCACTGCTTTTCAAACCTCCCTCCTCACAAGTGTCATCATACTCAACCCCAGCAATGCCTTGACTTAACCCCAGAACTACCTTGACTGTCCCCCATCCTCTTGCTACAAACACAGCAACACCTTGATAAATATTTGTTGAAAAAATGAGGAAACTGAGGACAGAAAAGTAGAATGCTTTGCCTAAAGTCCCACAGTTAATAGTGGCAGCACCAAGTTTAACCTCAGGACAGCCTGACTCCAAACCTGACCCCCTAAGCCATGACACACCAGCAGAGCACCCCAACTCTTAAAATCCTCAGTGACTTAAGTTCAAGATGGTTTTGTTCTTCTAGAAGACTATGGTGAAACTAAAGTATGGAAGCAAAAAAAAGGTGAATCTGTAACAAGAAAAGTAAGACACCACAGGAAGCGCAGGTGTGATAGGACAGACTCGGTGCATCTGAAAGAGGTGATGGGACTCAGTTCAGGAGGTATTCTGAGGGCCAACTAAGAATGGGGGTGACTAATTGCACACAGGAAGGCTGAGCCTGTCAGCACCCCACATCTCTAGTACCTTCTAGTACCTGACTCTACACCAGCAGATACTCAGCAACCCAGCATTTACCCTCAAACAAAAAAAATCCAAGGGGTATCTCTCTAAAACCATAAAGCAGAGGTTTCTGGTATAAGTGTTGATATCCTTAGGTAAATCTCTCCCCATCCCCATTTTGAATTAGGGGCTCACAGCCTGAATGCACTCTGAGGCAATCATTCCAGTTCTGATTCCATCAGGGGACAAGTCCAACTCAGGTAAGTAGCCAGTCCTTATTTCTAATGTATTTATCGACAACCAAAGATCACCCAACATATGATCACCAACCAGGCTTGCTAAACGTTCAGGAATACCATCTGAATGAAAGAGAAATAAATACTAAGAGAAACAATGACCTTGGAAGAAAGAGCTAAGTTGGAAAAGCTGAAGAACACTTAAATAAGTAAAAATCTTCTAAGCACATCTGGAAAGATTTGTGAATCCTTAAAACAAGAACAGGTTCTCTTGAAAAAGGAAACCAAGATAACAAAACGAGTCCTAAAATTAAAATCAATAAAATAGTGGATTTCTAATTTTTAGAGTTCAACCCATGAACTGCCCAGAACACTTGGTTGGGATGGCAGATGGAATGCAAAGGCGAAAACCCTTACAATGTGAAAGTAATGACAAAAACATAGAAGTATGACAAAGGAGGGACAAACATGCAGAACTAGAAGGGAAGAGCCATTATTTAGGGCATTACTATCTTCATCCTACAAAGGAGCCAAGACACTGACAAAAATCACTGACCACACAAAAGGATATTATTAGAATTACAACAGACACACTATCCAGCAGTGATGCATACAAGAAGAGATGTGGGAAATGAATAAATAGGCTAATAAGCCCTCACTCAGATCCCAAATCAGAAAATCAACAATTATTTAAAACTGAAATCACAAATGGTTTTAACATGCAATACAGTGTTTCGGGAGTAACAATCAGAAAGACTGAATGAAAATGGTTAGAGAAGACTGTGGAGAGCTGAACTCAGTGTTGGGGAGGCTGGGAAAATCGCTCTTGTCATATAGACTCATCCACTCCATCTCTCTTGCTTTTTAATTATACAAATAAATAAAAACACACCTTTTAGTTCTTCCCCACTGCCCTCACATTAGAGCACACACTCCTCACCAGGGCTGAGCAGACCCCTTCTCACAGTCAGACCACCACTGATGCTCCAGCACCATTTCTAAGCCCCCCACCGCCCTCCCTATCCCATCCGGCAATCACTGCTCTAACCACAGTGAACTACAGCTGGGGTTAGGGGCATTGAAAACCCATGTGTAACTTTTCACTCCCCAAAAACTTAATAATCTGTTGTTGACTGGAAGCCTTACCAATAGCATGATCAGTTGATCAACATATATTTTATATATTATATGTATTATATACTATATTCTTACAATAAAGAAAGCTAGAGAAAAAATATTTTCTCAGATTATCACAAATCTCCAATTTTCCAATGTGATTTACTGAATTTACTAAAAAGAATCACATACAAGTAGACCCTACATAGCTCAAACCCATGCTGTTCAAGGGTCAGCTGTACAGTCAGATATCCCCAACACCAGGCTTTCTTGCCACTGTGCCTTTTCACGCGACACTCTCTGTGTCGAGCACTCTTTCTTCCCCCATCTCTCCCATGCCAGGCCGCCGCACGCTCACTCTTCAGGGTTCAACATAGACATCACTTCCCCGGGGAAGTTCCTGCTGACCTAGCTGGTCACGTGGCCCTGTGAACACTCCCAAGGCAGTCTGCATGTTGTCCAACCACGACAGTAACTAGCTGGTATCAAGTTGTCTCGTACTCTCTGTTCCCCAGGAAAATCTACTTTTTATGAGAACACTGTCCATTTTGCTCAAATGGTAACGTCTCAGCACCTAGCACAAAGCCTAGAATTCTAGACACTTAAAAAATATTTAACATGAGAGCCCAATCTATTTCGATTGTATAAAGCTGCCCTAATGCTAAAAAGGACATGCTTACTCACAAAATGGGGGCTTTCAGAAGGGCCTCAGGAAAGTCTTCCATTCTGTTTACCACCTTCCCAGACCCCATTAGTCCTGAAAAAGATCTCCATACATATTCTAGCAATTTTAGCCCCCGCAAAACTTTGCTTTCCTAGAGTTCTGGTTTTAAAAAACCTATATCCTAAGTTTCTGCCTTCTAATGCAACATCCCAAAATAAAACAAGAACCAAAAACCAACTCTGGAAAAGCCAGCTTCATTACCAGACACTCAGCTGGAGCACGGGACTTACGATGGGGCACTCAGGTAAATCAGAAAACCTGGACCTCAGTATAACACCACTAAATTTACTTTGTGGAAAGCCAGACTTACTCATGTGGCCTGACCATTTGTCCAGAATTTGGGAAACAATTATAGGGCCACTGGTTATAAGGTTATTTTCCTGGGTTTATGTATTTTCATAACTGAGGGGTGAAAAAAAAGCCAAACCAGAACAAGACTATGTCCCAATGATAACAGTTCCAATGAACCAAGTTAAAAGTACTGCTCTTGGTTCATCAATAGCTGGCCTGGCATCTTTCCACCCCCTGCCAGGCCTTTATTCCACTGCACATGACACTAAGAAGGAAAATTTGTGTAATTTTTGCTAAATATGGCCTCCCCATGAAACTGTCCTGTGCTCCACCGAGATGAAGTATGGTTAGTAACTAATGTTGCTGAGTTCTACTTGATACACTCCCTCTTTTCCAGATCTACTAAGAAAAGAGAGCTTACTCTGTGGTAGGCATTAAGCACCACTTCATTCAGCATTCAGTGGAAACTACCTAAGTACAGGTTAAACAGAAAAGATGCACAGCTAACTTGACAAAATCTTTGCCTTCAGAAAGTCAGAAACAGATTTGCACCCAAATAAACACAATGTACTGTTAGAGGGACAAACACAGAATACAGACTGGGAAGGTGAGCTAAATAAGAGGCACCACAGCAGGGCTGTGCCTCCTCACACCTGGAACCACATACAAAGGCCAGGCTCCTCTTGCAGCCAGTAAAGAGCAGGCACAACGGGAACAGGAACAAGACTTCCAGGCCCTGCCAGGAAATTGAAACTGCATGAAATAATATCCCCTCCTTCATACCTAATCTCTGTAGAAATAGAAGCTGGGTTTGGGGGAGAAAGGAGAACAAAGCAGGAAAGTGAACTAACCCTTGGAAGGAAATGGGAAAACAATCCAGGGTCCTGCCCCTTGGATATCTAAGATAAACACATTTGCCAAAGTCAAAGTCAACATAGTTATAAATTACCATAAAATCTGAATTCATGAAGTCCAAGTTCATGAGGCTTTTACCAAAACAACATACTGGAAAAACAAAATGCTTCCCAATGCCAGAGCCCCAAGAGAGATTCACAAATCAACTGCCTGTCTTTGATGTACCACTACACTCACCAGAAAGAGCACCCTCTGGACATAAGACAAATGGGGACAAAATCCCAGCTACACAACCTCCTGACTGTGGAACACAGAACAAGCTCCAAAGTTACGAATTAACAAATTACAAATAACTCCATCTCTCTAGGGCTCAGATTTCCTCTCACTAAAGTGGGAAATACCACTGAATAAATCGCTGACATTTGTGAGTGTTAAGCACATTATACATCTTTCACAGCATCTTCATCACAACCCTGGGAAGAACATCCTATTTGTCAGATAAGAAAGCTAGACTTAAGTAGCTAGTAAAGAGTTAATAAGTAGCTAAGCCAACATCTGAACTTAGAGCCATGATATTGAGTGACTGTGAGGATTCAGTCAGTAGTTGTAACTTAGTGTTTATAGTGTACCAAGGGCTATTCTGAAGTATGTGTTGTACTGCATATTATTATTAACCATTATTACTACACGGGTTGCCTATCTCAGAAAAATATATAAAGATCTACACATAAAAGGCACTAAACAACTAATATTTGGAGTACACTGAGGTATATTCCCTCACCTATTCTGCAAAATCAACTACCTTTTATTTGTTTCCACTGTATGTCAAAGAAACCGTAAGACAGGTGAAAGAAAAATCAAAACGAAATAAAACAGCAAGATGCATGCTTAGTCAAGAGGATTACACTTACAGTTCAGAAGGCCACAATGACTCCTGACTCTGTGAAGAAGTCAATGATCAAAAGGAAATACTCCTGGTTTCTCTTTCCTCTTCCTATAGCAGAGAGAACCTGCCAAGAAAAAGACGACACGTATAAATAAAACCACCTTTACTTCACTACTTTTTCAAAGCTCTGCTATGTTCACCACCTCAGTCAACTTTGTGGCCTACCATGCCTATTGTGCTGGTCTCGTAGCAAGGGATGAAAATGATACCAAGACCATCTTCACATCTACATTCCAGTTAAGAAGATGCACATGGAACAACTGAAAATGTAAAACCTAACAGTCCTAAATTAATATGGCATGATGTTAGCTAATGAGTTCTGGGTAAAATGATTAACATACGCATTTATTTCACCCCCTCCCACTAAATTTATACTAAGGAGATTAAAACAACAACAACAAAAAAAACAAGCACAGAGAGAACTGAATGGAGAAAAAGTAATAAAATTTTGGAAGCTGTGAGGAAAGTTTCCAACATGCAAGACAGAGACCAAAACAAATAGGAAAAAGAAAAACTTGGAGGAAACAGAAACTATACAAGATTGGAAGCATTGTAAACAACCCCACAGGCCCAAGAAACCCAGATCCTAAGCCAGCAGTGGAAAAAAACCAAGAACCACTTTTGTTGACTCAGCAGTATCCTAGAAGGCTCAGAACCAGCAGCATCAATGCAGGCAGAGCTGGGGGGAAGGAAGGTGGAGGCCTGAATACAGAGCAATGGGTGAAGGCTGTTTAGGCCGCAGTAGAATCTCAACACCATACCTCCACATGACAGAAGACTGGAGGGTCTCCCAGTGGAAAAAGCACAGCATCTCTAGGCTTGAGCTATCCTGCCCTATACTAAACAGAGGTGGACTTAAACATCGTACACACACTGAATGGTGAATTTCCAGATCCCCTACCCCAACCCACCCACCTAGCTCCCAAAATTCTGCAGTAAAGAGACTGAAGAATATTCTTGGAGAATCTGATCAGTTCAAGAAGAAAGACCTAAAGATACCAACACTGGGGATTCCCCAACAAATGGCCATCCAGAATGTTGTGATGTAAAAGTCAAAACACCTCACCCGTGTTGATACAAGGAAGCAAAGGAAGGAAGGAAACAACTTGAAAGAAACAGAAAGTACATACATTATCAATAACCTACAGAAGACACTGCAATCAATAAAGAACAGGATGCTTTTTTAAAAGAACAAAAGAAGAACTCTCAAAATTAAAGAATCTGGAACAGAAATAAAAAACTATAAAGAAGAAAACTAAAGAATACTAAGTCAAATTGAAGATGTCTCCCTGAAAGGAAAACAAAAAGGCCAAAAAAAGAAAAGATAAAGGAAGGTCAAAAGAAAAACATATTAGAGTGAAAATCTAAGAAAATTAAATAGCTACTTGGACAGCCAAGTCCTACATGAAAAGAATTCCAGAATAAGAAGACAAAGGAAGAAAATCTTCAGTACAATAATTCCAAAAAAATTTTCCCAGAACTGAAAAATCTAAGTTGCCAGAATGAAGGGCCCCACTAAATATGAAGAACAGTACATGAAAACAGACCCACACAAGACACAATCATGATATTTCAAAAGACATGAACAAATTTAGAACTCCCACAAGCTTCTAAAGATGTCAGGATAAAAGTTACATACATAGAATAGAAAATGAGAATAGCTTCGGAATTAAGAAACAGTAACGTGACAAGGCAGCAATGGAGTGGATCTTTGAATTTAAGGAAAAAAGAATGCCATACCGAACTCTATACCTAGCCAAATTACTGATCCAAGTTTCAGTCATGCATGGTCTCAAACATTTACCTCCTGAGCATCCCATCTCAAAAGCCACTGGAGAGATTCCTCACCAAAATATGAGCATGAACAAACAATGAGGAAGACATGAGCTTCAATGAAGAGGGATAAAGGAATCCCCCAACGGCGATGGTGCAGGGCAACCCCAGAGTGAGAGCTGTACCGGGGCGGGGGCGGGGGGCTGAGTCCAAGTTAGAGCAGTGCAGCTCATGAGAGGGATTACTGAAGGCTGTCTTCACCTCACCCAAAGACACTGCTCTGTCTTTTTAAGGTGATTAACCTCTGGAAGATGTACTCCACCAAAAAGCCAAAATGAAGAAGTTGGTCAAGAAAGACAGAAACAACTCAGCAGGATTAAAGATGGCAGCATGAGAGAAGAGACAGAGGCTTCCTCCTAAAACCACATATAATATGAAAATATAATTAATACAACTAACCCTGAGAGAGCAACAGGAAAGAGGACTGCACCAGACTGCACACACCTGGAGAAAAGAGCAGACCTCAAGGAACAGAGTAACATACCAGAGCTGTGGCCCAGCGGGATCCAAGCCCTTCTCCCACCCCAGCTCACCAGCAGGAGGAAGAGAAACAGAGCAGGGAGGGAGTGGAGGCCTGGGACTGCTGAATACCTAGCTCTGGAGACCTGCTGTGGGAGCACAAACCTACATTTCATGGTGCTTTCATGATACTCTTGTGATTAGGGGGTTGGAAAGCTAAGGCAGGCAGAATTCCTGGAGAGACTGAGATTCCAGCCACTTGTGGAAAGCAGGGATCCATACTTGGCTGCTCTGCAACAAAAGAAAGGCAGGCAGGCTGAGAGACGTCCTAACAAGGAAGCCCTTAGCAAGAGGGCTGCTAAACAGACAAGGATTGCACAGAGCTTACTGCTCAGGAGAAAGGACAGGTAGACAAAATGTCTGAGTGCACTCTGCCCAGCAGGTTGGGAGTTTTCACGATTTCCAGGTGCTCCAGCTCCCTGGCTGGCTACACAGCTCCAGGGACCCCCTCTGCAATAGGCAGCCTACTCTGCCTTTCTCCTGGCAAGCCCCACCTGGCTCGCAAACCGGTAAACCCTACCCTAGTGTTAAGCCAGCCAGAGGGAAGATCTATCTACAGCAACCAGAAACGCAAAGCACAGAGGCTTGTACCTGTG
Source organism: Manis pentadactyla (assembly GCF_030020395.1). Lineage (NCBI taxonomy): Eukaryota > Metazoa > Chordata > Mammalia > Pholidota > Manidae > Manis > Manis pentadactyla. The sequence continues at coordinate 3,025,455 of NC_080021.1, forward strand.
TGCTCGGCCCACTGGTTCAGGCAGTGGAGACAGGCATAGCCACCAGGAAGCAGGAAACAGCTCTTTCCTCACCCCAAGCACCAATACCACTTCCCTGCAACCCCCAACATTGCTTCAGGGGCTGAGCAGCTCCAGAGAGTAGAGCTTCTGGACACTAGAGGGTGCTATACACAAACATGAAACAACAAAGGAACCTGGTTCAGAGTAAAATTAATATAACTCCTGAGAAAGATGACACGGACCTCATGACTCTTCCTGAAAGGGAGTTCAAAATAAAAATCATTAACATGCTAATGGAGGTATGGAAAGATATTCAAGAACTCAGGAATGAATTCCAGTCAGAGATCCAATCATTGAAGAACACAAAGGAGGGTACTAAAAGCAGATTGGATACGGTGAAGGAGACAATAAATGAAACAGAAACTAGGAAGGAATACAAAGAAGCTGAGGCACAGAGAGAAAAAAGGATCTCTAAGAATGAAAGACTATTGAGAGAACTGTGTGACCAATCCAAATGTAACAATATACGCATTATAGGGCTATCAGAAGAAGAAGAGAAAGAGAAAGGGATAGAAAGTGTCTTTGAGGAAGTAACGGCTGAAAACGTCCCCAATCTTGGGAAGGAAATAGTCTGTCAAGCCATGGAAATCCACAGATCTCCCAACACAAGGGACCCAAGGAGGACAACACCAAGACATATAGTAATTAAAATGGCAAAGATCAAGGATACGGACAGACTATTAAAAGCAGCCAGAGAGAGAAATAAGATCACATACAAAGAAAGGAAAGCCCATCAGGCTACCATCAGACTTTTCAGCAGAAACCTTACAAGCCAGTAGAGAGTCGCATGATGTATTTAATGCAATGAAGCAGAAGGGCCTGGAACCAAGATTACTTTATCTGGCAACATTATCATTTAAATTTGATGGAGGGATTAAACAATTTCCAGATAAGCAAAAGCTGAGAGAGTTTACCTCCCACAAATCATCTCTACAGTCTATTTTGAAGGGGCTGCTATAGATGGAAATGTTCCTAAGGTTTAATAGCTGTCACCAGAGGTAATAAAACCACGGTAAAGAAAGTAGAACAGCTAATTACTAAGCAAATGCAGAATTAAATTAACTACCCCCAAAGTCAATCAAGGGATAGACAAAAAGTACAGAATATGATACCTAATATATAAATAATGGAGGAGGAATAAAAAGGAGGAGAAAGAAAAGAACCTTTAGATTGTGTTTGTAATAGCATATTAAGTGAGTTAAGTTAGACTCGTAGATAGTAAGGAAGTTAAGCTTGAACCTTTGGTAACCATGAATCTAAAGTCTGCAATGGCAATAAGTACATACCTATCGATAATCACCCTAAATGTAAATGGACTGAATGCACCAATCAAAAGACACAGAGTCACTGAATGGATAAAAAAACAAGACCCATCTACACGCTGCCTACAACAGACTCACTTTAAACCCAAAGACATACACAGACTAAAAGTGAAGGGATGGAAAAAGATATTTCATGTAACTAATAGAGAGAAAAAAGCAGGAGTTGCAGTACTTGTATCAGACAAATAGACTTCAAAACAAAGTCACAAGAGACAAAGAAGGACATCACATAATGATAAAGGGGTCAATCCAACAAGAAGATATAACCATTATAAATATCTATGTTCCCAACAAAGGAGCACCTACAAATGTGAAACAAATACTAACTGAATTAAAGGGGGAAATAGAATGCAATGCATTCATTCTAGGAGACTTGAACCACTCACTTCAAAGGACAGATCAACCAGACAGAAAATAAGTAAGGAGGCAGAGGCACTGAACAACACATTAGAACAGATGGACCTAACAGACATACACAGAACTCTACACGCAAAAGCAGTAGAACACACATTCTTCTCAAGTGCACAAGGAACATTTTCAAGAATAGATCATTAAATTCAATGTAAAATTAATATAACTCCTGAGAAAGATGACATGGACCTCATGACTCTACCTGAAAGGGAGTTCAAAATAAAAATCATTAACATGCTAATGGAGGTAATGGAGGTACAGAAAGATATTCAAGAACTCAGGAATGAATTCCAGTCGGAGATCCAATCATTGAAGAGCACAAAGGAGAGCCACAAAAAGAGCCTCAGTAAATTCAAAAAGACTGAAATTGTACCAAACAGTTTCTCAGACCACAAAGGTACGAAACTAGAAAAAATAATGAAAAGAAAATGAAAAAGCCCACAAACACATGCAGGCTTCACAACATGCTCCTAAATAACCAATGGACAATGACAAAATAAAAACAGAGATCAAGCAATATATGGAGACAAATGACAACAATAATTCAACAACGCAAAATGTGTGGGATGCAGCCAAGGCGATGCTGAGAGGAAAGTATATTGCAATACAGGCCTACCTCAGGAAAGAAGAACCGTGCCATATGAGCAGTCTAAACTCACCATCAATGAAACTAGGAAAAGAAGAACAAATGAGGCCCAAAGTTAGTAGAAGGAGGGACATAATAAAGATTAAAGCAGAAATAAATAAAATCGAGAAGAATAAAATAATAGAAAAAAAAAATCAATGAAAGCAGGAGCTGGTTCTTCGAGAAAATAAACAAAATAGATAAACCCCTAGCCAGACTTAGCAAGAAAAAAAGAGAGTCTACACACATAAACAGAATCAGAAATAAGAAAGGAAAAATCACGACAGACACTACAGAAATACAAAGAATTATTAGAGAATACTATGAAAAATTATATGCTAACAAACTGGATAACCTAGAAGAAATGGACAACTTTCTAGAAAAATACAACCTTCCAAGGCTGACCAAGGAAAAAACAGAAAATATGAACAGACCAATTACCAGCAACAAAATTGAACTGGTAATCAAAAAACTACCTAAGAACAAAAACCCTGGTCCAGATAGCTTCACTGCTGAATTTTATCAAACATTTAGTGAAGACCTAATACCCATCCTCCTTAAAGTTTTCCAAAGAGTAGAAGAGGGAATACTTCCAAACTCATTCTATGAGGCCAGCATCACTCTAATACCAAAACCAGGCAAAGACCCCATCAAAAAAGAAAATTACAGACCAATAACCCTGATGAACATAGAAGCTAAAATACTCAAGAAAATATTAGCAAATCGAATTAAAAAATACATCAAAAAGATCATCCATCATGATCAAGTAGGATTTATTCCAGGGATGCAAGGATGGTACAACATTAGAAAATCCATCAACATCATCCACCACATCAACAAAAAGAATGACAAAAACACATGGTCATCTCCATAGATGCTGAAAAAGCATTTGACAAAATTCAACATCCATTCATGATAAAAACCCTCAACAAAATGGGTATAGAGGGCAAGTGCCTCAACATAATAAAGGCCATGTTTGACAAACCCACAGCCAACATTATACTTAACAGCGACAGGCTGAAAGCTTTTCCTTTAAGATCAGGAACAAGACAAGGATGTCTACTTTCCCCACTTACATTTAACATAGTACTGGGGGTCCTAGCCTCGGCAATCAGACAACACAAAGAAATAAAAGGCATCCAGATTGGCAAGAAAGAAGTTAAACTGTCCCTGTTTGCAGATGACATGATATTGTACATTAAAAAACCCTAAAGAATTCACTACAAAACTATCAGATCTAATACCTGAATTCAGCAATGTTGGAGGATACAAAATTAATACACAGAAATATGTGGCATTCCTATACACTAACGATGAACTAGCAGAGTGAGAAATCAAGAAAACAATTCCATTCACAATTGCATCAAAAAGAATAAAATACCTAGGAATAAACCTAACCAAGGAAGTGAAAGACCTATACTCTGAAAACTACAAGACACTCATGAGAGAAATTAAAGAAGATACCAATAAATGGGAACACATCCCATGTTCATGGATAGGAAGAATATTGTCAAAATGGCCATCCTGCATAAAGCAATCTATAGATTCAATGCAATTCCTACCAAAATGCCAAGAGCATTCTTCAGTGAACTAGAGAAAATCGTCCTAAAATTCATATGGAACCACAAAAGACCTTGTATAGCCAAAGCAATTCTGAGAAGGAAGAATAAAGCTGGGGGCATTATGCTCCCCAACTTCAAGCTCTACTACAAAGCCACAGTAATCAAGACAATGTGGTACTGGCACAAGAACAGACCCAAAGACCAATGGAACAGACTAGAGAGCCCTGATATAAAGCCAACCATATATGGCCAATTAATATATGATAAATGAGCCATGGACATACAATGGGGAAATGACAGCCTCTTCAACAGCTGGTGCCAGCAAAACTGGACAGCTACATGCAAGAGAATGAAACTGGATTGTTGTTTAACCCCATACACAAAAGTAAATTCAAAATGGATTAAAGACTTGAATGTAAGTCATGAAACCATAAAACTCTCAGAAGACAACATAGGCAAACATCTCCTGAATATAAGCATGAGCAACTTCTTCCTGAACGCATCTCCTCAAGAAAGGGAAACAAAAGCAAAAATGAACTCATGGGACTACATCAAACTAAAAATTTTCTGTATGGCAAAGGACACCATCAACAGAACAAAAAGGCATCCTACAGTATGGGAGAATATATTTGTAAATGACATATCCGACAAAGGGTTAACATCCAAAATATATAAAGAACTTACACGCCTTAACACCCAAAAGGCAAATAACCCAATTAACAAATGGGCAAAGGATATGAAGAGACAGTTCTCCAAAGAAGAAATTCAGACGGCCAACAGACATATGAAAAGATGCTCCATATCACTAATCATCAGGGAAATGCAAATTAAAACCACAATGAGATATCACCTCACACCAGTAAGGATGGCCAGCATGTAAAAGACTAAGAACAACAAATGCTGACGAGCATGCAGAGTAAGGGGAACCCTCATACACTGCTGGTGGGAATGTAAACTAGTTCAACCATTGTGGAAAGCAATATGGAGGTTCCTCAAAAAACTAAAAATAGAAATACCATTTGACCCAGGAATCCCATTCCTTGGAATTTACCCAAAGAATACAACTTCTCAGATTCAAAAAGACATATGCACCCCTATGTTTATTGCAGCACTGTTTACAATAGCCAAGATATGGAAGCACCCTAAGTGTCCATCAGTAGATGAATGGATAAAGAAGATTTGGTACATATACACAATAGAATACTATTTGGCCATAAGAAAGAAACAAATCCTACCATTTGAAACAACATGGATGGAGTTGGAGGATATTATGCTCAGTGAAAAAAGCCAGGCAGAGAAAGACAAATGCCAAATGATTTCCCTCATTTGTGGAGTATAACAATGAAGCAAAACTGAAGGAACAAAATGACAGCAGACTCAGAGACTCCAAGAATGAACTAGTGGTTATGAAAGGGGAGGGGTGTGGGAGGGCGGGTGGGGAGGGAGGGAGAAGGGGATTGAGGGGTATTATGTTTAGTACAAATGGTGTGAGGGGTCACGGGGAGAACAGTGTAGCACAGAGAAGGCACATAGTGAATCTCTGGCATCCTGCTGCACTAATGGACAGTGACTGCATTTGGGGTACGGGTGGGGACTTAATAATATGGGTAAATGTAGTAATCACATTGTTTTTTCATGTGAAACATTCATAAGAGTGTATATCAATCATACATTAATAAAAAATTTAAATTAAATTAAATTTTTTTAAAAAAAGACAGAAACAAGAGATACCAGGAAACCAAAGTCCAACTCTTGAGAACAGCCAAAGGATAAGAGAACGTCTAAGGGCAATGCAGTACAAGGAGTAAGGTGCAACCACTTTGGAAAAGAAGAGAACAGACATATCCAGGAATTGTCTCCCAGAAATAAAATGTGAAGAATAGATGAGTCTGTGTGACTGACCATGTGGGAAATTTACTAAGAGGCTACCAGATAGTATGGGAAATATAAGCAAGAGGTATAAAAAGAGCTAAGGATACAGGGGAGTGGGCAGTCAAAGAAGACCCATCACACTACCCTGTGCCTATTTCCATCACGGGGCTCATCCCATGGTACGACCATCAGTGACTCACTTCTCCCCTCACTGGACTGGAAGACCTGGTGAAGTGCCATTTCTCAACTAGCTATCATTTTAGGCATCCAGCAATGCTTGCTACAGTAATATACACAAAAGCCATGGGTTTTTTGCATTTATTCATGTACTGAGTATCTACTCTACATACTTAACATCCTTCTAGGAAACTAGAATTCAGATACCTTGCTTGCCCTTAAAGAGTTCAAGCTGTTTTTTATTCCTGAGAAAACATATGTATCCTATATCCTCATTCTCCCCGAAAGATGAAAATTCACAGTGCTTTAATAGTCCAGCCGTCACTAGCAGCTATGAAATACAAGGCCTGATGATGCTTTCTGATATTACCAGCACAGTGGGACATGAAGAGTGCAGTCTGAACGCTGGGAAACTTGGCTTTCGGCACATCAGAATTATTACTTTTGAAGCAAAGAAAATCCAAATTCCTTAATATGACCTGTCAGGCCCTTACTGATCAAGGCCAGTTAACTCTCCAGCCTAACATCTCTATTATTTCCAAAGAATCCTACACTCCAACAAAATTAAGCTCGTCTCAGTTTATAAAACAACTAGCGCCCTCTGTCACCCCTCTCTGTCACCTCGAACTTCCACCCCTGGCTGAACTGGATGCACAACTGGAAGGAGCCACGTCCCTCCCCCCAGATCAGATGTCTCTCTCCTGCATCTCCACAGCATTCCTTCACTGGACGTAGTTATGGAGTGACTGGCACATGCCGTGCACTGTACTAGGCACTAGAATACACAAACAGTGAACAAGAGAGACACAGCCCTGCACCAGAGGACTCTTGTGGTGTAGCTTCCTGTTTAACATACTCACTAAAGTGGATGTTAAATTTGACCTATGTCTTCCTCCACCAAGATTCTAGGGACAATGACAACCTCTTTTTGATCTGCAGCCTCAGGTCCTCCACACCAGGTAACTTAAGCACTGTTAAATAAAGCAAAGTGTGGGCCAAAAAACCCCCGATGGTTGTAGTAGGTAAAAGTAACACACACTCTTTAGAGGCCCTTCGACTTTTCCAGTTTCTTTGGGTGTTTGTGTTTTGTTTTGGTTTGGTTTTGCCTCTCTTCTGTTTAAGGACAAACCTGCAAACATCATTCACTGAAATCTTGCAAGTGTCTTGGAACTGACTTTCTCCTTGCTTAGTGCAAAGGCTTACTCCCCATGTCTGGTTGTTGTTCACCACTGTACACCCAGCTCTGTGCCCTGCGTCAAACACCGAGAGCACATAAACAATAAACGAGTACTTATACATGAATGCATGAATGATAAATAAATGAACACATACACTGGCTTTGAGTGCCATACAATTTTCTTTGCTTTGTTGTGTATTTTAAAAAGAGTTCAAGCTAACAGCAACATTCTATTTTTATCAACATCAGGCCTACTGCTTGCTTGTCATTTTAGCAGGAGGCAACTTAATGAATGCTGCATTCCAGCACTCCTGTTTATCCCATAATTTAACCTGTCTTTACTAGTAATATGAATCTACACATCTTAACTATGAAACTAATAAAATATAAGCATAAAAATTGTGAACAGGTTTTTTAGGGCAGAAAACTAGGTATTTCCCAAACTGGGTGATTAAAATGCTTCAATTCTTTTACTCAAGAGTAAAAAGAACAATTAAATTTGGCTCATTAACTAATGAAGTGTATTGATGGCTCCCCAAAGATCTGTGTAAGATGGATATACCCTCCACCTTTCTGGCATGGATGGGCATATTTTAGGACAAGTACAAACAGATGCTTGTGCTGCTCTGAACCTTTTCCCTTTCTAACATGCAAACTAACATCTCCCACCATCACAACACACTCTAAATTTGTGCTTCCTAACACAGAATGCTTCACCTTCCTTACAATGCTCTCGTTTCAAAGCACATTTCAACTTGCACCACTTTCTAACACCCGTCTTCACTAACTCCACGCTGCGATCCTAACCGTTGCAAGGATGACAACCTCCCCTTGTGGATCATTTGGCTATTCATTCTTCTCAGTGCTCGACAAGCACAGCCCCTTAAACCTCACAGCACTAACTGGTTACTATTACTATTCCCATTTTACACAGAAGGAAGCGAAGTCTTAAAGAAATTAAGAAATTTCCCAAGGTCACACAGCAAACTAGGGAGAGATCAGAGATTCAAATACTGGCTTATCAGCACTCTGAAAATCATGATGCTATTCTGGCCTTCCCAAATTAACCAGATCAGTATTTGTTAAAACAATGAACAGAATTTGGACTTTCCAAAGCAAGCATGACAAAAAAGCCCTTCCTAAAGCTAAGTAACAGCTAACCCGACATTTTGACAAAGTATAAGATATCTGGCTTGAGTTAAGCAAGTAGGCTGAGCCCCTGGAAAAGAAAGTCTAACTACTACATAAGACCCAAACCCACTATTTCTTAACCCATAACATCCTAACAGTTATTTGTAAAGGTCTCTAATGTCCAAAATGTACAACCACTTCTCACAGGTTTCCCTTCCTCTAAGTTCAGGCTACCAATAGTTTCTGCACTTGGGCAAGCTGTAACCTGTATTCTAAAAGACCAGGTCAGAAAGTAACTTTCGGAAAAACTAAAATATATATAGAATGTGAATATGATTATAAAAGTCATCTGGGCAAACAAAAGCTTCTCTATGCTTCAAAATAATTTTCCAGCCAAAAATATTCTAATTCTAGACTGTGGAGCTGCTCCTAGGTGGGGATACTGTAGTCTCATTCATCCCTGTGCCAGTGCTTGGTACACGTATGCCATCCAACTGGTACTAAGCTACAGACTAAAAGCATACATCAAGGGTAAAGAACAGGTAAGATTACTAAATTTTGAAAATCAGTATTAACAAGTTGCCTGTTATGTGTGCGGACTAAATGACGAATATAAACTGCTTTCCAGTTCACAGACAAACTGATCTAACTCCAAGGAATGACAGACTAGTCCCTAACTGCAACATTTCCACAACAGAAACAATCATTGTTAGGAACAGTATTTGCTGACCATCAGGTTGATTCTTCCCTAAAAAGTAAGTTTTTACTTATTTATATAACTAGCCATGTATAAGAACTATGTCATCTCACATTTATAAATTACAATAATCTCTACCAAACAGATGGGAATTCTCAACAGATTTAGAGCTTAAGTAAACTGGTCAACCTCACACAGGGAGCAAGGATCAGAAGTGAGACTCAAAACAAGACCTGTCCAGAGACCCTGCTGTTCTATTCTGTTCTATTCTGCGCTATAAATATCTCCAGAACATTCTATTGTGAAAAGGCTTTAAAATGTTAAAGAAACACTATTGCACTTTAATTAATTCATAGGCACAGTTCATATATTCAAGACAAGGCAACCTTTCAATCACACTCAAAAGAACAAACAGCTATTATGGTGTATCTAAGGGTCTTCTAATCTACCTGAGACACTAAAAGAAGGACCTCTGAACCAAATTCAAGAAGCAATTAGAAGGAGCACCTCCCACGGGGACTGGAGGAAAGAGCTGTTCAAAGGACACAGCCATTTGGGCATCAGTGACCCACGGTAAACTGGAGACCACTGCCTGGATAATGGAAGGAGTCTGCAGAGTGAAAGCATCCCAGGTCTGGGTCAGGAAGATGAGGTACACTCGATCCTGTCTCTCTCGGAAAAGAACTAGAAAACCTGGACAGAGTAACTGCAGAAGCTCCCTGGTGACTGTGGAAAGCGGGTAGCAGAGGGATTAACAAAGAAAACTGGAATTCAAACCACAAAATCAGATTTAAACAGAGAGTCTCCTCTAACATGATATCCCAAATGTGGAGGCTACACACCAAACTTTTTCAGCATAGGAAGAACCAGGAAAACCTCAATTCCCGTGGGAAAAGACAATCAAGATAAGCCAATACCAAGATGAAACAAACGTTAAAGTGAACCCACGAACAGCTATTACACAAATACTCCTAGAGACTGACACACACCAAACACACTCTAAACCACAAATTCTTTTCCTTATCTCTCTTAAACCCACTGGCTTTGTCCCCTCAGCCCTGAAATGTCTCTGTCCAAGATTATAAATGACCTTGAAACTGCTCAATCCGGTGGGTAGCACTTAAGTCTAGGCCTTTCAGCAGCAACTGGCAAGAGCTGGTCACCCCACTTCCCTTCTGTTTTCAGGATGCCGTCTTCTCCTGGTCTTCTTACCTCGCAGGTGCTTTATCCTCCTCCTCCAAGCCAGTTAATTCTAGTCCCCCAAGACTTTCCTTTCTCCTCTTAGTTCTGTTTACCTCCCAGACAAGCTCACTTTAAATGCTGTCTTGATCCCAATAACTTTAAAACTTGTATCTCTAGCTCCAGTCAGTGGCCTGGCTTTGTGCCAGACTGTGGCTGTCAATCTGCATCACAGCCATCACCTTCTCCATTCTCCTGAGCATCACAGGGGAGAAGCCAGAACTGGCTACAACTCACAGTGGAGTTAGCTAATAAAAGGCACTCATGCAAGACTGGTGAAATGAAAGAGAACATTATTTTCTGGAGGCAGGTGCAGGCAGAAACATAGCTGTTGGTAGACGCAAAGGGAGAAAAAAGAATTCAACAACTTTGGCAGTTAAGACCTAGAGTGGTTTCTATTGAGAATTCCCAGTGGCTCCTAAAAAAGGCACCAGGAACCACCTGTTTCACCCACTGAGATCAACTCCAAATGACAAGATCACTGTTGATTTCAGATGAGCTCCAGCAAAGCACCCACCCATTCTAATAGCTGTTTCCTTGAACTTCAACTCTGCCAGCCCTTCCAACAGCAGTGACGGATTCTAATACCTTGTATTAAAACAGTGTCTGGAGTGACTTCTGTTTTCCTGACCAAACCCTGATGGATACACGCTATGCTGGGACCAGCTTAGATCCCTTAGAGAAGTGAAACATCACCAAAGACAACTGAATAAAATGTCCAACAGAGATACTGATTGCTCTTCTCCTCTACAAACCTTCTTTACACACAGTCTTTTGTTTATGACGACCCCCACCTTCCAACTGCTAAAGCTAATGGATGTTGGATGGATGGATGGATGTCATTCTTGACTCTTCTCTTCCTCCCATACATCCTTCCTTCCTGACACATCCAATTGTGTCAGCCAACAATGTTGGCTCTTCCTGCAAAATAAGCCCAGAAACTATCCCCCTGACATACCAACACCACCCTGACTTGAGCCACGGAACAAGTCTCCCTGCTTCTACCCTTGCCACTCAAGTGCTGTCCTCAACAGAGAAGGCTGACGCAAAATCTAAATCCAACAGTGTCACTCCTTTGCTCAAAACCCTAAAATTTGGTGTCTTGGTTTATATGGGTGATGACAAGGAGTTAATTAAAATGTGTTTGCACTGCCAAAGAAACATGCTGAGAAAAAGTTTACTTGTTTAAGAATACTGGCCTTTTAGCAAGAACAGGTGCTCAGAGCTGACATCAGCAACAGTATCAGTCAGTCATAGAACCCAGGAAAGGGATTTTGAGTGGATTTCAGTGGTTACCCGCCATTGCTCAGCTGTCTATTCACAGAGTCAAGGTGACTGAAGAACTGACCTCTAAGAATAGACTGTGAGAGTATTTTCAAAGAACTTAAAAAAACACTAACTTAGCACAACCTGAGATAGAATCTACTAAGATGTATTACACTTGATGACAGTGAAGTATATGGGAGAAGGTTTACTAGACAAATCTACAATTACAAAAATGTAATATGTTTAAAACATTTAAATATGGTTATTTAAACTATGATTATTCTTTGTACTAGTCATCAATATGTAATTCATGGAAAGCATTTCAATCTATTATGTGTTACTGAACCAGCAACATCAACATTAAACTTCAGAAAAATACTCTGACTTGACCAAACTTGGTTTGTGGTAGGTTTTGGTGATTTTTTGACCTCAGAGTCAAGACTGAAATTTTTCCAAACAAAAAGACCCTCCTTCAGTTATCACTATTGTCAAAGGCTGAATAACTTTGGAAATTATCTTTTGAGGCATACCTGGTAACATTTCTTAATGAAGTTACCCTAAATTTACAAAGCACAACAGTGCTCTTGAATGGCTCCTCTATCACTGTGAAGTCATTTCAATGACAGCACATGTTTCAATCACAAGTAATGTCAAGCTTCTTTTTCACTTCCCGTGCCATCAAAAGGTAAAACAAGAAGTGAGATTTCCACCCCCACACAAATTTGCAGCAATATATTTTCTGAGTTCAAACCATAGTTTCAGCAGCATTTTTTGAACCATGATACAAATACAATTGAAATTTATATATTTCAAAACCCAGTTAACTATGCAATTTAGGCACTTCCATCTAATCATCAACTGGAACTGATTTATCCACATTATAATGACATGTTAAAAGGTAAATATCAGGAAAAATCTAATACAATTCTATAAACATCTTCCAAGCAATGAATATGCTAGATTAAAATGATATACTACTCCTGCACTGGTATCAGTACCTGGGAGTCCCTATCACATAAAGATACTTTCAAAGATGAAAATACATAAAGCTTCCTTATAGGTCAGCATTAAAAGATTAACATTTGTAACTGATTTTGATGATAGGAAACACTAACTTTGAACTCCAATTAAGAAAATGTTATCCCCCTCCTCCCCTCAAAAATAATTCCATTCTTCTCATTAGACCTGTAATTATATTTTTAAAATTTTACTCAATTATTATTTTGAATTCTGTCAATGAAAATTTCGTAGAAATCTGTGTTCTCTCTTGTTATGTAAGCACTTACATAATATCCTTCATTTTACCTATTAGTCTGCAAAATCTAAAATATCTACCATCTGCCCCTGTACAGAAAAGTTTGCCAGTCCCTGCTTTAGTCATCTCAACACCAAATCTTCCAACACCGGCATGCTGGGCATACTTCAACCATCTTCAACTTCCTTGGCTGATTTTTCCTTTTTAACTTAAATCTCACTTTACTTTTACTCCTGATAAATTTAGCACTTCATTACAACCTCTCAAAATATTTTAAAATTCTGATTCTAAAAATGATCTATCTCCCAACATAACTCCCGATCTTTATTCAGATTCTTGATAAAAACATTAGGACAGATGTCAAGTATGACACACTTCTGGCAACATCTTAAGTGCAGAAATTCTGACTTTTTAGTTTGTGGGGAATTATACTGCACATGGTTGCAACCTATCTTCTACCTAAAAGCAAAATTTCTTAAATTCCCAATAATGACAAATAATAATTTACTTTTTTAGGCATCACACAGCAAATGATTAACCTTGCCAATAATAAGTTCTGACTCTTGGAATCTCCTGCCTGACTAGGCTGTCTTTGTTTAGCTGAGGGCCTTGGGCCACAACCCAAGAGTCCATGCTAACAGCAAAGCCTCACACCACACGACACCAGCTCGATCTCTGGAGGGGTTAGAGACTAAGCTCTGCCGTGCCGGAAGAGCACCTATGTCATTATCACACCCTCCACCCTGAATAGCGTGGACACCAAGGCTCTAGTTGGCAATACTCAGTGCTGAGAGGAATATCCACGTATCATTGCTGGGAGAAACAAGCACAGCTCCACGGAGAGATGGCAACTGGAAACTCATGCTTGGTCTCTCCTGCACTCAGCCCTGTGCACCTTTCCTTTGCTGATTTTTTTGTCTTCATCCTTTCACTGTACTAAACCATACCATGAGTATAATGGGCTTTATGAGTTCTGTGAGTCCCTCTAGTGAATCACTGAACCTGCAGGTGGCCTTGGAAACCTCCCAAACTCCAGCTCTTTGTGACTGATAACATATTTTCACCAATACAGTGCTGCTCAACATGTAGGGATGCTAGGTAGTTTAAAATGCAGGTGACTGGACTCTACATCAGGCACAATCATTCAACAACTCTGGAGGTAACACCAAGCATCTTTTAATACACTCTCCTTAGTGATTCTTAAGCACATACTTTCAGAACCACTGACATCCCTTAAAAGCTCCATGAGGGCAGGAACTGTCTCTTTTTCAATGATCCCCATCACCTAGCACAGTGTTTATTTACCACAGGGTAGACACTCAAAAGCACCTCATGAAAACCCTTTTAAGGTTAATAAGTGAGAAGAACTATCATACCAGTCTTTTAAAATTCACAATACAGTTGACCCTTGAATAACATGAGGGTTAGAGACACTGACCCCTACCCATGCAGTAAAAAATCCATGTATAACTTTTGACTCCCTAAAAGCTTAACTATTACAGCCTATTACTGACGGAAAGCCTTACTGATAACATAATGGAAACCACAAGTTACCTGCAAATAGTCTGGGCAATAGAATCAGTGATGCTTTTTATACCAATTTGTCAATAACTCAACTGTTTCAATCTCCTCTCTGCCAATTAGCAGGAAGTTGAGTTTTATAAACTATGGTCACACAGTCTCACCTAACTAAAAGGATCACCACTGAACTGAAAGTCAAGACAACTAAGACTCTTGAGAGCTCTCTCTATTCACGGCTAAAGAGTCATCTGCCTCGTCTAGGTTATTTCCTCATCTCTAAAGCGAAAGCCCTGGACCAGATGATCCCTAAATTTAGGTCAACCTTTAAAATTCTAGACTATCTAAAATAGTAAGAGCAAAAGGAGCAAAAACCCAGTGGAAAAGTATGAATGTTTTCCAATGAAAAGGCTGAGAGGGTAGATTCACAGGATGGATGAAAATCAAAGATATCAACTCTTCACCAACCAAAAATCAACTGTGACCTTGATATGTAGACAACCTGTCCTCCTGCTACCTGCTCTACCAAGTCAATTCCCAGAACACCACTAACACTGCTTTTCCAAAGCAGAAAGCAAAGCCTGCCATCTAAACTTTGCCACAACCCAGTCAAGGAGATTCCCTACTTTCTGCTACATTGGAATCACAACTATCCCAGCCTCCACGCTTGTGGTCAGAGATCTCTTAAACATTCAGGTTTTCATATTTGACTTCTACACCATTACTGAATTCCATCATTTCTTCTATCTTTGCCACTGACAACACTCTGCCCTTAATGGACGTCACAAATATCTCCAACAATATAAAACTTTAGCTTTGGCTAATGAACGATATAGCATGTTGAAAACATTCCATGCCAATTAGAGTCCCAAACACCTGGCTGGCCTTCTATGTAGCAAAAATGTGTCTTGTTTTATCTTTTGTAGGGGAAAGGGAGGCCAGGGGAAACATTGTAATTGCAAGTTGGTACAGTTCAATTTAGGTTCAATTTAGGAGACAGCTGCATGTGTCACTGGGTTTGGAATGTATTACATTTAAAGCAAAATTCAGGTGATTTGGATGACTAGCCTTCCCTTACCACCTCCAACCTTCACAGGGTGCCAGATGTCTACAGTCTAGTAAGGAAGGGCTCCCCCACGGGGTTAGGCTCCCTTCTGATAATCTGATGAAAACCCTAGAGTCTTCTCCTCAGGAAAGCAGCTCACATTCACACACAATCCTGCTTACCATTTCTGGGGGTCATAGACTTAGAAGAGAACATTTCCTCCTCAAAGCAACTGTTTGACCATTAAGTATACTTGAGCAAAAAGAGCTCTGTGGAACTTGTCACCAAAGGAGAAATCTGGGGGCCATTATAGAATTCCTTCGGACTCCCCCTCTCTGGGCCCTACCATTTCACCAGCCTGGTCAGAGATTAACTCAGAAATGGGCTTCAAATCATCCTCTTCATTCCAGTTCCTCAATCACACTCTTAATTAAGGCTTCATTTATTTGTACAACATAATTAAATAATTAAAAGAACCCAGGCTGTTAGATCAGACTATCTGAACTCTGCCCATCACTTTCCTAGCTAGGCGACACCAAGCAGTCATTTCCTTAACGACAAAGGCTTGGTTCCTCCCCTTTCACGTGTTGTATTACTGTAATATCTCCTTCACTGACCTTGCAACACTAGCCCAGCCATCTGCCTGCCATATAAATATGCTATAGCAGAGTCAAGGACAAACTGCTTTGATCCTGCCTATATCAACTTCCCTCCTTCTCTAACCAACCCACCGTGCACTCCAAACTTGGTAAAAACATTCAGTTCCACAAACCCTAGCCTCACACACCTCTGCTCCTTTGCACAGGGTATGTCTTCTGTCTGGAAGGTTCTTCCTGCTTCTCATCTTCCACTGAATTTCTACAGAAACTTTGAGACAGCTAGAACCTGCAGAGGTCACCACTTGTGGCCCACAGCCACTCCGTGGTGTTTTTACCTTTTTAAAGGTTGTTAAAAGAGAAGAATATGTGACAGCCCACAAGCACCCTGCAGAGCCTGAGGTGTTTACTGTCTAGTCTTTAACAGAGAAAGTCTGCCAATCCCTCATCTTGACCATCACTGGGGACATGCCCTCCAGGTCCTTAGAGAGCCCTGTCATGACATTAGCACCGCAGGCCCTTGAACCTAACAGCCTCATTTCCCTCTTGTCTGTACCATGGGGCTAAATACTGTACCAGGCACAGGACAGCTATCTAATAAATGCTGAACAAAAGAATTAACTGAATGGACCAGCTCAGGACCAAACTAGGGAAAGCTGTAAATGGGCCTTTAATAGTCCAGGATTATGTGAGTCTGTTAAAATCCTGAGACTAGCATTTAACATTTGAGCACTACTTTACACGGAACTGCACACACAGCTCAGAGGTTGCAATTATGACTGCCTGACCTTATAGCTAAGGACACTGAGAATCACAGAAAGACAAACTGTCACAAGTGACATGACTAAAGGCAGAATGTTAGTATTTGACCTAGGTCTTCTGCTTTCTAGACAAGATGCTCCTTCTATTAAAAATACCTGCCTCTCTACACAAACTATGATACCTAGACACCTTCGGTTACAGTTGACCCTTGGACAACATGGCTTTGAACTGCACACATCCACTTACATGTGATTTTTTTCAATAAGTACATCGGAAAATTTTTTGGCTATTTGAGACAATTTGAAAAAACATTTTCTCTTACTTTATTGTAAGAATACAGTATATAATACATGTAACATACAAAATATGTGTTAACTGACTGCTTATGTTATCAGTAAGGCTTCTGGTCAACAGCAGGCAATTAGTAGTTAAGCTTTTAGGGAGTCAAAGGTTACTCATGGATTTCTGACTGGGTGAGGGGTTGGGGGAGGGGGGCGGTGCCCTTACTCTCCACATTGTTCAAGGGCCAACTATACTAATTAATATCTGAGACTTTAGGGGAGGAATAAAATTTCATTTCTGATTCATTTAATTTTGAATCAAGTTAATGCTATTTTTGTAAACCAAACAAAAATGAAATGGACAACCAAAGCAAGCAGTGGGCATACACCTGTAAATTAGACATCCAGTAAGTAAAAACTGAGTGGTTTTCTACTCAGCACCCACAGTTTCTCATCACCCCACCTATGCCAGTCTGAGAACCTACAAGGTATCTTAAGGACAGGCTTCACAACATGCCTATTAAAGGGACTCAATCATCTGTCCAGCTGTTTTAGCTGCAGAAAGACCCCAGCAAAAGTCAAACTTTAAGCAGCGAGGGTCACTGTATTAGTGGTTCTCTACTGCAGACCCACAGACTGCAACATGGCCCAAATGAGGCTCTCAGAGTTAGCCAGCACTGTCCAAGAGCACTTTCTGTGATGGTGAAAATGTTCAAAATTTGCACTGTCCAATGTCGTGGTCAGTAACTACATGTGGGTAGGAAGCACTCAAATGGGGCTTGCATGACTATGGAACAGACTTTAAATTTTATTCATCATTTAAATAGTCACTTGTGACTGGTAGCTACTACAGGAGGGAGCAGGCCCAAGTCTTAACTGTGAAATGAGTCCCTTGGCTCCTTGACTGCAGGCTATATTATTTGGTCCAACCCCACAACCCCCACAAAAAAAAAAAAAAAAAAGACTGAAAAAGATGGATAGAATACTTTAAAAATCTTAATGCAACCAGAAACTGACAATAAAGAAACGCCAGGCCAAAATTAAAGTGAGACTAGGAACCAAAGAGAGAAATGAGCATAAAAACCACCTCTGCCAATTCTGAACATTTTCAACTTTCATTTTTACAACAGTGAAGGGAAAGAGGAATAGGAATCAAGGTTGGATCCCCCAGAGTTTCTAACCAAAAAATGTCATCTCAATAAGCAGAACTCTAAAGGCTAATATTTTAGGATGAGAGTAAACAGAAAGGAAATCACCTGACCAGTAGAATTACAGCTCCTGGAGGTCCAAAGAACCTCAGGCCTTGAATTTGGCTCAAGGTAATCCCAGACTGGTCGAAGCAAAAACAAATATGTTCTGGGGGCAGCTACCTTCATCCTAGACCCCAAAAAAGTCCTACAAATAATTTGGATCAAATCAACAATCTACAAATAATATCCCACACTACATATAAATAAAGTATCTCAAAATGAATCACAGACCTAAATGCAAAAGCTAAAACTATAAAACTTCTGGAGGGGGGAAAAAAATGGGAGAAAACTTTTGTGACACCGTGAAAGCAGAAAATCTATAAAACAAACTGATAAAAGGACATCATCAAAATCTGTAACTTCTGCGCTTCAAGACACTGGTAAGGGAATGAAAAAATAAGCCACAGCATTAGAGAAAAGCATAACATGCAGCTGATAAAGCCTTGTACCCATAATACATACAGATCTCACCAATAAGAAAAAATAATTTTTAAATGGGCAAAGATTTGAACACCAACGATACATGGTCAGCAAATTAACATACGAAGAGAGGCTCAATATTATTAAGCATTTGAGAAATGTAAATGAAAACCACAATGAAATGCCACTACACACCTATTAGAATGGTTAAAATTAAACAGCCTAAGAACTACCTCAATGATACACAGCAACTGGAACTCTCACACACTGCTGGTAGGCATGTAAAATGGCATACACTACTCTAGAACACAGCATGGCACTTTCTTAAAGAACTAAACATACACCTACCATATGATCCTGCCATTACAGTCCTAGACCCAACATTCCCAGGACAAAGAAAGCCTATGTCCACACAAAACTTGTACAAAAATATTCATAGACATTTATTTGTAATAATCCAAAACTAGAAACGACTTGCTACACATTGAGCACATTCAATGTCATCCCAAACAACATCCAGAAGAATTTTTCTGAGTTAAAAAGTGATTCCAAAACACATACAGATCTGTAAAGGGTCCAGGACAGCCAAGGTACACTCGAGGGGGATCCGAGTGGGAAGACTTCCACATGAGATAAGACTTCCTGTAGAACTACCAGGCAGCTTAGTACCAGTGGAACTGAACAGAATCCAAAACCAGATGCACATACACATACAGACCTTTCATTTACAACAAAGATGGCATGGCGGAGCACTGCCAAAAGGATGCCCTTTCCAATAAGTGGTGGTGGGACACCTGGATGGCCACATGTTAATGAAATTGCATCTCTCTTCATACTACACACCAAAAACAATTACAAGAGAACTATAAAGTTACAGGTGAAAGGCAAAACTATAAAACGTTTAGAAAATACTAGAGAAATTAGTTCATGACCTGAGGGTAGGGAAAGGCACAAAAGCATCAACTACAAAGGAAAAAAACACTAAACTTCTGCTCAAAAAAAATAGCACCGCATATGACAAAGTGGGAAGAGACAGGGCAAAACATACAACCAACAAAAAACTTCTGTTCTGAATATATATAGAAATCTACAAATCAATTTTTAAAAACCTTAAAGAAAAATAGGGGCACTTCACAATACAGTGAAGCCAAATGGCCAGTAAATGTATAAAGATGTGCAACCTCATTATAACCAGGAAAAGGCTATTTTAAGCCACAAGGTGATAATACTACAGAAACCCCAAAAGGGGAGGGAAGGGGAGACTGACACAAGGCCAGAGGGAGGAGCTGAAGAGGTAATCAGAGAGGACTAGTCAATGGCTGGAGCCTAACCCCTGCCTAACAGCTTAGCAAGGAGTAACAGGAGAATCACTGATACTTACTGAGAAGCCATTCAGGGCCAGGCACTCCAAAGTACATCTAAAGGAAATCACAGTCTGTAACTGACCATAAACTCTAACTTCACTTGACCAATTTTAAGTAGATACTGTTCCAGATTGCTTTTTCCCACCAGCTCATTTCTATTGTTTTTACCTTCATCCAGATGCGCAGTTGACTCAAAGTTCGACGGGACGGGATTACATTACACTTAATTCCATGGGCCTATCCCTATTTCTTCCTCTCCATCTTGTAAAAAGTTTCATATACTTAAAAGAGACCTATTACCACAAAGCCCCCTCAAAAAAGTCATTTTATTCTTTGCAATTGGCTCCTTTCAGGACCTCAGCAGGAGGAGACCCTTCTTCAATCGTTAAACAAATCACTGATGGAAGCATAAGGAAGCTGTGGGGGATCCAAAGACATGTAAATATAATAAGGAATCCTTGCATCTGAGCTTACAATATTCTACTAGCAGACGGACGCATCCAATCCTGCATCAGACATAACAGACACAGGGCACATCACCAATCCCATCTTTGTATACTGTCTAACTTACTTGGTTGTTTTCTTAGGAAAAAAGGAAAGGACAAAAAGCAAAACAAAATGTATTAAGTTTAGGTATGAATCTAATGCTAGGCACAGGATCAATTCACACAATACACTTCATTAGTCACCACAAGACTTGGCAATCACCCTGACTCTAGTATAAGCTAGCCAGTTTTTCAGCACCAAAACAAAAATGTGTGGCTTACGCACTCGCACTTACATGCTCTCCCACTGCCAAAAACCACCAGTTAGAAGCCATACAAGCTGCTACTTCAACATAAAATTGTTAATTTAAAACCAAAACCAAGATTCAAAAGAAGTAAGTGTTCTCAGCACAAAATATCCAAAATCCCTAAAGTAGTTGTGAGTTTTCCCAAGACTCTAAAGATCCTGAAAAGCATGTTTAAAAGTCCTGAAGTGAAGGCAATCTCTTCAACAAAAAGTGGACAAGAGACTATACACATACCTCTGCCATTTATGACCCAGTTCTGCCTGCTACAACTTGCATTTCTATTTAAAACACTCTAAAACAGTGGTTCACAAAGAGCACGCATCAAAAGCCCCAGGACAACACGTTAAAACAGAGTGCTGGCCCCACCCATCAGGGTCTGATTCAGAAGGTCAGAGGTGTAGCGTGACTATTTGCATTTCTAACCAGCTCCAGGTGACAGCGATGCTACCGTCGGATGACTGACTGTGAGAACCACTGCGCACAACCTGTAGCGCGCACGCGCCTGTTTCCCCTCACTGCATAGCAAGACTAAGAGGAACTTGCTGGGGAACAACGAACTGCTCTTTTTTACCCAAACACTGACTTTTTACCCAAACATGAAGGTAAGTGACTTGCCTTTCTCAAAATGTTTTATCTGAACAACAGTATGACAATAAAAGACCCTTTGAGCAGGTCAAGGGAAAGCTGGCATATTGTATAATTAGGGCTGTAGTATTAGGAAGATGGGTTTTTAAAAATGGTTTCAGGGCATAATATTAAACCCTTGAAAAGCATCCAATGAATCCAGCTGCTTAGTAAAAGATACATTATAGCTTCTGGACAGTAATCAAGGATCTTTTATAAATCCCACTCATTTGTGTCACCTTGAGCAATTTTCTGTCTTCAGAACTTAGGATGAGTCCTAATGAACACAAGATCAATTCCTACGAGATCAATTTCTAGGAAAAAAAAAAAAAGAATTTTTCATAATTGTAAAGGGGCAGAGCAATACTTTTTCCCTGGCCCAAGTCTGACAGTACTAATAATCTAAAATAAAGTAGACCACGGTGAAAATACAGATAATCCAAATTCTCCCCGGTATCCAATTCTATGAAGCCTTTAAATGAGGTTCTTTACAGAGGTAAACAAAACAGGAGACAGCTGAATGATGCAATAACAGTTCTCCAATAACTAATAATGCAGCTGGGTTCTTTCAATCAATAAATATTTATTGTGCCAGACACTGGGATGCAACAGTGTATACAAAAATGTTTCTGCCCTCTTGGTGCTTAAATTCTCCTAAAACACATAATCCACTGAAAATATACAATGTCTAAAATCCTTTAAGCTCTTTCTTCAGCCCAGCGGACAAATGCATGGTGCTTGGTCATGAGCAGACCCGACAAGCACCTACAGTTCACAGCAGTATCCAAATACCCACTGGCAGGACTTTTAATACAGAACATGGAGGCGGAAAGGAGATCATGGGCACGGACGGCCCACAGACACAACTTTTTAGGTTCTTGTGAACCTTGGTTTTGGTCCACTGACTCCAAATAAAGGAGGAAAGAGTATGTCAACTCCTCAAAGCAGGATGGAAAATTCTAGGTCAGTGAGAATGAGCACATTCATTTCAGAAACATTTATAGAGCAGTAATGTGTTAGAGATTATAACTACTAGAACTTACTACAGTGGGGCTTACACCTGTATGAGAAATGTGTGATTTGTTTTCCCCTTAAGTTACCCCTTGTTCCCACAAAACAGTATTCATAAACATCATCGACCAAAAGAAGTATCTGATGAAAAAACTGTAAACGTGGAAGTTACTAAAGCATATCCTTTAATAAGCATCAATCACTGTGCCATGCATTATACATTTTTATTTAATTCTAAATTAATTTAAAATAATTAAACAATTTTGGTATATTCATTAAAATGTTTACCGACACTATATTGGCCAGATGAGAATCATATGATAAAGTGTCAGATTCAAATGGAAAATAAAATTACATAAACTTTCCAGACACCATAATTACACGGGCACACAATTTACTCCTACTCAGTAAACTAGGTAAAGATTTTAAAGATTGCTCCTCTCCTGTCTTGGAGGCCACATGCTGTTCAGGAGCTCGCACTCCCCCGGAGAGTCCTGTGCGCTTGGCCAACCAGGATCTGCCACTTGTGGGCTGAGAGACCCAGGGCAAGCTACTCTAACTCTACATCCAGTGTTTCATCTATAAAATAAGGATATAAATAGCACTACAACTCAATAGTTCCTGTGAGGAATAAAGGAGATAGAGCATTAAAGTTCTCAGCTCAGCTCTGGCACATAGTGTTTAACAAACGTAACAGAGTACCGAGCTTCTCCCAGATGTATTTCATTTGTAAAAAGGTAATAAGGCATCTACCAACACCACATGGTACCCACATAGGAAACCTGTAATGTTACAGTTCTTCCCCATCATTGAAAAATATTCAAACGTGTAACTACAGTCACTTTTCTTATTCTGAAAAGTGAGCTTAAACAGCGATCTACATCAGTAAGATTTAGGTAGGATTATTTTAATTAATACAAAGTTTGTAAGGAAACACCTTCATGTTCTTAAAAATAAGTAAACTTTGTGGCACTCCAAATATAATTTTCTCAGAAGCTTCCTACTGCTAGAGTGGGAATAGTATCACTCAGACAAAAACATCTATTTCCTATTTTTGTCTATAAACCGTTTCATTAGTTTTTATGTAAATCAGACTATCATTAACAACATTTGATAAAAACTCCATTTAAACTGAAAGTTGAACTATATATGCTTATCTGAAATTTTTTTTCCATCACAGAGATTAGTAAAAAAAAAAAAAAAAATTGTTATAGACAGGAGCAGAGGAGGGTTTCTTTGCTGCTTTATAATGAGAAACACATTTACGCAATTTTGAACAGTTAAAATTTGGCACTATTTCTAGAAATTAAAGCCAGAAACTGGTACACATATATTTCATCTCTCTTACACTAGATTTGTTTTTGGTAGTCATGCAATGAAGGAAAAAAAACGTTGCCAAAATGTTGGTAGAGAAAAAAAGGAATAAAGGGCTCAAATAATCCACTACTAAACATTGTTTACAGAAGAGAAGTAAAATAATAATTTCTCAATGCTGGTGAAATAGTGAAACATGGGTGCACCCAAGGATGAGCTGGAACAGCCCTCCATCCTGTTCCATTCCAAGGATCTAAGGATTGATAAACAACTTCACATTTGAATGCTTATTTGCATGCATAAACTTCCTGGAGTTTATTACTACTGACTAAAATAAGGTCATTTAGTTTGCCCAAATTTTTTTAATTTGCATTTAAATAATTTATATGGACATCAGTAAAAATTCTCAAAAACACTCAGAGAAATTTTTGACTAATTATTTAAGGGAGTTTAGGAAGGAGAAACAAATGAAAATATGTTCTTAAACTAGAGCTTTAAGGCAAAATAAAGTACTACAGAGGCTAAACTACTGATTTACTGGCAAAAAATAAAAAACCACCTCATCTCACAAATACAAGAATAACTTCTAACGCTATTGAAATTTAAAATAAGATTTATTCTAGTTGAAAATTTGTCTAAACTGAAAATGTTTAATTTCACAAGTTAAACATCTACATATTATATTAACACTGAATTGTTTAAGACTATTTCCTCAAAATTTAAAACTATTTCCTCAAAACTAAGACACCTTAAAAGACAGGAAAAAGGGGTTTCCTTTAACTCAAAATAACTCCCCAAGAAAGGACAGTAATTTTCAAAATCACTTTTTTACTACATTATAGAATATATATATAGTATACTCAATATAATATAGAATAATTTCTGCTGCAGGAGCTACTCAATATTTTTTTAAAGGGGCCAGCTTTAGCAATACAATTTTGTTATTTAGACACTTTCTCCACCTTCCTAGCAGGGAGTTATATATATAAGAACCCAGCTTTGAGAACTGGGACATAAAAGTTCTGTAATTTCCAACAGTGGGCATGGAGTGTTACAGAAACAATTCTAATGATCCTCGCTGTAGTTTATAAACACCTCATCAGTCCTGCATTCATGGAACGTCATTCCTAATCTTACTCATTTTCAGTGGGCTGCCAGCCTCAAAGGAGGCTTAAGTCACATCTCCTCCAGGAGTCAACCCCCCATTCTTTGCCCCAAACGTTAAACACTAAGTTTTGGATTCAACGTCTTTATCTGATGCAACTCCTCTGAACCACGTATAGGTCCTTCTAATCAGTGCCTTTGCTGAAGCCTTACATTGGCTGTGGGTTCCTTTAAAAGGGAACCTGTGGTTTAAACAATCTTTTCCCAATGTTCATTATGAAATTGGATCATTTGATAACGACCTAAAAGAAAATCTTTGGAGTGAAATCTGTAATACTTGATCTTGCTGTTTCTTATACATTTAGTACATAAAAGTGTTTGAAAGAAACTATGATAGCTGGTTTTTCTCTTCCAAGGGTAGCCAGAAATATAAAACAATATACTGGAACACAAACTTCCTTTAAAAGTCTCGTATGTTTAAATATTGCAGGGTTTTAAAAATTAACTGAATAGTACAAATGGATTAAAGTATTATGGACATCGTGCTTCTACAGAAATAAGTTGATGTTAATTTGTTAGTTATCCTTTGGTCACTTCATCCACACACTCTCCTCTCACTTTTCATAGAGTTTCAAAGATGAGACAGCCGACCAAAGTGCTTAGCTGTGTCACTTCCAAGAGGAGAGACTATTTTCATTACCCGTTTACAAATAAAATATTACGGGTGAGGCTCCGGTATTTCATTTCAAATAGTAATGGCCTATTTTTCCAACCATGAAAATACTTACATGTGAGGATCCCAATGACAGTTGTCTTAAACACAAATCCCCAAAATTCTTACATCGCCTTCAGCTTGAACGTATTTCAAGCAATTCCCATAATTACTACAATATTACTATTATCTTAGTCTCTGCCAAAAACCCAGCTGCAAGCTATGCAAGAATGAGACACTGTTGAAATGGCTTTAAAAAAAAATTCACCCTTAGTTCATTAAGTTACAACATCCTGCAACAATTAAATAAAACCAAGTAAACACACACACACACACACACACACAGCCCTCCTCCGGGTGACTGGGTGCTAGGAAAGGGACCGAGGAAGGGACTTCTCCCACCTAAGCCGGCGCTGCAAAGTTGGGGGCTGGGCCGAGAAGAGGAGGAAACTTGGGAAGCACAATGAATCAAACGAGGGCTTGGAGGGCCAGCGTAGAGGAAACCACGGCGCCGCAGAAAACTTGGGAGCCCGCAGCCGGGCAAGGAGCCGACCCGGACGCGGGTTCGAAGCTCACCCCCCGCAGGCCCTCGGCCCCCCCCCCCCTTCCCGGCCCAGGGCTGAAGACTCTCCATTCGGTGCCCGCGGATTTCCCTCTTCCTCCTCCTTCCTCTCGCTCTCCTTTTGTTTTTGAGGCAATCGCCCGGCTCCGGTGGAGGCAGGCGGGCCGTGCTCCCCGAGTCCCTGGCCTCCCCCTGCGCTCCGGCCTCGAGTCCCTCAGACTCTCCGAGCGCCCGGTCTCCCCGAGCCCTGGGCCTCCTCTCGTCCCCCCAAAACCCCACTTCCCCGAGACTTCGGCCTCCCCACAGCCCCCAGCCTCGCCGCGGCCCCCCACCACCACATTCCCGGGCCTCCCCGCGCCCCCGGCCTCCCCGAGGCGCTGCCGGCCGGACGACGGGCAGGCGGGCGAAGCGGGAGGGGCCGGTCTCCGCCGCATCCGCCGCCGGGGCTGGCCGGTCCGGCCCCGCTCGGCCCTCCGCCCTCGGGCCGCGGCCTTGCCCGCCACCGGTCCCGGGAGTCGGCCCGCCCGCGCCCCGGCCCCGGCAAGGCCCCGGCCCGGCACTTACTCGGACCGCGGTCGGCGCTGGGCGGCGAGAAAGTCGACGACGGGGCGGCGCCGCCGGCGGGCCGACGGGCCTCCCTCCCACGCCTCACGCCGCGGGCACTCAGCGGTCCCGGCCCGGCGGCGGCGGCGGCGGCGGCGAGCTCGCGCTCTCAGGGCCGTGCTGCGTCGGCGCGGGCCGCGCGTGCGCGGCGGCCGGCCGAAGCGCGCGCCCCACGCCGCTGCGCGCGGCCGGCCGCGTCTGCGCCGCGAGCTTCCGCCTGCCGGGAGGCCCGGCCTTGCGCGCCGCGGCCCGCGCATGCCCAGCACGCGGCCGGGCTCCGCTTCCGAGATCGCTAGGGGCACCGGGCCGGGCTTTCGGGGTAGCCGGGCGTGGCGTGCGGGCGTAGCTGCGGCCCCGGGGAAACCCCGGCCCCGCCGAGCTGACGCTCCCGGGGTCCCACCGGCAGCGGCCCGGGCCCGCGGGGTTGGACGGACCTCTGGGAAGCCCTTCTGCAGGACTTCCCTCGTTCGCGGCCCTACGGCCAGAGTCGCAGTCAGAGCTGTTGGGCCCGAGCGGTGTACCCGGGCTGGCCGATCATCCCCTCCCCAGACTTAACGCCCACCCTAACGAGTAAGGGGCCCTGAGCCCCTTTGCAGATAGGGAAACAGCCTCAGGGATTTATTTATTGGCGTCATAACTAATGCTGGACTGTCCCAAGATTTGGTCTTGAAAGATGGTCTGAAAGGAGCTTTAGAAATCGGCTAGAGACAGAACAGGAGCGCCGGCAGATCACCGATCTGGGGCCATTAACCCCCAGGGTGCTGGTCCCCTAGGTCTCCGGCTTGAGAAGGGGGAGGAGGATCCGCGGGATCTGGCGTTCCCCAGGCAGAGGGCGGCTGAGACGAGAGCCAGTTTGGAATAGGAGCTGATTGGTTATGACTGGATGGTGGGTAGAGGTGGGGGTAGAAGAGTGTAAAAAAAAAAAAAAAGGAATGGCCAGGGCACTCCTAAATCGTGCCTAGGAGTCTGGACTTTCTTCTGCAGGCAGCAGGGAGCCTTTGGAGGGCTTGAAGCAGGAAGTGATAGCTGATTTGTGTTCTTTTAAAAAAAAAATCACTGACAACCTTGCGGTAGGAAACGAAATCAGAAGCAAAGCAACTTTAACTTCAATGGTGTCGCTTTGATGTTCCCCACAAGCCAGGAGGCAGAATAGGCACATACTCTTTGAAAGGCAAAGTCCCTGAAGCTCAAAGAGGAGACCTGCCATTCTGTTCTCAGGAGCTATAATTTGACTCCAGTTATAACAGAATTAGGTAAAATAAAATGCTTTTGTGTAGCAGGAGTTTTACCCTATCTAAATGTTTTCTTTTTTATTGTTCTCTAAAGAAATGTATTATGGTTATTTGGGGGTTTTTTAACTACATTTCACATTGTAAGGCATTGTCTCTGCGTGTCAGACCCAGGGCCTTTGCCCTCCGTGTGTGCGCTACTCAGAACTCCTCCCTCTGCTTGGAATTTCTCACTCCTTCATTTATTTCAGGCTTGGGTGTCACCTGCTTAGGTGTCAGCTGAGCACTCTGCATAATAGGAGCCACCCATCATCCTCCATCCTTTCACACACAGTCCCCACCCCTTTCTGCTCCGTTGTTCTCCAAAGCACCTATTGTTCATGGCAGTCCAATATTGCATACTTATTTCTTGATTGTCCCTCCACTAGAACATTAGATTCATTAGAGCAGGGACTTTGTTCGTGTGTGGGTCCCCGGCACATAATAAAATATCTGTTGACTGAGTGAATGAAGCTTTTGGTGATGGGACGTAAGAAATTATTGTTATAAGTGTAAGAAAGGAATGGGAGTCCGAGGAGGGAGAGACAAAAGAGGTTACATTAAGGCTATCTTTGGAGGAGGGGGTTGCAGTTAGTGTGTGCAGAAGACCAAGAAGGGCCACCAACTCTTTGACGCAACTCCCAACAAGAGAGATCTAATTATTCAGCCCTTGAATCTGAACAGATCTTGTAACTCTTTGACCAATAAAATGTGTCACAAGTGATGTGGTAGCTGCGGCCTCAGGAGGCTGTGTGGTTTCCTTTCCACCTTTCAAACAAGACCAAGTTAGCTGCATGAGGAGGCTGTGCAGAGGACCTAACAAGCTGCTGGCTGCCAGGTGTGCGAATGAGGCTGCACAGGACCACCTGGCCCCAGTCAAGCCTTCAGCCAACTGCAGCCACATGGGACCCAGAGCGACCAGCAGAGCTGCCAGCTGCACCCAGCGCAAACTGCCAAGCCAGAGAATGAGAAGCGAATAGAATACTTGTGGGTTTTAAGTCCCCAGGTTTGGGGATACTTTGTTACACAGTCATAGATAACTGATACAGTCAATTTCCTGGATACATTTGAAACATGTTCTGGAGGGCAGCTTCCATTATTGTTCTGCTGAATAAAAGAAGAAAGAAAAGAACAGGAAGAAGTAAAGTAAATGAGAAGGACAGAGATACAAACAGAAGAAAGCGTAGACCAGCCTAGGGTTGTCTAACAGACCCACCTTATCTCTTGAGCATACTTTGTGATTCTTTACCGCCTCCAACTCTGGGCAAGTGGAGTAACACCTCTGAGCCTCATTCCTCAACTGTAAAAGGGAGCTTATAAAGAACCTCCATAAAATCAGGTTGTTGGGAGGAAATGAAGCATCCCTGCAAAACAGTGAGTGCTTGGTAGAATCCCTCAGTAAGTGCTATTGATTAGCTCTAGCATTGCCGTATGGACTCCTCTTAATCTTCAGGATCATGGAGAGGCATTCAAAGGACCACCCAGAGCATAACAGGTCTTAACAAAGGCTGATTTTGCTGGTTCTGTGGGTCAGATCCTATATACACTGTCTCCAAAACTCGAGGGAACCGTGCAGCATAGATACTGTTGCCATCTTCCCCATTTTATTGATGTGAAAACTGTGACTCGGAAAAAAGAGAAGCAATGAAGCAGCAGGGCTAGAATTCAAAGCCACGGTGTGCCAGACTGCAAAGTCTGCGCACCTCCCTCTCCCGCACAGCCTGGGCTGCACTCAAACTCCACACAGAAAACAAAACACAGAACACCATTTGGCTTCTCCCCTTCCTGCCCTGTGCCAGATGGCCCAGCACTGACCTTGTGTGGGAAGCTCTCAGGAGGGGCTTCCTGTGTGTCGGAGAAACAGCTGCAGGGACCCTGGGAGCCCAAAAGCACCCCCATCACCTCCCAAGTCTGGTGAGAGCTCACCCCCAGGAGGGACGTGCTCATGGCAAGGAAGCAGAAACACGCTCAGGGCCAGCAGGTGGATGTGCAGAAATGAGGGCGCCAAAGCTGATGTCACCAAGGAGACACTGAGGCCCAGGTTACTGTCCATATCATGGCACTGCCAGCCTGCAGCTCTGCCTACAGAAAAAGTGACAGAAAATGAGACCCAGGAGACTGATACCTGTGGCATTCTGGATCCAGAAAAATGTGCCCTGGGAGATGTGGGGGTACCACATGGCCTCAAAGGGGTCCTGGCCCTTACGTGTTAAGAACCAGGAGACTGGTCAGGGAAGAAGGAGGCGTGAGCAGTAGAACGGAGAAAGGAGTCTTACAGACCCGGGCTCAAATCCCAGCCCCCCGGCCCCACCAGGCAGGCATCTCAACTTCTCTTAGACTTCCTTATCTGTGGACTGGGGAGAGGAGGAGGGGCAGGCTGCAAAAGCAGAAGGGAAAAGGGCAGAAGATACCCCTAGGGAAACGGCCAAGGGGGAAACAAGGAGAGCGGGGACAGTATGAGGCCTGGAAGACAGCTCCTGCCTTCAAACTGGCCAGCGTGAAGACACATGGGCCACAAGCACCACATGCAGCTTGCCCAGAAGGGAACATTCTGGCCTCAGGGTGACTAGGCTCTTTATACAGGTTTTACTACCCATTTGAAATTTCACTTTCCACAGGAATTTAATGTAGGGATATAGAGATGTGGGGCTATTAACACCTTCAAGGGTGGGGAGGAAGGGCCACACCTCCCGGTACTGCCTGCAGTGAGCACACCTCTCCTGTGGGGATATGGGAACAGTGCACCCCAGGTGGGGGCGCATCCCCCGCCGGAGCCGGACCAAACAGCTATCTCAGGTTGAGGGGTGGAGGGTTGTCCCTGGTCTGGAACAAAGCACTGTATAAGGAAGGTTTCCTCTGTGGGGGGTGGGGGGTTTGGGGGTGTTGGGCAGTAGGCCTGGGGCCCAGACCTGGGAGCAGTATCCCTGGGACAGCCCCACAGGGCCTGTGTAAGGGCCTGTGCCTCCTGTTGTTGGCAGCTTGGCATCCAGTCACTTTCACTGGGGACCTGGGCACTGGGAGCAAGTGGCACCTGGAAGAGGTCCAACTAATGCCCCTTATCAGAGCGACCTGGAACACCCTTTGGTCCAGAACTTGCAGCTCAGGTTCCAATCGGAGTCCTCCCAGAGCTCCCGTGTACCCCACACCCGCTGCAGCCCCTGCCCAGCCTCTAGAGAAAAAAAGGTCCATGTTTTCTGGGAAATTCTGCCCCAAACCATTTGTTATCATTTAATTTTCATAACCACCTTGGATAAGTACTGTTAAGTGCATTTTACAGGGTAAACTGTGGCCAGAAGGTGATGGCTACCCAGCTTAAGTCTGCCCACTAAATAAGTGGCCGAGGCAGGATTGAAACCCAGCTGTGTGGCTCCAAAATTGTGCTCTCAGCAGCTGGGCATCCTGTGCCAGATGCAAGGGGAGTGGGTCCAGAGTCCAAATGAGGCTCACATGCACTCTCCCGAGGGGACGGGTCAGCACACACCTGTTTCATAAAGACGGCAGCTTCAGGGACTCCACTGGGCCCATTTCAGTTGTAGAATTGATGAAAACCGCTTTTGTAATCATTGTCATTGTTTTGATCAGTAGCAAACCTCATCACAGCAATGTCCTCTCGGCACATTTTGCGGGGCACAGTCAGCACAGAGGCCCGTTCCCCTTCATTGTTTGTAGTTTCTAAAATTTAAGCAAACTGCTGTTGAAGACTTCCTGTTTGCTTCATCTTCTCAGCTTTGTTTCTTCTTTCCTGAACTTGATTTTCACATTTTCTGTTTTCATCATGGCCTTAACGGTGCTGATGGTCAAGGATCTGGGACTGTGCTCCCCAGACGGCCATGGGGAAAAACCAGCACCTTTTTCCTCCCATCCATTTCTAACTGGTACTTTTTCTGAAATGCAATAAAAAGGAATTATTAGAAATAAATGAGATTTTTTAAAAGCAGAGGCATACAAAATATAAACCCCAATTTTTTATTATTAGATTTAAAAGACATAAGACAACTGTCAAATGACCTTGAAAGCTTCTAAACTCTTGGTTCCTGTACTTATCTCCCTGTGGACTAGTAACAGTACACAGCTGGGATTCCACACCCCACTCCCCACACCACCAGCAGCCCAGGTAGAAAAGGTTGAACCTTTAAGGTTAAAATTTTAATTTAATTAAGATGTAATTGCACTCAAAGTTACACATCTGAATATGCTCTCCCCAAAAAAGTATACAGTAAAGACAATGTGAACATTAAAAATGAATATCTTCAATGTTTATAAAATCATCATTTTGTTTCTGTTGTTTTACGGCTCTTCCAAATGTTATATCAGATGAAAAGTTAACTACAAACTATCCTTAATGAGTATCAACATTTTATATCAAAACTAAATAAGGCTGAAATATTTTTAACTTCATGTTTTGAAGATGTAATTAAGTCTTTCTTAGAACAATAAAATGGTTTCATTCGAGTATTCAGTAGTCTTCCAGCTGCCAATACAAAGAATTGGTATCTCTCTTCATACATGTTGCTTTTACATATATGCAATGTATATAATTTCTGCATATATACACGTACACATTGAGAGTAATAGGAATTGACAAATATCCCAAGAGATTCTTCAACAGGTATTTGCAACTGTCATAAATCCTATGCTAACTGAGATAGTGGTAATGGTTACACAACAACCCTGAATATACTGAAAATCATCAAATTGTACTTTTTTTCACACACGCAAAAAAGAGGGAGCTGGCTCACTCACGGCACTCCAGGTTCAGGCTGGTGGAGGCCTGTCTCCCGGCGAGGTGCTCTGTCCTGCCACTCTGAGGCCCAGCCTCACAGAGCTCTCCCCTTGTGATGGCAAAGTGACTCTCTCCCGGCCCTCAGCCGCCTCTGGAAGCTGGCCTGCCACTTTTCTCCTACATTCAGCCAAAGCCTCACTGGCTCTCATTAGCCAGACTGAGGTCCCATGCCAGAACTGGGGAGTAGCATCCGCCTCCCCCAAACCAAAGCCACCAGAGAGCAGCTGCCAGTGGCAGGGACGGCTGGAGGACAGCCCAAACAGCAGGTGTTCCGCTCTCCCCCGTCCTCCGGGAACAGGCCCCCACTGCCCCCTCAGCACAGGCCTCGCCCATTTCACCGGGTTGCAATGGGGTGGGGTGCCCTCCTTCCTGGGCAGCTGGCTCTCTCCCAGGGGGAGCTCTGGAGTGTCACAGAGAGAAGGCTGTGGGAGCCAGGCATTTGTGGTGGGGGGGTGGGGGGGCCCAGAGTTTGCCGGTGACCTCCCTGCAGGACACTCAGAGCTGACCCGGCCGCTGCCCCTTTTTGGCGCCTCGGGTGGGCGCCCTCCCTTTCTGGTTCCCTCGAGTAACAGAGTCTGTTATATATTGTGTATACACAATAACAGTGTATACAGTTATGGACAAGCAGGAAGCCCTCAGTTACCAACAGGGATTATTATTGTTCTTTCTCCTCCAAGTGTCTTGGCAACATTATTTTTCTTCTTAATAGGCTTATTTTTTAGAACAGTTTTTGATTTACAGAAAGGTTGGGATAATTGTCCAGGGTCCCGTACCCCATGCCCACTTTCCCCCACGGTTGGCACCCTACATCATCATGCTGTAGTTATTACAGTTAAGTAACCTACACTGAGGCGTTGTTAACTAACCCACAGTGTGTGCAGATTGGCTTTGTTTCAACCTCACGTCCTGTTCCAAGACCCCTCCCAAGGACACCACATGACACTGAGTCACCTTGTCTCCTTGGACTGTGACCATCTCTCAGATTCGCCTTGGTTGGATGGCCCTGAAGGTTTTGAGGAAGACAGGTTGGGCAGAACATCCTGCTGTTGTGACTTGTGACGTCGTTCCTGCGATCAGGAGGGGCTTGGGGTTTCTGGACGAAGGCCCTGTCATCACAGCAGGAGTTCTCACAGTTGTCATGACTTGCCCTTGTGGGTGTCAGCCCTGAGCTCCTGGCAGGGGCAGCCCTGGTCAAGTTTCTCCACTGTAAAGCCATCCTCCCTAACCACCTCTCAAGACTGTACATTTGGGGAGAAACTCCCCACGGATAGTTCACACCTAGAGGGCAGGGAGTTACACTCCCCTTCCGTGAGGGCTGCTCATCCACATAAATTATTTGTAGTTGTTCTGTATGGGGAATTTGTCTCATCTCCCCCATTTATTAACTCATTAAATCTTTTACATCAATATGGAGACATGGATATTTATGTTTTCACTTTGGGTTATAATCTATTACCACTTTACGTATTTTGTTGCTCATGAGGAGGACATTGTTAGTATCTGAAAACACCTTCAAGTCTGACATCATCCATTCAGAACCAGGCCCGTGCTTGGCATGGATTAGAGCTACCTCAGGGCAGGAAATCTGCCCAAATGATGCATAGAAATCTCCATGCATGAGAAAAGCCAGGTAGGCAGCAGACTTGTGGAAAGAGATCTAGTTATAAAGCTTGAACCCACTTCCCATACCTGTAACCCTTATTTCCACATTTAACCACTTTCTCTGAGCCCGTGGGATGGGTGCACAGCATCCTAAATGCCAGGTCATTGTGGGTCAGTAGGAGCAGACAAGCAAACAGGTCATTACAACACAGCCATGCAAGCTGTGCTGTCACAGGGACAATGATTGAGTTGGGTCTTAAAAGCAGACAAGGTCAGGGAAGGACATCCCTGGAGAGGGTGCCACCTGGGCAGAGTATGAGAGGACCCGTCCTTTGGGGAGGAACACAGGCTCAGCTGGGTCATTGACAAGGCAGACAAGGCATTTGGGACCTGAATGTGGGGCTTGAGGTTGTGGGGGGGAGAATAAATGGGAATGTGAGTCTGTCAGGACTCAGCTAAGAGGCTATTAGCAATAGACACTGACCCAGTGGTCTTAAGGCAAATGAGTTTTCTAGAAAGGGTACCTGCCCCATTAGCTTCAGCTGTGACTAGCAATAACCCTACTGCAACAGGGGTTTGTTCTGTCACAAAAGCAAAGTCTAGAGGTAGGAAGAGGAGAACTGATATGGAGACTCCCTAAATTCATCAGAGCCCCAGGCTCCCTCTGTTTCTACTCTGCTGTATATGACTTTCATTCTAAGGTCATCTTGCAGTCTAGGATAGCTTCTAAAGCTCCAGACATTATTTCCACATTCCAACCAGCAAAAGGAAGAAGGGGAAGGTACCAAATGGCACTGTCTCCTGAAAGTCCCACAGTACTTGTGTATACATCTCTTTGTCAGAGACCTACTCATATGGCCACACAAGCTTGAAGAGAGGCTGGGAAATGAAGTCTTTTAGCCCACAAATCACAACTCTGAAAACAAATAGAGAGAATGAAATTGAGGAGGCAACCAGAACAGTCTGCCACAGAAGGATACCAGGGGCTCAGTGAGCCAAAGAGAAGCCAGAGAAGCAGGATGGATATCGGCAGGATCCAGGGGCCTTCTGGGGACCAGGCAGGAGAAACAATCGCAGAAGGACCTCACCGCCTTGCCACATATCCCTAGGAACCACTGTTCTTACAGTGATCCTATACTACCACTTGTCCAAGGTTCAGACTCCCAGGGAGGCACATCCAGATGGCCAGGTGGTCCTGTGACTGTGCCTGGCTGCCGTGGGGAGGCAGTGGGGAGTCGCCCTCCGTTTCTCTGCTGGGAGGTGGAGTCCTGTCCACTTGCTGGGAGTCTCATGCCGTGGGAAGGGGCCTGGTGTTGGGCAGCCACAAAAGACAGACATCCCCATGGACCCACACTTTGATTCCTCCTGCAGAAAGTCTCTGGCTCTAAAAGGTCCAGAGCCCCCACACCCAGCTCATGTCTTACCCCAGCTTCTATTGTGTTCTCTTCCACCTTCTCTTCCCCTCTGCTTGTCCCCTCTTACCCTTCTAGACTTTTCTATGCTCAGTTATACTGAGGTAGAAGTCAATGAGACCAGGTCAGAGCCGGGGAAAAGAGATGAACGTATGTGAGTCTGGTTATTGTATACCAGACTCAACACTAGGTGCTCTGTATGCAGTGGTGTGCTGGAGCCAGCTATGCAGCCTGCTAAATTTCAGGATTTTGTGAGATGATTGTTAAACACAGTCATTTTTATTAAAAATCAAATGATATAAACTTACAATTAAGTAAATCTTATCAAAAACAGAGGTAATAAATACCCTGAAATCATCATCCCTAATTTACTACATATTACAATTAACTATGCCCTTGTCTCATGTTATGTATATGGTGGAAATAGTGTAAAGACAAGCTAATGTGCATCTCTTCCTGACTCTGAGTCTAGCCATCTAGCCAAAGCAAGTGGTAGCTTATAACCTTCCCCAGGTAATTAATGCACGTGACAGCCCACACAGGCATTGCACATACTTCAGCAGCAGGGCCGAGAGCACTTCACAAGCACCACAGCTAGAAAGCAGCTACGGGGGCACAGCTGCACCCAACCACCCAAAAACTCACCCTCTGCAGCTGGCCCCTCCTTGTTCTCACAACATCCTCATCAACCGTGTTGGCGATCAGTGTGGTCACCCCAAGGGGGAAACTGGGGCCAGGCAAGGCAGTGATTCCCCCAGGGCATCAGCAAATCAGCACCAGAGGCATGTGGGAAATAGGAGTTTTGGGTGGAACCCAACCAAGAACGAAGAATATTTTGTGTTGAATCCAATGCTGACTGACAGAATGAAGGTTTCCCTGACTCCTCTCTCCTCCCCATGATTGTGTACGCAGCGTGCTACCTTTGACACCCTGACTTTGTTTTGTATTTCTTGTACCTACCCTACAAACTCTTTAGGGTAAGAAACAAAGTGACTTGAACTCCTTGAAACTGAGTTCCTCTGTCTTTTCACTGGACATCATTGTAAAACCTGCCTCGGAGGGTTGTCCTGAGGAGTGGACGGCGTGTGCATGGGAGGAGCTGGCATCTTGCTCCTGGTGCCTCCTTCTTGCACAGACATTCATCTGAGGCACTTAGAGTATCTGCTGGTCAGACACAGCAGTGCAGAAATGCTTGCGGCCATCATTCTTCCTTTTAGCTCAAGTCCATAGTTTGTAATTCATCTGGTGTGTCCAGCAGTGTCCCAGCTTCTCCACACATTCCATAAATGGGCTTCAAGGACACACACATATGCAGAGAGGCTTGTTTCTAAACCAGCAGCCTGAGCCGCCTCCGCAGGGAACGAAGGAACTCCAGGCCCAAGTTAGATGGTAATTACTGTCTCCACCTGGAAAAAACCCAGTGACTCAGCTGGGTGGAGATGACACCTATGCCTCCGGGACAGGAAAAGCGCTGGGACCTCCGCCAGCCATAACAAGGAGGCAGCTTGCTGGCTCCCAGCAGAAAGCCAATGTGGGTTCTCACTTGCCTTGCTGGGAAGAACACGCAACTGGGAACCACAGGCTGCCTCTCCCGCCTGGCGGTCACTTCGCCCTCCTCAGCCTCGAGCTCCTGGTCTGTGGGAGGACAGAGGACTTCAGGGAGATCCTGGTTGGGGAGCTCCTTTAGCTCTGAAATCCTATGAACTCACAAAAGGGTCACGTTTAGTCTGTGACAGGCTCTAAGCATCCTCAGCGGGAGCTCTCGGAGCACAAGGGCAAAGCCTTATTCTCACACAGACTGCCAGGCCAGCAGTGAGCACTCCATAAATAAATTATTTTGCCTGCTTTCAAACACTTCTTCAGGACAGTGCCCCCACCCTGGACAGATTGACTCATGACAGGGGCAGATTTTGAGGACAGACGACTGCAGGGCACTTGGTGCTGGAACAGCGGAGGTTTTATGTAGATTAGACGGGGGCTCCAAACCAGTCTGCGGGGAGCAGGTTCCGGAAGGCAGCCCTGTGGACAAGGGCCTGTGGAGCAAAGGATGCTGGATTTGGATTGTGTCAGGCCAAGGCATCCATGAATGAGGGCTTGTGGAAGAAGCCTTCAGTCTAAATCCAGCCAGAACTGTGTGTACCTGTCACTCTGGAATCCACCCCCTTTGATGCAAGTAGGTGGCCTATATTTAAATATGTGGATTTGTTTGTATTTCTCAAGAGAACATGGAGTTTGAGAGCCAGAGGGATGCGTCATCCTGCATTTCCTTTCTACTCACCAATATGCAAAGTCAAAGATTCTTGTTCCAGTAAACAGTCGTTTGCCCTAAACAGTCAGTTATAAGATTCTGTGACTTAGGGTGACCCCATGCACCTCTGTGGACACTGCCTTCCACATCACCCTGGAGCATGTGTGCACTCCAGCACACTGGGGCACCTCTGCATGCAGCGGTCTCCTTCCAATAGGCACATCAGGCTACAAATACTTGCTGAGCACCAGCTGTGTGCAAGATGCCAGACCCCAGTGCCACGGAAGGGCAAAGAGGCGGAAGTCACCTGGGCTGTGGTGGCCTGCAGGGCATGAACAGGTGCCAGCTGGCCTGCACAGACTGAGGAAGGGCTGCGGGGGTGGCCGGGGCTCTTCCTTGACCAGCTCCTCGCTGAAGCTCCTGCTGTTCCTGCAGATTCTCACCCCCTCTCCATGGTCTCTGAGCGCCGATGGCCCCCAGGTCTGAACTTTGGCCAGGCCTCTGCCTGGAGCTCCAGACTGGGGTCCAGTGGGCACATCAAGATCAAAGTACGCCAGACGGAAGGCCTCCCCTCCCACAAGCTGTCCTTGCTCCTGGAAGCTGGACCCCAGCTCCTCCCTCTGCCCCCACTCTCTCCATCCAACCCGCTACCCATTTCTGTTTTGCTTACCTGCTAAATCTTTTCTACTCCACCCTACCATCTCCACCCCGAGGTATCACCTGCCTGGTTCTCCTGGCCCTCCCTAGTTCCCAACCTGCCTGGGGCCTGGGTCTTTTTGTCTCCCCCTGACCAAGAGGGCCAATCTGTAGCCATCCAGCACCTTCCTCTTGTGCTCTTTGCCTGCACCAAGATAACCAGAACTTCCCCTCCCCCCACATGCTCCTTGCCCTTGTGCCGGTCCTACTGGGTGGCATGAAGGCTCCTGGGACCTTGAACCTGGTGAGCTCAATGCAAGGACTGTCTCCCTCATCTCCTGGGCTTTTCTGAGGTGCACAGTGGCAGAGCTTGCAAGGATGCCCCTCTCCAGCCTGTGCCCAGACACATCGAATACAGGAGGTGGGAGATAAACACCACTCCCTCCACCCCAGGGCGTCTGGACCCTCAGCAGAGCACCAGTGCCAAGGCACATTCTCTCCAAAGGACGGGGGCACTTCTCACTGCCTGTTAACAACTCTGCTTCCTCTTCCCAGAACTGTCGTTGGGCGGCTGCATCTGGCGAGGTCTCTCCCTCCGTGCTAGGTGGAACTTCAACCTGGGTGGGGAAGGGTCCTTGACTCTGATCAAGAAAGGATTCCTGAACGGGTCGGACGAGTGTAGGTGAGGAAGGAATTCATTAAAGCAAGAATATCAGAGAATGGCAGCAGCCATGAAGGCAGCAGAGAGCAAGGAAGAGCAGAGGGAAGAAAGGGAAGCTCACTGAACTCCTGCTCTGCACAGGGCAGATCCCCTGCCAACCCCTGAAGCCAGGGTCACACGGCATCCAGTGTCTGTTTGAATCTGCACAGCATAGGAACTAAGTCCCAACCACCTCAGGATTTGGGGGAACCACAGAGCACTGGATGGAGTGAGATTATGTTTTGAAAACTTCCAAAGCAAAGGAAGGAGATTTTCCTGCAAGTTAATAAAGAGCATGATTGTATACAGCTGCAGTCCTGTCCAAGTCACCTGGCAATGGGAATTTGCAAGCCCAAATCAGAGATCTCAGTAGCCCTTCCCTCCTTATCTGGACTAGAGCAAAGACAATGAAGACTTGTGTTTAAGTCTAGAAAATAGAATGAAATAACGAAGTAACAAAGATGCTTACCACTGGAAAAGTGCAGAGACAAACACAGGAAGTCATGCAGTGAGAAGGCTTCATTTATGGCAAAGTAGACAGTTGAAGAAAGGGGAGTGTGGGCAGACTCTTGGAGGAAGTGCATTCAAAGGCTTAGGGTCCTGTCTTTTAAGTCTTTCAAGAAGGGGGCAATGGCCGGGAGGGTGGGGTAGGTGGGCGGCGTAGGCTTGGCGTGTGGTCTCATGATGTGTGTCTCTGGTGAGAGACATTATGTCATCTTCTAGAGTCTGTCCTCTGGATATTCGGTAAGATAAACTTAGCATAAGGAATTTATTGATCCTGTTCTTCTTCTCCAAGACAGTGGTTGCCCTCAAGCAGCGGAACATACCATCTAGGACTGCTCGCCCTGCCCAAGACAGCGTCAGTTGTTGACTGATTACCATAAAACATGTTAAGAATCTTACCTCCTAACTCCCTGATTTTTAAGATGGAATCTTAGCCTTAAGATGGGTCCCTCCTGTTCTTACTGTACTGTTTTCATCTTGGCATTTTCATTAGAGGCGGGAAAAATGAACCGTGCTTGTAACTGTGTCCCTGCCCTACC
Source organism: Manis pentadactyla (assembly GCF_030020395.1). Classification (NCBI taxonomy): domain Eukaryota; kingdom Metazoa; phylum Chordata; class Mammalia; order Pholidota; family Manidae; genus Manis; species Manis pentadactyla. Next base: position 3,065,900 of record NC_080021.1, read on the forward strand.
CCGGAACTAAACCTCACTTTATAGTTGCTCAAAGGGAACCAAAGCTGGTGTAGCGGAGGGGAGAGAGCACGTGCCTCAGAGCACTGAATGGGCTTACATCTCAGCGTGGCTGCTTCCTCGCTGTGTGACCCTGGACAAGTCACGTAACATCTCTGAGTCCTAGTCACTTTATCTGGGAAGTTACAATGATTCTTCCCTGTAAGATTGTTATAGGGGAGGGAGCCATGTAACACATACGAGGCACACAGGAGGTGTTTGGCCAATGACAACTGTTCGTGGTCCTTGACAGGTGGGAATGCGCTCCCACCTCCCCATCACCCTCTGTCCACATGTTTGAAGGAAGGGGCAGGGCAGTGCTGGCCCCCCTGCCCCTGTCTTCTCTGCACGGGGAGCAGGCAGGTTCCACCCCTCCTTCCCCTGCTGGCCTGCCCTGCCCTCTGGTCTCAGCCTGGGTGAGGGGCGGAAGCAGGAGCTCACAGGACAGGCCCTGGCAAGCCTGGGGCGGAGGCGGATTTCATTCTCACTGGGGTATATGGTGCTTAAGGTCAGCCTTCACCCATAGTAAAGCTGCTATTTGCATCTCCCGTGTCTTTCTCATTTGGTCTGGAACTTAGGAGGGAAAGAGGGAAGAGTCACTTATTTAGCAAATACTTGAATAGCACTTACTTGTGCTAGGCCCTATCCTCAGGGCTTTACCAATCTTAACCCATTTAAGCCTTATAGCAGCTCTAGGAGACAGTTATTACTATCACCCCATTTTACCAGTGAGGACACTGAGGACCAGAGAGGGTAACCAGCCCGACGGCGCAGAGCTAGTAAGCGGCAGTGAGAGGTGAACTCAAGTGGCCCAGCTCAAGACCCCCTCATCACCGCTACACTGCTGCCTCTGTTGGGGCTACTTCTTCAAACCGGAGGGCATCTGACCTGTACAGTATATTCCCTGGGTTCCTATTTTAAGGCTAAGCAGTGGCTGGGAGGAAATAGATAAAGAATTTGTGCTGCCTGGAGCCTGGATCTGCAGAACCCCCATCAGCATGGATCAGGGCAAGATGGGTGAAGCGTGAAAGAGGTCCAGGGGCCCCTGGGGCCAGCTCCCTTCCCATCTGCACACTGGCACGTGGAAACTACTGACTGGCCATCAGAATACACACGCCATGGGACTACATGGAATAGACACGTGGAAACACACCACAAGAGGACCAGGGTCGAATGTAGCTACAAACCTAAGTCAGACAGGTAGTCTAAGTCAGTGCCCTGCCACTGCTGCTTGCCCTGAAGGACGCACATGGCAGAGGGCCCAGTGCAGGAGGGAACAGATTAGCTATTCAGAAGCACTTGCTCCTTTTTCTCTTAAATAATTAACGTGAGTTTAGTGAGCAGGTGTGTCTGGCCAGGGAAGCCTCCAAGCTGGGGCCTTGTAACCCTGGCAGCGAAGGGCCCGCCGTCAGCTGCAGGAGCGTCTGCGCCCTGCCCGCTTCAGGGGACGGCCCGGCTCCACCCAGCACCGGCTCGGTGGCCTCGACGCTCAGGACCCCTATTTCCCCATCTGGCATGAAGGGCCTGCGGGCATGTGGCAGCTGCTCCCCGTCAAGACTGGTCGTCACTGTGACCACAAGCTGTTCCTTCAGGTCTTGAGGGTGTACTGGTGTGTAGGGTGGGGTGGAATCTGGTCAGACTGGGGTGGGGGCAGAAGAAGAATTTCCAGGAGGGCCTCAGACTTGAGGGTTGTTTTCCAGGGGCCAGAGAGGCCAAGGCAACGCCGGGTGCCTGCCTGTGCTGGGCAAGCGCTCACAGACGCTGTAGTGCACTCCTCTGGGGACTGGCCCCTGGCCTGCTCCGGCCGCCCTGATGGATGAGCAGGGCCATGCTCCCAGGGTGCGGCCAGCCAGGCTCAGGCCCACCCTGTCTGGGCAGAGGGCCGGCTTCCTGGTCCCGTCACAGAGGGCCTGAGCCCCCAGAAGGGGACCCTGTGATTGGGGTTCACTGATCTGCGGTCACCGTCTTGAAATTCTTAATAATTCTGTCTTCGAATCTGTGTTAAGTGAAGTCCAGGCACAGTGCAGCACTCTTGACAGGGAGCTTGGAGCCTCTGCTGACACATGCCATCCCCACTATCACTTCCAGCTCCCTGCCTCCTCTACCCTGGGTCCAGTCAGCCTCTCTGCAAACCCCTGGGGCTGCAGCTCTCCACCCTTGCCCTCCCAGACGGGTCACAACCTTCAACTGTCCCCCTGCAGGAGGGGACAGCTCTCCTAGGCCCCTTTGCCTTTCTTCAGGGCAACTGCATGGTATGGAGACCATGTGGCTCATCCCACAAAACCCCAGCCTCTGCTTGGACCCAATCCACCAATGTCCACATGCAGAGGATATTTCCTAGAGGATATGGCAACAAAGCAGAATCTCCCAGGACGAGCAGGGCTGGGCACTGCACTTTGTGCAGGAGAAATAGCCTTTGCTAAGATTCCTAAGCATTGAACTATCTTGATGTTCAGGGGATTTGGGTGTAGGGCAGGCTGAGAATGAAGGTTTGGCTGCAGCTGAGGGACTGGAGGAGAACAGGGCCAGAATAGCCTTGCACAAGAGCCACAGAAGTGTGCATTTTATCTTTTTGGCCAGCCCTCAAACTGTACAGGGCAGCCAAGAAAAGAGGCCAAAGTTGCTTTACTGAAGCAAGACATTTCCTTGAAGTGTCTTATCATTTCCTTACAATATATGTGAACAGCGTTGTGCAGGGGAGTTATGTTTAACTTTATGAAAATATTTCAGAAGACATCCAGGACCAGATGCTGATGTGTCCCTTCTTCTGTGAAACATCTTCTCCTAGGGCTGGTCCAGGGGGGAGGAGCCCAGAGAAGGGCAGGGGAGGGAGGCAAATGAATGCTTGATCAGTTAGGAAGCAGTGCAGTCATAAACAGGCATTTTAAAACACCTACACAGATGTGCAAAGACGTACAAGACACAAACCCCCTTGGAACTCTCACTTCTAGTAAAGGAACAACCCCATATATGCTGGTTCTGTTAGTTCCCACAGTTTCTCAACAGAGAGCCACAAATGTGGTGGCTTAAAACAATACGAATTTGTTCCCTTACAGGTCCGGGGGTCAGAGGTCTGACATGGATCCCATGGGCGGAAATCAAGGTGTTGGCAGAGCTGATCCCTTCTGGAGGCTCCAGGGGAGCATCTTTCCTTGGCCTTCCGGCCTCCAGAGGTGCCACCCTCCTTGGCTTAGAGCCCCTCTTCTAACCCCAAAAGGCATCCCCCAGCTTCTGATGCTGTCCTCACCTGCCCGCTCTGACTCTGGCCCTTCTGTCTCCATCTTACAAGGACCCCTGTGACTACATGGGCACACTAGCTAAGCCAGGGTGATCTGCCCCTCAAGGTCCTTAATTTAATCACATCTGCAAGTCCCTTTTGCCATGGAAGGTCACACATTCACAGGATCCAGGGATTAGGGCATGGACAGCTTTGAGGGACCGTACTTTGTTTACCACACTCATCATTACAAGTCAAAGTGCCAAAGTGGGACAATGGGATTTAGTGGTCCAAGAAGGGACAGGTGACATTTGACTGTGGTGATCTGGTAGCACCCCATCAAGGAGGTGGCACCTCAGCTGGGATGACAGAGCGGGGAGCATTCCAGGCAGAAGGCAGCCACGAAAAGGGGTGCTGAGGCAGGGAAGGCCAGCGTGCTGTGGGGGTTGAGGTGTTGACTGGTACATCGGGCATAGACACACCCATCATGGTGCCTGCAACCCCCTTCCCTTCCCAGGGACACTGTCGCAGGTGCCCCTCACAGCAGGAGGGCCCTGGCCTCACCAAGGCCCCAGCTGGGGAGACAAGCCCGTGGGCTGGCCGTGCTGACGCCCTGGCTGCACCGGAGAAGCGGGGGGAGCCCTCACGATCGGCCAGCTGATCCATGCCAGGAATTTGGACTGGGATACACCGGAGAGAATCCTGGAGGTGCTGGTGGGAGCAGAAGTTCAGGGACACACAGGAAGAAGCCCTGAAGCAGGAGGGGCCAGGCTTGCGGAGGGGACAAGAGTTCTGAGCGGGCAAGAGGACACTGTGGGCAGCCCAGGTATGCGGCAGCCAAAGCTCCGAGCTGGCTGAGGGCTGCAGGCCCCCTGGGAGTGACCCTGAGTGCCCATGAGGCCGGGGACTGAGGAATGGGGGACTGCTGGCCATGGACAGGGGAGCGGCCAACAGGTGGGCAGGGAGCAGCTGGCATGGGCCTCACCAGCTTGCCTCTCAGACAAGCCCCTTCCAGCTCCATCCAGTGACCCCTGGCTACCTCTCTGGACAGACTCTCCACATCAAAAATGGGCCAGTGAGCTTACGTCCACCCCCTCGCCCACTCCTCTGGCTCCTGGCTGTCCTCCACGCCTGGTAGCTGCAAGCAGTACCCCCAGAGTCGAGCAGCAGGAGCCAGCTGACCAGGCATCCCCCGAATAAAGCGTGAATGGGGACCTTGGGGATGCTTCAGAGCTGCCTTTTCCGGGTAATTATCACCATCCCCAAGTTACAGGCTAGGAAGTTGGGCTGGGCCACCTTCCCAGGGCCACATGGCAGGGAACAACTCTCCCTGCAACCGACCTGCTCTGAAACTCCACCACGATTTCAGAATATACCTAGTCGCTAATTTCTTTCTCCACTATTACTAGCACCTACAGTGAGCTGGGCGTGGAGATACATGCATGTCACATACACACTAGGGAGCTTGTGTACATTGTTTCAGACCCTGCCAAGCCCTAGAAGGAAACAACATAGGGCCTTGTAATGGTGATGGACTGTAGGGGCTAAGTAGGGGTCAGGAAAAGCCTCTCTGAAAAGATAGCTTTTGAGCAGAAGCCAGAATGCTGAGAATGAGCCAGCCATGTAAACGTGCAGAGAGAACCTCACAGGCAGGCTGTTAGCCATGTACACACTTACTTATTAGAGGCACAGTGTGAAATGAGCAGTGTTGAATTCCTGGGCTGCATGTACACTGACTCTGGGACAGTGGTAGGAAGTGTCTAGAAACATTCGCAAAGCAGGATCGCACTGTAACACGGACATGTAAACGCGTATCCAATAGCACCAAAATTACTGGCTTCGGAGAGTTGCCAGCCCACCACCTCCCCTACCCACTAGGGAGAATTCTCCCTTGGCCCATGTACTCTGTTCTCCTTCCCCACCCTCAAGGCAGACATTCTCTAACCAGATGGAGTCCTTAAGGCTTTCCAGAGTCAGATGAAAATGAGAAGGGCAAGCAGGAAGAGGCAGGCAGGCAGGAAGAGGGTTGAGCACAGGTAACACAACAGCCTCCGGGGGTGAGGGCAGGAGAGGAGAGGAAGAGAAGGCGGCTTTCAGAAGCACAGCCACAAGCTCTGGGGCACCTTCCTGCTATGTGACAAACACAAGTAAATGGCTGTAGTGGAGTGAAACTGCCAGTGGAGGCTGGCCTGTGCTCTTGCGGCCATGATGCACGTCTGCGACTGGGTTTGCGGGTCACAGCTTTGCAGATGGAGCCAGGGGAGGGAGTCTGGGTTGTATTTTGGAGGCAATTGGAGGCCATTGTAGAGGCCATTGAATGGAGGAGAGATGTAATGTTATTTGTGGTTTAAACACACAACCTGACTGCATGGGGTGCTCTGGCTGCTGGGGAGGGGCAGGCACGGACGGTAGGAGGCTAGGCAGAAGGCCGACCATCTGCTCCCCTGCTCATCTGACCTGTGCTGCTGAGGCCCCCGCATGCTGTGAGCCACCCCCACCCAATGTGCGCTATGCAGGATGCCCCTGTCCGCCCCAGCCCCCAGAGCAGGTGCAGAGCCCAGCCCCACCCGCCCACGTTCTGCAACCTCCTTTATTCTCTCTGCCACAGTCTTCCCGCCTCCTTCTGCGAGGCTCTGGAGGGGTGCTCCAGAAGCTGGCGAGAAGCACGATTGTCTTGGCACATGCACCAACGCCATGGCAACGGCAACTCCGTGACAACAGCAACTCCGTGACAACAGCAAATGAAGCCAGCCTCGAATCTGGCAGCCCAAAGCGCCGCCCGTCTGTGAGGCTGCACAGAACTGCGCAAACATTGCCTGTTCTCAGTGCTCGTCTCAGCCCAGCTTTGGCACACAGCAGAGGTGACACCTAAGTGACATAAGAACAAATCGTGGGTACACATGAAATCTCTTTAAAGTGTGTATTTTTCTTCCCCAAAGTGACCAAGGAAAAGAAGCAAAAGGACCTAGATGTGAGCTGGCGGGTGAGGTAAGTTTCAGTGATGGGACCGTTACATCATCCATTAGAGGACACAGCCTCCGTATGAAAAATGGTCCAGTTAGTTTACATCCGTGGTTCCATTTTCAAACCCACCAATCTTTTAGAAGCCTACTTTGAACAGAGGCAAAAATCTGTGTATATTTGAATCGAAGGCCTGGATCAATTTAACCCTCTAGGGCTTGGATTTTCATTGGCTCGCCTTTCATTCTAATAATAATGATGATGATAGTTTTCTTACAGAACATATAACCTCTACTAGGAACTATGCTGAGCCTTTCATGTGTATGATCTCATTTACTCTTTGCTACAAACTTAGAAGGAAGTACCACAATTGTTTTCTTTACAAGGAAGAGAAAAGGTGCTGAGAGATGTTAGGTGCCCAGGGTCCTCCAGCTAGCAGGTGATGCAGCCAGCCGACAGCTGTCCATCTTCACTAAAAGGTCAAAGCAGCCTGACTGATGCACTGGGTCAAACGCTGGCTCCCTCCTGTGAGCTCTGTGGGGCTCTCACACTAGGTACTAAGTGCCACCCAGGGGGGCCTGCTCTGGTCCAGAGGTCTTGAAGCCCAGCCTAATAGACCATGAGGCCCTGGCACATATCGTAAAGGGTCAGAGCAAGAACGCTGTGGAGGAGGGTCGGCTGGAACACGTTCATGGCACGATCCCCAGCATTTGTTGCCCCAACGTTGTGCTGCAAGCTCCTTCTGCCCACCTGTCATTCTGCACACAGCTCTCCTGGAGCCCACGGCCCAGGGCCTACGTGGAGTCTCTCCCGTCACCTTTCTCCAGTCTGAGTCCTACTACCAGCTGCCTCGCTGAGAAGGGAAGAAGGTGAGAGGAAGATGCGAGCTCCAGGCTCAATTTACTTCTTATGCAAAATGGGTGGGGGACCATCACAGGGGGAGAGTCACACTTCTGTGTGTGACCTTTGAATGCACTGTGACCCACCCACCGGGAATATGGCCCCGGACCTGAATGGGAGAAGCACTGCAGAGGGCCAGTCAACATATATGGAAACTGGACACCGAGGTTCAGAGCAGGGGGTGGGGAAGGACCTGGCCTCCCCCACCCCACCTGGAGGACGACCAGGGTCTGAGGTCCGGCAGGGTCCTGAGGGGTGTGGAGGTGGAGGAGCGTCTGGGGGGGGTCCACCTCTGGGTGCCAAGTGTGGGTGGGACAGCCATCCAGAGCCCCTTGGGGACCTGGGGCCCAATAGCCACCCCAAGGCCAAGTGAAGCCTGGGGGTCAAAGGTCATGAGAATCACAGGCTCAGAGCTTGATGGAGAAAGGAGAGAGAGAAATGAGTTTTCTTTTATCTGCTGCCTAAATCCACAAAGACTTTGAGAGGACACACTTGGGGGCACATGAAAGTAAAGCTCAAGACAAGGGTTAGAGGGAGGGCTGCCCTGAGGGTAGGGGGCAGGGCAGGGGCGGGCCCTGTCAGAAGGGCCAGTGACAGGGACGGGAGAATGACGCTATGGATTTGACTGAGGTGGCAGAGGGGACCGAGCCCATGGCTGTGTGTGTGCCCTGGGTGCTCAGGAGAGAGGTCAGATGGGGCCAGGAGACGTCGGTCCAAGGTGACGACAGGTGTTCTTGACGGCTCTCCGAAGAACTCCTGGGGCCTGCCCTGCCCCTCCAGGCGGGGTCAGTTGTCCCAGCCCCACGTTCCCAAGACACACTCATCATGTACAGGGCAGGCCTGGGCCTCTTTCCCTCCTCCCTGCTTGACCTGGAGCTCCTGGACGCCTTGGGCTGCATCCAGTCCATCTCTGCAACCTCAGCTCCTGGCTGGGCCACTGGCCGCAGCATGCATGGGGGCCTCTCCCAGGCACTGGGGCTCCCCAACAGCTCCTTGCTTCCTGCTCACCCAGGCCCGACCCATTCACTGTCTTAGCTCAGTGGCCGTCACAAAATGTCGTAGCCTGGGCAGCTTAAAAACAGGTATTTATTTCTCACAGCTATGGGGGCTGGAAGGCCCCACATCAAGGTGTTAGCAGTGTTCGGCCTCTGGCGCGGGCCTCTTCCTGGCCTGCGGACAGCCCGCTTCCCGCCACGTCCTCACAGGCAGAGAGAGCTCTGGGGTCTCTTCCTCTTCTTATGAAGACACTAGTTCTGTCAGGTCAGAGCTTGACCCGTATGACCTCTCTTAACTCTCTCATCTCCTTAAAGGCCCTGCCTCCACTGCATGGGGTTTAGGGCTCTACATGCGATTTTGAGGGGCACACAGTCAGCCCACGACTCCCCATCTGAGCAGTAATAAGTGCTGTTGGTCTGCCTCTCTGTTGGCAGCTGAAATGGTCCTCCAGGCACCTGTGAATGAGACCTTATTTGGAAATAGTATCTGCAGACCGAATCAGGTGGCTTGAGTAGGGTGGGTCGCGGTGCAATATGACTGGTGTCCTTAGAAGAGACACAGATGCTCAGGGAGAATGTCATGTGACACCAGGGGCAGAGGTTGGAGTGACACAGCTGTAAGCCAAGAAATGCCAGGGTTGTCACATGGCTGAAACCAGAAGAGGCAGGAAATGCCCCCCACCCCTAGCACCCCCGTGCACCCAGAGCCTTCAGCAGAGTGAGCGCCTCCCTACCAACACCCATGTATCAGACTTATGGCCTCCAAAACCGTGAGATGATAAATTTCTGTTATTTTAAGCAGCCAGGTGTGTGGCGCTTTGTTAGGGCAGCCCCAGGAGGTGGGGAAATCCACATCTGTTTCCATCCCCGCCCCAGAACTCCCCGCTGCAGCTGGCCTTCCCTCTCTCCTTCCAACCTGCAACCCTGCAAGGCCAGCAGGCTGTCCCCTGGGTGCACCCAAGGGCTCTGGGCTGTCCCACACCTTTGCCCACACTATTAACTCTGCTTGCACTGCCCTCCCCCTTGGAGAACTCCTCCTCATCCTTAAAAACCCAGAGCAAAGGTCATCTCCTTACTGGGACCATGACTTAGGAGTAAAGCCCACCATTCCTGCCACAATCCGTCCTCTCAGCTCACCTCTTCCTTCACAGTTTTGTGCTGCAGCCAGTTTAATTGCTCGTTTTTCTATGTATCTCTTCCTCCGACTCTAAGCCTGGGCCCCGAGAGCAAGGACTCCATCCCCTGGCGGGGCCTCTGTAACCTAGGTTGGTTGAATGCACAGAGGGCCGGTGGCTGGTCAGATGACAGAGAACGCAGGGACCTCTCACCGCAAGTGGCTCTGTGAGCAGTGGGCTCTGTGCTGTGCCCTGGTATCAGCAGGGAGGGGGGACAGTGATCCGACCTAGCCTCCCAGAGGGAGGGAGGGGGGATGAGGAGGCGCAGGGGGCCTAGCAGCTCCTCTGTGGATACAGGGGCTGGGGGGACGGGGCTCAATCCCCTTGCAGCAGCTGCCCAGCCCAGAGAGAGCACATGTGGGGCCCACAGCACATGGTCACCTGCCCAATGCTTTCACAATCTGAGGGACGGTGTCCTTTAAGGAAAAGAATACAAAAGCAGGTACAGGGGTTTTCGCTGAGGTCTGCCCGAGTGAGGGGTGCTGCAGCTCCATCAGCATCAGGGCGTACTCACCTTGGGAAAGCAAAGCTGTGCGTTCAGTTGCAAAGAGGAGTGCCCCAGAGGGCCCCAGCGCTGGTCACGGGCACTTAGCCGCTGTCGTACCTCCCCACTTCCTCCTGGCTCTGACCGCTGACCGCAGAGAGCACTTTCCCCCCAAGATTGCTTCCCCTTGTGTTCGCGGGTCTGAGGAGGCGCAGCACGCGGCCTGAGCAGCCCGGCTTTCTCCGGGGCAGGGCTGCGGCCCCACCGGCCAGGCCAGCAGGGTGCACAATACCCGTCGCCCCTCCTTCTACTCCCCAAGGCCTGCCCCCTGGCCCAGAGGAAGGGGCGCCAGAAGCCAGAAGTGGAGGCGAGGAGCTCAGCGTGGCCCTAAGGAAGGACCGCCAACGGGGGCTTAAAACAGCAGGGAGGTCCTCTCCCTCAGCCCCAGGGGCCAGGCCTGGGCTGCCCGGGGGCTCTCGGGGGGCGTCCTGCCCGCCCCTTCCAGCGCCTGCGGGCTCCTGGCTGTCCTCGGTCCTTGGCGTGGGGTGGTGTCTTTTCCCCAGTCTCTGCCCCCATCCCCAGGTGGCTTCTCCTCTGTGTCCTCCCTCTTCTTACAGGGACACCTGTCACTGAATTTCAGTCTCACCCTGAACCCAGGACGATCTCACTCCAGATCCTTAACTTACATCTGCAAAGACTTTTTCCAAATAAGGTCACTTTCACAGGAGCTTGGGACCTGAACCTACTTTTGGGGGGACACAATCCTTCCCACTGCAAGGAGACAGTGATCTGACCTAGCCTCCTGGTTGGAGGAAGGGAGTGGGGTGGAGACTCAGGGGGGCCTAGTGGCTGCTCTGCTGCTGCAGGGGTTGGGGAGAAGGGGCTCCATCCCCCTGCAGCAGCTGCCCAGCTCACAGGGAGCACTCTCAGGGGCCCACAGGCACAGGGGTCACCTGCCCTGGAGGCCTGTCTGCCTCCTTCCTCCTGTGTGTCTGTGCAGGGAGAGCACAGTCCCTGCGGGTGCATCTCACAGCTGGCCCGGTGTCCCCACCTCCACCCGGGCGCACAGGAGCCCCAGCCCCCCAGCTGCTCCGGCTCTCACCTCGCCCCTCCTCCCTCACTCAGGCTCACCAGGCGCTGCATCCCTGGGCTCTCTCCCTTCTCTCCTCTCCTCAGCTGCCCCTCTCTTCCCTGTGCCCCAACATTTTCTGGCTCCTCTTCCTGGCCTTTCCCCTCTTTCTAGCTCCAAGCAGAGGGTGATAGCCATCTGCTAGGTTCCCTCTTGGGAGGACCCCCAAATGGCAGTGAAGGATGGCCAGAAAGCACCCCCTCCTGAGCCTCCTCCACAGAGGAGGCCACACCTGGTCGCCAGCTCCCTGGGATGACCCCGTGTGGGGCCGAGCTCCCAGCCTGCCCCTCTGCCATCGACTTGGCAGCTGCCACAGTGACCTCACGTCCTGCCTTAGCCTGCACACCAGTCCTCCATGGAGGCTCCTCCCTCGGTCCGCACCCTCTCTCTGGAGAAGGCCCCCTGCACGCCCCAGGTTCTGCTCTGTCGCCCTGTTCCCACCTCCCCCTGCCCCTGCCCCCTCCAGTCCTCAGCCCCCTGTTGCTGGTGGGAAGCCTCTCCCGGCTCCTCAGGGTCCATGGAGGCAAGTGATTCCGACGTTGGGGTGTGGCCTGAGCGTCCCTCCACTGCCTCCCTGGGCAGCAGGCGCACGTGCTCCCTGCTGGGGGCCCCAGGCAGACTCTCCTTCCCTGGGGGGTGGCTACGCAGAATGCAGGGGCACTGTCTGGTTCTGACTCCGAACTGCCCCTTCAGCTTCTCATTTCACTCTCCAGCAACAGAGGTGACATTCTGGTCCTTACCTGCCTCCTGACCTGATTTATAAATTGACTCAGAACAAAGATGGGCGGGGTGAGATACATGCACACCCTCAACCGCCCCACGCTGGGATTCGGGGTGGCTTATTTTCGTTTGTCTCTGTTTATCATGGTCTTTCTCCACAGGAGAGCAATGAGGCAGTGAGGGTCTGCGTCTGGGTGGGTTGCACTGCCCTGGGCTCCTTGATGATCATGGAATGACAGACACGGAGGCTCAAGGTCGCATGCCACAGGTGGGGAGCCGGGGTGCAACGGCTCAAAGAATCAGGGCTTCCTACTGGACAGGCCGGTTCTAGTGGCTGGGTGGTCCCCCCCAACCCCGTGGCCTTTGGTGCCTAGGGGCCCAGCGGCATGGAGGGGGTCCAGGACTCCCTTCCCCCTGCCCTTGTCCTTCCCAGCCCCTCCCCCGCTGGCTCCTTCGGAAGCCCCTGCTGGGTATCACTTCCTCTGGAGGAAACCTCCATTGTCCCTGGAAGTGTAAACCTGGCTGGGAGCCGGCTGGCCTCTTGGGGGCTATTGTCTGGCACTTCCTTCCTGGCAGTGGGCCCTGGTTCCAGAGCCACACCCACCGCCTCCTGCCTCCTCCCCTGCTGGGCTACCGGGGTCTGGGCTCTCCCAGAGGCCCAGGGCTGGGATTGTACTGCAGAAGCAGCCAGCCAGCCAGTCAGATCCTCAAGGGGGCTCTGAGATCTCCATGACTCAGTTCCTGCCCCCAAGGAGGTATGGGTGTGGTGAGGCACCCCAGCCAGGCCACGCAGAACCACCCAGAACCACCCCACTGGCCCTTCCTGAACTCCACACCAAGGAAACTAAGAGGTAATGAAATAGTTGTGGTTTTTGTTTTAACTGTGGTAAAATACAAATAGCATAAAATGTGCCATCTTAACCATGTTTTAAGAGCAGAGTTCTGTGGCATTAGGCACATTGACATACTTGTGTAGCCACTATAGCCATCCTCTCCAAAACGTTATCTTCCCAAACCGAACTTCTGTCCCCACTAAACGCCAACTCGCCAGGCCCTGGCACGCACCCTTCTCCCTTCTGTCTCTATGAACCTGACTTCTCTAGGGACAGCATGTAAGTGGGATCAAACAGTATTCGTCCTGTTGCTGTTGTTGGGCAGCTGTGTCTGGGAAGGGCTCTCCCTGCAGACCGGGTGGAACCTCCACTGGGCAGGGGAGGGTTCCTGACTCTGAGCGAGAAAGAATTCTCAAGCAGGACAGACGAGTGTAGGTGAGGAAGGAATTCATTAAAGCAAGAGTATCAGGGAATGGCAGCAGCTGTGCAGGCAGCAGAGCGTGAGGAGGAGCAGAGGGAGGGGAGGGAAGCTCACTGAGCTCTTGGTCAGCAGAGGGCAGATGCCCTGCCAACTCCTGAAGCCAGGCTCACCTGGGGTCCAGTGTCTGCTTGAATCTGCACAGTGTCAGAACAAAGTTCCTCCCACCCCAGGATTTGGGGGAGCCACAGAGCACTGGATGGAGTGAGATTATGTTTTGAGAACTTACAAAGCAAAGAAAGGAGATGTTTGGGCAGGCCAATAAGGAGCATGATCATACAGCTGCAGTCCTGTGCAGGTCACCCCGTAACGGGAACTTGCAGGCCCAAATCAGAGCTCTCAGCAGCCCTTCCCTGCTTATCTGGACTAGAACAAAGACAGAGTGAAGACTTGTGCTTAAGTCTAGGAAATAGAATGAAATAACAAAGTAACAAAGACACTTATTGCTGAAAGAGCACAGAGACCAAATGCAGGAAGTTGAGCAGAGAGAAGTCTTTATTTAAGAAGTACACACTCGAAGAAAGGGGAGTGCGGGCAACCTCAAAGAGGAGGTGCACTTAAGGGTTTAGGATTCTGTCATTTAAGGCTCTCAAGAACGGGACATAGGGTGGGGGGGGGAGTTGTGGGCTTGACATGTGGTCTCATGATGTCTCTCCAGTGAGAGACATTATGTCACCATCCACAATCAGTCCCATAGATAATTCTCTAAGATAAACAAAGAATTTACTGATCCTGTTCTTCTCCAAGATTTAGTTTCCCTCCAGCACTGGGAACACATCAGTTAGGGCTGCTTGCCTTGCCTTAACATAGGTCATTGGCTGATTACCAAAGAATATGTTAGGAATCTTACCTCCTAACCTCCTGGCTTTTAAAATGGAATCTTGGCCTTAAGATGGGGTCCCTCCTGTTCTTACCATACTGTTTATAGCTCACATTTTTCATCAGAGGCAGGAAAAGTCAGTCATGATGCTTGTCCTGTGTCCCCGCCCTGCCTCACTGCTCCTGGCTTTTATCACTGAGCATAATGTCCGCCAGTCGCCTCCATGTTGGAGCAGGTGTCAGAATGTCCCTCCTTTTTAAGGCTGAATAATATTCCTTCATTTAGATGGACCACATGTGGTATTATCCATCCGTCCACAGACATGTGGGCTGCTTCCACCTGTAGCTACTGTGAACAATAAGGTTCTGAATGCAGGTGTGCAAATGTCTCTTTCAGACTCTGCCGTTACTTCTTTTGAGTATATATACCCATCAGCAGGATTGCTGGGCCTGGGGGAGAAATAGAGACAGAAACAAAGATGGAGAGAGAAACAGAGTAAGACACAGAGAGAGAAATGGACAGAGATGAATTAGAGATAGAGAAAGGGAGAGACACACACACACACACAAACAGAAGAGAGACAGACAGGACACAGAGAGAGAGACAGACAGAGAGAAACACAGACAGACAGATGGTGCCCTTCCTGTTGACTTGGGAGGTGATGGTGAGAGAGTAATTTTAATATTAAAAACAGGCCTTGTTTTTACCTTAAGCTGGTAAAGTTGGTCAAAACTGTTTAGATAAATAAATACCTTACACGTTGGTATAAGAATTATTAATTAAAATGTGGAGAGTGTGAACCAGTCCTGGCTCGAGGGGCGCCCAGCAGACGTGTGTCCTTTCCGTTGCTTCTCTCGGCCCCCAGTAGCTGGCGAGTCCGGTCTGCGCTCCCAGAGCCCAGCCGCAGGCAGCCTGGGCCCTGACCATTTCCCAATCCAGTGGGGAGGATCTGGGGCCCCGGGTGCCCACCTGGAGCCAGGCCTGGTTTTTGAGCTCCTGCCTGGCCCCAGGCGCAGAGAGAGGTGGTGGAAGAGGGAGAGAGAGAGACAGAGACCGGCTGGGCGCTGAGCAGTCCGAGAGGGACGGAGGGGGGCCTCTGCCTGCTCCGGGCCGAGCTCGTCAGCCTCGGTGGGAAGGACCTTTGGTTTTCAGCTCCTTCACTTGTTAAACTATAAAAAGACCCCATCTATGCCTCTGGGGTGGGAGGCAGGGGTCTCAGTGTGGGATACAATGTGATGACACTGGGTTTGGTGCAGAGAAAACAACCTAGAGAAGCCGGCTGGGTGTCAGATCAGCACCATGTGGTCACCTGTGAACTCTTGTGGCTAAGGTCTGGGCAGCTTCCACGGAGCTCAAGTTGTTCGGCTTAAGAGATGTGCTCGTGCCTCTGTGCATGTGTGTGTGTGAGTGCATGGACTGTGCGAGATGTATGTGTGATGTGTGTGTTTGTGTGTTATGGTCTGTGTGTTTGTGTGTAGAGTACGTGAGTGCATGGCCTGTGTGTGTGCGTGAATGTGTGGTACGTGTGTATGTTATGGTGTTGTGTGTGGTGTGTGTATGTGTGCTGTGTGTGGCTGTTTGTGGCCCACAGGGAACAGCAAGGCTCTGATTCCACCCCACTCACCAGACACGAGGCAGCTCCCAGTAGGTGGGGCTTTCCCACGTCCAAACCCTTTCCGTGTTGATTACCTAACTGGAGCATCACAGCCTCAGGACGGGGCTGTCATCGAGGGTTTGTGGATGGAGAACAGCAGCTTAAAGAGCTAGGTTCACATCATGGTGCTGGGACATGGCGGTCAGGCCGGGAGCACATCACGCTGGACAAGCTTTGGAGCCCGGCTGCTCTTTCTTGCACACTGTGCAGAAACATCCTTCCAGTTGCTCGGCTGAGAAACAGGGCAATGGATGGGTGCACCTGATTCTCTGGGGAGACAGTGAGTGTTAACTGTGGCAAGGAGAGAGCCAACCCTGTGTAAGAACACAGAGCCCAGCTTGAATGTGCCAGGGAATCCAGGAAGGCTTGCTGAAGGAGGTGTCCCATGAACTGGTCTTTGTGCTAATTAGGATTTCTATCAGTTGTGGGTACCAGCAAGCAGTCATAGCAGCTTCACCAGTAGGGGTTTATCTTCCTCCCAGAACAAGAGGGCTGGGAGGAGGCAGCCCAGGGAGGGAGCAGCCACGTGGGGCCTTCACCGAGCTCCGTCTGGCGTCCTGCTCTGCCGTCTTCAGAGCACGGAGTCCATCTTCCTTGTTGCAAGACAGAAGCTCTGTCTCCAAGCTTTGTGTCCAGTCCAGGAAGGAAGAGGGGAAGCGTGGTGGTCAAAGAGCAGAAGGTGCATACGGGGGGCGGTTGGGGGGGGAAGCCAGCTCTTCCTATCGGGAGCAAAGGGGTGCTTGGGGGCCCCACAGCCGCCTTCCAAACAGAGCCTGGCCACCCTTGCTGCAAAGGAGTTTTCTCTTGGCACACGGTCCCCCCGGAAAGCGTCTGGGCCCCCTCAGTAAGGTGGAGGGGAGGGGGATATGGAGAGGGCATTGAAGGGTGAGTTGGGGGAACTCAGCAGTCAGTTGGCAGGTGACAGGCAGAGTCTGGAGCCCAGGTGATGGGAGAGGGAGGGGTGCAGGTGACTCCCTGGGAATAGGAGGTGGTTCATTGTGGTCAGAGGGATGGGCATTTCTGTGCATATGTGTGACTGTATGTGCACACATACGAGTGTGAGTGTGTGCACACATGTGCACGTTGCCGTGAGGGGCTGGTGACTGGTGGGGATGAGGAATGATGGGCTCTGCTGTGAAGGCCTTGAGAGGGCAGGCTGATTCCATTCCAAGTGCCACCCACCATCTCTGGGGGGCCTTAAGGGCAGCATGTGAGACTGAGAGGAAGAGAGGCCTGCAGCCAGGAGACCGGTGAGGGGGCTGTTAGGATGGGGCAGGTCAGAGCCACAAACTGAACGCCACCAATAGCGCCCTCAGAAGTGTGGCCCCAGGTAGGAGGACCCAGGCGTCTTTCTTGCAGGTGGCCGGGGAGACAGGATGGCAAGGCTGCCAAACCTGTGGCCTTGGGGTCAGGCTGCCTAGGTTCCAGTTGCAGCTCTGCCACGTCATCCATGGCTAGTCATCTAATTCTCTGTGCCTTATTCTCTTCGTGTGCAAAGCAGAAGTAATCAGTTTGCCAACACACAGAGGATGCAGATGACATTCCATGAGCAGTGATGGGCACTGAGCAAGCACTGAGTAAATGCTAGCATGATAAGAGGGATGCAAAGGCCCCATTTTCACTCACGGTTTGTTTTGAGGCGTTGTCCTGCCTGCTCTTCTGCAGGCCCACGTGCATGCCGTATGCCCAGGCGCAAGCTTGTGATCCCCCTCCTGCAGGCAGGATGAGTGAGCCCTTGGGCCTGGGAATCCCTGAGCCACTGCTCTGAAGCTGGGGTGGCCGGCTGGACCCTGGCCAGAATGCCCTGAGATGTCATTTCTAAGGGTCATTCATACAAAATCCAAGAGGCTGGCCAGGGTGTACAGCATAAAGGCAGTCAGCTGGGTGAGTGCCACAGTGGGGCTTGCTGGTGGGAGGGCGCCTAACCCAGCCTTAAGCTCAGAGGAGACTTCCTGAGGGACTCAGAGCCTGCCCCTAGGGGCCCAACAGTCCAGGGGGGGACGCAGGCGTCTACAACACTGTGTGGGGTAGCTTGCATCTAAACAGCGCCCCTGCAGAGAACAACTAGGGAGCCTGGAAAAAATACAAAATGAAATCGAGCTGAGAGCTGTGCAGCAGAACTAAGACCATGTGGGATTCGGGGCCATGATCCTAGAAAGCAAGGAACATGCGGAAGTAGCGAGACCTTGCCTGCTCCCCTGCCCCTGCCCCTGCCCTGCATAAGCCAGTTCAAAGTGGGACACATCACGCTGGACATTACGCCCCTACAGCTTCTGCAGCCTCATGATGGTACCGAGCCCAGGGCTACCAAGGCAGCTGGGGCTCAAAGGGCCCCGAGGAAAGGAAGCTGAAGAGAAAGGAGCCTGACATTTCGTGTGGCTGTTGCTCTCAAGATGTTTGCCGAATCCTGAGCTGCTCAGAGGTGAGAGGCTAGGAAACCAGGAAAAAGGAGGCAGATAAGAGGCTAAGAGGATAAGCTGAGCTTTCAGCAGTCTCTAGATGCCGAGGGAGAAAAAAACGGAGTTTAAAGCCAATCGGGAAAGATGGGCCTAGGTGAACACTCCCAGTTTTAATTTCTGACCCCTGCAGAGGGGTCAGAGCTTGAATCCAGTCTTAGTTTCTTTCAGTTCCTTATGGTACCAAATGGTTTGTCCTACTCTCGCTGCCAGACAGAAGAAAACCAAACCCTCTCTGGAGGAAAATGAAATCCTGCAGAGTCTCTGAGATATTTCAAGTCTGAAACATAAAGTCTGGCACTTAATACCAAAATAACCAGGCATGACATCATTGGTGAATGGACACTATGAAAGAAGAAACAAAGCAAAACAAGAAATGTGGACAATAGCAAGAAACCCACAGGTGATGCAAATACTGGATTTGAAAATGTGATTAAAATTGTTGACATACAGATATCAACATGGAGAATTTCAGAGAACTGGAACTTACAAAAAAGAACCAAGGAGAAGTCACAGAACTGAACAACATCATAACTAAAGCTAATGGGTCAATAGATGATTTAAAAGCAGGTAGAGGAGGGGGCGGAAGATGGCGGCGTGAGTAGAGCAGCGGAAATCTCCTCCCAAAACAACATATATCTATGAAAATATAACAAAGACAACCCTTCCTAGAATAAAGACCAGAGGACACAGGACAATATCCAGACCACATCCGCACCTGAGAGAACCCAGCGCCTCGCAAAGGGGGTGAGATACAAGCCCCGGCCCCGCGGGAGCCGAGCGCCCCTCCCCCCAGCTCCCGGTGGGAGAAGAGCAGGCAGAGCGGGAGGGAGACGGAGCCCAGGACTGCCGAGCACCCAGCCCCCGCCATCCGGGCCAGAGTGCAGGGCCCTCGATACTGGGAAAACAGGGCAGCAAGAACAGTGAGCAGGCACTGGAGGCTGGGTGACAGAGGACATAAGAAAAGCGCGCGACCATTTTTTTTTTGCTTTTTTGCTGTTTTGTTTTGGCGAGCGCATTTTGGAAGTCTTAAAGGGACAGGGACCCCAATACTAGGGAAACAGGGCAGAAAGACCGGTGAGCAGAGGCCTGAGGCTGGCACCGGAGAATAAAGAAAAACGAACGACCACCTTTTTTTTTTTTTTTTTTTTAATTAAAAACTTTTTTTTTTTTTAATTAAAAAAATTTTTTTTTTCTTTTTTCTTTTTGGTGGGCGTTGTTTTGTTTTTGGCGGGTGCTTTTTGGAAGTCTTAAAGGGGCAGGGCGGGTCACTTAATCCAGAGGTAGGGAATCCGGGATCTCTGGGCACCCTAAGCCCTGGGCTGCAGGGAGCAGGGAGGCCCCTTACGGAGATAAATAGCCTCCCAGCAGCTCCTGCTCCAACGCGACTCCACCATTTTGGAGTAGCTGCCCGAGCCAGGCCACGCCCACAGCAACAGCGGAGATTAACTCCATAGCAGCCGGGCAGGAAGCAGAAACCCTGTCTGCGCGCAGCTGCGCAGCACAAGCCACTAGAGGCCGCTGTTCTCCCAGGAGAGGAGGGCCACAAACCAACAAGAAAGGAAGTCCTTCCAGCCGTCACTCGTCCCAGTTCTGCAGACTATTCCTATCACCATGAAAAGGCAAAGCTACAGGCAGACAAAGATCACAGAGACAACACCAGAGAAGGAGACAGACCTAACCAGTCTTCCTGACAAAGAATTCAAAATAAGAATCATAAACATGCTGACAGAGATGCAGAGAAATACGCAAGAGAAATGGGATGAAGTCCGGAAGGAGATCACAGATGCCAGAAAGGAGATTGCAGAAATGAAACAAACTCTGGAAGGGTTTATAAGCAGAATGGATAGGATGCAAGAGGCCATAGATGGAATTGAAATCAGAGAACAGGAACGCATAGAAGCTGACAGAGAGAGAGACAAAAGGATCTCCAGGAATGAAACAATATTAAGAGAACTGTGTGACCAATCCAAAAGGAAAAATATCCGTATTATAGGGGTCCCAGAAGAAGAAGAGAGAGGAAAAGAGATGGAAAGTATCTTAGAAGAAATAATTGCTGAAAACTTCCCCAAACTGGGGGAGGAAGTAATCGAACAGACCGACCACGGAAATACACAGAACCCCGAACAGAAAGGATCCAAGAAGGGCAACACCAAGACACATAATAATTAAAATGGCAAAGATCAAGGACAAGGAAAGAGTGTTAAAGGCAGCTAGAGAGAAAAAGGTCACCTATAAAGGGAAACCCATCAGGCTAACGTCAGATTTCTCAACAGAAACCCTACAGGCCAGAAGAGAATGGCATGATATATTTAATACAATGAAACAGAAGGGCCTTGAACCAAGGATACTGTATCCAGCACGACTATCATTCAAATATGACGGTGGGATTAAACAATTCCCAGACAAACAAAAGCTGAGGGAATTTGCTTTCCACAAACCACCTCTACAGAACATCTTACAGGGACTGCTCTAGATGGGAGCACTCCTAGAAAGAGCACAGCACAAAACACCCAACATATGAAGAATCGAGGAGGAGGATCAAGAAGGGAGAGAAGAAAAGAATCTCCAGACAGTGTATATAACAGCTCAATAAGCGAGCTAAGTTAGGCAGTAAGATACTAAAGAGGCTAACCTTGAACCTTTGGTAACCACGAATTTAAAGCCTGCAATGGCAATAAGTACATATCTTTCAATAGTCACCCTAAATGTTAATGGGTTGAATGCACCAATCAAAAGACACAGAGTAACAGGATGGATAAAAAAGCAAGACCCATCTATATGCTGCTTACAAGAAACTCACCTCAAACCCAAAGACATGTACAGACTAAAAGTCAAGGGATGGAAAAACATATTTCAAGCAAACAACAGTGAGAAGAAAGCAGGGGTTGCAGTACTAATATCAGACAAAATAGACTTCAAAACAAAGAAAGTAACAAGAGATAAAGAAGGACACTACATAATGATAAAGGGCTCAGTCAAACAAGAGGATATAACCATTCTAAATATATATGCACCCAACACAGGAGCACCAGCATATGTGAAACAAATACTAACAGAACTAAAGGGGGATATAGACTGCAATGCATTCATTCTAGGAGACTTCAACACACCACTCACCCCAAAGGATAGATCCACTGGGCAGAAAATAAGTAAGGACACGGAAGCACTGAACAACACAGTAGAGCAGATGGACCTAATAGACATCTATAGAACTCTACATCCAAAAGCAGCGGGATATACATTCTTCTCAAGTGCACATGGAACATTCTCCAGAATAGACCACATACTAGGCCACAAAAAGAGCCTCAGAAAATTCCAAAAGATTGAAATCCTACCAACCAACTTTTCAGACCACAAAGGCATAAAACTAGAAATAAACTGTACAAAGAAAGCAAAGAGGCTCACAAACACATGGAGGCTTAACAACACGCTCCTAAATAATCAATGGATCAATGACCAAATCAAAATGGAGATCCAGCAATATATGGAAACAAATGACAACAACAACACTAAGCCCCAACTTCTGTGGGACACAGCAAAAGCAGTCTTAAGAGGAAAGTATATAGCAATCCAAGCATATTTAAAAAAGGAAGAGCAATCCCAAATGAATGGTCTAATGTCACAATTATCGAAATTGGAAAAAGAAGAACAGATGAGGCCTAAGGTCAGCAGAAGGAGGAACATAATAAAGATCAGAGAAGAAATAAATAAAATTGAGAAGAATAAAACAATAGCAAAAATCAATGAAACCAAGAGCTGGTTCTTCGAGAAAATAAACAAAATAGATAAGCCTCTAGCCAGACTTATTAAGAAGAAAAGAGAGTCAACACAAATCAACAGTATCAGAAACGAGAAAGGAAAAATCACGACGGACCCCACGGAAATGCAAAGAATTATTGGAGAATACTATGAAAACCTATATGCTAACAAGCTGGGAAACCTAGGAGAAATGGACAACTTCCTAGAAAAATATAACCTTCCAAGATTGACCCAGGAAGAAACAGAAAATCTAAACAGACCAATTACCAGCAACGAAATTGAAGCGGTAATCCAAAAACTACCAAAGAACAAAACCCCCGGGCCAGATGGATTTACCTCGGAATTTTATCAGACATACAGGGAAGACATAATACCCATTCTCCTTAAAGTTTTCCAAAAAATAGAGGAGGAGGGGATACTCCCAAACTCATTCTATGAAGCTAACATCACCCTAATACCAAAACCAGGCAAAGACCCCACCGAAAAAGAAAACTACAGACCAATATCCCTGATGAACGTAGATGCAAAAATACTCAACAAAATATTAGCAAACCGAATTCAAAAATACATCAAAAGGATCATACACCATGACCAAGTGGGATTCATCCCAGGGATGCAAGGATGGTACAACATTCGAAAGTCCATCAACATCATCCACCACATCAACAAAAAGAAAGACAGAAACCACATGATCATCTCCATAGATGCTGAAAAAGCATTTGACAAAGTTCAACATCCATTCATGTTAAAAACTCTCAGCAAAATGGGAATAGAGGGCAAGTACCTCAACATAATAGAGGCCATCTATGATAAACCCACAGCCAACATTATATTGAACAGCGAGAAGCTGAAAGCATTTCCTCTGAGATCGGGAACTAGACAGGGATGCCCACTCTCTCCACTGTTATTTAACATAGTACTGGAGGTCCTAGCCACGGCAATCAGACAAAATAAAGAAATACAAGGAATCCAGATTGGTAAAGAAGAAGTTAAACTGTCACTATTTGCAGATGACATGATACTGTACATAAAAAACCCTAAAGACTCCAACCCAAAACTACTAGAACTGATATCGGAATACAGCAAAGTTGCAGGATACAAAATCAACACACAGAAATCTGTGGCTTTCCTATATACTAACAATGAACCAACAGAAAGAGAAATCAGGAAAACAACTCCATTCACAATTGCATCAAAAAAAATAAAATACCTAGGAATAAACCTAACCAAAGAAGTGAAAGACTTATACTCTGAAAACTACAAGTCACTCTTAAGAGAAATTAAAGGGGACACTAACAGATGGAAACTCATCCCATGCTCGTGGCTAGGAAGAATTAATATCGTTAAAATGGCCATCCTGCCCAAAGCAATATACAGATTTGATGCAATCCCTATGAAACTACCAGCAACATTCTTCAATGAACTGGAACAAATAATTCAAAAATTCATATGGAAACACCAAAGACCCCGAATAGCCAAAGCAATCCTGAGAAAGAAGAATAAAGTAGGGGAGATCTCACTCCCCAACTTCAAGCTCTACTATAAAGCCATAGTAATCAAGACAATTTGGTACTGGCACAAGAGCAGAGCCACAGACCAATGGAACAGACTAGAGAATCCAGACATTAACCCAGACATATATGGTCAATTAATATTTGATTAAGGAGCCATGGACATACAATGGCGAAATGACAGTCTCTTCAACAGGTGGTGCTGGCAAAACTGGACAGCTACATGTAGGAGAATGAAACTGGACCATTGTCTAACCCCATATACAAAAGTAAACTCAAAATGGATCAAAGACCTGAATGTAAGCCATGAAACCATTAAACTCTTGGAAGAAAACATAGGCGAAAACCTCTTAGACATAAACATGAGTGACCTCTTCTTGAACATATCTCCCCGGGCAAGGAAAACAACAGCAAAAATGAGTAAGTGGGACTATATTAAGCTGAAAAGCTTCTGTACAGCAAAAGACACCATCAATAGAACAAGAAGGATCCCTACAGTATGGGAGAATATATTTGAAAATGACACATCCGATAAAGGCTTGACGTCCAGAATATATAAGGAGCTCACACGCCTCAACAAACAAAAAACAAATAACCCAATTAAAAAATGGGCAGAGGAACTGAACAGACAGTTCTCCAAAAAAGAAATACAGATGGCCAACAGACACATGAAAAGATGCTCCACATCGCTAATTATCAGAGAAATGCAAATTTAAACTACAATGAGGTATCACCTCACACCAGTAAGGATGGCTGCCATCCAAAAGACAAACAACAACAAATGTTGGCGAGGCTGTGGAGAAAGGGGAACCCTCCTACACTGCTGGTGGGAATGTAAGTTAGTTCAACCATTGTGGAAAGCAGTATGGAGGTATATCAAAATGCTCAAAACAGACTTACCATTTGACCCAGGAATTGCACTCCTAGGAATTTACCCTAAGAATGCAGCAATCAAGTTTGAGAAAGACAGATGCACCCCTATGTTTATTGCAGCACTATTTACAATAGCCAAGAATTGGAAGCAACCTAAATGTCCATCAATAGATGAATGGATAAAGAAGATGTGGTACATATACACAATGGAATACTACTCAGCCATAAGAAAAGGGCAAATCCAATCATTTGCAGCAACATGGATGGAGCTGGAGGGTATTATGCTCAGTGAAACAAGCCAAGCGGAGAAAGAGAAATACCAAATGATTTCACTTATCTGTGGAATATAAGAACAAAGGAAAAACTGAAGGAACAAAACAGCAGCAGAATCACAGAACTCAAGAATGGACTAACAGGTACCAAAGGGAAAGGGACTGGGGAGGATGGGTGGGTAGGGAGGGATAAGGGGGGGAGAAGTAGGGGGGTATTAAGGTTAACATGCATGGGGGGGTAGGAGAAAAGGGAGGACTGTACAACACAGAGAAGACAAGTAGTGATTCTTCAACATTTTGCTATGCTGATGGACAGTGACTGTAAAGGGGTTTATAGGGGAGACCTGGTATAGGGGAGAGCCTAGTTAACATAATATTCGTCATGTAAGTGTAGAATAGTGATACCAAAAACAAAGCAAAAAAAAAAAGGGCAGTTCCTGTGTGGTAACCTCCAACGAGTGCTACACAAGGGTATAAAGGGCATATAAAAGTGTAGGCAAAGGGTCTGTTTGTGTTTATACAAAGGATCAAAGCCTAATTGGGCTACCCCGAAAATGAACTAAGATACGATATGAAAAAGAACTTCCAACATCTGCACTCTCTGGAAGACTCATGCCAGAAGATGATCATCAAAAAACACCAACAAAGATCCACGCACTGCTACAGCTGTAGATGCACCCATCCCACCAGCTCCTGGACTTGCCATGGGAATGAGGAAGGAGATATCTAAGCTGGCCTGTGCATACAGTAAAACAACAAATTTGACTGGATCTATACTGTTGGAACTCAACCAAGAATTTGGAGAAGTGCAAATTGTAGCGCTCCAAAGTCTTACAACTACAGACTATTTACTGTTAAAAGAACATATGGCATGTGAACAGTCCCAGGAATGGGTTGTTTTAATTTGTCTGATTTCTCTCAGACTGTTCAAGTTCAGTTGGACAATATCCACCATATCATAGATAAGTTTTCACAAATGCCTAAGGTGCCTTAATGGTTTTCTTGGTTTCACTGGAGATGGCTGGTAATTACAGATATGCTTTGGTTATGTAACTATACTCCTATTATGTTAATGTGTGTGTGCAATTTAAGTAGTGGCTTAAAACCTATATAGGCTGAAGTTACTCTACAAGAAGATATGTCAAAGAAATAATCAATCTTCCCATGTTTTCTTCCGCCTGCTACTTCTATAGCTTTTCTTCTTCCTTCCTAACTACAACCCTTAAATAGAATTCGTGCCTCATATCAAATTTATCGAGTATCATAACTCCTCCAAGTGGTAAAGATACCTCAAGACAAATGCTGGGCATAGAAGCCACAGGGCATAAATATGCAAAGAAGTAAAAAGCTAACCTTTTCAAACAATAATGCTTCCCTCTCACTTACCAACTTCACATTTCCCTGTATGGCCCCGGAAGATGACTGGTTAGCCAGAGACGGGTAAGATTCCTCAAGGGAGGAACAACCTAAGACAGGCACAGTCGCAGGGGGGCCATCAGGTGAGAAATGGGGGATCAACAGAGGTGAAGCTTAGAACCTCACCCCCCCGTTCTGAGAGAAATCTTCTGCATACGTGGATGTTTTATTGCCCTGGTCTAGCTTGGATTAACACCTAGTCTACAGGCACACACCTGATCATCTACATGTGCTCTCTTACAACACTAAACTATGTTTTCTACCTTTATCTTGTATCTATCTACCACTTCAGCATTTTATTAAAATTAATAATAATAAAGAGAGAAATGTGGTATCCACATATAAATCAAGTATAAAAACCAAATGAGTATTCATATTTGAACTGACTGTTTAGAGTTCATAATGCATGAGCAAAACCGAAAGTTTCTGTGATGACTGCCCTTGTACTGTTCACCATGTAACTTATTCATTATGTAAGAATTTGTTCTCCATGTAAGAACTTGTTTGTTATGCCTCAGAAGATTGGAGACTGACGAAAATTAGGCTTGGGGTGGATTAATGATTGTGCATTGAGCATTGACTCCCCTATACAGAATTTTATTGTTGTTAACAACCATTTCATCAATAAATATGAGAGATGCCCTCACAAAAAAAAAAAAAAAAAAAAAAAAAGGACAGAATTCCAATGGTAAAATAAATAAGTAACTGGGATGTAATGTATAGCATAAGGAATATAGTCAAGATATTGTAACAGCTTGGTAGGGTGATAGCTGGAACCTAGAATTATGTATATAAATGTTCTACCACTGTGTTGTACACTTGAAACTAATGTAATGTAATGCTGTGCGTCAACTACCCTTCAATAAAAAATAGTTATTTAAAAAAAAAAAAAAGTCAGGCAGATATTTAAATCCCTAGTCTTCTAATAAATATTCTACTTTAATTGCACCTTTTCATATACAGCATTTTCTAATTGTCATACTTCTTTCTCTTGAAATAACCCAAACTCAGTTTTCTCTTAACAGATTGTTAAGACTTAAGAATTGCTTAAAGGGTACATAGTTGGGAATTGGGGGTTGGAAGAAGTCTTATGTAGTATAAACGCATGTTTAATATTACAACTAATTATTGTATAATATTTTGTAATGTTAGTAGAAATGTATTAAACTTGATTATGAAGGTTAAAAAAAAAAACAATAAAAACATATTGGGCATTTAAAACAAAACAAAATAAATAAATAAATAAATAAAAGCAGGTAGATACAGCAGAAGATTAGTGACAAGAATTTAGGTTTGTAGGAAATGCTCAGGCTAAAGCATAGAAGGAAGAAATAGGATGGAAAATACAGAAAAGGACATTAGAGACATCTGAGGCATGGTGTTAACAAATGTGAAATTGCACCCCTAAAAGGGAAGGAGAAAATACGCCGGAAGCATTACTTGAAGAAACGGCTGGGCATTTCCAACCTGACAGAAGGCATCAAGCCACATATTCAAGAAATTCTAATAACCCAAATCAGGAGAATAAAAAGATGATCATACCTAGGCACATCATTGCCAAACTGGTGACAAACAAAGTTAACGAGAAAATTTTAAAAATAGCTAGTGAAAAAGGTGCAATTACTTTAAATGGAACAAGAATAGAACAAGGGGTAACTTCTCAAACTAAACGATAGAAGCCAGAAGACAGTCTTCAGATTTCTGAAACCCAACTATTTACAGCCTAGAGTGTTATAGTAGGCTGAAATATCCTTCACAAGTGAATATGAAATTAAAATGTTTTCAGATTAATAAAATCTGCCATGGTCTGTCACTAGCAGACCCACAATCAAAGAAACACTAAAGGTACTTCATCAGAAAGAAGGAAAATTATCCCAGATGAAGTAGTAATGTAGCAATGAATAAAGAGTGTTAGAAAATGCAAATAAGTAAACAAAACTAAATAAATTTAGACTGTTTAAAATTATAATGATAATTTCTTATGGAGTTTAAAAGATACATAGAATACAAATAATTAGAACAGTGTAAAAGTCAGGAAAAGGGCTCATGGAGTTCTTCTATTGTCTGGGAAGTGATACATGAAAAAATTATAGTAAACTCTAAAAAGTCAAAGATTCATGTTGTAATTCCTAGAGTAACTGCTAAAAGGTAAATGGTAGAATTAATAATAAGCATAATAAAGGAGAAATAAAATAATAAAAATATTTAAATAATCAAATCAAAGGCAAGAAAGAGAAAAAGGGGAGAAAGAACAGATGGGACAAATAGAAAATGAGTAATAATATGGTAAATTTAAACTCAAATGTATCAGTAATTGCACTAAATGTAAATGGACTAAATATTCCAACGAAAAGATAAAGATTGCCAGACTAGATTTTAAAAAAGCTAACTATAGGCTACTTTTAAGAGACACATTTTAAATTTAAAGACAAAGATTGAAAGTAAAAAATTGAAAAAATGTTCCATTCAAACACATACACATACAGAAAAAACAAAGAAGGTGATGTAGTTAAACTATGAGACAGAAAGTTAAGCAGACTTGATTATGTTATCAATATTGGCCTTAAGAGATAAAGAGGGACATTTCAAAATAATAAAAAGGAGATTCCAACAATAAGATATAAAATCCTAAATTTTCACTCATTTGGTAAGATAGCTTCAAAAGATATAAAGCAAAAACTGACAACTGACTTGGTTAAGGCCTATAATATAGGTCAGAGGGGCCAGCAACTGATTACTGCTAGGAAGTTAACAGGGGCTTCACTGAAGAGGAGACATTTCAGTTGAGTCTTCAAGAATGAGTAGAAGTTTTCTAGGTGGAAACGGCAGCAGGAATAGTAAGAACTAGTACTTCCTGATTTCCTTAACTACCTCATTTCACTCAACTCTTACAACAATCCTGTTATGTGGGCTCCGTTAAATCCCCAGCATATACTGAGGCCAAAAGAGGTGAAGAAGTTTGACTAAGATGATAAAGCCAATGAATGATGGACCTCAGATTTGGACTCAGGTCTGTCTGCTTGCAAAGCCTGAGTGTTTTACTAGGCCCCCCTGACTCTTGTGGAGGCATCATGTTTCCTTATTGAGTTGACTTGTGTCTGAAGTATTTATTTGAATATGACAAAAACATAGCCTTGATTAGGTAATCAATTGTAATATTCCCACTTTTTATGTATATCTGTATCTATAGACATAAACATAGATAAGAGAATTTACTACTCTGTAGTAAAAATCTCTGAGACATGGCAAAATGCATACTTCCAAGAATAGCGATATGCCTACTGCCACCTAGTGGCAGAATATAATAATTGCAGAGAAAGTATAAGAACCGAGGAAGTTTATGAAGTGTAGTAGTCAAAGCTCTTAAGTTACAGGATGACAGTAGCCTAAATCTTTCTTGCTCAACAAACCTTTCTTGAATGAATTATTGCCAAGCTGTTCTGTAAGCTGCTATTGTCCCATATCTCCATGATTTTTTTCATCTTATTTTAAAAGTAAAGTTGCTTTCCCTTGCTTTTAGAAATTAATAAAGTAGAAAAAACAATCATCCATGGTTTCAGTACTCAGTTTCCAGAATTAACTCTGGTTAACAATCTTATATGTTTTCTTTCTATCTTTTTAAGGAAAAAAAAATCACATTAAAAAAATTAAAGTGATACCTGTTGATTATAAAGAATTGAAAACATGCTGAAAATCCCAAAGATGGAAGTGAAAAACCAGCCCAAATCTCATCAGCCAGAAATAACCAGTAACATTAGGTGAACATCACTTTGCCGACCCTATATGCAAATACACAAACAGAAGGATAGGTGAGGAGCAGATGGATAGAAATACTTTTATAAAAACAGAAGAATCCAATTTGGGATACTTTTTTAAATTTAATTTTACTTAAATTTAACAGAAGCAAAAAATGGAAGTTTGTGGAATTGCTGAATTCATATAAATATTTCTTCTATACAAGAGATATTTTCCCTGAAATACCCCTTCAAGTTTAGAAAAGAAACTGTGGGAATATAAAAATTATGATTTTTTTTCAAGGACTTATTTTAATTTTTTTTTATACAGACTGTTTGCTGTGAAAGATGAGTTAATTGGCCCAACTGCACTGGCATGAACATAGAGTTTTGAATATACTGAAATCCCACCGTACAAGTTGGCGAATACCAGCTTCTAGACTCTCTCCCCAGGACTCTCCCTGATTCACCTGCCAGGACCAGCCCCAGTGGCCATCTCCCCAGGGTCCAGAGCTGCAGGGCAAAGGGACTCTGGGCCCTTCCCTCAGGCCACCTTCACCACACGCTGCTTCAAGCAAAGTAGCTCAGCTTTTATCTGTCTGATTTGCTGGACATCCACATAAGGGGCTGTTTGAAGAAACTATTCAGCAACCAGGGGGGTTGAACACAGTTTAAAGACCACAGGTCCAGGTTAGCCCTCAGGCCCATGCAGTGTGTATGTCCTGAGTCTCAGAGAACAGAGACCCTGCTGCCTAAGCATGCATGCAGAGCTTATTAAGAAGTCAAAGTGCACGTCTGTAATCTCAGTGCAATTACCTTGATCTTCGTTGGCAGCAGACACACAGACCTTCGAGTATGGAAACTCCTCTGTGAGTTGGCTCCAAATAGGATGAGGCAGAAGGTGGCCCGCCCAGGCTCAGGGAGGCGGCAGGACGGAAGTGAGCTCTGCTGGGGCTCTGGCTCCGCACCTGCCCTGTGCCTGGACTTCCTCGGATACTGTGAGAGGTGTCCTCTGGCTCACAGACAGGAAACGGAGGCTTACAGAAGCACGTGCTTGCCCGAGACCCCTGCGAGTCCTCGGGCAGCCTGGATGTGAGCCCAGGTGTGTCTTATTCCCCGCTGCCTGTGGCAGGCCTCTGTAGGCACCCTGTTCTGCACGGGGGTGGGGGGCAGGGAAAGGCATGAGGGCCAGAGGCAGGGACTGGAGCCAGGGACACAGGGCTCGCCTTCATGCCGACTCTTGGAGGCAAGCACCTGGAAACGTGACCCCGTGCCTTTGGGTCCCTGAGTGTGGTGAGCACTGGAGGTCGTGGGTGGATGAGTGGAGGGACTTTGGGGAGGATCAACCCCAGCCTGTGCTGACAGAGGCAGGGATGGTCCCAGCTCTGCCCCTGATCTCTGTGGCCTCGGGCAGGTCACTGTCCTCTCAGAGCTTCAGCTTCCCTCTGTACCATGGCAGTGGTCAGCGGGTGCATCCTGTACCCCCAGCAGGGACTCAGCCAGGGGCAACGGTCATTATTTTTTGGGCCTGGAAACTTGGCAAGTTGGGCTTCTGTTTACTCTTTTTCCCCAAGCTAAGCATGAGTGCCTGGGTGCTGTGCGCGCGCGCGCGCATGTGTGTGTCAGGGTGGGGAGGGATGTCTAACTGCCCCACCCAGCAACCTCAGCTCTGCCCCTGAGTGTGGAAGGGGAGAAGCCCTGAGGCGGGATTTACCCAGAGAAACAGATACAAACAAGGGATGGTCACGGGCATCCGACCTCACCCAGCCAAGGGGCCAGCTGGCAGCCTCTACGACACTGCCCTAAGTCTGATGCTGGAGCCCTACGCCCACAGGACAGGTAGTCTGGGAGGAGTAAGGGGTGAGAGATGGGCCAGAGCAAGAACAAGCCAAACCCACAGCCTGGGCTGGAGCTTGGGGGGTGGGGCGCTAAAGCCCTGTGGCCTATGACCTCAGTGGTGTGGGTCCCCACAGAACCTGGGGGCACTCTCAAGTAGCCAAACACACCGATGTGGCCGGGAGTGGGATGAGGGAAAAGGGGGCCAGTGGTGCTCAGCCATGCCTCACGCCCAGAAGGGAAGGCCTGCAGGTTGGTGGCAGCATGACTGAGACATCAGACGGCTCCCATGTGCCCTCCACCCCAGCTCCTCCGGGAGAGGCCCATCCCGCCGCAGTGATCCGGACACAGGTCGTAGGCGACACAGTGCAGCCTTGTGCAGCAGACACATTCCAGAGGCATAAGAAACTGCATGGTGGGCCAAGGACAGAGGAGCTCCAGGCAGGCCAGCACCCCATCCTGCCCGGATGCAGGAGGCCCTGAGGTGGAGTCCCCTGAGCTGGCACTTGGAGGCACAGAGGGGCAGAACTAGATGGCATGGTTCAGCCACTGGTCCCTGCCTGTTCCCAGCCCGGACGCTGGGGCTCCCCCCAAGCTAGGCCCAGCCCAGCCCCTTCTCTCCACCCCCTCCTGCCCTACTCGGCCACCACGTCCTCCTCCCTGACCCCACCTCATTCTCACACTGGGCTCAGCTGGACCCTGTCACTCTCCTGCTCTCACACTGTCAGTAACCCCCAGATTCAGCAGTGATGCCAACCCTGGGGTCCCTCAGAACCAGCTGGGAGCTTTTCAGTGCTGGCTTATGGGTCAGAGCCCAGAGCCAAAAGTCATGCCCTTGGTAAGCAAGCCCAAAATCATTGGCCCAAAGGAAATCTGTGAGTCCCTAGCTTGGCATCCAGGCACTTTATGATTGGGTTCCTCCCCCACATCTGGCCTGATGTGCTGCCTCCAGCCCTGCCCCACACCCACATTTCATTGACCCCAAACTCCTCCTGGCACCAGGATCACATACCACATTGGAGCTCACACTCTTCCTGCCACCTGGACATCCTCCCCCTGCCACTTTCCTTCTGACAAACTCCTCTTCATGCTCCAAGGTCCTAGTCAAAGGTCACCTCCTCTGTGAAGCCCTCCCTGATTGCTCACATATCCACACTTGTATACCACATTGTTCCTCCATACTGACCATTTTTTAATGTGGTGTGTGGTCCTCACACCTGTCTTCCTATTAGATGGAAGTTTTCAGGGGGGCACAGGCCTCACACAGAGTACTGTACAAAGGAGTGACTGAATGGACACATGGCCACCTTCAAGTGCAGGGCCTGCCTGTGGGATGTGTTCAAAAGGTGGGCTGAAGGCTGACAGAAGACGGAGTTTCTGGGGGCTTTGTCACCACCACTCAATGGTGCAGAAGGTTCCAGGGAAGGCAGAGACCTTGGGGTCATCAGATAATAATTTTCTTTTCATTAAAAATAAAAAAATATGTATATATAATTCATGCACATGGTAAAAATTCATTAATCAGGAAGTTGAGCCCTGTGAGCCCTTTGCATGGACAGTCCTGCCTACAATCCACTCTCTGGTTTCAGAAGTGACTCCACTGGGGATATTTGTTTTCAGTGGAAAGTTTTGGGAGCCTGACGGGTCTGACTGGTTTTTCCCCCACTTGAGCTGGGGCACAGCTTCTGGGGGCCATCAAGGGGAACAGGCAGTGACCTTTCGCCACAGCACCATTGCCCTCCAGCTGGGGTCCTCTCAGCCCCCTGTCCCGGCTGCCAGCCCCACACTTGCGGGCTCTGGGCACTCTGCTCTGGGTGCCTGGCCCAGGCAGACTGGCCCCGTGGCAGCACAGAGTCGGCCCGGGCCACCAACATCGCCTCCCTGACCCTCAGTCTCTTTAGTTCTTTCATCTGTAGCTCTTCAACTTGACTGCCAGGGTGGTCATGGGGCTGACTGAGGTGTGGGCATAAACACCCAGCTCAGGGCCTTGAGAAATATTCATACTTTACCCCCTTTATCCACCTCAACTCCACCCTGGGACAGGCTTAGAAGCAGGCTTGCCTATGCTCAGACTCCTGGAGAAGTTTCCATGAGTGATGTCATTATTAAAGATTCCTGAATCCAAAAAGAACCTGTTGTTCATTAGTTTATTCATCCATCCATCCATCCAACCCTTTCCTCCGTCCTTCCCACCTCCCTGCCTGCCTTCCCTGTTTCCTTACTACCCGTGCTCTGATCACCCACTCTGGACCCTCAGAGAGCAGAGCCCAGTGAGACGGACCCTGGGGAAGGAGCCTGTCATAGGCCAGGAGTCTGGTAGGCCACCCAGGGCCGGGGTCTGCGCTGGGAAGCCGGTGGTGAGAGGGGCGAGGTGCTGGGTCCGTTGCGAAGGCGGGAGGATGACCGTGCGGGCTCACATCTCATCAGCTCCCTCCCTTCTCTATTTACTGAGCATCGGCCTCATCCAGGCACTGGGGACACAGGGGTGGAAAGGTGAAGTTTGTACCCCAAGACCTCACAGCCCCTGAGGGAGGGCACCAGGAAGAAGATGGCTGTGATAAGGGCAGGTGCAGAGTCCGGGGGCCCCGAAGACTCGGGGAAGGCATCCCAGTGGGCTCAAAGCCAGAGCTGGGGCCCCAAGGCTGATGGAGGACATTCCAGGTGGAGGGAACTGCGTGAGAGGAGGCTCGGGGGCAGGGAAGCACCTGCCTGGTCTGAGAACAGCAGGGCCCTTCCCCGTGGGAGGACGGAGGTCCAGGAAGCTTGGGGGCTGGGGTCCCGTCCGTCACTTCCTGGACCCTCTGCCTCCGTGAACTCTCCTGCTCCCCGGCTGCTGACCTGGCCCTGGCCTTGGGCCCACAGAAGGAGGCTTCAATGCGGGAGGGAGGGGTGGACGGGCGTATTTTTGGATGTGACTCAGGAATCTGCCCTCCTCCATCATGGCTGTCCTGCGGCCGGCCGCTGGGAGCCCCAGAGAGCTGCGGAGCTGAGGGGTCACCCAGGGTGCAGATCTCTTGTTCACTTCCAGCTGCCCAGCCCAGCTCTGGCCCTGGGCAAGCCGCCCCCCGCTGGGAGCCTCAGTTCGGGCATCTGTCATGTCGGGTTACCATGCAGCACCAGCGGGACTGGAAGCTGCTGCCAGCCCAGGTCCTCAGAAGCAGATGCCAGGCAGGATTACTCTCGGTTAGGGCTGGGACACGGGGAGGGGCTGGGCCAGCCTCCCGAAACCCTGCAGCCGCGGGTCCAGCAAGGCCGTCGGGAAGTCCTCGAGCCAGCGGCCCGTCTGGGCGGCCTGCACCTCTCACCAACAGGCCTTCCTGGCAGCTCAGTCACTGCCCGGGAGCACCTAGAGGAGAGAGGGCAGCGGCCGGAACGCAGGGACGGGTTCCAGGGCAGGTAGCCAGGGCCTTAGTCAGCACCCCTGGCTGGAGGTCTGAGTGCAGGTCTGGGGCCACCCCCCTGCACAAATCCCCCTCCCTCTGCCAACGTACCTGGGCTCTGCTATTGCCAGAACTCAGCAAAGAGCTGAGGGGACATAAGGAAGGGGGGTGAGCCTTGTGTCTGTTAGCTGGGGCTGCTGTGAACACAACAGGCTTTTACAAAATAAGGAAATATACTCTCCCCCAGTCCTGGGGGCCAGACTCTGAAATCGGGGTGTGGCAGGGCTGTGCTCCTGAAGGGCCCCCACCCATAAGATGGCAAACTTCCTGTTTCTCTTCTGGGTCCTCGGTTCCCGCCGGCACCATCTGAAGCCCAATCACCCCTCGCCCCCCTAATCCCAGCACCTAGCCAATAGCCACCAGCCCCGTAGAAGTAACACCACAATCACCCCATGCCCCTTCCTATATAACCCAGCACCTTTCCCTAATAAAGTGGAATTCTCCAGTGAATTGCTGCTGTGTGTTGCTCCCTTCCTTTCATTGGTGCGGAAACCCGGGAGACGGGACACCCCAACTGGGCCCCGTCTTCCCCCGACACCAGCAGCAGCTTGCCCTCGTCCTCTTTTTCCGGCGCTGGCTCCTCACACTCACCACTCCTCTCTGGCCTTTGGGTAAGTTTTCCCCCGGGTGGGCCGCTCTTCCCCGAGCTATCGCAGCGCCATTGACCGTGATCGTCCAGCAAGGCCCTGACGCTCGGGGACGAGGGGGGAGCTCTCCCCGCCTCAGGCCTTCACGGCTGCGGGGGACCCTCAGGCCCCCCTCCGACAGCCATAAACGAGGTGACTCCTTTGCGGATGAGAGCGCTCCCTTCCCCCGCCTTCCGTTCCTTCTGCCGAAAATTCCTAGACTAGGTACCTCGGACTCCGGCACTCTGCCTTCTTCGAGAAGTCGGGGTGACGACCCACACTTCCTGAGAAACCGACTCGTATACGAGTTTCCGCAGACCCCCAAGGACCATCGGGGACGCCCTCTGTCTCCTTGCCGTCTGCTCCCAGTCCGAGGGTCTCCGTTCGTCTTCCCCTGTGTGTCTCCTTCTCTGTCCTTTAGCCATGGGAGCCTCCTCGTCCCTCCCTGGAAGCTCACCTCTTGAATGCCTGCTCAAGTATCTAGCCACCCTCTGCCTGACGCCTGATATAAAACCAAAACTTCTCCGCAAATACTGCTCCCAAGATTGGCCGACATGCCCCCTAGACAATCACAACCAACGGCCGGCAGGGGGAGCTCTTGATCCTGACGTCACTCGCGGTCCTTTAACTACTGCCAGCGCCTGAAAAAATGGAAGGAGATTCCCTACACCGAGGCTTTCTGCCTCCTCCTTCCCCCGCCTCCCCCCAAGTTCTCCCAGCCTGCGAGCCGTCTCCCAGGCAGAAGCCTCCCGCCCACTCCCCTCCCCCTCCTCTCCTACAACAGCCCCTCCCCCTTCCTCCACCACCATCTCCTCCCCCACCTCACCCCCCTGCAGATCAGGCCTGAGCCTTTCAGCCCCCCTCTAACTAAGTCCCAGGAGCCTCCTCCGCCTTTGCCCCCATCACCTGTTTCTCCCCCACAGACTGAGCCAGAACCCTCCAGTCCCCCTCAGACTCGGTCCCGAGGGGCTCCCAAAATTATCGTCCCCCTCCAGGAGGTAGCAGGATCCGAAGGCATCGTGCGCATTCACGTCCCTTTCTCCTTAGGAGATTTAGCCAAACTTGAGAAACGCCTACATTCCTTTTCCACTGATCCCACGACATATATCAGGGAGTTTCAATGGACCCTCCAGTCATACAGCCTCATACATCATGACATTTTCATCCTCCTGGCCAACACCCTCCTTCCTGAAGAGCGTATACGAGAACGCACGCCACCGAAACCCACAGGACTGACCCCACCTACCCCCCTGGCCCCACCGCTGTCCCCGAACAAGACCCACACTGAGATTATAACAGCACTGTGAGTCTCCGCTCTCGAGATATTTTTGCCTCCTGCTTAATAGCAGGTCTGAAAAAGGCAGCTCGTAAAGTAGTCAATTTTCAAAAGCTCCAAGACATAATTCAAAAAAGAGATGAAACTCCCTCCGAGTTCTTAGACAGACTCACTCAAGCCCTGTTACAGTTACCAGCCTGGACCCAGAAACGCCTGACGGGAGACGTGTCCTTATGACATACTTCCTGGCTCAAAGCCACCCCGACATTAAAGCTAAACTCAAAAAGTTAGAACAGGGCCCCGCTACCCCACAGACTGAGATCCTAACAGTGGCCTTTAAAGTCTTCCATAACCAGGAGGAGGAGAAAGAACGCCATGAACAAAAGGCTGATCAGGCCAATTTCCAAATGTTGGCCCAGCTGATAAAACCACAACCTGGGTGCCCCTCTACAAACAAGCCCCCCCCAGGAGCTTGTTTCAAGTGCGGACAAGAGGGACACTGGTCAAGGGCGTGCCCCTCCCCCAGATCTCCTACCACCCCATGCCCCAGATGCCACAAAAAGGGCCACTGGGGGTCTGATTGCCCAGCCACCCGAAGGGGAGGCTGGACGAACAACCCCCATCCTAAGCCCGCCGTAGTGGGGCTGGCAGAAGAAGATTGATGGGGCCCCGGGGGCTTTTCTCCCGACCATTTCCATCACCAAACAGGAGCCCAGGGTTACCTTAATAGTAGACGGTCGCCCCATCTCCTTCCTCCTAGATACAGGAGCCACCTTCTCAGTCTTGCGAGAATACCGGGGCCCTACCACGCCTGCCATTACTCCTATAGTCGGGGTAGGAGGCAAACAGATTTTCCCATTAAAAACCCCCCGCCTTTTATGCACAATCCAAGACAATCCCATACCTTTCTCCCACTCCTTCCTAGTTATGCCCCAGTGTCCCATCCCCTTACTAGGACAGGACATCCTTTCTCTCCTCCATGTTTCCATAACTATATCCACTCCCACAGCCCCCAGTACTCCCTTTCTGATGGCCCTCATAGCCGACGACCCCCCTCTACCCAAAGAAAGCTCCAGTTCCGCCCTCATACACCCTGTAAATCCCAAAATTTGGGACATTACAAGCCCCTCCGTGGCTCTATGTCCTCCTGCCTCTATCAAATTACGTGACCCCTCTCAGTATATCTGTCAGGCCCAATACCCCCCAACCACTTCGGCCCTCATAGGCCTCCAACCCATCATTCAAGATCTTTTAAACAAAAATGACCTCAGACCCACTCACTCCCCATTTAATACCCCCATATTAGCTGTTAAAAAAACCAACGGATCTTTCCGCCTCGTCCAAGACCTTCGCCTCATCAACATGGCCATCGTCCCTATCCATCCCTTAGTTCCAAATCCATACACCCTTTTATTGCAGATCCCTGCCTCAGCCTCCCACTTCTCAGTCCTAGATCTCAAGGACGCATTTTTTTTTCTATCCCTCTGGACCCCTCCTCCCAAGATTTTTTCGCCTTCACCTGGACGGACCCATACACAAGACATTCTGAACAACTCGCTTGGACAGTTTTGCCACAAGGCTTCCGAGATAGTCCCCATATTTTTGGACAGGTCCTAGCTCAGGGCCTCAAACAGTTTCATCGTGATCACTCTGAGTCCACCTTATTACAATATGTAGACGATCTTCTACTCTGCAGTCCCTCGTGGGAACAGTCTCAACTTGACACTGCCTCCCTCCTTAACCTTCTAGCTTCCAGAGGTTACCGGGTATCCCCTGTCAAAGCTCAAATCTCTTCCCCTTCTGTCACTTACCTCGGATTTCTTCTATCTCAACAAAGAAAGTCCATTACCTTAGACAGAAAACGGCTCCTCTCTGACCTGCCCGTTCCCAAAACCAAGACAGAAATCCTTTCCTTTCTAGGCCTGGCTGGGTATTTTAGAGTGTGGATCCCTAACTTCTCCCTGTTGGCAAGACCCCTATACGACCTCAGCAAGGGCCCCCCTGAAGAACCATTATCCTCCTCACCCCGACACTCCTTCATTAAGCTCCGTGGAGCCCTTGTGGAAGCCCCAGCTCTCCATCTTCCTGATTTGTCGAAGCCCTTCTCGTTATACATTCATGAGAGGTCCAGTCACGCTCTAGGAGTCCTAGGCCAACATTATGGCCCATCCTTTGCCCCAGTAACTTATCTTTCCAAGCAATTAGACCCCACAGTTCAGGGATGGGCCCCCTGCCTACGGGCATTAGCCGCTGGACAGCTCTTGCAGAAGGAAGCTCATAACCTGACATTCGGGGCGCCCCTTACCATTCTGTCCCCACATCACCTAAAGGATCTCTTAACCTACAAAAGTTTACAGACTCTCCCTCCCTCCAGACTCCTGACCTTACTGTCCTCTTTCCTCCAAAATCCTGTTCGCCCCCTTTGCCATCCATACCCGAATCATGACTTTTTCCTCCTTTACTGCTCTCTCGCTTTTTTTCCTCATTCCTATTGTCTTCCCCGCCACCCCAGCCTCCTTTGTATGGCGATTCAAAGTCAGACAGACTTACACACAGCATCAAACAAAAGTTACTGCCTTCGTTGCCACATCAGACTGCCCTCTGAAAGGCTGCTCCGAGCCTTCATACCTCCACTTTCCTCCCTCCACCAAAGTGTTCTCTAGCAGCTACCTTTATTCTCCTACCTCTGCTTCCTCTATGACCAAAGACAAGCCTGTTGCAGGCGATGGCCAGACACCTATGAAGAATGTCCCTACTGGTCTTGCGCCATTCACTACACGGGTAACTCCCGGTACCCACAGTGTTACTCCTCCAACCCATTCTCTTCAATACTAACAAACCCCTTCCTCACCTGGCTGTGGCCCATTGGAGGCCCCATAATAATCATTCTCCTCGCCTGTCTCTTCTTGCCTTGTATAGTAAAGTTTATCAAATCCCAAATCGGTAAAATCTCTAATCAAACTTTCAACCAGCTTTTACTCAGGAACTACCAGCTTTTAGCCACAGAAGATCCCTCACCCTCACGTGACCTCCTCACCACACGCTGAGATGGGCCCCTCTCTCCGCTGGAAACTGTTCCTGGAAACAATGGCCGCAGACGCCTGGCTTCTGGCACCCGTATCCTCTTGGCACCATTAGAATCAACAAGTCCTCGACCTATGATTACAGGGAACCTTCACTGATCTCCAACCTGAAGAAGTCCACATCTACTCGTCCTTACTGTGGGGAGTCCTATCAGCCCTTTCCTCCCGGTCCTCAAGCCCTCACTCCCTTCTCCGCCCCCGTTCAGCAGGAAGCAGTCAGAGAGAAAGCAACGTCCACAACCCCATAGAGGAGAAAGGGGGGAATGAAGGGCCCCCACCCATAAGATGGCGAACCTCCTGCTTCTCTCCCGGGTCCTCGGTTCCCGCCGGCGCCACCTGAACCCCAATCACCCCTCGCCCCCCTAATCCCAGCACCGAGCCAACAGCCACCAGCCACACAGAAGTGACACCTCAATCACCCCATGCCCCTTCCTGTATAACCCAGCACCTTTCCCTAATAAAGTGGAGTTCTCCGGTGAATTGCTGCTGTGTGTCGCTCCTTTCCTTTCAGCTCCCTCCGCAGGCTCTAGGGGAGGGTCCTTCCCACCTCTTCTAGCTTCTGGGAGCCCCAGGTGTCCCTGGGCTTGTGGCCGCACCCTTCAATCTCTGCCTCCGTACTCATGAGGCCTCTCCCCGCCTCTCTGAGTCCCCTCTTCCTACCAGGACACCAGCCATTGGAATAGGGACCCCCTACTCCAGGATGACCTCTTGGTGAATCACATCTGCAAAGAGCCTGTTTGCAGGGAAGGGCACATTCCGGGGTTGTGATCAACATGAATTTTGGGAGACATCCTTCAACTCACACAAGCCGTTTGGGCAGTTTGGATGGGGGAGTGGGTTAGTGTTAAGAGAGGACCCTGGGGAGGGGTATTGGGGTGGCAATCAGGGGTCCCAGAGGGCTGGCTGGGTTTGTGGCCTCAGGTGGCTGTGGGTCAGTGTCGGGGAGAATTGGCAGAAGGCAGATGGTACTGAGCCTGGTGATCAGGGTCCCAGCTGCCCATCCCCCCCAGGTCTCAGTCCTGCTGTCCCTCTGGCCTTCTCCCAGGACCCAGTGCCTGCAGAAGGTCCTTCCCAGCA
This sequence comes from Manis pentadactyla, assembly GCF_030020395.1. NCBI lineage: Eukaryota > Metazoa > Chordata > Mammalia > Pholidota > Manidae > Manis > Manis pentadactyla. The sequence goes on from NC_080021.1 coordinate 3,106,664, forward strand.
TCCCTGGGCCTCAGAAATGTGGGCTTCCCTAGCCTGGTGGCCTCGGCACTCTCACCTGCACTGGGCGGATGGTGGGTGATGGGGCGAGGCTCCATCTCAGCTGCACTCTCACTGGCCCCCAGCTGCCCTCTCGGAGCGTCAGTGTCTGCCTCAGAGAAATGGGGTAACCCAGCCGGCCACAAGGCTGTGAAGGGGCATGACCCCAGTGCTGGGCCCATGGGCTGTCCCCTGGCTCAGCCCAGGAGCGGCTAAGGTGGGATGGGCTATGAGGAACGAATGGCCGGAGGGCAGGGGTGGGGTCGCCCAGCACCTGGGAGGAGGGGCGGAGCCCTGCTCTGGGCTCCAGGGCCCCTCGGGCAAGCCTGACTTGCCCTGGAGTTGGCCTCCTGGCCTGTGCCAGCTCCTAACCCCCTGGACTCCACACACACCTGCTCACATACACACAGACTCACACTTCTTACACACTGTCAAACACACCCTTACATGCTCCCACCCACGTGCTCACCATTCCCTGTGGCCACACACCCACACTGACCACTCCCTGGAGCCATTCAGGCCAGACCCCCAGGCAGCGAGTATAGACACAGCCCTTTCCTGGACACCAGGCCTCCCTGCCCCTCCCCCCACCTCCTCCTCTCTGTCTGGGCCTCCCACCCTCTCCCCTGCCCCAGTTTATGGGTCATTCCAATGGAGCTCAGACAACAGGCAGGCCCATCCACCTGCCTTTCCCCAGAAGGTTGGGGAACCAGGTAGAGGGAGACCAGCGTGGCAGCAGGATGGAGCCGGGCAGAGACAGAGGCCAGCACACAGCGGTAGGGCCTCAGGGGCCCAGCTCTTGGCTGCCAGGCCCCTCCTGGGTTGAGTTTATTTGGGGAGGCAGGGGCGCCCCAGGTTCTAAGCAGATGTCCCCTTGTCCCCTCCCCACTCCCTGCTCCTTATGGACAGATGCCCCCTCCCCTGGTCCAGGGTCCCAGTTATCCTTCAGTGAGCAGGACAGCGCCTCACCAGGTGTCTGCCATTCGGGCCCTGGGCCCACCACCATCCTGTGGGCTGGTGGCACCTTCTCGTCCTGAAAGCCACTCTCTGTTGCTCCTGTGCAAGGAGGGATGGCCTGTGGAAGCCCAGGCCCAGGTCCCACTCCCACACCCACCTCTGAGCTCACATCCTGGCCATGGGGCAGTTGAGGCGCCCTTCACCTGCAGGCACAGAACCTGGCAAACACCACACCAGCCCGGGATGCCCTCCTGCTCGTCCCGGGGTCTCCCCAGAAGAGCTGACCGAGCAAGGCGGCTCAAGGAGACAAAGGAAGGCACTCACAGTGACTTAGGAAAAGGATCTGATGAAATACGGTTCTGGTGGTTATACAGGAAAAGGTAACACTGCATAAAAACCAACTTGTTTTGATATTTGATTCAGACATCTGGGTCACATAAATTTCTCAGCCTCCAAGATGACCTCCAATTGTCCCTGCTTCCTGATACTCACAGCCTGTAGTCTCACCCATGTGGAGCAGGCTGACTACTCATCCGTTAGGATGCTGGGGAAATGACGTGACTTCTAATGCCAAGGCATGACGTACTGGCTTTGTCTTGCTCTCCTGCATCGCTGCTCTTGGGGAAGCCAGTTGCCACGCTGTGAGGATGCTCGCGCATCTCTATGGAGAGGGTCACTTGAAGAGAAACTGAGGCCTCCTGCCAGCAGCCACATGTGTGGGACAGCTTGAAAGAGGATCCTCCAGGCCCAGTCAGGCCTTCAGACGATGCCGCCCTGCCTGACATTTGGACTCAACACATGATTGACCTTGAGCCAGGAGCCCCCAGCTGGGTTGCTCCCAAATTCCTGAATCTTGGAAATAGGAGATAAATGCTTATTGTTGGGGTAGTTTGTTACACAGCAACAGACAACTAATACATGTAGATTCCATTATCACTTTTCCACTAATTCCAGGAAAATTGCTCCTGAACAGTATTCCCCTGGATACAGCACCCCAATGGGCCCACCTTGTGTGGGTGTCCACAAGAGAAATTGCTGCTATTCTTGTCTTCACTGTATTCTGATTTCAACTGGACCGAATGGTGGCTCTAAGCCAAGGAACCAAGAATAATCTGTTCCGCGACTGCCAGCGCGGTGTGGAGGTGCCCAGAGCATGCTGGGAGATGATTTGGCAGGGTCCTGGAGGCAGGGCCTGTGGCGCTGAACTGGGGACAGGCAGCTCTTGGCACCTGATCTCAGGGGGCAGGGGTGCAGCAGAACCAGTGTCCCGAATGGCTGCATGGTGAACGTCTGGGTCTCTGTCCAGCCGCAGCTCCCCTGGAGCCTCTGAATGTACCTGCTTGGGGACGAGAGGGCAGCATTTACCCGCTGGCTTCTCCTCTGGCCAAGCGGTCAAGGGTGGCCACGTGCACACACCTCCCCTGAGGTTCTAGACTGACATGGGTCTAGTGATATGTGACATGCTTTGTATGGAGCTCATCCCAAGGCCGCCCACCCTGGAAAAAGCCTTGGGGAGGAAACAGGAGGCATGCAGCCCGGGCCCGCCCAGGTGATGGGCTGTCAGATCACACCTTCAGCTGGGCACCTGCACAGGACTGGTCACCAGCAGTGGCTGGAGTGAGAGAGGCGGGGCTGAGATGTGAGCTGGCATCAGGAGAGGTCCAATCCAGTCACCCACCCCGTCCCTACACTGACGTGGCACATGTCCTGGTGAATGACCTTTAAGATACATGGGCTTGAACATCCTCCTTGCAGGAGGTACATGGAAAAGAATTCCACTTTTATCCAACTTTTTGCTGAAAGGATGTATTAAAATATTTTTTTATTACAGTATCATTGATCTATAATCTTATGAAGGTTTCACATAGCAACATTGTGGTTCCAACATTCACCCATATAATCAAGTCCCCCCCACCCCATTACAGTCACTGTCCATCAGTGTAGTAAGATGCTGTTGAGTCACTACTTGTCTTCTCTGTGCTGTACCGCCTTCCCCATGACCTACCTATATTGTTTTAATGCCCCTTAATCCCCTTCTCCCTCCCTTCCCACCCACCCTCCCCAGTCCCTTTCCCTTTGGTAACTGTGAGTCCATTCTTGGGTTCTGTGATTCTGCTGCTGTTTTGTTCCTTCAGTTTTTCCTTTGTTCTTATACTCTGTAGATGAGTGAAATCATTTGGTACTTGTCTTTCTCCACCCGGCTTATTTCACTGAGCATAATACCCTCTAGCTCCATCCATGTTGTTGCAAATGGTAGGATCTGTTCTCTTCTTATGGCTGAATAATATTCCATTGTGTATATGTACCACTTCTTCTTTATCCATTCATCTACTGATGGACACTTAGGTTGCTTCCATTTCTTGGCTATTGTAAATAGTGCTGTGATATTGTGAATAGGGGTGCATATGTCTTTTCAAGCCAGGGATCTTGTTTTCTCGGGGTATATTCCTAGAGCTAGAAATGGGATTACTGGGTCAAATGGTATTTCTACTTTTAGTTTTTTGAGGAACCTCCATATTGTTTTCCACAATGGTTGAACTAATCTACATTCCCACCAGCAGTGTAGGAGGGTTCCCCTTTCTCCACATCCTCACCAGCATTTGTTGTGCATTAAAATATTTTTTATAGTAAAAAAAGCCTTTGGAAAAAAATTACCTAGTGAATTCTTTACCAGCTCAAGCTAACTAAGTGAGTTCAAATGCCTACTGTGGGGAAGGCACCTGTTTCACCTTGTGCACCAACTCTGACCTTCGGTGGCGGCTGCCCAGAGTGCAGGAGTAAGAAGGCTTCTGAGGCCACGTGCAGGCTCAGCGGACCAAGCGCTGCGTTTTGTCACACAGGACAGCCACAGGCAAGGGCAGCGCGGCCCTGCTCCGTGCACTGTGGTAGGCTGGTGCCAGGTCCTAATCCCTGAAACCCGTGAGCACTACCTTTAGCAAAAGAGACGTGTAGATGTGATTCCGTTAAGGGTCTTGAGATGGGAGGATCATCCTAGATTGTCCAGACCGGCCTTAAATGCAATCTCAGGTATCCTCATAAGACACACCAGAGGGCACCTGACCCCAGGAAAAGCCTTCATTCGGTGCACAGTCTGAACTGAGTCAGGCCCTTCATTGCGCCCCAGAGCCGACGGACACGCAGAAGCAGCCCGTGTGTATTCCAAAAGCCATATTGCACGTTCAGTGGAGAATGCCCACCGACAGCTGCGTCTTCGCGCCTGAAGTGAGGCCCAGCTTGGGTGGCCTCGAGGGTCTCTGTTTCGGGGATGCCGCCTCCCCCATCTGCTCTTCTAACCAGCTTCTCACACTTGTCAGCAGTCCCTTTGCCAAAGTCCATCCAGAAAACCATTTGCGCGCGCCGTCTGCTTCCTGCTGGGACCATGAGGAGAGCAGAGGCCAGGCCCAGAGCCTGACGGAGGACGTGCAGTGGGGCGCCGTCTGCAGCCCCGCAGGGCTCAAGGGAGCACAGAAGGGGGGCTGTGACTAGGGAGGGGAAGGCCCTTAGGGCAGGCGGGACACACAGAATCACCCGCGCTCCCTTCAGGAGCACTGTGGCCCATTTTATAGGGGAGGCCACTTCAGCACAGAGAGGGAAAGTGACTTCCCCGAGAGCACACAGCAGGAAAGGGCAGAACTGGGAATGGAACCTGCCCTGCCTGTGGCCCGTGTGGCCTTTCCTGGTTATCTCTGGACAAATGCTCTGGCACCTGCAGCTGCTCGCTCTGACGGCAGCACCCCCACCCCCCAGCACAGATACAGGCCCTGTCATTACCCCAGTGCACCCTCCTGTCCCCTGGTCTCCCCAACCACTGAGCGTGTGACCCTGACTTAACCTCCGGAGAGAGCACGGTCAGATCAAGATGAGCCCTGTGTTCTGTCCTAACCGGTCAGGTTCAGAAGCGCCGGGGCTCTGGGTTGGAGCGTGCCTTGCCCTGGGCCCTGCAGGGGCCCCCCACCCTGGCACCCTCTTCCCCAGCCTGCGGCCTTGGAGGGGTCATGCTGTACCGGGGGCCTTCCCTCGCCGTCTGTGGCGTTGATGACAGAGCGCCATGATTCATTCTTTGTCTGGCTGCCGCCCGCCTTCCTTCCTTAGCAAATGTTTCTTTTTTTACCTTGAAAAGAAAATTGATTCAGGGTTCTGCAAACCACCCAACTGATTTCCTCCCCTAACTCGGTAAGTAATGGAACTGTGGGGCGGGGTGCCGCCTGATACCAGCTCCCTGACGTGGCTGGCCTCCGCAGCAGCGCCCCCTGGAGGGAGGACCTCCCTGAGTGCACAGAGCCCCCCACGACTCCCTCTGCAGCCTGAAGGACCCTGCTGACCCCTGAACCCCGTCCTGTCCCCAGCTGCCCAAGTCCTGCCTATGGCCCCTGTGTCCTCAAGCCAGTCTGGGAGGGGCAGTGCGGAGGCCTGTTAGACACAGGGGTGCTGATGCCAGGTGGGCACACAGCCCCCCAGAACCCCTTGAGCTGCGGACAGCCCTGGAAGGCACTGCTAGCTGCAGTGTAGTCACTGGGGAGAGAGTGGTCAGGACATGGGCTGGGGGGCTCTGACATTGACAGGTAGTGGGCCAGGATCCCCAGTGTGAGAATGGGTGCAGGGGAGGGGACTCCGAAGTGGGGGGGTACCCGAAGGAACCCAATCCAGAAGGGTCCTGTCAACATTTCAGGCTGAGCTCTGTGTGCTGGGGACCTCAGGGAAGTCACGGCAGGTGTAGCCAGAGCACAGAATCACCTGTAGGTGCCCACAGGTGTGGGGAGCTGCTGGTGGCTGGGGAGAGGCTGAGGGTCAGGGGGGTCAGGGCCACCTTACCTGGGGGTACATGTGGCCTGCAAATTCGTCAGGGAAAGGGAGGAGGGGATGGTTGGTCATCTGAAAGGCACTGTAGCTGCCCCACGGATGGGAGGGCGAGGGGCAGGGTCTGGGGGCAGGACCCAGTGGAGGGAACAGGGGGCGTGAGTGAGGCCTGGCGATGGGTAGGGTGGCAATGCATCCCACTTCCACAGAGGACCCCGCAGCCTGGGTTACAGCCCCCCTGGGGTTGGATCTAGCTCCCCTGCTGGAACCCTGGTCAGATTGCTTACCTCTCAGTGCCCCAGTTTCCCCATCAGTACCAAGGGGCTAGTAATAACACCAATGCCATGGGACTGCCGTGGGCCCAGATAAGTGACTGACTGAGAGCAGAGCTCTCTGCCATGCCCTCCTGTAAGGGTGGGTGCTGGCAGTTGTCCCCCTCTCCCTAGACGGAGGGACCTGAGCCACACCCATGGCTCTGGCCCATGCCCATTCCCCATCTCTCCAAGGAAAGGGTCTGGGACATTCGAGACCTGTGTGTCAACACTATGCTGAGGCTGCTCCAGGCAATGTCCAGCTGGCTCCGTGGCCAGGCGTGACCTTTAGGTCGGGATGCCCAGTGATGGGATCAGAACTGACATCGAGAGAGTCATGCTCACAGGAAGCAAAGCTGGTTCTGTAGATCAACATGGTGACAAACCTCTAGCCAGGCTGACATTCCTGCTCCCCTAAGGCCTGGGATTCAGCTGGGTCCACCTGTGTACTGGGCACTATGAAGAGGGATGCCCATCTCATAGGTGAGGGTGGGTGCTGGAGAGACATGGAGGAGAAGCCCTCAGGAGCAGCCTTTCTTCTGGCCAAGGAAGAACAGGCCCCCAACAGGGGCCCAGGCTGTGTCCCTAGGGTATGCAAGCGCTGCCACTTCTCAGTCTCGTTGACCTTCACAGCAGCCCTGGGAGGAGGCCACCAGCACCCCTGTGTCAGGGACAACAGGCCAGGGAGGCTGGGCTGTCCTGAGGTCACAGGTCAAGTTCAATCTTGGTCCTGGGGTCTGCCCATTTGCCCTTCGACTTTTGGGAGAAAGCATTACTTTTAGCCATTCTTGGGGAAATTGATTTCTTGAAAAGGAAGAAGGCAGCTTCTGGAAAAAGAAGCCAATGCATCAGGACCAGGAGACGGGAGGGGATAAAGGAGGAAGGCTGTCTTGGGGAGTGTGCTTTGCGGAGAAGTGCCGTGCCGAGAAAGTTCTGGGGCTGCACTGTTACCGCACCCTGGGTTCAAGTATTTGTTCTGCCACACAAGCGCGAGAGCCTGGGCATGTGTCCTCAGCTCTCCGTGGTCTCCATGCCTATGAAATGGAGGCTTGCTAACTCAGCACGGTTTTAGATGGTGGGGTACAGCAGCAAGCCGGGCAAGAACAGACCCAGGCTCACGGTCCAGTGGGTGAGCACACTCAGTGTTCTGGGTGTTTTTACTTTTACCCTGAAAGGTACATATTATCTCCACTTTTCAGATGAGGAGATGGGTTTCAGAGAACTTAAATATTTTGCCCAGGGTCACACAGGTGCTAAGTTTTTAAAAAAATGATCTGTTGGTGCATAACAGACCACCACACAGCTCAGGGGCTTAAAACATTTTATAAGTCATTTTATTTTGTTCCCAAATCTGCACTTGTGGCAAGACTCACTGTCTTGCCAATGGGTTTCACCCCCAGGCATCTTCACTCTTGATTTGGTAGACTGAAAAATGACAATGGAACGTTCTTGGGGTGAGAGGGTTTATTCCCAACTTTATTCCCACCGTGGCAGGTCAAGCGCCAGAATCCCACCCACTCAGAGCGAGTCTGCGTGCAGCAAGCCCGTCTCTGCCTCTGGGCCTCCCCGCCCCAACAGCCGTCTCAGTCTCTGTCCTCGGCGTTGCCACCACTCCAGCCTCTGCTCTCCTGCAGCCTTGCAGCCCAGAGCCCTGGGCAGAGCTCTTTATATAGAGTCAGTAGTAATGTGTTGCCCACATATGCGCAGTGAGCAAGGAGACCAGGGCCAGGTGAGAATCCTGGCTACAGGAACATGCATTTTTCCCGCACTCAGCAAGGAAGGCTCACCTGCGCTGCACGGTGTCAGCTACGGCCAAGCTGACGCACTCCCTCGCCGCCACGTGCTGGCTGGGGACGGGATCCTATTGCTTCGGCTTCCTTGGAGTATGGCAGCCTAGTTCCAAAGAGCAAGCGCGCTGCAGGACACAAGAAGCCTTCTGAAAACCCAGACGCAGAAAGGACAGCGTCCCTCCTGCCACATTCTACCGGTCAGGCAGACAGCGGCCTGCCTCTCAAAGAAAGAATGTCAAAGCATTTGTGGCCATCTTTAATCTACTATGGCGACTGACGCAGGCCTGGAACCCACATTGTTCTGACCCCGTTAAGCTGTCCTGTGCAAAGACGTCAGAGAGACAAGTAAGCTGACCCTGGAAGGCGTGCCTAGGATTGTCCCATCCAGCTCACGAACATCCACCCACACTAGGAGGAGTTAGTCTTTTATACCCAGTGCCTCCAGGACCAGGCCAGGGCAGGGCCTCCTGGCTCCAAAGGTCTGGGGCCACTCCTTCCTTCTGGGAGCCACTAATCCCAGTCACATCCACATGGTTCTTGGGGACTGGGACCTGCCACGGTTTTGCACACCCTGCCCCCAGCCACAGTGAGATGGTCTGGGATGGGCATATACTGGAAGCTGGGTCTTTTACACCAGCACCGGGGAGGTGAAGGGGCCACTTTTACTGCCAGGTGGTGAACAGCTTTGTAGGGAGAGAGAGAGAGAGAAAGTCCTGACCAGGAGAAGCAGACAGGACAGAGAGAGGGGGTCCTATTGGCGTTCCACACCCTGGCTTCCCTGGAGGAGGCATTCCTGGAGTCTCCACCGAATGGCCTGTGCAGACTTCTGTTACGGGCCCCACAGGGAGGCTGGCCGGGGAGCCTGGTCGCAGTGGCCTGGGCCTTCTGCTGGCCTCTTTGCTGGCTTTCCTGCCTCCCTGTCCAAGGCCACAGGGAAGGTGCAAACGCAGACCTGACCTTGCCAGTCCTGTGCTCAGCCCTCCGTGGTTCCCCTCCATCTGGCCCCTATTGGCCCCTGCACCCTCCTTCCTCTGAAGCTCCTCTGAACAACTGCCCCTCTGCCTGCCTGCCCATACGCCCACGCCTCTGGGCCTCCGTTCATGCAGTTCCCTTCCTCTCCCTTTCATCTGACAACTTCTGCTTGGGTATCACCCTGCCCAGCCAGGATGCCAGGGGACTCTATCCCGGTGTAGGGCATGGCGGAGAGAGAGCAGCTGTTGCCACATCACCAGGGCTCTCGTCCCTCTGCCACTTCCAGCTGTGTGACCTCAGGTGAGCCCCTGATGTTCCCTGTGTCTCCATTCCCTCCTGGGCAGCAGGGGCTGCTGGGAGGATTGAGTGGGTCAATCTAGGACACGGGGAGATCTGAAAGGCAGGAGGTCCCATCACCATCAGAGCCGCACGGCCTTGGCTAGCGCTGCTTGTGGCTCTGCAAGAAGCCCCTGAACAGTGACCTCCCTGGGGGCAGAAACCAGAACCACCCAGCGCCGTCCCCAGCGCCTGGGCCTGGGCCTGCTCAGCACGCAGCCTCCCAGCCCAGGCTGGCCCTGTTCTGGAGCTCTGCTGGGGCACCCGTGGGCAGTGGAGAGGCGGAGTGGGGCCTCCCAGAGCAGCTGGCAGCACCTGGCGACCAGGCCTACTCAGCCTCCTGCCGGCTACAGGACGCATCATCAACCGGGCGCGGCTTTGCACCGCCGAGGCTCCGCCTGCCGCTTCGGAGGCGGCAGTGTCCGCCCCCTGCTGGCCGGTGTCGTTACTGCATGAGGGAGAGCGGCAGCTCCTGCCCAACAAGTGCCCCCTGGAGCCCCCATTTCACAGGTACAGAACCAGGGCTCAGCACTTCCGGGCCGCTCCGCTGGAAAGCAGCAGAGCCTGGATCTGGAATCAAGACTGTGTCCCCAGCTGACGTATTTCAACACAGCGTGGTCCCCACGGATGGGCTCTAGTCCCCTTCTCCGCCCTCCCTCCTGCCAAATGCTCCCAGCCCCAAGCCCCACCCACCCCGGGAAAACACCTTTGAGTCACAAACCTTGGCTGGACATGTACCCGTTGAGCCTGGGCCAGGGCTGCGAGGGGCTCCTGGGGACCAGGGGGCCCCACCAGAGAAAGATGAGGTTCTGTCCTGCCCCTGGGGCCACGTTCTGGTGAACAAGTCAGTGCAAAGGCTGCCCAGTAAATGTTTGTTGAGTGAATGCATGACTAAATAAATGTGTTCAGTGACTGGCCCTGGAGTGGCTCTCTTTTCCTCTCTCCTTCCTCTGCACGCATCTCGATCCTATTGACATCTCTGTCTCAGACTTCCAGCCTCCAGAACTGTGAGAAAGTGAATTTCTGTTGTTTAGCTGCCCCCAGCCCAGCCTGTGATGGCAGCCCTAGCGGACCGACGGACACAGCTGCGTCTCATTGAGGTCTGTACTTACATTTCCTTGATGACTGTGATGTTGAGCATCTTCCCATGTGCTGTTTGCCATTTCCGTATCCTTTGCCCATTTTTAAATTGCGTTATTTGCCTTTAAATTTTTTAATTTAAGTGTTCTTTATATGCTCCGGATGTAAGTCTTTATCAGATATATGGCTTGCAAATATTCTTTCCTGTTCTGCAGGTTGTCTTTTTACTTTCTTGATGGTGTCCTTTGAAGAATAAAAGTTTTTACTTTTAATGAAGTCCCATTTACCTATTCTTTTCTTTTATTGCCTGTACTTTTGGGGTTAAGAACCTATCGCTGACTCCAGTATCATAGATTCACCTCTATGTTTTCTTCTAAGAATTTTATAGTTTTAGCCCTTACATTTAGATCTGTGATCCATTTTGAGCTAATTTTTGCATATGGCGTTAGGTAGGGGATCCAACCTCATTCATTTGCCTGTGGATACCCAGTGGTCCCAGCCCATTGGGTGAAGATCACTCTTTCCCTCATTGGACCGTTTTGGCACCCTTACCAAACCAACCAACTGCGAATGGGAGGCTTACCTCTGGGCTGCCAGTTCTGTTTCCTTGGCCTATTCCTCTCTCCTTACGCCAGTACCACACAGCCAGGATTACCATAACTTTATAGTAACTTTTGAAATAGAGAATGTGTGTCCTTCTGTTTTCAAGATTGTTTTAGCTCTATTGGGTCACTTCAATTTCCATGTGAATTTTTGAATCAGCTTGTTAATGTCTGCAAAGAAGGTAGCTCTGGGAGGTGTGAGTTCCTAGCCATTTCTGACGCTCTACACGTGTAGGCAAAGCAGCCTCAGGGGCCAAAGGACTCCCTTGGCCAGGGGTTTTGGATAGCAACTGTATAGAATCTGTAGACCAACTCAGAGTGTTGGCATCCTAACAATGTTAAGTGGTCTGATCCATGTACATGGCAAGATTGATTTTAGTGTCATCTTATTTTTTGAGTAGGTAAAAGGTGTACATGGTGGAAATGTTTAAGAGAAAGTATAGAAGGGTGACAAGGAGGTAAGTCCCTTCCCCTGTCCCTGCTTCCTGGGGCCTCCTGCGAAGGCAGCCACCCATGTCAGAGTCACTGTGCTCCCTAGAAGTGAGCTGTTCCGGTATGTATTCAGTTGCCTTCCTCTGGCCCAGAGGGCATCTCTGCACGTGGTTCCACACTGGCATGTTTCCCATAACGACTGTAACAGACAGTATTGCTGCTCTGCCCCAGTCCTTTCAGACTGTGAGGTGGGTGCATGCACCTCTTTTTGGCCTTGGGGTGCTTTCTCTCTCAGGAGCAGGCACCTGAGGCTCTTGTAGACCTGACCTTGGGCTACCAGGGTCAGCTTTGTGTCAGACGTGGCTAGGAAGTCACATGTTCCCAGAGCCACCCTTAGCCAATGACCAAGAGATGGGGGGATGAATGCCCTGCTCCTTTGCCAGAGGGGGAGCATGACTTACCCTGCAGAGTCCTTACAGGGTCAGGACCAGCTTCCTCCCGCAGCCTGACCTGACAGCCCTCCCTGCAGGGCGCGCCCCATCCGCTCTCCCAGGAATCCTCATCTGGGACGGCTGCTGGGACCCGAGCTAAGACAACAACTCAGCACAGCTCCCTCCAGCCCAGTTCCAGACGAGCTTGCTCACTTCTTCGGACTGCCTAGCATTCCTGTTATATCCATTAGATCATTTGGCATCATTTATTTAATCAGTGGATAACATACCTATGTCAATTCACCGTCTCGCGCATGTGTGCTTGGATGTGTTTAAATTGCTAGAAGCGAAATGTCAGGGTCAGGGGGCACGTGCCCGTGTAGCCGAACACGTTGTTACCTCTGCGGAGAACGCCTGGTAGGTAGAGACAAACAGGCAGAAACAGCTTGTTAAGGGGCGTGGAGGTAACCGAGAGCCCTGAGGCCGGCTTCAGGGGGGCCCGAGCGTCCCTCCCTGGAACCCTTCCCCTGGCTTCCTCAAGGGGGCGCACACAGCACGCTGCGCGGGAGAGCGGGGAGGGCTCCAGGGTTCCGGTTGTGGGAAGTCGAGGCCTGGAGCCTGGAAGGTCAGAGCAGGGAGGGGATGCACTTAGTTTTCACATGGGGAAACTGAGGCACAGGGCGAAGGGACTTTCTGTGTCTGTGTTCTGATTTCCTGCACTGCCCACGCCTGTGACACGAGCCTCTTAACGTCACATGCAGCCCAGGCTGTTGTCTCTCCTGCGATGACCTTCCTGGCCTCCATCTTGACCTTGATCTCTTCAGTGTCCTCTCCAGGGTGTGCTGACGGTGGGCTGCGTGTGAGGCTGATGAACGAATGTACAGAGGAATAGCCCAGCCACCATCGGTGGTCTGTTGTGAGTGAGCTAAAATGGCCAAGAGCAGCCGGGTCTTCCTGCCCCCCGGGGGTGTCTGGACTCAGGGTCTGAGGGCTCGCGGGGGCTCGTCCCAGGCCTTTCACTCCTGCTGGCTTGGCATGGTGTTTTTGGTTTGCTAGTTAATGTCATTCTGAATTAAAAAAAAAAATTATTTAAAACATATCATTGGTATTTTTTAAAATTAATCAATTTATTTTGTTTTCATTAATCAACAATTACATGAAGAATATTATGTTTACTAGGGTCCCCCTTCACCAAATCCCCCCCACAAACCCCATTACAGTCACTGTCCATCTGCATAGTAAGGTGCTGTAGAGTCACTACTTGTCTTCTCTGTGTTGCACAGCCCTCCCCGTGCCCCCCCACCACGTATACATGCTAATCGTAATGCCCCCTTTCTTCTTCCCTGGCCTTATCTATCCCTTCCCACCCATCCTCCCCAGTCCCTTTCCCTTTGGTAACTGTTAGTCCATTCTTGGGTTCTGTGATTCTGCTGCTGTTTTGTTCCTTCAGTCTTTCTTTGTTCCTATAGTCTTTGGGTTTGAGGCGAGTCTCTTGTAAGCAGCATAGAGATGGGCCTTGCTTTTTTATCCATTTTATTATTCTGTGTCTTTTGATTGGTGCATTCAGTCCATTTACATTTAGGGTGATTATTGAAAGATATGTACTTATTGCCATTGCAGGCTTTAGATTCGTGGTTGCCAAAGGTTCAAGGTTAGCCTCTTTAGTATCTTACTGTCTAACTTAACTCACTTATTGAGCTATTTTAAAGAGTGTCTGGTCATTCTTTATTTTTCTCCCTTCTTATTCCTCCTCCTCCGTTCTTTATATGTTGGTTGTTTAATTCTGTGCTCTTTTGTGCTTCTTTTAACTGCTTTTGTGGGTAGTTGATTTTATTTTTTGCCTTTAGTTCATATTTGGTTGGTCTGCTTTCTTTGCTGTGATTTTATTTTCTCTGGTGACATCTATTTAGTCTTAGGAGTGCTCCCATCTAGAGCAGTCCCTCTAAAATACCCTGTAGAGGTGGTTTGTGGGAGGCAAATTCCCTCAACTTTTGCTTGTCTGGCAATTGTTTAATCCCTCCTTCATATTTAAATGATAATCATGCTGGATACAGTATCCTTGGTTCAAGGCCCTTCTCTTTCATTGCGTTAAGTATATCATGCCATTCTCTTCTGGCCTGTAAGGTTTCTGTTGAGAAGTCTGATGATAGCCTGATGGGTTTTCCTTGTAGGTGACCTTTTTCTCTCTAGCTGCCCTTAAAACTCTGTCCTTGTCCTTGATCTTTGCCATTTTAATTATTATGTGTCTTGGTGTTGTCCTCCTTGGGTCCTTTCTGTTGGGAGTTCTGTACACTTCCATGGTCTGATCGATTATTTCCTCCCCTAGTTTGGGGAAGTTTTCAGCAATTATTTCTTCAAATATACTTTCTATCCCTTTCTCTCTCTTCTTCTTCTTCTGGTACCCCTATAATGCGTATATTGATCCATTTGGATTGGTCACACAGTTCTCTTAACATTGTTTCATTCCTGGAGATCCTTTTATCTCTCTCTGCGTCAGCTTCTATGCGTTCCTGTTCTCTGGTTTCTGTTCCATCAATGGCCTCTTGTATCCTATCCATTCTGTTTATAAATCCTTCCAGAGATTGTTTCATTTCTGTAATCTCCCTCCGGACTTCATCCCTTAGCTCTTGCATATTTCTCTGCAGCTCCATCATCATGGTTATGAGCTTTATTTTTAATTCTTTTTCAGGAAGGCTGGTTAGGTCTATCTCCTTCTCAGGGTTTGCCTCTGTGATCTTGGTCTGTATCAATTTCTTCTGCCTTTTCATGGTGATAGATATATTTGTGGGGAGCTGGCGTGTGTGTTGGGTAAGAGAAAGTCCCTTCTTGCCAGTTTATGGCCTTCCTCTCCTGGGAGAACAGCGGCCTCTAGCGGCTTGTGCTGGGCAGCTGCGCGCAGACAGGGCTTCTGATCTTGCCCAGCCGCTATGGAGTTTAGTGCTGCAGTTGCTGTGGGCGTGGCCGGCCTCAGGCTGCTGCTCCGATATGGCAGAGCCGCGTTGGAGGGGAAACGGCTGGGAGGCTGTTTATCTCCATGAGGGGCCTCTGAGCTCCCTGCTGCCCAGGGAGTTAGGGTGCCCAGAGTTCCCCAGGATTCCCAGCTGCTGGGCTAAGTGTCCCTGGATGCTTCCATCCAGCTGAGGGGTCCCTGTCCCTTTAAGACTTTCAAAAAGCACTCGCTATTCTTTGTCTCAGGACCGCCGGCTGTGGGACCTGCTCACAGGTCTTACTGTCCTGCTTCCCTAGTTTCCAGCACCCCACGTGTCTGTGCTCTGGCGCGGATGGCTAGGGCTGGGTGTTCAGCAGTCCTGGGCTCCCTCCCCCTCCCTGCTCTGACTCCTCTCCTCCCGCCGGGAGCTGGGGGGAGGGGCGCTCGGGTCCCCCCGGGCCGCGGCTTGTATCTCACCCCCTTCGTGAGGCGCTGGGTTCTCGCAGGTGTGGATGTGGTCTGGCTGTTGTCCTGTGTCTTCTGGTCTCTCTTTTAGGATTAGTTGTATTTGTTGTATTTTCAAAAATATATATGGTTTTGGGAGGAGATTTCCGCTGCTCTACTCATGCCTCCATCTTGCAAGTATTTTTCATTGGTATTTTGAATAAAAATTAATATAATTAATAATACTAATAAAACAAACTTCTGAATTTTGTTGTTCACCTTTATATCGTGTAGTGCCAGTTTTATATGCAAAGCATTTGGCTTGTATAAGGACTCACAGACTACACAGTTCATACCTGGTGGTTTGTACGCGTGGACGCACTTGGCTCTCAGCAGGGAACAGATGACTGGCCCAACCTGGCTCGGCTGTTTCTGTGTCACCCTTGAGGTGTGCACATTTCAGCAGTCGTCCACAGGAGCTACAGTGTCATCGTAGTGACGCACCTGGTGCTCACCTGGACTCTCTGAGTGGGTGTGCCAGCCTCTGCTCTCCCGTGGCATCATGTAGCCCATGCGCACACAGGACATGGGCATTGCCCTGGTCTCCACTGTTCATGTGCTCCTTCACTGTCCCATCAGTCTCCACATATAAAACACAAGTTTAAAGATAAATTATTGGCAATTTCATGATGGTGACAGAAGAGCATTAATCAAGCAGGGGGCCCTTATGAGGGCAGGTCTGCATGACCGCACACACTGGTGCCTATGCCACTGGCCCCACCCTTGCAATGTCCAGAGGGGTGGTCAACATTCCCAAGACAGAAGGTGCTAGGAGTCAGGGGAAGGCACAGGGTAGGGATATAGATGTGGGATCTGCTAACATCTAGTTTCAGGGAAGGCAGGTATGTTGCATGTGTGTGAAGAAAGGCACAGAGCACAGAGAAGCAGGAAGAGCCTGGACTTGAAGTCAGACCCTTGCTGGCTCGGCCACTGACAAGTTCTGAATAGGCAACTTAAACTCTCACCCATTTACTCAACCACCCCTCTATCTACTGATTCACCTATCTCACCCATCCACCCACTCATCCATCCATCCAGCATCCAGCATCTACCAGCCAGCCAGCCAGCCGCCCACCCACCTTTCCATCCTTCCGTCCATATCCATGCATCCATCATCAATCCATTCAGTCATCTACCCACCCATCCGTCCCGTCTGTCCATCCATCCATCCAACCAATATTTTTTGAAGTCTACCAGGAGCCAGACTGTGGCGACCGTGTGGTAAACGTGGTCTCGTCTGCAGGAACAGGAGGACTTACTTGCAACATTATGACAAGGTTACATTTGTAAGATGTCTGGCACACAGCAGGAGTTTGACATGTAATGGGCCCAAACTCCGAAGTTCTGCTTCAGTTTTACCCTCTTCTCCCAAGTCACGAAGAGATAAAGCAGGCACTGCCATGGCTCAAGTTGTGGGTGTTTGCTTCGTGAAAGAACAGCAGCTCAGGGCCTGCCACCAGGGGGCTGGGGGAGGGAAGAAAGGGCAGCGGAGGCTGGAGGCAGAGCTGGAGGCCCCCGCAGGGGGAGGGGCTGAGGCTGAGGTCCCCTGGGCACAGCTGTCCATCCAAAGAGTGAGCCCCCTCAAGAACACTGGGGGGCGCCCTGCTGTGCCCACGTTATGGGTAGGGGGGTGCCCATAGCTGAGCGGCTGAGCTAAGACCCAGCCCAGGCCAGGGGATCAAGCCTTGTTTGGCGAGGACCCTCACTCCCTCTGAGAGCCCTGAGGCCGGCTTCAGGGGGGTCAGAAGGTCCCTCCCTGGGGGCTGGGCGCTCCAGGCTCCGACCTCACTGACAGTAAACACACATTAGCAAAGTCTTGCTTAACCCTGCAAGCTGCCGGGCAGCAGAAAGGGAAGGAAATGAGGCCGTCCCAGCACACGGCGGTGCCAGGCCCGGGGAGAGCAGCAGTCACTTCTCACGACAGCCAGAGGTCTGGGCCATCACCCCATTTTACAGACGGGCAAACCGAGGCTCCGGGAGGCAAAGTGAGCTGCTCTGCAGTCCTGGCACCTCCACGCCCACCTCTGTGACCAGCCCCACCCTCACCGCACCCACCTTCCTGAATTTGATCGATTGCCCCAGCAGCGTGATAACCAGAGGGAAACGAAAGAAGAAAGTCCCACCCCCAGCCGCCCGGCCTGGTTCTTTCCAGGACCCATCCACAGGGTGGCCACTTGTAGATGTCATGCTGCTCAGTGTGGCCCCAGGGGAGGCTCACGGCTGCTTTCGGCCAAAAGCCCCTTCATTTCCCTGCGGACTGAAAAGGTTTTGAAATAACTTTTTTTTCCTTGTATTAGAAATTCTATATAATTATGGCAGAAAAATAAAAAAACAAGCAAAAAGAAGTCACCTCTGTGCACCCCCAGCAGATATCCTTTGTTCATTTATTTGTTGAGCACCTACTGTGTGCCAGGCAATGTGAGACCCCGGGGATGAACATGAGCAAAACAAGAGTTTGCAGAGATGGATGAGCTTCATGCCTGAGGCTCCATCCCCTGCTCACCCCCAGCAAGTTGCGGTGTGGCTGTCTACACTGGGGTATCTCCAAATAGCACCCCTCCAGGGCGTCCCTCATGAATGCCATTTAGACAGGGGTAAAGAGGCTGTCCATACTGCAAATTTTCTGGCTGAGCCCACGAAATACATCCCTACATCCAGCCCGGAGCAGAAGCTTGGCCGCCAGGGCGAGTCTGGTGTGCAGCTGATGGGGGCTGACTGCCCACTCTCTGGGCCCCAGCTGCCCATCCTGGCCCTTCCCTGCTCTGCCTACCAGAGGGGCACTGCCTCTCTTGCCTGGCCTGTTTCTGCGGCCAAGTGCTTCATCTTCACACACAGTGGGCTTCCTGGGCTCCCCCGGCAGAACAGTCCCTGGCTCAGCCTGGCAGGGTGCGCGTGGTGAAGGCCAGCCCTGAGGACCAAGGCTCTGGCAGATATCGGGGAGGCGGATGAACAAAGGGCAGCCGGGGAGGGGTGTGCAGTTTTTCTGGGTAGGAGGCAGCTCGTGTGCTTGTAGGGAGCCCCCCAGCCCCACGGCAGCTTCTGAGCGAGGCACTTCGGTTCTCTCTGTGCAGATGTAGACTTGGAGCCGGGGTCCCGAGTCCCTGACTATATGGTCCCTCCTGGGCTGGTGCACCGCTGCCACCCCGTCTAGGAGAATGAATGAAGGGATGAACGAATGGGCCATCTCTGGGCCCGTCTGCGGAGGCTCAGCAGGAAGATGGCAGTAGGAGAACGACTCTCCTCGCCTCCTGTCACTCTGCACTGGTCACCATCCAACATAATATTTATCTCGTGTACGTCACAGACTGTGGCTGCCAGTCCGTGTGCCCTCAGGCCAGCCAGTTCCCAATTTGGTGGTGGTGGTTGTGGACACTGAGGTGGGGACCTGTTCTCTGAGACCCTAGTCACGTCACCCTACTTCCTCTGGCCCTGGAGTCCTCATCTGTCACGTGGGCATGACAAGGCTTCCTGGGCTCTCGGGAGGATTGAGTGGGATGCCTCCACGGCCCCAGCACAGTGCCCGGCGTGCAGGAGGCCCCGCAGGTGCTTGCTGAGGTCTGGTGCTCATCGGTTCCCTTGCTGCCCAGCGTGGTCTCCAAGGGCCTGGCCAGGCCTCGTGGCTCCTGGGGCCAGAGGAGCAAGACAGAGGAGACTCGAGCCTGCCTCACGTGCCGAGAAGGACCCCAGGTGCAACGAGTCAAGGCAAGTCCCCTGGGGAGCAGAGTCTAGCCCCAAGACCCACGCTCGGCAACACATGCAGACACACATATATACACGTATGTACACTCACACACCCTCGGGGACACACATACATGTACACATAGACACAAATAGGTAACACGTATGCACACTCCCCTGTGCTGTGACTCTGCACTTTTCACCATCCTGCACACTATTCATGTCATGTCAGTCACAGACTGGGTTCAGACTTCCCGGCTTTATTGCCTGGCTTGGCCACTGTCTCTGTCAGCTCACGCTGCTGCAATACAGGGTAGCCCTGGGCAGCTGAGACCACAAACATCTATTCCTCACGGTCTAGAGGCTGGGTGCCAGTGGGGTGGGTTCTGATGAGAGCACCCTGGCTCCCAGTCTCCTCCTGCGTCTCAGGCAGTGGAGACAAGGGGCCGGCTCTTCCTCTTCCAGGTGTGAGGGTGGGTGGGCCGGCCCAGGGGTGCTACAGCAGGTGGAGGGAGGGGAGGGTGGGGGCTGTACGTCCTTCCCTTCTGGAACCCTGGGAGGCAGGGCCTCTCAGAGCTCACCAGGCCTCAGTCCCACCCCCTGCTCCAGCGAGGGCCCAGGCCTCCCCAGGAAGTATCCTCCCGATAGTAGCCAGCACCTTCTCTTGGCCTCAGAGCCCCTGGGGCTGTCCAGAACTTATTGCCACATCTGGACCAGCCAGGAGGGTGGCCTGGGGCTCATGGGCTAAGTTCTAGGCTCAGGGAATCCCTGGCTCAGACATCAGTGCCCCCACAATCTTGCTGGGCGACCTGAGCACATCACTCCGCTTCTTGGTCTGTCAAGCACAGCAAGCCCACTCTTCTGTTAAACCAGCGGGGGTTTCTAGCTCTGCAAACCTTCACCAGGCTCTAGAGCTCCAGAGCCTAACTATCTGGCTTGCTCTCAGTTCCTCCGGGGCCACCCCTCTGTCCTGGGCTCTGTGCGGACCCAGGCTGTGGGCTGCATGTGACCCTCCAGTTGTCCCCTGTCTGTGCTGACAGAGGTGGCCCATTCCCATCACATCTGGGCATCAGCTGTGCAAGGAATGACTGTGTGCTCCGTCTTCCTGCAGGTCTGCCTGCTGCTGTGCCACTCTGGGGCCCGCCGGGAGCCTGCTTCGCCACATCCTGATGCAGAGGTCTCCCTGAGGCTGTGCTGGGCCTGGAGTGGGGGCTCTAGTCCACCCTGCCCTCAATTTCTCCAAGTTGTCTAGGGTTCCATCCTCCTGCCCCCCTGTCCCAGGGCACATGGTTGGGGGTGAGGGCAGGGCTGCCCTCCCTCTGTCGAGCACCGTGTGGGTGTGGGCTTGGAGCGTGGCAGGGGCTGCCTCTCATCACAGGTCGCTACCGTAGCCTGGAGATGGGAAACAGCTCGGATTTGGCTCTTCCATCCTTTGAATTGCTCCGTCACCTTTCCCCGGCCAGGAGCTCCTAACACTCAGCCCCGCTGGGGCTGGATCTGTGAAGTGTTGGGGGCGGCAGCAAGTCTGGGGAAACCCACAGTAGCTCCTATCTCAAGAACATCTACCCGCTCTGCACTAGCTCTGCTGCAACCAGAGGGATGGAAGCAGGTGAGAGAGTCTGAACACAGGGCCAAGGCACTGGCCTGCTCCTGCCAGGGTGGGGAGACCTGGAGGGCTCTGGCTGCCATGGGCTTGGGTGGGTGTCGGGGAAAGTGCGCGCATGATTCCATCCCGGGAGAGGCGGTGCAGACCCGAACCTGGGCAGTGGTGGTCAACTGGGTGACTGCGTGCAGAATAGGCAGGAGGTGGGAGCCCCAGCCTGGGAGAATCGGAGCCTTCCTTACCCCCGCCGCAACACAGCACCTGGCATGTGTGGGTGCTCAGCACGTGAGGGAGGCCGCTGCTCCCTGGTGTCAGGCCCTGTGCCAGGTGCCTTCACGGCGCAGGTGCCATCTCAGGAGACCGACCCCACCTGCCATGTCCCGGCACAGGGCCCCTGGGCAAGCTCCTTCACTGCTCTGGCCTGTCACATGGTAAGACGGTCCCAGCCTCCCAAGGCTGCTGGGAAGCTGAAAGGGGAGAGGCGAGCAGACACAACGGTTTGGAGAATTCTGGGAGGATGGCGGCTGTGAGGGCAGCACAGGTTAAGTACCCCTGAGTCCCTGCATAAGAAAGAATGAGTAGCAAAACCAGGAACAGCATTTATGACACAACTCGGCTAGAGGCACCCCATGAACCCCAAATACAAGGAGGTGGTGCTAAATCTAGGGTTTCAGGTTCTACCCAGGAAAGGGGTTCACATCCTACTGATCCCAGTATCCCAAGTTACCCACCTACCTTTGTGGGCCCCGGCCTTCAGGGTGAGTAGGCCAGGCCAGGCCACCCCAGGGAGTTTCAGACCTGCATATCAAGTACCTACATCTGTGGGAGGCAACAAGTCACCCTGGGGCAGCGGAGGGACCTGAGACAGGAGAGCCCCAGGTGGCCACAGGGGTGCCCTGGCAGGATGGGCAGCCACCGATGGCCGCCTGGACTCACCCACTGGAAGGCGGCGTGTGCAGCGGCTGCAGGGAGGTGTCAGGGCTGAGACCCCGCAGATCCTCCAAACCACCAGGACAGGGCCCACACTGGGAGGAGGGTGGGAGTAAAGTCAGAGTGGAGCAGGGTACTGGTAACAGAGACAAGAAAGAGCAGGGCCGGGTAAAGGTGGGGGAGGGGGCCAGGGCCTGTAGATCGTAAAGTGAGCTGCCTGCGCTGGAGCAGGAGCAGGGGACCAGCCGCGTGGGGTGTCCCAGGCCCTCCGGCTCACTTCACCTGATGGCCTGCTGTTGACCCAAAGCCCTAGTGATAACATTATTGATCAACAAATACTTTGCATGTTGTATGTATTATATATTGTGTTCTTACAATAACATAAGTTAGAGAAAAGGGTTTTCAAATTGTTGCAAATCTTCAAAAAATTTCCAATGCATTTATAATAAAAATCCACTTTAAGTGTCACCAAGTGGTTCAAACCCATGTTATTCAAGTGTCAGCTGTGGAAAACAAAACCCAGTGAAGTTACGTCTGTAGAGGTTTGGGTCGCGGTCCTATAAGGGCACGTAGGGCCCTTCTGTCCTGCAGCACATCGGGTGGCTCCAGGGGGACAGAGGGCAGTGAGGGGGCTGCTCCCTGACAGTCACAGGGCTGCACTTGGGTTTGGTGTTTCTCTGCAGATGGGTTTTCATCTTACAATACAAAGGTGACCAAATAAAGGAATGACACGGGTAGATGCTCTTCCCCTTGGGAGAGGGTCGCTGCTCTAACGACTTCCGAGAACATTGGAAGACCTGATTGAAGGTCCATAGGAATAAATAATGACTGACAGCAGAGCAGGGGTGGCTTCCTGGAGGAGGTGGAATTGAAACAGGCTCTGCAGGGTGGATGGGCTTTGGTTTAGACCAGGTTTTCTCCCCCTTGACACGAAGAGAATTCTCTGTGGTGGGGGCTGCCCCACACACTGCAGGATGTCCGACAGCGCCCTGATCTGTATCCACCAGAGGCCAGTGGCGCTGCTCCCCCAGCGGCGTAACACTGGCTTCAGGAACCTTGAGCAGGTCAGAAATGAACTGACAGCCAGGACTTCTGGAGGGCCGCCTCTCCTTCCCTTAGATCCACAGCCAGGAAAGGTGGGGTGTGGGGGGTGCTGCAGACCCAGGCCCCACAGGAGTCTGTTTCCTGCCCGACCCTGGGCCCTCCTGCAGGCTGCCAGAGCCCAGGCTGGGGCCCATCTCCTGTGAGACCCATGGCCCTGGCTGTGGCCTGAGTCCGGATGCAGGAGGGTCACCCAGGGTCAGAGTGCATGACCCCAGCCTTGCCAGCTGGAGGGGAACCTGGTGGGGGAGGGAAGTGTCCTGCCTGCAGCCACACAGAGACGAGCCAGAACCGGTGCCTCCTGACCCCCACCCCACAGAACCCATGTATGACAGCGGGGAGCGCAGCCTCTGTGCCGGAGGGCCTCTCAGAGCACCAAGCTCAGGCCCCTCATTTCGCTGGAGGGGAAACTGAGACAGGGGAGGGGGAGCACCTGGCTGGTTACCCCCAGAACTGACTCCTGTGCAAAATGGGACTCTGAATCATTATCAGGCACCTACTGTATCCTAAGAAGTTTCTTCTGTTAGCCATTGTTGAACATCTCCAGATGCTTAGCCCTGGGCTCAGACCCATCTCTACACCACTTCACTGAATTCTGTTGAGCCCCATGTGGAGGTTCCTTGTAAGGGCAGAGGACCAGAGGGGAGGGTGACAGCACCCTGGACAGACTGCAGACCAGAGGTGGGCATGAAGTAAGTGGCGAGGTGACAGACAGCCAAGGCCCTTGCTGAGGTCATTGACGGTTTTAGGAGAGATGCACAAGACCAGACCAGGGAGAACTGTATCCTTGGGGCCCCATCCGAGGGCAGCCATGGCAGGAAGGGCACGGGAAGGTCACTCTGGCTCCCCACCCCAGTTCCACTTGGGTTTGCCTAAGATTCCATTTGAAACAAAGAATTCTATTGTTTAAAAAACTTCTCAAACCACAAATCTACATTATCTATGATCAAGGACCAGAAGGCGTGTTTGTTAGAGGAAACAACTCCCTCGGGCCATCTGGCACATGAGGACACCTGGGGCAGGCGGAGGGAATGAGTGTAATGGCTGGCTGGCTGACCACCGGGGGCTGCACGAACCACCCAGAGCCGGCCACCGTGCTGCTGTGCTCAGGGACTCTGGGGGCAGCTCATTTCTGCTCCATTATGTCCGCAGCCTTGGCTGGGGCAACTCCAAAGACGGGGGACGGTTCAGACAGCTGAGGCTGCGACTGGAGGCCTTCTCCCCCCGGGCCTGCACCCGGGTTGGGGTGCCTTGAAGATGGCTCCTCTAGGACTGCTGGTTGGAGGCCCTCATGTGGGACTCCCTGTGGAGCCTGGGCTTCCTCACAACATGGCAGCCACATTCCACAGGGAGCACCCCAAGGGGAGCATCGAGAGCAGCATGCCAGCGACGTCCTGGCAGTCGCAGCCATGCGGCGTGACCTGTGCTATGCAGCGGTCAGCGTGCTCACCAAACAGCTGGATCCCAGGGGAGGGGATACAGTCTCCTGCCGCCGACAGGAGGGGTGCCAAAGATTCTATAGTCATTTTTGCAAAACCACACGTTGACATGTATTGAGCACCTGCTCTGTGCTAGGCACTGTGTAACGCATGACCCGCCTAATCCCAGGTCATGCTCACTAAAACCACTGGAAGTGGTTTCTGAAAATGGTCCCATCTTGCAGAAGAGGGAACCGTGGCACAGAGAGGTTAAGGATGGTCTAGAGCAAGGCTGGTAAAGAGAAGAGGCCATGTCCTGACCCATGTCACTCCCTTAGCTGAAAACTACCTATTTCTGCCCACTGCGCTTAGAATAAACACAGCTCCCCTGCCCTGACTGGTAGGCCTTGCGTCATCTGGCCCTGCAGTCACTGGGCATAACTTGTCCCATTCCTTCTGCCCATCAGTCTCCAGCCACACTGGACATGATGAGCAGCCCCTCGGGGTCTTTGCCTGCAGCCCCCTCCTCCTGGGACCCTCTCCGCAGATCTTCCCCCTGCCCCTTCTCATCCTCTCGGGTCACCTTGTGGGTCCCTCCCTTGGTCACTCCCCACTGCATCGCAGCCCTTGACACAATCCAGATGACTTCCCTGACATATTTGTTTGATTGTTGGCCTCTGCTGGCTGGGATGTGGGGTCCAGGAGAGAGGACACAGCGCCTTTCTCCCTCCTGGCAGTCCGTCCGTCAGCACCTCGCCCGGGCCTGGTGCATAGCAGACGCTCAGTGAATACAGGTGAGTGAGTGAGTGTGTGAGCATCTGACTCGGCGCCCAGCCGCTCTGCCACTGGGCGATTCTGCGCTTCTGCCCTGAGGGCCTCCATTCACTGCATGCCTACTGTGTGCAGACCAGAGCGGAAGATTTATGTGTATTTGTTACTGGATTCAGCTAGAACACGTACGGTTTTGGAGCTAGAGGGACCTCCGAGCTCATGCTGCTGTTTCACCCTGGTCCAAGCTGCTTCGGCCCGTTCGCTTGCCAGATGGAGAGACCACGGCTGTGATCTACCTGAGGCTGGGGCGCTGATGAGCGGTGGCTCCAGGATCAACCCAGGGCCACCGGGGCCATCTGACTCCCTCTTCCTGATGGGACGTGCAGCTCCTGAGAGGCAAGCGACGTGCCCAGGCTCACTCGGCTTGTACGTGCAGAGATGGGGCTGCACCCTGTTCCCTCTCCGCCTCCCTGAAGCCCCTCGAGGCCTCCCATCTGCAG
This sequence comes from Manis pentadactyla, assembly GCF_030020395.1. NCBI lineage: Eukaryota > Metazoa > Chordata > Mammalia > Pholidota > Manidae > Manis > Manis pentadactyla. The sequence goes on from NC_080021.1 coordinate 3,131,842, forward strand.
TGCCCTCCAGCCTTGCCTCCCTCCACTGCACGGAGGGCCCCCACCCCCACTGCGGGATGTGTTGATGGATGGGATCTGAAACCAAGGAGCAGCCCCCAAAGGCAGCCAGGTCTGCTTTAAAGAGAAAAGAAAACCCTCTGAAGGGCCCGCGGGCCCCACACAAGCGCTTCCTGTTTCCCGGGAAGCTAACCAGGGGCTGTGTCTGCGCCCTTCCGGAGCAGTAGCTGAGCAAGGTGCTCCCAGGGGACGGGAGGGGCACGGCCGCAGGCTCTGCACAAAGCAAGGAAGCGCATGTCACCAGAGGGCGGCCCGCAGAGGGACACTTCCTCTTCCGCAGGCTCCTTCCTATCCAGAGGGCTCTCAAACTACGGAGAAGTTTCCCTGCCAGCCTGGGTAGGGGCTTGGTGAGCTCTTCTGCGGATTCCCACTTTCTGGGGAGGAGAAGGCGAAAAACAAAGCAGTTGGGAAGTCCTAGAGCGGATGGTGCTAGAATCCCAGAGGTGAGAACTGGGAGGGCTTTTGATGGCTGACACCAGCTCCACCCTACCCAACCCCACTTTATGGGTGAGAAAACCAAGCCTCAAAGGGTTTAACTGAGTCCTGAGCAGACGATTTGTTACCACCAAGAACAGACAAGCCCTCAACACTGTGGCTTTGGGTGGGGTCAGAAGGTTCTACTCACCCCCAAATTGTTTTCCTGCTGCTCTGTTGCAGAGGCCTGCATTTCCACCCCTGAACATTTGCTCCTTGGGGCATCTGGGCTGGAGCAGGAAAGAAACTGAAGTTAGCAGAGCTTCAGTTCTCCTTGGCCATCTACTGCGGCAGGGTATTTGCCCTCTCTGATCTCAGTATCCTCCCCATCAAATGTGATAATGGCACCCACCTCACAGAGCACAGTGAGGAATACTGAGACAGTAGATTTACAAATCCAGGTTGGAGTCGGGCCCCTAGTAGATACTTAGTACTGTTTTCTATAAAAGAGAGATAAGGATTGTACCTTTTGCAGCCATCAGGAGTAGATTAGGCAACATATGACAGAAAACCTCAAATAACAGTAGCTTAAGCAAGATAAAAATTTGTTTCTCTCTCACATTAGAAAGAGCTGGCACTATACAGTCCAGGGTTGGTGTGGAACTCTATAGTCATCAAAGACACAGGTGCCCTCTATCTGTCTGCTCTGCCATCCTTATCACCTTATAATGCAAAATGGTTGCTAGAGACCCAGCCTTTGCATCCCAGCTCTAGGAAACAGGAAGGAGGAAGAAGGAAGAGGGTAATGCCTAAGAGCTTTCCTAGAAGCCTCACCCAGTGGCTCCTCACTGACCCTTATTTTCAGGGAGGGCTGAGGAATGTCACTTTTTTGCTGGGCACATTGCCGGCGCAATAATATAAAGGTTCTATGAATAAGGGAGAAGGGGGAAACGGATATTAGGTAGGACACCAACAGTCTCCTACACTCTCTCCCCACAGAGTGGTTTTTTGATTACCTGTGATCATTAATCAAATATAAGGCACTGTTATCAGAGTATCAGAAAAAGTAAAATGAAAATAGGTTTTATAAAGTGACCCCTTTTTCACAAAGATGGTGCTGAAAGTGAAGAAGGAAGCCCCTGCCCCCAACCAAGGCTAAAGCCAAAGATGTGAAGGCCAAGAAGGCAGTGCTAAGAGGTGTCACGGCCACAAAGAGAAGGAAGATCTGCGTCACCCACCTCCAGCTGCCCAGAGATCCTTGGAAGGATCCTTGGAAGGGAGCCCCAGGAGTAGCGAGCCTGAGCGCTGTGCCCTCATCATGCTGCCCCAGCCACAGGGTCGGCCGTGATGGAGACAGGACTCACGTGCTCCATGTGGGGCCGAGGCCGCCAGCAGTAGGTCACCCAGGCTGGAAGGTGCCCCGTGACGTCACGTGGCGGAGGCTGGCACCCTGACAGAGAGAGGAGGCGCGTGTTCCTTCAGAGGAGACGCGTGCCTGATCAGGGGAGGCGCGCATCTGACTGGCCCCAGACTGTGATGCTCTGGATGTTGCCGAAACGGGGATCGCCTGCACTGAGTCTAGACACATAAACACTCACTGTAAGGAAAAGACCCAACCTAAAGAGTTTGCAAGTGGCCCAGAAGAGTGGCGAGGCGAGGAGGGGACCTCTCCCAGCTCCCTGTCCGTTGGGACACCACCGGGCGGTGGTGGGAGCGACTGATGCCCACCCACATCCTGCCCACAGCCACGGTTCCCACCCCTGCCATCCCTCGAGCTTCCCCAGTGGAGGCCTTCCTCTTGCCAAAGGAGAGTCCTGAGGCACAGTGGGTCAACAAACAAGGACAAAAGAGGCATACACGGCAGGATTGTGCCGAGAGGGACTTTTGTGGGGTTGTTTTGAGGATTCAAGGAGACTCTTTCAGCTCCATCCTGAGAATTCTCGCTGAGGGTCTATTGTGCTCCCAGCGCAGGGATACTGGGGACACAGCCGAGAACAAGAGACTCAAATGACTGTCTTTTGGACCCTCTGGACAGGGAGACAGGTGACAAATGCAGTCCAGGAGTAATGGGCGGAGAGTGTGATATAGCCAGGGAAGGACACCACAGCGGGCACGGTCACGGAGGGTGAGGTGGCGAGGAGGTTGGGATTTTGGGTCAGGTGGTTCTGGAAAACATCCCTGAACAGGTGACATTTGAGTAAAAACAGAAGGAAGTGAGGGAGGGAAGCATGCAGGTATTAATGCATGGACAGCGTCTAGACAGAGACAACAGCATATGCAAACCCCTAGGCGGGTGGACGGGGCGCCAGGAGGCCAGGGTGGCTAGGGCGGGGAGAGAGGGCTGGGCAGCCAGGGACGGGGTGGTGATGCCCTTCAGTCTTGTGCTGCGGTGGGAGAGCAGCGGGGAGGCCTTGCCAAACTCAAAGGGGGTGGGGAGCACGGGGCTGCGCTCACCGGCCTTCTGCTCTGCTCGTCCACACCAAGGGCCTCTTCCCCTCTGCTAGCATGTGGCTGTCCAGGGAAACTGCTCCTAGGGGCCCCGGCCAACTCCCTGTGGCTACAGCATCAGCTCAGGAGGGCAGTTGAGGTCAGGCCAAGGCCCCAGGCAGGGGGGCGCCAGGCTGGGCATGGAGGGCAGCCTGAGGGTGGTCACCAGTAGCCATGGACAAGAGGCTGGTAGGGGACCTCCCAGAAAGCTGGGACAACAGAGCTGCTCCAAGCTAAGGCGGGGGTGAGTGGTGGGGACCACGCTTTGGCAGCAGAGGAGCTCCTGCAGCCGGGGGCTCACTGGAGCTCTTGGGAGGAGCCGACATGGGGGCCTGGCTCCCAGCTCCAGACCCACCGTGGGGCTCCTACAGGCCTGAGTTTTATAAGCAGGCCCAAGGGGAGTCCCAGCCCGAGGGCGTGGGAAGGCAATGGGGAAGCCTGACCAGAGGTCCTCCAGCGAAGTAGGCATCCGGCACACCTCGGCTGGTGCCGTCACTGCGGTGAGCTGCTGACCAGCTCCGGGCTCTATCTTGTGTAAGTGGGGTATTCATTCTTATCTCATCAAGTGTAGTTAGGACGAGGTAACAAAGCATGGAGATAATTCTGGAACTCAGCAAAGGGCACAACTGCCAATCTACAGGTATCTCTGCAAATGCCAGCATTTAAAACAAGAGCTCTGCTAAGTTCTGCAAGTTGTGGGTAAGCCAAGTGCTGCCCGGCATGTCACTTATATGATTCTCTGGGTTGTTTTTTTTTAATGCAATTAGAAGCATCAATTGAGCATTTGTCAAATATATCAAGTATGGATGAGCCGGGAAGTCTAAGCCAGAATATGGATTTTGAGAGGGCAGGCGCTTGGTTTCTAGAGAAAGTGGTGAAAATCAGGCTGAGAATGAAAGTGCTCTCAGGGAAGCTGACCCCCCTCCGCCCCCCCATTTCAGCATATCATTGGGTGGTGGCGAGTATGGCAAATAACAGAATAGCCTTTCTGACTAGTTGGGGATGGATGCCTCGTGGGGAGATCAGGACACAAGACACACTTGGTCTATTCAAGGAAAGGTTATTTTACATAAATGAATTTTAGTCTAAAGAAAGATGTCTCATTAAGGGAAAGAACAGAATTACAAGTTGACTTAACATTTTCATTTGCATTTCTTTAAAAAGGGTTTAACAAAAATAGGTTCAAAATGAGTGTGAGAAAACCCCCACAGGACTTACTAAACCATAGAAGTCCTCTTCATGAATCTACCTCCAACTTCCGTGTCTGGGGTCGGGTGGGCTTGGAACCATGACCCCAGAGGCTGCTGGGTGTGTGACCCACCCCAGTTCAGTGTTCCCCTTGGTCACCCCGGGAATGACCACCCCCGTTTGACTTATACAGAAACACAGTGGCACAAGACAGTCCCTCAGGCAGAGGGAGGAGAAGCAGCTGCCACCAAGCCCCATGCTGGGGTGGCTCCACGCACTGTGCCTCTCTGCACCAGTCACCCCAAAACGACATGTCTCCTCCAAGGACAGATGGACACTCACGCTTAGGAAGCACATGGAACAGCTTCCCAGCTCAGGTGTGAGGCCTGCCTCCCGGCTACCATGGAGCATGGCCTGGTGCAGGGTCCCTGACCCCTACAGCGGTCCCAGAGGGCTGAACTCCTAACTTGTCTCTGCAGCCCCAACACATGGGAGATGCTCAGGAATGTCAGCGCAGGTGCACTTGTGAATTTGTCTCCTAGACTTCCCATCCAAAGACCCATCAAAGATGGACTCGTGCTGTGCAAAAGAAAGCAAATGCAAGCCACAGATGTAATTTGAGTAGGGACGTTAAAAAAGCGTGAAAAGAAATGGGTGAAACTAATTTTAACAATATGCTTAACTCCATATATCTAAGATATTACCATGCTGGCATGTCATCAATGTGCACATCAGTCGAGATGCCACCTGTCCTTCTTGCCTGCTGTCTGAATGCAGAGCGTGGCCCCACCTGGGCCGGCCAGGCCAGTGCTGGCAGCCACGAGTATCAGGTTTCCCGTGCTGGGCAGTGCAGGGCTAGGGTGTCCAGAGCTGAGCACCCAGGGAATGCTCCGCAAGGCTGGCAAGGCCCTGTGTGGGCAGCGTGGCAGGGTGCCTGGGGCTACGGCAGTGGGCTATGAGAGTGAGAAAAAGGCGAGTTTCCCGGGTGCCAGGTCATGGTGGGGGGGAGATGGAATCCTGCCCCGGGGTGGGGTGGGGCGTGTGTGGGCGCAGCACTGGGCCAGGATGCCCACTGCATCGCAAGGCAGAGACACTGATGCGTGGGTAGGGGGTGGCGGAGAAGCCCAGGCACTGGGGGCAGGAGGAAGCACCGGGCTGAACGGGCCTCACCTGCCCTGCCAGTGCTCTGGGCCCTGACCGTACACTGGGGCCTCCCTGCTCATCTGTGTGCCCAGGGCCCGGCTTCCGGGGACCCCTAGCTGCTGAGTGAACGCATTGCTCCCACTGTGACATGCAGCGCTGCAGGGTGACAGGACTGCTTTCTCCCTCCCTCCCTCCCTCCCCCACTCATCCCTTCCTTCCCCAAGCAATGCTATTAAGCATGGACCATGTGCTGAACCCCCAGGCAGCACCCCAGGGGTGGCAGCACCACAGCTCCAGGCAGGTCCATCCAGGCCCTCCCTGCTTGTGCTGGCTTGGGGCGCCCCTCGGCTGGTGGCTGCAGCACCCCCATCTCTGCCCTGTCTTCACTGGCCTCTCCCCTGTGCCTCTCCTTTCCTCATGAGGAATCGTTGGATTTAGGGACCCCCCAATCTAGGACGATGTCTCAGCTCAGCCAATAACACCTGCAAAGATGTTCTTTCCAAATAAGGTCACAGTCTGGGGTTCTGGGGGACGCTACTCACTCCAGCTCAGAGCCTGACAGGTCCCCCAGCCCCTGCACCCTGTTACCTCACAGTCACCCCCCCGACGTATGTCTTGCCTGTTTGATCCCATCTGATGTTTGCTTCCCTAGGGGACCCAGGCTGACACAGGAGCAGAGCTGTCAGGCCTGAGGGGCTGGGGCTGTGGGGATGGAGAGGCTGGTGGGCATGGGCACCCAGGAGTAGCTGGGTGCTGAGGCTGGCTGCCGGGTCAGGGGTGAGCAGGGGGTGGCAGCTGGGTCCAGGTGCATGGCTTGAGCAGCCAGTAGGGAACCTGTGGTCCCTGACCTGGGAACTCAGTGGGGGCAGGTTTGCAGGAAGGGATGCAACTAGGTTGGGGTGCTAAACATGCCCAAGGAGATGTCCTGGGGACTGGGGGGTCATTGCAGGAGACCGGGCTGGCCCCTGACCTCACAGTTCCCCAGTCTGGAGCCTGAGGCCCTGAAGGTGTACAGTGCCTGGAGCCGGTTCCACTCTCATGGGACCCGGGTTGATGGTGCTGACCAAAGGCCAGGTGTGGAGGTCTGGGTCAGAACCAGGAACAGCCAGTGCAGCGGGGACTTGGGCAGGAGAGGAGCAGAGAAAGGTTAGGCCAGTGGGGGTTGGCCAGAGGCGAAGACTGTGGGGAGCTTTTTGGGGTAGAGCTGCAAGGACCCCCAAAGGGTCCCATGCCCCCTGTGATGGGCACAGTCAGAGCAAGTAAAATAAGGTGTGAAGGGGAGCAGATAGACCCCACCCTGCCATGGTGCCCCACCCGGCAGGGGAGAACCCCAGCCTGGGCCGGTGGCAAGTGAGGAGCGGCGCGCAGGGTGCTGTGGCCTGGCGGCCCCCCTTCTCCAGGCTGAGGCTCCCCTGCAGGGGCACGAAAGAGTTCCTGGAACAGAAACCTCAGCTCTGACCCCGTTCGCAGGGCGAGGGCTGTCTTTCAGGTAGTGAAAATGTCTGGGGCCCAAAGTTTGCGTTGTTTTAAAACAAATCCACCCTTGGCCAGCTCTCCCCACCAGGCCTTCCCGGATCCTCTGATGGGATTCACCGAAGGCCGACGTCAGTGTCCATCCCCTGCAGGAATCTCACCCCCCAGCCCCCAGCTCAGGCCTGTGACCTCCACTGTCTGTGCAAGTGTTCCTAGACAGGCCGGGAAGTGGGAGCGGCTCCTTCCTCTGTGGAGACTGCCCGCCGTTCTTGGAAAGCCTCTGGCGCTTGAGAAGATGTCCCGGCCTGTCCAGGTGGCCACCTGGGTCCCAGGGCCTGCTCTGGCCCCAGTCACGCTCTACCGGATGGCCCTCACTCCCGCCCCACCACTCTCACTCACTCACACACACGTGCCCGCACACTGGACGTGCAGTCGGTGGCTCTGTTGGTGGCCAGCTGGAATGGAGCAGTGGGCAGGGCAGCAGCTGGGCGTCCAGGCCTGTGCCTCTCCTTCACCCTGGAGTGGGCTTGGCTTCGTCTTTGCAGGGGAAGAGGGACAGAGACAGGATGGGAGAGCCCAGCGGCTGCTCTGACCTGAGCTGGCCCGAGGGACCCAGATCACTTGAGGGAGAGGCCAGAGCTGCCTGGGCTGGACCCCAGCCCCAGCCCCCACCCCCACTACCCGGCTGGGGCCTCTGTGAGGCTGGGCCCTACTCTGTGGGGGGCTGGTGGGCTGCTCAGGACTGGCCTCCACAGAGCTCCTCCAAGGACGCTCAGAAGATTGTTCCCATGCTCAGAAATGTGCTTTTGTAGTGGGAAGATGGTGTTTCCAGTCTGGCTTTGGGGGCACCCTCTGAGTCCCTGAGACCCCTCTGTATGATCAGAACCACTTGCACGGGGGTGATAGGGCTTGGTGAGGCAGGGTCCACACAGAGGCAGGGGGGCCTGCGGGGTGGCCTTCCAGCCTGGGAGGCTCTGGCAGTGCTGGAGAAGCAGGCCTGCCGGGGGCGGGGCCTGGGCTTTGGCAGCAGACTGCCAGGTGGACATCTGTGTCCCCACACTGCTCTGGGCCCTTGGGTAAGTGGCTTACCTCGCTGAGCCTCAGGCCCTGAGGTGGCCCGTGATGACAGGGTTTTAGAGATGATCAATAGGAAAATACATAAAGCACCCACACGTGAGCAATCAGCAGGCACTGCGGTCATTAGTATGGCCGGCCCCTCCCCTCTGTCTGCCCTGGGCAGGCTTTGCAGCACGCAGAGGGGCCCAGGGCGGAGAGAGTCCAAGGTGAGGTGGAACAGGGAATGTCTGGAACCCCACACCACCCTCTCAGGGTCTGCTTGGCCCTCTGCCCCAGCAGCTGGTGAAGGGTGGAGCTGGGGTTTGTAGTGGGTCTTTTGGCCTCCAAAGCTGGTGCCTTTTACACCGCAGGGGCATAGGGCAGGACCCTATTTCCTGTAAAGTACCCATGAGAGGGGACCTGAGCTGAGGCTCGGGAGCAGACGTAAGCGAGGGATCAGGCTTGATGATAGGCTGGAGGCCCAAGGGCAGGCACAGAGGTCATGGGCCTCACAGTCAGAGGGACATGATAAGGGCCCACCAGGTGTGATGGGGTGGAGAGGGCCAGGCCAGTCTGGGTGGGGAAAACAGGGAGACAGGTGAGGGAGGGCTTCCTGGAGGAGGTGATATCCAAGCTGGTTAGAGGTAAGTCAGAGTTATTTGGGAGGAAAGGGGAAAGAGCACTCCAAGCCAGCAGGAACAGCAAGTGCAGAGGAAAACACCCTTGAATAACCTTGGGCTTCCCTCTTGGACCCTCGAGAGCAAGAGCAGGTTGATACCTGACTTCCCCTTTCCCGCCCATTTACTGTCAGCTGCCTCTTTTTATTTGTCTTGATTCCCAGTGTGCATGGTTAAGATAGTTCCCCTGCCTGTCTCCTCCCTCCCACCAGAGCACCCAGCAGCACCCAGACCGCAGCTTCCTGTCTGAGGATGAGTGTGGCCGCCCGACCCACGGCCTGACCTTCGCCTCCCTGCTGCTCTGCCCTGAGGCTCCCACTGGCCCCCAAGCCACAAGTGTCTGCAGCTCCTGCTGCCAGGGGCCAAAGGGGCTGGGGGTCTCCCTCAGCCCTCAGCCTCTCCCTTTCGCCATCCTTCCCCTCCTAGAATTTTTCTTTAAGTGAGACCCCTCTTAGGGGCAGTCGGTTTTCAGATTGGGCAGCCACTGAGTGGGGAGCAGCCCTGGTCCGAGACATTTTTCCAGCTGTCAGACCTCCAGGGATGGGCTACCTCCCATTTTCCTTGAAATCATGTGTTCTTGTGCACTGTCGCTCTCTCTCTCTGCCTGACTTTTTCCAAATCTAATCCATTTCTTGGGTATTGGGGTCAGGGACAACTGCTTGGTATTTGAAGTAGGGGAAGCATCTTCATGCAATTGCATTGTTTTACACACAATCACGTTCCAGAAATAGACGAGACCGCTGCCTTTCTCTTTTTCTCTGATAAAATATTTCGCATTTACAAAGGATGGGCCTAAACGCTGTAACATGGACATCCTGTCCCGCCCGCTGAAGGCTCCGAGGGCCTCTGCTCCTGTCCCGAACCTGGCATCACCATCCCCTACTGTTCCTTACTTATGTATGTTTTGTCCCAGCTTGGACTCTGTTAAATGGTTTCACAGTGTGTATTCTCCTATGACTTTATTTACCAAGTGTTAGGCTAGTGACCCACTGCTGAATAGCACCCTCTTCGAAGCTGACAGTGGAATTGATCTTTATTCTTCATTCATGCACCTGTTACTTTGTGCCAGACACAGGCATGGGCCCTGGGAACTGACGTGCACAGAGTGCAGTGTGCTTGGGGTCCGTCAGCCTGCCAGGCTGTGCCAGGTCTATGTGGGGGCAGAGTGTCATTTCTGTCTGAATTCAATATCCCCACACACCAGAAATGTGGGGCTTGGCAGCGGCCACCACGTGACAGGCGCTCCAGAGATGTTTGTTGAGCAGAACCATATGTTTTTGTTGAGGGGAGGGAAGTACTATTCTGTTTTGCAACTGACAAAATGTAGCATGAGCCTCGTGGTTTTGAAGCCTGGCTTTTCCTTAGAATGGTTTGGGTTGCTTGTGGGACCAGAGCTGCCCAGGCCCAGCCCTTCACCGGGTCCTCCTTGCCCAGGGCAGGGCCTGGCAGAGGGGTTTGTGGAATCTGTGGCCAGTGTGCAGGCCCACTGTTTGCGCCTCTCGAAGTCCTGCGCAATACTGACCTCAGAGACTGCAGTTTCCCCATGAGCCCTGGTTGGCATTTACCAACATGTAGCTTCCTCTTATTTATTAAATTTTTAAAGCAGAACAACTTCTAACAGTGGGGTTACAGCTGGTTAGGGCAGGGGTAGGCGGTTGGGGCAGTCTGAGGGCATTGGCCAAGGTGGCCCTCCCTTGGTGCGGCTCCTGGGATGTCTAGCAGCACCTGTGCCCTCTGCTGTGACATCACGTTTCCGCCTCTTGGGATGACGGCTTGGGCTTGTCCCTTGATGCCCACTGCCCAGAGTTATGGACCATCTGGCTGCACTCTGGCTCTCTTACAGTTCCCCCATCTCTCCCCACCACAGGAGAAGGAAGGAAGAGCCCAGACCTAAACATGACAGTACACAGGCTGCTGAACACAGGCATGTGTGCGTGCGTGCACACACACGCACACACACTCACGTGAACACACAGAAGCAGCCTGAGGGTGTCCCATCTAGATGTCCACAGGCCTGTCAGGGTCATCATCCCTCTGAGGCCCCACTGCCCCCTGCCTGCCTGGTCCACACGGGATCTGCCTGTTCTGTGCTGGGCTCAGAGGGTTTCAGAATTCATGCAGTTTTCCCCCTCAGCCCCTACATTTTAAAAAACAATTTTATTCAGTACCTAACGCCCTGGTAAAATGTGCAAAGGAGTACTGATATACTGCAGGTTGAGACTGGAGTCCTCATAAACTCCATTAAAAAATAATTTGAGCTGAAATTCCATGGCATAAAATTAACAATTTCAAAGAGAACAATTTAGTGTCACTTAGTATATTCACAGTGCCGTGCTTGTCCCTGAGTTCTGCCTCAGTGTTTCACGGTTTACAAACTGTTTTCATTTCCATTTTCTCATTTGATCTTCACGGCTGTCCTGAGAGCCAGGCCGCGCAGCACACCTGCTCCACGCGGAGGGGAGGGTCTCTGCCGTGGGGGTCCACGTGTGTGGGCGCTGCGCCTGCTTGTCCTGCAGTCTGTCCTGCAGCCGGTCTCAGCTTCGCTTCTCTGACTCTCCTGTGAGGTGTTTGTTGATGTCCCCTTGTTAACCAGGTTCATGTACTCCCTCCTCTGGGTCCCCTGACACGCACCATCTGTCTCTAGGTGACCCTCGCCTGGCTTTTCCACCTGTAATTTTGATTTCTGGTTATCTCCACTTCCATCTCCAATCCTGTTAGCACTGCCTCAAGGGCGCGGCAAGGCTGGCTGTCCGTGCTTTTTAAGTCTCTGCATCGAGAGCTCTGGGGACTTACCAAGAAGCAGACAGGGGGGAGGCAGCAGTCCAGGGGAGGTCGTCTGGCCCCTCCCTAGTGGTCGGATGGGGAGGGAGGGCTGGAGGGGGGGGACCCGTAGTCCGCACAGCTGGAGGCAGGCTGGGCCACACTCCTGTGCTCCCTTCCTTAAGCCCTCCGCCTGCCTGCGCTACCTGGGCCTTACTGGGTCTCCACAGCAGCCGCTGCCCAGTGTTTACCTCCCTGAATCCTGACCACGCCTGCGGTGAATGAACAAACAGGTAGCAGAGGCCCAGGGCGGTTGAGGAGCTTGGCGGTCCCAAGCCCACAGGAGCCAGACTTCAGGGTCTCTGCAAGCCTAAGGCCTTGCTACGTCTCAGGGAGTGGCTCATGCCTCCTACAGGCATCTGCGGGCCCCCCTCCTGGGCAGTGAGGCTGCCCAGGTGTCATCTCTGCCCTGCCCTCTGCAGAGGCCGCCAACAGCAAGGCCATAGTGGAGAGAGCCGCACAAGTATGGGCAGATATGGTCTTGCCGCAGCTCACCAGTGTAAGCCACGGAGGCCAGTGGCCTTCAGACCTGAGCAACAGCCAGCTGGGGCTCAAGATGGTTTGGTGACTTCCTAAGTGAACCACAAATCCCAAGAGGCAGGATGCTGTCAGTGGGGACCTACCTGCCTAGAAAGGATGGTTTCTCTGGCCTCCAGACCCAGGCCCACCCCTTCCCCCTTTTGATTTGACATTGCTTTGTAGTTATTATTTATTTTCTTAGGCTGATACACTAGTATTAAGCATTTAAGACTCAAAAAAAAAAAAATCAATCCCACAGCCCATAAGGATCAGGCCAGGCCTGGGGCTGCTGGGGAAAGAGCCCTGTCCCCTCCCGCCCTCCTCACTCCTGCACTCCCGGGGCTCATCCCAGCGGCGCCCATCCCGCCCGGTTTCCTGCTGAATTTCGCTCAGCCTCTTGCTGGACACGGCTAGCCTTAGGTTAACCGCGCGGTTATTAACCAGGAATGGCTCTTTCCACCGCGCGGCCTTTCCTGCAGTCCACGGGCGGTCAACTTCGCGCGGCCCGGGGTGCCGAGGGCTTCCTGGAGGAGGAGGCGGTGGCTGGGGGAGCGCCCGGACTTGGTCCCTCCACGCCCTCCCGGGTGGGCCCGGCGGCTGGCGGGAACAGGGGACCCTGCCGCCTCCGGGCAGGGGTGTTGGCTGCCTGCCCTCCTCCAGTGCCCGGGGAGGGGACTGCAGGCCGGCCAGTAAGGCGGGGCCGACTGAAATGACCGCGCGTGCAGATGGCGCGCACGCGTCTGGACCCGCGGGCAGGTTCGGAAGTGACGACCTCACGCGGGGCCCAGTGCCCGCCCCAGCAGGGACCGCCCCAAGGGAGCCCCACCCACGGGCCCGCCCCTTCAGGCCCCGCCCCGCCTCGCGACGCGCCCGGCGGGCTGGCTGCGGGTGGCACGGCGCGGGCATCTGGAACCCTGCTCGGGGTCCGGGCGCCAAGCGGCCGGTGCGCCTGGAGGCGGCGGCAGGGCGGCCATGGCGGAGGAGGCGGCGCAGCGCCTGGCGCTGCCCGCGGGGCTTTTGGAGCTGTGCGCGCTGCTGGGGGCGTCCCGGGAGAGCCTCCGCCGTCCTGAGCAGGTAAGGCCGGGCTGGGAGACCGAGGCGGCCACGGCGGAGGCCGGGCCTGGAGCCACGCTCCTGGGCGTCTGCGGAGCGGGCGGGGCGCCCGCGGACGGCCTGGCCGGCTCACTGCCCGCTCAGGGTCGCTCTCCTGCCTTGTGCGGCGTCCGGGCGCAGCATCCGCGCGCCCCCCGAGCCTTGTCTCCGGGCTCCTGCGCCCCGAGGGCTCCTACCAGGTGAGCACGCGCCGGAGCGAGGGCGCGCGGCCGGCTCCCGCCCGCTGCCGAGGGCGCTCCCGTGGGCAGAACTGAGCCACTGCCCCCAGGTGGTGGCCACGTTCTAGACACAGCCAGTGAGGCTGTTAAGTGCTAGGTTTAAGAGCGCCTTGCAGTATTCTGAATTCCGTCGTTTTGCGATGAAACCTAGCTGTTTTCTCACTTGCGGTAAAGGCCTCCCCTCCCCCCGCACCCCAGCCCGGTGTCTGCACCCTAGTAGCCAAAGCGACAAACTCAGGACCTTTTCTCTTCTTTCCCCTCGTTCTCACTTTTTCTCAGCCCTGGAGCCCGCCTGCTTGTGAGTCGCCGTGTGGCGCTCTTTCCCCCTTGGCCCGGGATGTGCATGACTGTCTTGTTCTCCCGGTTAGCGGCAATGCCCGGAGAGTTCCCGATTCACCAGCCGGCGATCCGGGCGCGTCCTTTGAGCTGGTTGCAGACGGCCGCAGGGAAGGGCGGAGGCAGGCATTCGAGTATCCGAGACGGCGGGGTTGGACGGACGTCCGTCAGAGAAGCTAAATGGCGCCAAGATTCACAGGACAGACGGCTGTGAATGCCTCGGTCGCCAGTACTCGGGCCCAGTGCAGAGCCAGTTCGCGTGGTCTCTGCCTTTCCCTCCGGCTCTCCTGCTCTCTGAACCCCCGTAATGCCAGATGCCCTTAGAGTTGTCTCTCCCAGCCCTCTTGGGTCGTCTCCCTGCCTCTCATTTGCCAAATGCATTTCCTCCTTTTTCTTCTAATAGGAAATGACCTGGTTTCGGTTGCTTCTTGGGTGATTACGACACTATTAGCGGCCCCGATGTTTGACATGTCTTGAGAGCAGGATGAATCAGTGTTAATACTGACAGTGGTACTTTCCTAGACTAAACAGCCTGCAGCATTTTCCCTTACGGAGTGGGCAGGTTGTTACTCTGTATTTTAATGTTTATCTTCTTTATTCTGTACTCCGATTCTGTAAGGGGCTTGGCAGACGGTGGAGAGAAAAACAAGTTGAAGGAGCAGGAAAATATAATTAGGACGAACCCCCTGGAGTGATCTTTTTAAGGTATATGTTGATGTTACAATGAACCAAGATAGGATTTGTTTAGTTTTATTATTATAGTAGTTCTATTTTGGATGTCCCAGGCTTTTTGATAACTTTTAATTGTACTTCTTAAAATCACCATTTCTGTGTGGTTCAGGCATTCTTCTTTGGTGGCATGTGAACATGGAAGCCTGGAGATAGGAGAAGTAACCCAACCTAATGTTAGGATACTGTAATGTCTTAACTTTTTGTATTGTTTCTCAGATGGCATTTTGTGAGAATAGTGATAAGTCAAGAATGCCGTCCTGTCCCCGTGTGAGCCGCTGTGGTTCTGTACATCCCCTCCACTTCTAGGTTGCTATGGAGACCAGCTACAGGGTGTAAAGGGATCCACCACATCCATTGCAGAGGAGTGGAAAGGTCACTAACATAATTCTCGTGTGTGAAGGCATGTTTTAATGGCTTTTTGTGGTGAGCATCCTAGCTTTCAATTGCCAGAGTAGCACCATCCAGCAGAACTTTCTGGATGGTGACAACCAGTGTTCTTTATCTGTGCCTTCCAGTACGGAAGCCGCTAGCCCCATATGGCTCCTGGGTGTGTGAAGTGGAGCTAGTGCTGCTGAGGAACTGGATTTTACACTTCGTATAACTTTAATTAATTTAGATTTAAATAGCCACATGCTGCTACTGGCAGTTGTGTTGGACCGTGTAGTACGAGAGCATTTAAAAAGTATTTATTTTATTTCACAAATGATGGCTGATCCTGTGAGATCAGTGCCTCTATATCATCTAACTGAAGTAAATCTGTGACTCAGATGAATTAGGTTGTGTTTTTTTTTTTGGTGGGACATGCAGGGCGTGATGTACAAACGGGAGGATCGGGTAGTTTCCTTTGTAACGTGACACTATGTTGTCGCTGAGGAACACATTAAAAAAACACGGCAGAACTCAACTGAAATGTGGCACAAATGTGACAACTTCCAGGCATGACTTCAAGCACCTCCCTTAGGATGGTCCTGGGATCTTTAGACTTCAGTGTGAGGAGGATTACAATTCTTTGGAAGAATAAAAAGTTCACACTTCTGAAATTTCACAAAATTTTAAGGCCCAAACATAGTGGGTTCATTTCTCTTCACCTCCAGGGACAAATCTGCTTTACTCAGAACCACATTAAGCTTCTAGTTCAAAGCCCAAGCCAACCTTGTGACCTCCTGCATTGAAGTTCTTTCCATTGATTAAAGCTGACAGGGTCAGTTTGGACGCCTGGTCGAAGGGTCTGAGTGTAACCCGGTCCGATCGGGCTGGCATTATTTACTTTAGCAGACAGAGAAGTTCTACAATCCAGCTTGTATTTAGCAGTGATGCCAAAACGGGTGTTGTTACTGCCAGCCATCCAGGGTTTATTGACGTTTCTATCTTCTCATTAACCTTCTGGTAGATAACCCTCCAAATTCAGTGCCGTCGTTCGCGTGAGTGTGCAGCTGGAAATCTGCAGCCTTGCAACCCATGGCAAAATTATTCTGTGACAGTTTGGATTTGGCTGTGTCAAAACTCATCTGATAGCCATTAAGCCAGCCTTCAAAAGCTAACACAGCCCAGTCATAGATGGTTGGTCCAGAAAAATCTGTATCAACATTACTGCCAAGACTGAAACTCTCGCTTATAGGAAACCTTTAATTTCCCACTCTTCTTTCCTGTGTTCGGTACAAATATGGTATCAAGAGTCAGTTTCAACCCTTCAGCCAACTTATTCTCCAAAGAGATTTCTGTTCCAAGAGTATTGTCTGTGTTCCATTTTGGGTGAAGGTAAGTCCATAGTTACGGACCTTATATTTGGTCTCTAGGTTGCCTGACGTTTTCCCTGTATAAGTGTAGGCGTGACGGGAAGTAGAAAATTCCACTCCACTACAAGGTTTTGTTTTCAGGTCTATTTTAACCATGCCAAACCCATATCCTTTGTGGAGGACATCCTTGGTGGCCTTTCCTAGGTCACAGTAAGTCTGTGCGTTACACATATCTCCAACCAGAGGGCCTGACCCCTCTCGGCTAGAGAAACGCTGAAGGTCTTCCTCACACCGACGCCGTCCGCGCCTGCGCGGCTTGCTTCCCCTGCAGTGCCTGCGTGTCCCTCCCTGCCCGCTCTCCACACCCTCGCCCGGTTTGTTGTGCTTTTAACTTTTTAATTAGCTCTGGGTTTTTTTGGGCAGAAATGGTGGTTATTGGGTGGGGGAGTTAGCAAATCAGCATCTAGAAATAGCAAGAAATAACTCACCAGGCTGCAGAGCTGGATTTCATCTTACCCTGTAGGTGAGTGAGGGGCGTTCGCAACATGTACCAGAGAGTAACATAGCACTGGGATCCAGATCCAGCGTTACATTTAGGGGGTTTACTCTAATTAAAGAGTTGGACATGTGCAAATTAGACTAATCGTTGCTACTTTTGCTCAGATTCAGCACGATACAGATTTGAGAGAAACCCAGCCGTCCCTCAGTAGGTGATGGGGCAAATTCATTATTGAATTGTCGTAGTGAGACACCACATAGCTGTGAACAGGGAAGTCAGCCACACTGTGTGGGTAGGCAGGGGAAAACGAAGCTGGTGGGATAGGTTAGATAGGATGCTTGTATTTATGAAAAAGAGTATATATGCGTAAAAATGGGAGGAATGTACCCCACACTGTGCAAAAGGTGTTCCCTTTGAGTCATGGAATTAAGGGGAGGGCCTTCCCTTTCTGTTACTATTTCGTTTATTATTTTTATGTTATGTAAAAAAAATAGGACTGTATTGCTTATCAAATTAGAAAAGGCAACAGGGCTATATTGAGAAAAAACATGTGTAATGGACTGCTGAGTGCCAAGTTGGCTGAATTTTAGCCCCATTACTTTAAGTGACTAAAAATAAATAGGGGAAATGAGAAGCAGTTTATTGGCTTTAGTGTGAGGACCAGTATTCAGTCCCGGCTGACGGTGTCCAACAGATCCCGGGGCCCAGAGCGGCTGCGCAGCACCCACTAAGAGCCGTTCTGGGTGCTCAGTGTGGGGACCCAGAGGAACACAGTACACCCTACCTCACCTCGCCACACAACTCGGAAGGTGATGATGGCATTAGTGCTCCAGGGGGTGGGGGGCAGGGGAAGGGAGGGGAGTGGGGGAGGGAAGGTAGGAGGTGGGGCTTCAGGAAGTGGTGGGAGGGGAGGGGGAAGGGAGGAGGGGGGAGGGAAGGGGGTAGGTGGCACTCCAGGAGGTGGGGAGAGGGGAGGGGTGAGGGGAAGGGAGGGAAGTGGGGAGCTGGCCCTCCAGGAAGTGTGGGGGAGGGGAAGGAGAGTAGAGGGGAGGGAGGGGGGAGGTGGGGCTCCAGGAGGTGGGGGGAGGGGAGGGGGGAGGAGGGCGCTAGGCGGGGTGTGGGTGGGGGTGTCATTTCCCTGTGAGAAACTCACGTGGGAGCATATAACAGTAATGTTAACCTAGAAACCAGTGCCCTTTGGCCCTGCGGAGGGACATAGATGGCCTGTGGGCTCGTCTGGGCCCACGGAAGGGCCTGGTCTGCTCGGGTAGGTGGATGGCCCCAGAGGGCAGGAGCCACACTGCCTGTGGGGGCAGGGGAGAGAAGGTCATGTGTGCTCCTTAGACAGGGAGGCCCCTCTGTGAGAGTGGACAGAGATGCCCGTAGGGAACCCTGGACCAGGTGGGTGGAGGCAGGGTTCCCCAGCAGAAGCCTGGAAGGAAGCGTTAGTGGTGAATCCATGCCTACCTGAGCCTTAGGGCATGCCACTGTGGTGCATGGTGGTGGCAGGTGCTGAAGGGACAGTGGGGTGCTTTGGGTTTGCTGATGGGGCCCTGGGGCAGAGCCCGCAGCTCTGTGCCGTCTGCATTGCCCAGGAGCCTGCAGGCAGAAGGCTGAAACAGCACAGGATCCAGTTTTGAAGCTGGGTTATAGGGACCTGCTCAGGAGGCAGTTGGCTGTAGTCATGTCAGGAAAGAGATCTGAACTGGGAGCAGGACTTCTGGACCTGGCCCCGTGTGTGCCCGCAGAACCTCCACGTGGCCAGGCAGGTGGGTGGGTGAGCAGGGACTGGGGGGCAAGGACTCAGCCCTGAGGGGCCACAGCCAGGAAGGTCTGCAGGGGGCTCAGGGAGGTGTCAGCAAGAGGGCCCATCCGCTGTCCGGGTGTCGCCTGGAGTCACTCATTTGCGCCTCCGACTGTAGTTTCTATCAGATTGTTCACAGTGTGGTCTTTGTGGATGTAACGTTCTACGTGAAGAAGAGACTGACCAGCGCATTTTCACAGTTGATTAGGTCTGAGCTGCTGGGTGTGGATAGGAAAATCTTAGAAAGTTTCATATACCTGAAGAAAGGGATGCCATCCATATATGATACACAGAAGGTTTTTAATTACACAACAATACGGATTTCCTGTGTTGGATCATGGTTCCTAGTGGTATTAAAATTTCCCCCCAGGTATAAATTAACCAAATTATATAGCATAAAAGTAAGCATATTGAGTTTGGGATGTATTTGCTGACAGAAAATGCTGTCACTTTGGAAGGCCTTTTAAAAGGGTGAGCTCCCCTTGGGTACCACTGGTTCTTACTGAAATGCTGATGTCAGCTGCTCCTTTCTGCGGTCAAGGTCTCATTTCTCCTGGTGACAGTGGTGTCCTTCCTGTGCCCTTCTGAGGTCCCTCGAAGATCGTTGGTTCCCCTTGCCTACCCCACCTGGCTGCCTCTCTCCTCCCAAACCTTCTGTGCCCAGAGACTGTGTTAGATTTGTCTGTTTTCAGCTCGCTTGGCACCGAAGCCACTTCCTTCTCTCTCAGATTGTTCATGTTCCTTTGAAAGATCTGAAGTCATTCTGGTAGCAGAACGTGCTTTGCCCTAAGTCTGTAGCATGTAACTCGGGCACTGTAGTTAGAACAGAGATGGAAGGCAGAGCCCATGTTCTTTATGTTAGTTTAACGGAAAATGAAAATACAAAGGTTTGAAAAAAATTAGTATCAAGTTGAAGTGTAAAAGAATTCAAGCTAAATGACCCCCTTTTGTAGAGCCCAGGGGACCATTTGGTCGTGAGGAAGGATGCGTCTCTTCTCAGAATCCACTCGTCTGCCCACGCTTCCTGAGCAGCGGTGGGCAGAACCAGCATGCCAGTGCCCAGCCGGCGTGGAGCGCGCGACGGCGGCAGACGTGTCTGTCCACTGTGACAACACTCAGAGCCCTTCGCTGCACTTGCCTTCCCCACAGCCTGTGAGGGGGTGCGGGGCTTCTGGGGGCACAGCGCGTCTGCGCCCTTGCCCTGCATCTCTCCCCACGCTCAGCCCTTGAGAGCGAAGCTCAGACGCAGCTGCGTCTGACCCCCACGGACCGGCTCTGGGCTGCCGCTCTGTGCCGGGGGGCAGGTTGCTGTCTGGGCACCTGGCACTGAGCCGTGTGTGACTTGCCGGAGCAGCATAGGGCTGGAGAAGTTCCCAACGGCACCTTCCGGGCGGTCCTCACCGTCCCAAGCCACTGGTGGGGGAAGCCTTACACGTGGCAGAGCAAAACCGCTGGTGTTGTGTTTGCGGGTCGGAAGGGGGGACCATGAAAACGAGTAGTAGATGCTCAAGACGGGCGGGATACAGCAGGACAAGGAGTCGCTTTAACACTACTCCTGCCTCTTCAGGTTGCCCAGAGGAAGGAAGTCAGAAGCCTTTCCTCTCTCGATCCGGAGGTCCTGTCTGTTTTTGTGCCTCCTTTCGTCAGTCAGGAGGACAGTCACGTGGCGGGGGCGAGCTGTGGGCATCTGAGCAAGGCTCACCGGCGCTCCTTCAGAAAGAAGCGGGAGAAGCCCTGGGCGGAACCCAGGAAAGGCCTCCCGGTGGCCCCGAGAGGGCCCGACTCTGCGGACGTCAGCATCCCCAATGGCGTGGACCTGCTTGCCCTGCCGCAGCTGTGCTTCCCAGGTACACCCTGCCCGTGGGCCTCGGGGACCAGCACTGGGTTCTAGAAGTGGCAGTCAAGAAAGTGCGACAGAGGCGGGCCAGCTGCCTGTCATGGGGTTGAGTTTTCTTAACTTGGGGCTTTGGAAGCTAATGACAAGCATGCATGATTTAGTGCATTCCCTGCTTTTGGGAAAGCTGAGTCCTAGATGAGGGGCTGGGTTGCACAGTTTGTGCATGGTGTTTTCCAAGGATTTAGCTTTGATTTACTCTGGTCTTCCAGAGGCTTGGCAGATGGATTAAAAGTATGTCAGTTAGCCTGCCACGGTTCTGACCTGGAGACTGCTTCTCCCTGCTGCACCCTGTTTTCTGTGTTCCGAGGACCAGAAGCCCAGGCTTGTGGTTTTTACCCAAACAGGCCTGCTCCTCATATGGGCAGGCTGGTCTTTCAGGGTTTCATGTTTCAGCGGGCTTTCAGGGGTGATAAAGCAACTGGTGTAGGAAACCCAGGCTTGTTCTAAATGCCTGTCTGGTGGCTCCCCTGGAGAAATCGACGACATTTCCTGGGCTCAGGGATTACAAACTGGGAATGGGCCTGGACACCCCTTGCCTCCTGCTGTGTTTAAAAAAGTCACCACCTCTAGGTAAGGGTTTGTCTACAGGTGGTCCCCATGTTCCTCTCTAGATCCTTCAGAGCACAGACCCAGGGGATAGAGGTGGGTGGAGCTGGCAGGCCTGGATCCCAAGAATTAGCACATCTTGGCATCAAAATGCCACAGCTGACAGTCACAGGAATGTCTTGAATGCAGTGGAAGTTGGTTCACAGGTGGCTCAGGCCTTAAACTGGATACCACGTAACGGTGATCAGATTTCTTCTCTTCTCTTCTGTCTACAGGGGGCGTGTGTGTGGCCTCTGAACCCAAGGAGGATTGTGTCCATTTTCTGGTGCTGACCGATGTCTGTGGGAACAGAACGTATGGCGTGGTGGCTCAGTACTACCGGCCCCTGCATGTATGTGATTCCCATGGGTTGCCTCTGAAAGTAGCTTTAGGTATTTCTTTATTGTGGTGAAATATGCATAACGTAACAGTCCCCATTTTAACCATTTTAAAGTGTACAGTTCAGTGACATTGAGTGCATTCACAGTGCCGTGCAGCCCCTACCACTGTCTGTTTCCGAAAGATGTCTGTCACCTGAAAAGGACACCCCATACGCGTCAGCAGTCGCCCCTGCCAGCCCCCAGCCCCCACTTGTCTGTGTTCTGCCTCCCCCAGACATTTCATGTAAGTGGGAACATGCAGCGTGCGTCCTTCCATGTCTGGCTTCTTACATACAGTGTGATATTGAAAGCTCACCCACCCTGGGTCCTTCTGGCCCACCTGGCCATCCTTCTCACGGCCAAGGAGCTTCCACGGTGTGTGTAACCGCAGTTGGTGATCTGGGGAGTGTCTCTGGGCAGGGCTGCTGTGTGTGAGCCAGCCAGCCTTTGCAGGAGCCCATCAGGGAGGTGGTGGGCCTGAAGGTACAGGTGATCAGCTGCCTGTGTCCGCTGAGGGTTTCCAGAAGCAAAAGGCGAACTGGTGGACTTGACCTTGCACCCTGGTGGTACATTGGGGGCGGTCCCCAAGCCCCACCAGAGAGAAGGGCTGCCTGCATTCTCTCTGCGTTGCCTTCGAGCCTGGGGCAGTTATTTTAGGGTAGAATACCTGAACATTTATCACTTTAGGTGTTGGGAGGTCGAAGATGTAATTAATTAGATGGGTTTCTTCCCCTTATGCTTGTGGAGTAGGGGAAATACCTGCAGACATCCTTTATGAATGTGCAGGAGTACCACTGTGTGCTTTACGTGCTCTGAGCGCACATCTACACCCTTCTGGACTAGGTCACCCTCTGCAGTGTACGGAGAGCAGGGAGTCCATGCCTTGCAGCCCAGTGTGCAGGCCGTTGCCTCTGGGACAGTGGTGCGCTGAGGGGCCAGCGGTGATGGCCTGGCTTCCCTCCTGGGTCGTGTTGGGTGGGAGTCAGGAGAGAGCAGAGCTCCTGCCCCCACATAACCAACGCTTTCAGCTGAGGAAGGACCCAGAAATGTTGGATCATTCAGAAAAGTACTTCTGCAATTTGTGAAATACCTGTTATAAGGAGAAATGTGCATGTTATTTTTATTATCATTAAATATATTTAAAAACAAAGCAAGAGCTCGATTTTGCATTACATCACCAGATGTGGCTGTTCCCTGTACATGTCCCTGTCTGGGGTGTGCACAGCCCCTTTCCTGCCTGTCCCCGTGCCTGCACAGTTTTGGGTGTGCCCTGTGCCCCACATGTGCACTGCTCCTTCCTCTTGGGTATCCTGCTGCTCACTTGGTCTGTTCTGACTGAGGCCCACCCTGCCCTTTACCTGTCCTTCCACTGGCTCTCTGACCCAGCCCCTCCTGGGAACAGGGATTGTAGTAATCATAACAGCAGCCCACGTTTGTAAGCCACAGGTCCAGTACCACACTAACGCATATGCACGGCAAGTGAGGCTGGGAACTGTTAGCGTATCCCGTTTTACAGATGAGAAGGCAGTGGCAGAGAGGTAAAGTGACTCGCCTAAGGTCACAGCAGCCACTGGGGAGCCGTGGGCATTCATGGACCGGTGGTGGGGCGACTGTGATGCAGCCGCTGTTTCTGGGGTCTCCTTTAACCTGCCTGGCTCACAAAGACCCAAAGGTCACACAGTCCTCAGCTGAAGCTATTGTCAGGCCGTACATACTGTGAAGCACCCCACAGAGTCCCCCACTGGGGTCCGGATTGGGGGCCCCACAGCAAGCTGTGCCCTATGCTTGGGTCCGACCGTCCGATTTGGGGTGCTGCATCTCCCGGGCTGCAGGCCGCCCTGGGGCGGGGACGTGGCCTACCATCTGTTGGCTCAGTGCCCAGAGCGGAGCAGGCACGTGGTGGGGCTCCTCGGCCTTGAGGGGAAGGCCCACTGCTCCTCGTGGCGGGGAACCTACCTGGGGGAGCGTGGCCGGGCGTGTGGGGGGCAAGGGCTCTGCCAAGCCCCTGCAGCCCCCCTGCCTGGACGCTGGCACCTCGGAGGGTGGGCAGGGGGGTCTCCCAGCTCAGGAGCTGATGAGTGGTCTCTCCCGCAGGACGAGTGCTGCTTTTACAACGGCAGCGCGCACCGGGAGATGCTGCAGCCGCCTCCGGGCGTGGTGGGCGGCTTCGTGCCCTTCGCGGTGTGCGTGGTCTCCAGGTCCCCCTACTACAGCGCCCTCAAGGACTGCCTCTCCTGGTGAGCCGCCACCCGGCGCCCTCTCGGTCCTTGGCCGCCACCTGCAGTGGGGGATCGCGCGGGCCCAGGTTTGGCGCGGCAGCTCTTGTGAAAACCCAGACTCTTTTGTAAATGATGCTGCAGGGAACGGGTAGACAGGAAAGGAAAGATGAAGTCAGACCATTGGCCGTGAAGTTCGTGTGTGGATGGTTTAATTGTTGCTTTAGGTGACGTAAATCAGGAAAAATTATTTTCCTGGATGAGAAAGTCAGAGGCTGCTATGTTACTCTAATGAGTTTATCGACATTTTCTAGGTAGAATTTTTTACTGTCTAAATGCTGATACTGAGTAGAGGGCCTGAGGCGGTAGAGAATTTTTTAAAAATTGGGAACGTTGCACTGAACCCAAGCAACTCCTATTGTCTGGGGTGTGATTGTAATGTCGGGGAGTGTGATTGTGGTGTTTTGGGGTGTGACTGTGATACCGTTTGGGGTGTGTGGCTGTGGTCTTGGAGTCTGGATGTGGTGTCAGAGGGCGATGGTGGTGGTGTCGGGTGTGATTGTGGCCTGTTGGGGGTGTGGTTGCGGCACGTGGAGGCCCCCAGTACAGACACGGTCCAGCCCCACTGGGTGTGTGCACTGCCCTCCGGTTCTCACAGGGAGTGGTCTCAGCTTGTGGTGGATGGATTAAAGAGAAGGGCAGGCAGCAGAGGTTCCTCTTGCTGCCATGACCTGGACGACAGCCACTGCCGCCCCTGGGGGCTGTCCGCAGAGGACGATCCTGTTGGACCTCACGCCTTGGTCGCAGGGGCGAGCAGATAACCATGTGAACCGAGCGGGAGCCCTTCCTGATCCGACTGACAAGCTGAAAGTCAAATTCCAGCCTCGAAAGGTTTTATTTTTGAAAACGTGGCTGGTGTTTGGACATAGTTTTGGTCTAGTCTGTGTTTTCTTGACATAGACCTCCAAGATCTGGGAGAACAGAGCTGACATGGTCCTGCTCCAGAGGGAGTTGACCCCGGGTTAGCCCAGGCTTTATCAAATGCAATGAATGGGGAAGAGCCAGGTGGCTTCCGCCCTTACCAGGCAGGTGGGATGGAGGTGGCTGCCCACCTTCCTGGTCTTTCTGAAATGTGCTCATTCAGTGACTGACCTTTTGTAGTGTGATTGGCAGCAGACATCTTCCTGTGTGACATTATTGCAAACGTATATTTAACTTGAAAAGTGTGTTAATTTTTCATGCTTCTTGAGTTTTTTCTCTTTTAATGGTCATTGCTAAATAATGAGGACTAGAAAATTCTGCTAGAGAACTGCAATGGCAGAAATTATAAGTGCCGTAAAGAAACATAAACTATATGCTTTCAAAAATTCGTTCCACTATAGTGATAATGTAAAAACTATGCCTTCCTAATGTCAAAAATTGGGAAAGAATGTATTTAGTCTTTTGGGGAATTAGATCAGCAGATTTTTTTTCCTTTTAAAACTTATCTTCATGCTATTATATTTTTATAATAGATGCAGATATGGAGGACTCTGCGTGCTGGGCATGTTTTTCATTGTCTCCTGCTGGGGGTGGTGGCCGTGTCCAGTCTACCTTGGGAGGAGTGAAAGGTGGGGGTCCTGGGCAGCCCCTGGGACTGCCTGACCGGGGGATCTGCTGGGCCTTCTGTCAGTTCCACGGCTGCCCTGGGCAGGCACGGTGGCAGCGTCCGGCCTAGTGCGCCCCTCCTTCCCCATCAGGACTCCCTGGCTGAGGGGTGAGCTGCATCTCATTGGCCCCCATTGCACCGGACCCCGGGGCCAGCCCAGGACCTGCCATATATAGTAAATCGTCAAAAATATCTGTCAGGTGAACAAATAAGGCAAATGAGTGGACAAATAATTTTTTTGGAGAACTCACAAGACTGTCTGCTTTTGTAATCTTAGAAAAGTAGTGTTCCTAGGGCTTTTCCTTTATGTGTGTGCACACTTTTATGTGTAGTTTCACATTTAAAGTCCTAAAAGTCACCTGTACTGAGGTGTAATTGACATTCAGTAGAACCCACCCGCTTTGAGTGTATGCTTGGCTGCTTCACCAACCAAAGACAACCTGAGGAACCTCACCGCCCTCAAGATATGGGACATTTCATCACCCCCCAAGGGTCCCTCATGTCCCCTTTGAGTTCCCAGTCCCTCTGTCCCCAGGCAACCACTCACCCACGGTGTCTTAAAATTTATATACGTAAAAAGTCAACACATTGTAGAAACAGATTTTCTCATACACTTTGAAATGTTTACTTCCTATTGAAGTATGACACATGTAGTAAAGTGTGTCAATTTCAGTGACTCTGCAAATTGAATGCACCTTTGTAAACATCTAGGTCAAGAAGCAGAACAGGCAGCACCCCGCCCCCCACCCCTCTGCCTCTCTGTCCCCAGCAGCCAGGCTCCTGTAAGTCCGACATCCAGATTTTTCTGCCATTGATGGAAAATCCAGCATTGCTGGTGTGCCCCTTACAGAGGTTTCAGCTTTGATTAGAAATCCTAAGGACGATAACTGGATTCTAACATCTTATTTCATGTTTTTTTTTTTCTTTTTAAATTTCAGTTTATTGACTCATCTGAAGTTCTGTAAAGATTTTGAAGTTGACAATCATATCAGAGATTTTGCTGCAAAATTATCTCTCATACCTAGTCCGCCACCTGGACCGCTGCATCTGGTAATTAAATCTGGAATTACGTTTTTCTTTGCTAATAGTGAGAGTGATACGATGAAGATGGTTTAAGTGTTTTAAACTATTTCTTAAGTTCTAGCTTTGCTTAAATTACTCTTATCAAGTTCCTGAGAGAGGCATTTTATATGCTTTTTTTTTTCTGAAGGTGAAGAGTCAAATATGTAGGCTTGAATTCTGCGGAATGCCTCATGATAAATAGTTACGGCGTGAGTAGTAATAGGCCTTTTAGTAGTTAACATGTCAGTGCATTACTTGGTAAGTGGAAAACACACAGAATTCACTTGAATTACAAATTTACCTTTTGTTTATTTGTCTGGAATATTGGGAATTATATTTAATTTGTTAGTATTTTCTCCTATCCAGTGTGATTCTTGAAAAGTATCTGGTTTTATATCTTTTGTTGCCACAGCACCACTGTGGTATTTAATTAATAAACGAGTATTTCCCAAACTGGGCCTTGTGGAAGACTGGTGCTCAGCTGTTCCTGGCTGTTCACGACACGAGGGCTTTAGGGTCAAGGAAAGTCAGAGGAAAAGTCAGCCCACATCCCCCTTTTAAGTAACAGGTCAGACGGCTAAGCTGTGTGAAGGAACATGCTTTGCTCAACATTTTCCAAACTAGCTTAACCACAGGATGCTTCCATTTTTAAAGATCAGACACCCATTAAATAAACACTGAAATGTATAGTAATTGTTGAGTTGGTTTCATTACCTTAGTCCCTTCTGGAGGATTCTATGTATAAATCTTGGTTCTCTACACTTTATTATTGGCAGTTGAAACATTAATTTTGTTTATCAGGAGACATGTGATATGAACTTAAAATGTGTATTTTAAATATTATCTTAAATCCTGAAGTCTGTTGGGGGAGCATCCTGCCAGACACGTTCTAGGCCCAGGGCAGAGCAGGTTGCCTGCCTGCGTGGCTCCACTCCCAGAAGCCTGTGTAGGAAACATTGGATTCTTGTTTTGCGCGAGGTACACAACTTTATTATGTGGATAATTGGTAACTTTTTACTGTGCAGTGAAGTCATCAAAGTTTGCATTCTTGCTCTGTAAAGTCGGCAAGTGCCCACTGAGTGCCCGATGCAGCGGGGAGCACCACAGAGGTCCGAGTGGTTTTGGGGTGACTGTGATGTGTTGGGGTCTGCCTTTGAACATAAGTAATGGTGCCAGCTTTCTGTATCTCAAATCTTGAATTACTATTTGGTCCCTTCCTCTCTCACATCCCCAGTTGGAAAGTTCACTGGGGGTCGCTCCTGACCCCCTTCTCTTCACTCCACGCTCACCCCACTGCTCCCATGGGACCGACCTACCTCCAGCATTTACTTCCAGTGCTCACGGCCGCTGCCCCCACGTGTTCTGGCTGCCGGCTTCTCCCACATGCGTGACTGGGGGAGCCACTGCTCTGTCCACTTCCACTCCTGACCTTTCATTAGTTCATCGTTTGCACAGTGGCTGGAAAGACTATTAAATCTACCAGTTGGGCTCTCCTTTTATGCCTAACACCCCACAGTGGTTCTCGCTGTGTGCCTTCACCCAGCCCTGTGCCCCTGGCCCTGTCACCATGCAGCTCTGTGTTGGGTCGCTCACCCCTCGCTCACTGTTCTCGGGGCGCATGGGTGGCTGTGAGTCCCTCACAGGTGCTGGCGTGTGGCTCTTGCGCCTGTTCCCAGAAGGACCACCCTGCTCGTTTTCTCTTGGCCGGCTCCTCGTCTCCCGGACCATCTGCCTCCTGTTCTTGGAAAGGCCTCCGAGCCGTCTCCCAGCCAGCGCTCCTCCTGCACACTCGGCGCAGTCTGTAGTTAAGGCTTGTGTTTGTGTTTTTGTTCAATGTCCGTTTTCTTCATTGAACACTGAGCTGCATGAGGGCAGAGACTCTTTGGAGCTGTGCATCTGGGGCTTTCTACCGTGGCCGGCACGTGACCGCTCCAGCAGCTGTTCAGTGAGTGGGTGAAAAGTCGAACCAGGCTTCAGTATTAGCCAGTAGCGTCCATTAAACCCGACTCTGCACGAAGGTCTGGTGAGTCGGTCTGAATGAGCCGGGTCTGGGTCAGCTTGTCACAGTGACCCTCTCTTGAGAAGCCCAGTCAGCTGTTGGGTCCGAGTTGATATAATGGTCACGATCTGTTTTAGGGGATATTGTGTTTACTGTTTACTGTTTTGAAGACATCTGTGAGGTCAGTGGAAGCCAAGGTCCTCATCTGATCAGGAGCCCGTGCGGCAGTATTTCCCAGAGCCCGCGGAAGCGAATGTCCGTTTAGAGGCCGTCGTAGAGAACGGCCCTGAGTTCTGGTGTCTGCCCGGCGTGCACGCGCCCTGCTGCAGCTCTGTTACCTCCCATTCCCGGTCATCGCCGACGGCGCTGACGGGGGTGAGGGGCCCAGTTCAGCACGACAGCAAAGGCATCCGGGCCCCTCTTCCCTGGGCCTCTCTGCTTGGCTGCCCACTAACGGTCTGATTCCCCTTGCTTCCCAGGCACGGGCACTGCTGGCTGTGCCCCATGAGACGCACACCTTCCCTCTTACTGTGCCTCAGCCATTTCTATGTTGCTTTGTATGTGGATTCCAGTCAAGCTGGAGCTTGTTATTTTTCTGGGGCTCCAGTCAAGCTGAAATTTGGAAAGGATTTACCTGAAAGATATCCTCTCTTCTCACTTTTTCTGTCTGTGAAGTGGGTGGAACAATGGAACCCATCTCAGAGGGTGTGCGTCTTCATGCCATGAACACCACCCCTGGGTCCGAGCCGTCCAGGGCTCACCGGCGTCCCGGGCGGGTGGTCAGCTCCCATGCTTGGTTCTTATCTTTGATTGGGCGGCTGGCAGGCACATTTACTTTTGAAATGTTGAGGAGGGTTTTTCATTAAACTTCACATTTATAAATAGTTCATCACAACTTGGACATTTAACTCTATTTTGTTTTATTTTTGAAAATATAGGCTCTCATTGTTGAGTGACTCCGCCTGCCTTTCCATGGGTCTTACTTCTGTAGACAAATGGGTGACAAGGAGGCAGAGAGGCCCCAGGTATGCTGGGAGGCCCTTGGAAGCGTCCTTGCTATCGGAAAGCATATTCTGTTGTTTTCAGTATGTTTTTGGCATGAGAATACACTTAGAACCATGCCTTGGCAGACCGTGAGGATGTGTGAGCAGTGAGTGTGGCGCTCGGCAGCCCCCGCAGCCCGCACCCCGGGGCTCTGTCTCTCTGGGGAGGGCCGCCCACCCGCGGGTGGCCGGCCCGGGCTCTCCCTTCCCTTCCTTCTCCCCAGTGCTGTGCCCCCACTGAGCTCACTCCCCTCTGCCCGCTCTGGGCGGCCCAGGGCTGGGCGGGCCCCGGGGGCACCAGCCTGCTGCCCTAGCTCTGGCCCCTGGTCCGGCCCCTCTGTGGAGGGGCTGCTGCGCCCTTGAACATGGAGCCTGTTCTGTGGGTATCGAATTTGAAGTGTCATCTTAAAATAGTATCATTTAGAAAAATCAAGTGCCTTTCTTCAAATTTTTGTGAATTAAATGTTTTTAAGGAGCTCTATTAAATTGAAAATACTTAGAGAATACATAAGTAGTAACTGAGAATAATGTAT
Source organism: Manis pentadactyla (assembly GCF_030020395.1). Taxonomy (NCBI): domain Eukaryota; kingdom Metazoa; phylum Chordata; class Mammalia; order Pholidota; family Manidae; genus Manis; species Manis pentadactyla. Next base: position 3,161,477 of record NC_080021.1, read on the forward strand.
ACCAGCTAAGATGAATTTGAACAGGCTTGATGTAGAATTTGTGCTAATTGGGACGTATTATCTAGGTGTCATTTTTTCTTTGTTTTGCCAACAAACAGTTTGCTAATTAATGGAAGAATTTAAGGAAGTTTGGCTGAAAAAGATGGGAAGCACTCTATGTATGAACCATACTCGGCAGCTCTGTGTCTCTAGACTGTTTGGTTATTCTGTGACTTAGAAGGCGACAGCACGCATCTTCAAAAAAGTTTTCTAAGTCAGGTGCTTTCTGTGTCCAAATAATGAATGTTAGTGCATTTCAGCCTCCACTGGAACTAATTATAGAAATTGGCCATGGCAGATATTCAACATGAAACCACTACAGATCGTGTTTCCCTCAAGGGCGGACCCCGAAAGCCCGATCATCGACCTGGACCTCCACCTGCCGCTGCTGTGCCTCAGCGCCGAGAAGGTGCTGCAGGTAGGCACCCCCCCACCTGAGAGTGCCTCATGCTGCCGTCTCACTGGGGCATCAGAGCTCCTGTCGTATCAGAGGGGAGTCACATGCAGGCATGCCCCACAGGGTGCAGTGTACCGGGGATGTTTATTGTTTTGCTTAAAGCTGATGTCCACTGCCAGTGTACACTGTTTGTGAACAGGGTTTTCTGTGGGGCAGGGTGGCCTTCGTTTGGCAGGTGGAGCAGGGAGAGCAGGGTGACACCTGCAGGGCTCCTGGTCTTGCTGGTGGCACACTGCGGGGGTGCCTGGAGTGTGCACATGGTCTCCTTGGCCCCCCAGGTCCTCACCTGCCTTCTCACGGAGCAGCGGGTCGTGTTCTTCTCCCGCAGCTGGGCGCTGCTGACGCTGGTGGCCGAGTGCTTCATGGTCTACCTGCACCCTCTGCAGTGGCAGCACCCCTTTGTGCCCATCCTGTCCCGGCAGATGCTGGACTTCGTCATGGCGCCCACGTCCTTCCTCATGGGCTGCCACCTCGACCACTTTGAGGAGGTCAGCAAGGTGAGGCGTCGCCGTTGGGGTTACAACGTTAGGTTCTTGTGAGCGCCTGGCGAAACTGCTGGGTGTTTACTTGGTGGTGCCCTGAAGGGACGTGGGGAGAGGGCAGTCACAGTGCCTTCGTGCTCCAGGCGCCACACGCACATGGCGGAGCATCTCCTTGTCCCTGTGCCATTCCCGGTGGGCCGTTGGGGGGTGGTGTTCATGGCCGTGGCGTCCTGAGGGCCAGCACCCCGTGTCGCTCAGTCCACTTAAATTCACCCCAGCTCGCACGGTTTCCTGCACATTTTCAGTGAGGAGGCTGCAGGGGTCAGAGTGCACGGATCCGGCTTCAAGCCTCGCCCCCACCGCTTCCTGGGTCTGCAGCCCTGAGTGAGTTACTCGCTGAGCCTCCGTGGCTGCCTCTGTGAAGTGGGCCTGGCACGTCCTCCTGGGCAGTACTGTGAGCCGAGGGCGGCCACTGCTAGTGCTGGGCACATGGCTGGGGCGTGGTGGATGGAGCTGCTTCGGTACAGTCTCATATTTTTCTTTCCTTTTTTCTTGATGACGCTTCTGCTGTTCATTAATACCGTGGACTGGCCTTCCTCCCGGGACACGTGTGGACGTGCAGTCTGTTGTCAGCTTGTGGGTCCTGCCGCCTTCAGTGGCTGTCCACTCCCTGAGTGACTGACCTGGGATCATGTTAAACCCTTCAGTGTCCCAGTCATAAGAAGGCATACAGTTGATCCTTGAACAGCTGTAGGGTCAGGGACTGACCCATGCGGCCGAACATCGGCATATAACTTCAGACTCCCCAGAAACTTACGTCTAATAGCTTGCTGTTGCCCGGGAGCCTTACTGCTGCCACACACAGTTGAAGAACACGTGTTTTGCATGTTATATGTGTTGTATACTGTATTCTTACAGTTAAGCTAAAGAAAATGTTAAGAAAATTGTAAGGAAGAGAAAATACATTTATAGTATCTGTACAGTATTTATTGAAAACAGTCCATGTATAAGTGGACCCGTGCAGTGTGCCAGCATCGTTAATAGGGCAAGGATTGGAGGAGTCGGACAGCACGTGGCATACAGTAAGTGCTTAGTAAGAGGCAGCTGTTCTGTAAAGATGGCTGGAGGTGGCCTACATTTAGATGGTGGGCTGATGTCATGGGTTTGTAGTAAATATTGTGATTTTGCAGCAGGCAGAGCACGTTTGGTTTTTTACAGTAGCTTTATTCAGACACAAGGAACACATGACAGAGTTTACCCTATTAAAATGGACAGTTCAGTGGCTTTTCGTACTTCATACAGGTGTGTCAACCAGTTTTAGATATTTTCATCAGCCCACAAAGAAACCCTGTGTACACTGGTGGTCACCTCGTTCTGTCCTCCCCCCACGCCTGGAACCATGACTCCTTTCTGTCTCTGGGTGTGTCTGTTCCATATACGTGTTATTTATGTGAATGGGGCCATCCAATATGTAGTCTTTTGTGTCTGGCGTCTTTCGTGTAGCATACTATTTTTGAGCAAGTAGCAGGACTTTATCTCTGTTGCCGAATAGGTTCCGATCATATGAATCTGCCATTTTGTTTATCCCTTCATCAGCTGGTGGACATTTGAGTTCTTTCTGCCTCTTGACTGTTGTAATGCAGCTGTGAGCATTCATGTACAAGTTCTTGTGTGGATATATGTTTCGTTTACCTCGGGCACATACCTAGGAATGGAACGGCTGGGCCAGGTGGTTGCCCGGTGCTGAAGGGTCTGAGAAGTGGCCACGCTGTTTTACAGCAGTTGCACCATTTTACATTCCCACTATCAATGTAGGAGAGTTCTGACTTCTACACCTCCTTATGAGCACTTGTTATTATCTGTTTTTGACTCTAGCCATCCTGGGATGTGAGAGGTGGTATCTTGTAATTTGGATGTGTGTTTCCCCAGTGACAGCAAGGGTGAGGACCTTTCCGTGTGCTGTTGGCAGTTCCAAGTAGCTTTTCATTGTGAAAATTTCTAAGTGAGCACAAAAATGAGAGGCATGCATGCTGTCTCCCGACTTCTGCCATCATCAGTCATCAGGTGCAGCCCCGCTGGCCCCGGAGCATTTTAGAGCAAATCCCTGGAGCAGTGGGGAGCTCTGTGCTTGGCCCAGGGCCCCTGCTGCGGAGGAGCCGGGCTTCTCCCTGTTCTTGCCACAGTGAGTGACTCACCAAGCGACAAACCGGGAAGAGGCCGTTCAGCCCTTTATGGAAGGAAGGGAAAAACACAACCCCCTCTGCTTTGCAAACAAGGAAAATGCAGGCCATGCTCTGAGGTTTAAAACTGTGTCTCTTCTTTTAGTCATTAGGGAGAAAGCCATCTTGTTTCAGGTCCTCCGGAAGGGAACCTGTTGGGCACATTTGCAGCTCCAGCCAGCAGTTAGGAGGGGAGCCTTTTCAGGGATTTACCTGTTCTGGTAGATTTCAGGACAAGCCGCAGACTTGTGTGGGCTTTGGGGTTTGGAGGTTTTCGTCAGTGGTACTGGGATCTTGGAGGTGCCCTGTAGGGTGTTTGTGCCAGACTTGCAAATGTTCGGCCTGCTGCTTTACGAGGCAGGCCGTGCGCCCTGCCCAGGTGGCCGTCTGTGTGTTTGCGCATCAGGGATGAAGTGGGCAATGGAGGCCTTCAGAGGGGCACCAGCATCACATTCCGGGAACTGTTGGATTACAGAACTCAAGTGTGTGACTTATGTGTATTTTGTCATAGATAAGACCTTTCAAGTGACCCATATATATTTCAAAAATGCCAAGTGTGTGTGGTCACCAGTTCTTAGAGGGGTGGAGCTGGCTGGGCAGCTAAGTAGACACGCTATGTGTTGAAAGTCAGGGGTGCTCTCATTGGAGTTCTGGAATGTTCTCTCCAGGCTCCCTCAAGTAGTATGTGCAGTGTGTTTGCACCAGGGTAATTGAGAGCCTGACAGCATGCATTGGAATCCTGACTCAGAGAAATGTTATTTAATCAAATTTATCTTGTTAACCTAACTCAAGGTATGTACTGCATGGTTTAGCAGAGATATTACAAGGCTTTGTGTGCATATTACATAGGGTGATTTAATTAATAGTAACACTATTTTCATCATTGCAAAATGTGTTTTCAAACACATATGCAAATTTAGAGTCTTACATCAATCTTTACAAACTTATTTTGTAGGAAGCTGATGGTTTAATTCTGATAAATATCGATAATGGAAGCATCAGCTGCTCCAGTGACGATGACATCGGCATTCCTGACGTCCCCCTCGCGGCAGCGCAGACGTTCATTCAGAGGTAAATGCAGAAGTGGTGTGTGTGTGGCAGTGTCTCTTCAGTTCTCAGGCTCTTTTCCAATCTTATGTTGCTGATAGGTGCTTTGTGTACTTATCATTTTGGAAATTACTTGTGAATGTTTAAAAATGAAAGTCATTTGTCTTCACTCTGATCTTTTCTAAATACTGATTACGATCCCACAGAGTCAGGTGGCAGACACATGCCCCGGGAAACCTCCCGCACCAACTGTGCCCCAGGATCCCAGGTCTGGGACGTGCTCCGCCCCTGCCTCCCCTGCCTCCCTCGAGCTCTCGATTACGCCCTCCCCCGGGGCAGGACAGTGGGCTGAGGCGCAGAGCAGACAAGGCCGCTCTGCCGGGAGCCGTCAGCCGGCCCTGAGGGTGAGCGCCTCTGTCCTGTTGTCCCTCCGCCCTCCGGGGCTCCGTTGGAGCTCTGACTCTCCTGTCTCACCTCACACCGTTCCTGGTGCTCCATCCCTACTGCTAGGCTTCACTGGCCCTGATCAGGCATCAGCAGACTTCTTCCAAAGGGCCAGGCTGGCTGCTTTCTCTGGAGGAGGGCGACGACCCGCTCAGCCTGGCGAGATGGGCCCTGGGGCTGCTCCGCAGGCACTGTCCCCTTGGGAATCCGATCTGATAGTGGGGGAGAGCCTGCTTTCAGGCCTCCCTGGCACTGCAGACGGCCTGGCGGTCTGCACGGGGATACCCGAGGTCCTGGGCCTGGCCTGCAGGCTGCTCGCGGCGTTCCCCGCACAGCGGCTGTGCTGTTCTGGGAGATGCCTGGATGCCATTTGAAGCGCATCAGCAAATGACCTTTCCCTTCATTGCTTGTTGGGGGATCAGGTGAGGGAGCCGAGGAAGTCCCTGAGGATGGGCAAGCCATAGACAGGCTTGCAGGCTTCCCTTTTCTGATCTCTGACACTTAACTCTGTGTTAGTCAGCTGGGGACAGCCGACACAAACACCACTGAAACACAGTGCTGGAGGCTGGGGGCCCACGGTCAGGCCGGGGCAGGGCCTGCTCCCCCGAGGCCTCGCTCCTTGGTGGCAGGTGGCATATTCTCCTATGTCCTCGACTGCTCGTCCCTCTGGGCGGGTCTGTGTTCTGATCTCTTCTCGTAAGGGCACCAGGCAGAGTAGGTCAGGGCCTCCCATGTGACCTCAGTTCCCTTACTCATCTCTGTGAAGACTCACTCTCCATGCACAGTGCTGGGGGTTAGGACTCAACATATGAATTTGGGGGACACAACTCGACCCATAACCCCTTGCTATCTATTCTGCCTGGATGGTTTCTTCAAATTATGTAGAAGTGCAACCTTTATTGTGCCTTCCATCTTAAAAAAATTCACGAGGCCGCACAGCCAGAGCACAGATGCGAGGCCTGTCCTCCGGCGGGCGTGGGCATGGGGCGCACAGGGTCTCCTCTGTGGCCACTTGCTGGCTTGTGCTCAGGGGACCCGCGCAAGGCATCCTGGTAGGAATGTCTTCCTGCATGAACTTCGAAGGCGAAACCTGCATTCCTGCTGCCTGTTTACTTTCTGATAAGCATGGGTGTCCCGCCTGACTCTGGGAGTGTGACGGTCTAGGGCTGGTGCTTGGCAGCGTCTGGCGCCACTTGTCAAGTGCTCGCGTGGTGGGGCGTCCCCAGTAAGACGGGGGTCTCGCTTTGTCCATGGTTAGTGTCAGCAGTTGAGAATATGCACAGCGGGTTGTATTCCCACTGGCTAGACCCCACAATGGTGGGTGTTGTGTCTTACTGTCTCGCCTGGGAGACTGTTTTATAAACATGAACTAGCCCGTGTGCAGTCAGGGGCGTGGCTATAAAAGGCCGAGACTGTGACCCAGGCACGGCCAGTGTCCACTCACACGTGGTGTCTGGCTGGAGGGACAAGGAGCCCCGCCCCTCTTCCTGGTAGGAATGTCTGCCTGCATGAACTTAGAAGGTGAAACCTGCGTACTTGTGTGCTCCACGCCCACCATCCTGCTCCCTGTCACCCTCTCTGCAGTCTCTGCCTCAGCTGGATCAGAAGTATGTTGGCTGTGTCCTCCCTGCCCTTCCCTACCCGGGGGGGCAGGGACAGGGACCCTTGCCGCTGACGGGCAGAGGCCAGCTCAGGCTGCCTGGCTGAATGCGCAGGTGGGAGGGAAGCAGGGCTCCAGGCAGAGGACAGCCGTCAGCTGATGGATTGTCCCCAGTTCGGTGGCGTTTCACTGAAGCCCAGTCCCCGTGGCACCCTGTGTTCTGCGGGTGAGTGGCCAGCAGGGGCTGAGAGAGAGCACTGCGGTGGCTCACACCGCCCCCAGCGAGTGGTCACCTGCACTGGTCTCGGCTGAGACATCCTGGTGCCAGCGGCAGCTTCCCTGTTCCAGCCAGTTGGGCCCAGCAAGCCTGCCAGCACCCACCCCGTCTGCTTATGGGCCTGTGGGCCCTGCTTTTCACCTGCCAGGTCTAGGGTCCTTGGCACGGGCCTCTCCACCCACCAGCCTGGCCATTTCCCAGCCGTCTCCCTGCCTCCCCTCCCCGTTACGTCACAGTGTGTGCATTTTCTGCTTTTCTGTTTCTTCTGTTCAGATGCAAGCCCCACACCGGGACTTTGCATGTTTGCTTTTCATCCCACACCTGGACAGTGCCTGGCATGTAGCAGGGGCTCTGGAAATACTGGCAGGAGGGATATGTGCTGGGCGTGCTTATTTGTGTGTTTAAAACTGCAGACCTGACAAGAATACCCACTTCCCTGAAGATGGTAACTGGTCTAAAAATGAACACACATCTCAGGATGGGCCAGAGTCTTGATGTTAAAACATCTCTTCGCGCAGCTGGTTGTCATGACTACCACCACATGGAAGTGTTTGGGAGAACAAAGCTGTCAATCAGAGGCAAGAAGAAAGGACGCAGAGTGCTGAAGACATCTGAGCCTCACTGAAGTCCTTGAAATCCCTAGAGCAGTTGGAGGTTCTTCAAGTATCAGTCAAGCAAGGACATACCCCACAACCTTTCAAATAATTTCTCCTTCTGTTACTATAGTGAACTGGAGTTTCTGTCTCTTAAAACCAAAAATGTTGTGGCTGCTTAAACTAGGAGACCAGACAGACCCAGTCTGTCTCCTGACATGACAGTCTAGTTGGAGAAAACATTAATCAAATGATAAGCAAATCTGTGGTTTCAAGCTGTGAAGAACCATGAAGGAGTGTGACATAGACTTTAACACTTCACATAGATGGTCGGCATGCTATGAAAACAAACCTTAACGCATTGGCTGCGCAATCTGCACACCTTTTCAGGTTTGCAATCTGACCTGGAGTATGCTTTCAGAAACCTTTTCAGAGAGGGTTGGTCTCGATCCATTAGGCTCAAGAACCCGACGGCAATGTTTAAATCAAGCGCCAGCTGCCTGGGTGTAACTGACAAAGGGGAGGTTGGTCAGTGAGTAACTTTGCCTGACAGCCAGCTATGGGTTTTTCAAGGAATTATTAACAGTAAACTGGACTTTGGGCTAAAGGAGTGATGGTTGGCAATTAAAGCAAATAATTAAACGCTTACTCTACCTTTCCTGGAAGAAATACATGTATGCTAACTATATAGTCTGTTTAAGAAGAGAAATGTTAACTTTGCCAAAGAATTCAAGCTAACTGATGGGAAAGTAAAAGTAGAACTAGATAATCAACATTTTGCAATCCCACCCAACATCATCAATGGATAAAGGCATTAGGTAAAAGGACAATGGAGAGCAGAACAATGGAGAGACAGGCTGTTACCATCAGAACCAGTGATCAATCTTCACATCCTTACAAATGAGAAAAGCAGACACCATGTGCTGCACAATGGGAGGCAACGAGCAACATGGAGAACATAGTCCCCCCATGAAGTGTTCTTGCCAAAACAGGCAAAAGAATGAAAACAAGCCTGGAGACAGCTCTCATTTACTGAAAGAAAGGAATAGAAGAACAAATTAGACATCACCACAAAGGAAACAGAGAAATCTGAAGGAAAACATTCTAAGGAATGAACGCAGTTTCTGCATCAAGTCAGAAGGTAAAATGGAAGGAGCAAGAAGACTACTTCAGATTAAAAGAGATTTAAGGACAAGAACAACCAAATTACTATATGGAATTTGTCTGAGTCCTGATTCAATCGAAACCAACTGTCAAATGACCTTTAGTGACAACTGGAGAAGCCTGATTGTGGAGAGGCTATCACATAATATCAGGAATTCTGACAGATACGGTAGCAAGACTGTGATTATATTGTGTCTATATTTTAAGAGAAAGATATTGAAAGATGTATGAGTGGAACAACACCATGTGCAAAGTTTGCCTTTAAATACTTTATCAAAGGAAAACAAAGGAGGGGTAAATATTGCCAATAGGGCAAAATCTTGGTAGATGATGAAACTGGGTGACAGATTAATGGAGATTCACTGTTCTATCTCTCACGCATATTTGAAATTTCCAAAAGAATTTTTTTTTAGTTTTGTTCTTTGCAAAGAAAAAGTATCTTTCTTTCTTTTTTCAAGAAGCAGACTATTGAGAATCACTGTGAGACAAAACACATATTGCAATTAAGCAACTTAAAAGTCAGTCAAAAGAAAACAAGAGAAGCCAGCTTTCAGAAATATCTCACTCAATAACAAAATGTGTTTAAGAGCAGAATATTACAACTGGCAGTTATAAGTTTTCCAAATTTTTGCCAGGAAAAAGGAAACTCTTCATTAACAGATAAATAATAAAAGAATTATTTAGAACAGTGGAGATAGTGCATTCCTTGATTTTTAGAAGTTATGGTTTCTTAACAAAAACTTTTTAACTTTGTAAACTGGTCTCTGTAACATTTTATTCACCATTTCTTCAGAACAGTCAATCCAAGCTTAGATATTTGTTTATAAATGGTCTTTAAAAAAACAAAACAAAACAAAACTGCAGACCTGTTTGCCTCCCTTCCAGAGTCTTGTCTGAAGGTGTGGCTGTGGGTGGTGCTGGGAGGCTGGGCTCTGTTAGGTGCTGGCTCATGGTTACAGAGGTGGCTGGATCCCTGTCTCCAAGTGCCTCCCGAAGAGAAAGTGGCCGTCCCCTGGTGGGTCAAGAGTGGTGACACAGGACGCTTGGTACATCAGGTCCTGCCTGCAGGGCGTGGGCACAGGAAGCTGCTGGGGAGAGGCACCATCCTTCTGCGGCAGCCCTGACCTTGCCAGCCGAGAGGTGGCCCGAGCTAGAAGCTCTTGGCTGTCCTGGAAGCCCAGTTAGAGCAAGGCGGGTGGAATGATTCGGCCGTGATAAAAATGCGCATGGTCCAAAGTCAAGGCCTTTGTGATTTCTGCACCAATAAGCTATTTACGCTGGGAGGTGGATGCCTTTTTATGACCCCCAAAAGTTAAGGAAAGGTACCTGAGCCTCCTGAAAGTGCCGACCTGCCTGGTGAGAGCGAGTGCCCTTCCCAGCGTTCCCTGCCAGTAAACTGGTCCCGTAACATAGTGCCTGTGGTCAGCGTCTGTGTGCCCCTTCCAGGGTCCAGAGCCTGCAGCTGCACCATGAGCTGGACCTTGCCCACCTCTGTGCCAGCACGGATCCAAACAGTGGGCGAGCCCGCAGGCGGGCCTGGCAGCAGCGCCTCAACAGCCAGATACAGCAGATCACCCTGCAGCTGCTGGTCAGCATCCTCAGGTATGTGGGGCCATTTCTAGTGTCTGTGAAAGGTGCCCAGCCGACTCGCAGCTCCACAGTGGTGCAGCCCCCGAAGCTCAGGGAACCAGGAGGCGAGAGGCGCCCCCACCACCGCCAGTTCTTTCCTTGTGATGGTCGCCTATCGGCAGGTCACCAGGAGCCTGTACTTACTCAGACCCTGCCCAGGCCTCTCCTGCAGGTGACCCCTTGTGTGTGATGGTGCTGTGGAAGGCCAGGCGGTCCAGGGTGGGGGGTGGACAGACCATTTCGGGAATGAAGTCCACCCCCGGGGGAGCCGCTGGGCTGGGGCTCTCAGGATGCAGCCCGTCGGACAGATGTTTCTTTCTCCGGATTCCTGTGGTTTTCATTGTCTGCTGTCTGCTGTCTGCCGTGCGCTATCGGGAGCTTACATTCGTGCTAGAGTCGGTTAAGGAGCTAGTAAAGTGTGTTTATTTCAGTGACTGACTTGCTATTTCTGGCCTAAATACACAGTCATTTAAGGAACGTATGAGAATGTGTAACTTTGGTGAAGTTAGTCTTAGGAAGAAGCCTTCGGTCTGCCCCATCCCTCCCCGCTGCCTTCTCCCCGAGCCTGCGGGGAGGCACTGCAGGGACCCTCCACCTGCGAGCTTAGACCCTTGCTAGCTGACCTGATGGCACCATGACTATTCCAAGTCCCAGACTTTAGTGGCTGCATTCTTTTGGTGTATGTACTTACATAAAGCAAATAACTAGGAAAAAATGGAGTGTATTACACACAGGCTGTGTTATCTCTTCTCAAAACAGTGTAATTTGTGTGGATGTAAGTATGTTTTCCTTTTCTTTAAAAAAAAGCTCACCAACAAGTTTTTTTTTTTTTGGACACTTTACAAGCTTGGTGAATTCATTGAAAAGCAGAAAATATGGTTATAGATTATAAAACTTGATCTCCCTTCGATGCAATACTTTTTTCCTCCTGACCGAAGGAAAACAGTGATGTGTTACATACTGAACATGCCCTGTAAGGTTGCTGATTTGGATTTCAGACCATTAATCTAGATCTGGGAGACCACAGGTCGGCCGAAGTGCCCAGAGATTTACAGGTAAGTAAATGGGATGCAAAGAGGTGAAGTGGGCCGTGGGGGTCAGGCCGGCTGCCGAGCAGCACAGCCCTCGAGTGCAGCTGCCCCTTCACGTCAGCACCCTGGACTCTACATTTTATTTGTACAAGTGGTTGTTGATTATTGCATTTCCATTGGTGTAAAGAGCTGGAGGGCCTGGAGAGAAGACAACAGTGATGTTCCTTCTGGAAGAGCTGTGCTCGAAGTAACAAAACAGCCTGCCCCAAATGTGCCCAAACCGTGCCACTCGGGGTCAGAATGATCTGTCTGCAGAACAGGGCTCTGCAAAGTGCGTACTTCCCATCATTTGTCTGCTAATATGTTTTTATGTATTTCAACAGTAGGATGTCTTTCTCTTTGTCAGGGAAGTAAAGAATCACCTGAATTATGAACACAGAGTATTTAATAGTGAAGAGTTTCTCAAAACAAGAGCTCCAGGGGACCAGCTGTTCTATAAACAGGTAGGAGGCGTGTGGGGTTTGTGTGTGTGTGTTCTGTCCTTTATGCTTCTCTGTATTTAAACCATGGAGTATTCTCGGCATCTGTCAATGTCTCATTAAGTGTATTAGCTTTCCAAAGTCTGTTTCAGTGTGGCTCCTTCTGATCCCTTGGCCATCTCTCATTTTTTAATCAGCTTTTTAGAGTGTGATTTTCACACAGTAAAATGCACGCATTGTAAATATAGAGTGCTGTCAGTTTTGATAACTGTTTGTGCCCGGGTAACCACCTCGTCTGGATCTAGAACCTGCCATCACCCCAAGCAGCTGGCGTGCCCTCCCGTCGCCGGGGCTGTCTGCCCTGCTGGCCTGTGCTGGCACTCTGCTCCTTTTCTTGGCCAGTCGCCTCCAGGGTTGGGAGGTGGCACCCTTGTTTCTGTCCCTGTGACGGATGCTCCGGGGGTGTGTGTGTGTGGGGTTTCAGTTCTTGTCCATGAGCGTCGGCGTTCCAGGACTTTGTTTTGGCAGGTGACTCAGCCACATGCAGGGCTCGGTCGGTGGGGCTGTTCTCACGCTTCCTGGTGGGCGACAGCAGCCTTTTCTTGAGGCTGGCTTGGCCTCCCACTGTGTGACAGTGACCCTGGGCTGCAGGCGACTCCACGTGGGCTGTGCCGGGCTCACCCATCTCCCGGCAGTCGGGGAGCTCCTCGTTCGTCTCTGCCTGCTCTGTGTGCTTTCACCACATGTGCCTCAGCTCAGCAGGAGCGTGAGCGCCCTGTGCAGACTTCCAGAACTCTGCAGGAGGCCCTCCCTCTGGAACCCTGCCCGTGACTCCCGGCGGCCCGGGCCTGAGAGCTCTGGGCTGTGTCCTCGCCCGGGGTCTCCTCCCCACCCCGGATCCCGCCTGCAGGCAGAGCTGGGCCGCCTCGTCCAGGGGCGGTCTCCCCTAGCCTCCCTGTAGGCTATGTAGGGGAAGGGCCTGGGGACCCATCTGAGCCGTCCTGGCCACGTGGTAGTGCGAGTCCCCTAATGCAGGTGTAAAGTGGAGCAGCCACTGGCTTCTCGCCTGTCTGTGTCACCGCCTCTGTGGCGTCCTCCCACATTTCCGGTTTGCCTTCCCCCGCTCCTGCGGACCCAGGCAGGTGCCTGTGCCTGTGAATGGCCATCAGCACTGTGAGTGGTGCCTGTCAGGTGTCGTCAGCATGCACCCCACCCCAAGGAGGCCCAGCAGAGGAGCCCCAGGATTCCAGGCTGCGGGGTGGGGACACCAGGTCAGAGAAATGTCCGGAACACAGCTCTGGCCTGCTGAATGATGTGCCAGGCCTGCCTGGGCTCCTGGGTCGCCTCCTCCCTCTGGTTGGCTCTGTGACCTGCCTCCCGTGATGCCCACAGTGTTCCCACGCCTGGCCCCCCTCTCCTGCTGGGCTGCTCCCCACACACAGGAATCACGAAGGAAACAGGCTGGCCGTCAGGAGTTCACTTTTTGAAATGAGAAGCCAGCAGCCGAGGGTATCAGAGAAGCCGGGCTGCCCAGCAGCAGTCGGTAGCAGACAGAATGTGTGGCCTCGAGGACTGAGGTCCCCAGAGGCGAAAGAGTCCGTGACGAAACTCAGATCACTGCTGCCGCTGTTGTGAGGGGGAAGGTGGTTTGGGCTTTTGAATTTTCTGTGATTTTCAAAGTGCAAAGAGTGGCCTACTTCTTCTGATTGGCTGGTGAGGAACTGGAGGAGGGTCTTGGTGGCTTACGAGGAATCAGAAAGCTACCTGTGTGTAGGAGCTTCTGTCCTGAGGCCAGTGTTGGTGAGAGGCTTTGAGGTCCTGCTGCAGCTCTGCAGGAGCCCTGCAGCCAGGGGAACGCGCCCATCGTGGTGACCTGCCTCTGTCGTCTGTTCCAGGTTTTGGGCACCTACATGTTTCACTCTTTTCTCAAAGCCCGGCTCAGCAGAAGGATGGACGCCTTCGCTCAGGCGGACCTTAACATGCAGGCAGAGGAGGACAGGTACTCTGGTCGCTGCTTTTCGGACGCACCAATCCTTGGGGCCCCACGTGCTCCCGGGAGCATAGTTTTATTTGGGGGGAAAAGCTCCCTGTTTAGAAATCTCTGAGTGGGCCCCTCCGTGTCCTTCTGCTTGGGGTGCTCTGGATGCTCGCCAGGCCGCAGGCCCCGGGGCTAGGCTGCCCTCTCTCTGCCACGTGTTCTCCTGTCCTCGAGGCCTCTTCCTGCCCACCTCCTCTGGGGTGCTTTTCCTGACACTCCTCACACGGCCTTTATGCCGTGGTTTCTTCTGGGGGCACAGACTGTCTCCTTCAGCCTCCAGCTACACGTGGGGACACTCGGACATGCCCTGTCATCCATGTGTGCACGAGAACATCGGATGCCAGTCACATCAGGGATGATGCCCACTCGAGGCTCACTCTCCAATCATTATTGTATCTGTAAGATAAAGCCTTGGTTTCTCTTCTCACACCAGAATAAATGGGATACCCATAAGTCCAAGAAGACCAACCACTGAGAAAATGGTCTCGCGAAAACCTTCGCCCTTGCAAGTCGCCCACAGGCGCATGGTGGTCAGCATGCCCAACCTGCAGGGCATCACGGTGCCCGACCTGCTGCCCAGGAACTTGTCACTTCGGGAAGTAGACACTGTGGAGTACGGGAGCAGCATAGTTGGTAAAATCACCTGTTACTCTGCTGTTTCCCCCCCAGAACTTGGTTCTAATGTTGCAAGTCATTGAAAGAAACCATATCCCTAGAAAGGACTGGGTTTTTTTAGCAGTTTAATAATTTGAAATATTTTTAGAATATTTATTTTGCAAACTGTCCGTTATAGAAAATTGTTTCTTATCCGTGTTTTCCATCGTCCCATCTCACCACTAAAGACAATAGCTTTACAGGTTTGGTGTCCTTCACCTGTACATATGTGTGTGTGTGTGTGTACACGTATGTATCTATGTGCTTACATACAATACCTGTGTCCAGATACCACCGTCTAATGGGATACGCTGACTCTGAGGCCCCCAGTGAGTGCAAGCTCTTTCTAGGTCCTGGGGGCAAAGGAGCCCAGGAGCTGACATTGCTGGGATGAAGGGAGGTGATAGACATGGCACCTGGGGTCATTCAGGGTCTTGGCAGGAAGGCAGCAGCGTCCGGGGTGGCGATGGGGCTCTGGGTGTTGATGCGACATGTCAGCAGAGGAGCAGGTGAATCAGGTGAACACTGAGGCTGCGCGCTGGGGCAGGCGTGTTCCAGGCGGGGCTGGCGAGAGCCCCTCCTGTGTTGAGAGGTGCGGCTGACCTGTGACATGTTGGCTTGGAGCTCCTCAGCACAGAAATGGCTCTAAAACACGCCTCGATGTGTGTTGCTCATGTCTCATTTCCATGGGAGCCACAGCAAAGCACATCACATGTGACATCAGTTATTTATATTCAGGGCCCTTCACCCTGCAGTTCCTGACCCTGGGGTGGGAGAAGTGGTGGGGAGACATGGGCCCCCTGTGGCTGCTGACCGGTGCCTCCTGCCGAATGCAGGGACAGCTGGAGGCCGAATGAGCAGCGCACCGTGCTGGCCCTGGGAAGGGCCCTGGGTTTAAACAAAGGCCTGAAGACGGGAAACATCCTGGAGGCCGTTGCTGGGTCCAAGTCCCCTGCACAGCCACTTTATGGCTGTGTGACCCTGGGCGGGTTGCGTCACCCCTCTGAGCTCACTGCTTTTCTGTAAAACCCAGGGATGCCCCCTCCTCTCATTGTTCACTATGGTGGGCATGCCTTCTGCTCTCTGCCCTCTGAGCCTCCCCCTGGAGCCCCCCTGCCCCTCCCAGGACCCTCCCGCCCCATCCAGGCTTCCTGGCTGAGACCCCACCTGCCAGGATGAACTGCGACCTGCAGGCCTGGCCTGTGGTCTCCTGGCTTCCCGAGAGGCCCTCAGGTGGTATTTGGTGAAGGGATTGATGGGACACACCTGGCTGAGGTTTGGCTCTGGCACTTGATAGCTGTGTGCCTGGACAAGCAGAAGCCTCAGTTTGCACGTCTGTACGATGGGAGTGACAACAGCGCCCACCTCGCAGAGATGCTGTTCGATGTAAATGATGGGTAAACGAGCCAGTGACTGCGTAGACTCAGCCGTGCCTACCGAGACTCCCTGGCTTAGGTTAATAGCTTAGTGCTCCGTAAAGACTCACAACCAAATGTTTCAAGTTAGCATGAATAGTTTTAGGAAGTAAACTTAATCAGCATTCTCCGGGAGCCATGGAAGCGAAGTGAGGCCCCCGTTCAGCTGGAGGCCTGGTGCTTTCTGGGGGAGGTGCTCAGGTTCTCCCTGTGCGGTGCACCCAAGGCACAGAAACGTTGAGCGGGACGCGTTGATGGTGGGGGACCCGTGTTTATTTTTAGGTCTGTGCTGCTGATATGCTTTCCTTGCCTTAACTCCTCAGACCCTAGTGTGACCCGTCAAGCGACGTACACCTTCAAGATCCCGGAGGTGCACTTTCCCCTGGTGAGCCAGTGCGTGCAGGCCTACTACGCCGACTGCATCTCCCTGCTCAGCAAAGCCATGAGCTTCCTGGCGCCCGATAACTCGGTGCTCCTGGCGAGGTACTTCTACCTGCGCGGCTTCATCCACCTGATGGAGGGGCAGCTGCTGGAAGCCCTCCTGGATTTCCAGAGTCTGTACAAAACCGACATAAGGATCTTCCCTGCCGATCTCGTGAGGAGGACCGTGGGGTCCCTGTCGGCCCCCCAGCGCGCCCAGGCCGAGCAGAAACCCGAGCTGAGGCGGCTCATCAGCGAGGTCACGGACAAGCCAGGGGAGGCGCCCAAGGCCGACGACCGCGTGAAGAACTTTGAGCTCCCAAAGACGCACATGCGGCTGGACGACTTTGTGAAGAGGGTTCAGGAATCGGGCATCGTGAAGGACGCCCGCACCATAAACCGGCTGTTTGAGGCACTGACCGTGGGTAAGAGGCAGGCGCCGGGGTCGCGTGACTTACACGCCTAAGGACAAGTCAGCCAGCGGTCTGGGGAGGTGGGTGAGTGAGGGCTGCCCACCTCTCTGGGCGTCTGCAGGAACTGGAGCGGGCGCCCAACCCCAGGTCAGCCTTGCGAACCGTGTGGATGCCCGCCCTGGCTGCCCCCCCACAAACCATGCTCTCTGGGGCCAGGAGACCAGGAAGCTGCCGCAGGGCCTCCCCTGTCCGCTGGGCTCTGTCCCTGTGATCTCTTCCCCTGTGCGCAGGGCTGTGGCTTCTGTTGGATGCTTCAGACACCGCCTCGCCCTAACACAGGCTGGAGGGGTCGTGCTGGAGTGTGGGTGGCAGGGTGCCAAGTGAGCAGTTGGCATTTTTGTGCAGAATTGGAGACAAATGGAGAATGGGTGTTGTGGATGTGTGCAGTGGCCACAGGTGCGTGTGGGTGGCCGTGGGTGTGCACGGTAGCCTCTCGGGTTTGCACTGCTCAGTTCTGCAGCAGCCTGGGGGTGCCGTGTCCACAGCCAGCTGGAGTGCAGTGGCGCAGTTTCCCTGCAGGGGTGTCCCTGCTCTCTGCCCTCCACTACCGGGGCTTTCTGGCAACCTTCAGCCGCCTCATGTCCAAGGCCCTGCACGTCTGTGTGAGGGTGCTGTCCCGGCTCTGCTGACATGCTTTGCTCTGTGTGGCTTCAGCGATTCTGCCAGGGCCCGGGACCAGGAGGGTTTGTCCGGAGTGGCAGAGGGGACAGGACACTTGGGTCAGCCCTCGACTGCAGCGTCTGGGGAGTAACGGGTGTGTGCCTCTCCCTGTAGACCTTTCCTTGTGTGGTGGTCCAGTGAGAACTGAGGTGGCAAATGCTTTCATGGGAGCACGGTCACCCAGAACCACCAAGAAGTCAGGCTCAAAGCTGGGCAGATGGCTACGTTGAGTGGCATTTCCGCCAACAGCTGTGTGAGGTCAGGTGCACAACCTGCGCCCTCTCTGGTGCTGGCTGCCCAGCTCGGGGGACCCAGGCCCTGTCCACCAGGGTGTACACCTGTGCTGCTTCAGTGACTGATTACACAGGTACATATGGATATCTCACATTGTGTTTCTGTTTGGACCCAGTGACTTTAAAGCTTTAAGCAAATATGCAGTCATCGTAAACTGACTAGGAAATAAACTGACTAGGAAGTACAGATGAGTGACGCTAAAGAACTATCCCAGAGGCCTGCCACCAGCTGGAGACTTCTGCCGTGGCGCTGCAAGGGGTGTGTGCGTGGCTTGGGAGCCACCTGGTCAGAATAACAACTTTCTCAGGGAAGGCTGCCCAGGTGTTTCCTCGGGTCCTGAAGGATGGGCAGTTTCCTGGCCTGAGCGCTGTGGTCTGGTGTGGGCGGAGCCATGCAACCCGGCCTGTTTCAGGACACGCTTGGTGTGCCTGGAATGTGGGGATGTGCAGGCGAAGGTGGGTCCCGGAGGAATGTGGGGCCTGGTGTAGAGCAGGAGCCTGCAATCCCTGAACAAGGGAGAAAGAGCCCACACTGTGTCTTAGAAAGGTCACCAGGCAAGCAGGCTGCGAGTAGGGGTGGCCCTGAAGGTAGGGCCATTTAGGGCTGTCTTCCTGTGCAGGATGGAGGGCAGAGAGAGGACAGATGGATGCAGGATGTGGAGCAGCAGAGCAGGGCCAAGGCAGGAGCAGGTACAGGGGAACACTGGGGTACAGGGGAACACTGGGGTGGGAAAGGGCTGACTGGCTGGCAGGTGCATGCAGGTGGGGGCCCCACCTCTGTTCACAGATAAGGAAGCGGGGCTACCGCTTTGCCTGAAGTCACGTCAGTCACCTGAGCAGAGCTGGGTCTCGCACCTGGTGTCTGTGCACCTCTGGAGCCCACAAATATCGGCTGTTTGGGAAGGTTACTGCTTCAGTTAAGGTCTTCTTGGTTACAAATAATAAAGGAATTTGCTCATGTAACCAAAGAATACTGATAGCTGGCTTCAGGCGAGTCTTGGCCCAGTGGTAAGCGTCCCCAAGCATCGCCCAAGGACTGGCTCCCCTCGTGGCCCCAGGAGGCTGCCACCAGGAAGAAGCGCCCTTGTCCGACGCTCCCACCTGCATTCTAAGCCGGTGTGACGACCTGGCGTAGGTCACACAGCCATCCGAATCCCAGAGCCCGGCTGGAGAGGGCAGACGGGCCCTGCCCAGATCAGGCGCCGGGCTGGCCAGTGCCTCTCCGGCTCTCCCACCCGGGGAGTGTGTGCTGGCGCCACCTGCTGCCTCCGTCGGGCAGCGCGCGGCCCCTCCCGGTAGCGCGAGCTCCGACTCCGCTGTGAATGTGGCTGTGAGGGATCTCTTTTTTCTTTGTGACTCTAAGGACAACAGAAACAAATCGACCCGGAGACATTCAGAGAGTTCTACAACTGCTGGAAGGAGGCAGAAGCGGAGGCCCAAGAGGTCAGCCTGCCTTCGTCGGTGGTGGAACACCTGGATAAAAATGAGTGTGTCTATAAGCTGTCGAGCTCTGTCAAGACGAACCGTGGCGTGGGCAAGATCGCTCTGACCCAGAAGCGCCTGTTCCTCCTCACCGAAGGGAGACCTGGATACGTGGAGATTTCCACCTTCAGAAACATAGAGGTGAGAGGCTCACGGCCACCTGGCACACCTTGTTCGCTTCGCAACAGCGTCAGACACCTGTTCTTCTCTAAAGGTGGTCCCTTCCCCACGGAGGAAATCTGCCCTGTCGCTGTGACTCATCTTAAGCCTTATGTTCAAGAGGCGTGTTAGTGGCGTCTAGACTGAATGAGGAAAGGAGAGGCCGTGAGGCTGGGGGGGCCCCGTGGGAGTTGGGCTGCCGGATCCCGCCGCGGGCTGCTCAGCTTGCCCCCCCCACCTGCGTAGCTGCTGACAGCGTGAACCTCTGGTCTGCCAGGAAGGCCTGCAGCTCTGACTCCATTTGATGTTTCTGAGACCAGAGTCACATGGAGACCCCCGTGGCCCCGTTCCTCTCCTCCCACCTGGGACACGGCTCAGCTTTGGGTCACCCAGGGTCTTCCCGTGTCCTGCTGGGACCCTCCACCTCCACCCTGCTGCACCCCGACCTGCCCCAGCTCTGGGCCCGGCACCAGGGGCTCTGTCTGGGCTCCCGGGGACAGCGTCCCATCCCTCAGGGCCTACCCTCATGGAGGGCGCTGGCCGCGTGCCCTCGCAGCCCCGAGCCTGATCTGCCCGTGGCTCATGAGGATGGACAGCGGAGGCCGGGTCCTTCGCTGCGGCCTTGCCTCGCGAACCTGTGCCCTTCGGGGTGTCACTGCGGTGACCTTCGTCTTTCTCTGCCTCTTCCAGGAAGTCAGAAGCACCACAGTAGCTTTTCTGCTCCTGAGAATACCCACCTTAAAAATCAAAGTGGCGTCCAAGAAAGAAACCTTTGAAGCTAATCTAAAAACGGAGTGTGACCTGTGGCACCTGCTGGTGAAGGAGATGTGGGCCGGACGGAAGCTGGCCGATGACCACAAGGTGGGGCCTGGGGCTGCCCTTCCTTCTCGCCCAAAGCTCGTCTCGCCGCACACCTGCCCCTGTAGTGATGCTCAGCCCTTGGTGCTCAGGGGACTCGGGGGTCCTGGGAGCAGAATGAGTGGAAGTAGATGGGGTCTGCCTGTGGGCGTTTGGGGAGGCCGTGGTGAGCAAGCCAGCAGGGCCATGTTGGGGGGTGAGGGGGTGGCCACCATGTCCCCGGCAGGGCGGTGGGGGGGGCCGAGAGGGGGGCTGCTCTGCCCTCTCCGTTCTGGTGGCATGCCACAGTGGACGGGTGGTGGCCGGGCCCTGCCAGTGTGCGTGGCTGTCCAGACAAACCCCGCTGTGGCTCTCCACTCCACCACTTCACGGGATGAGTGTGTTGGCAAGTGGTATGTCAGATTCCTTCGGCGGGTTTACGTTTATAACCTAGGGGCTTCTGTACCTTCAAGTACTTTGGGTCAAGCTAAGATTCAGACGTGAAGGACACCATGGGCAGTCAGAAAGTGGTCAGGGTGGGGGGCGTAGTGCGGGGTATCTGAGTGGCAGGTGAGGCAGGGGGCCCTGTAACAGGACTCTCACCATTAGAGGTACTGCCCATGGGACCTCCGGAGGGTGTGGGAGGAGCACCCCCGACGGTGGCAGACGTTAGGCCAGCCTGCCTGGCGGCAGGACAGCTCCCCTGGGGGCGGGAATCCCGCTGCGGGAGGGGCCCCAGGTGTGGGCACTGACTGAGCGCGGTTGCTGTTGGGAGGGGGAGGGGTGCCGGGTCCTTCCTGATGCTCTGGCATTCTGTGACCTCTGGACTAGCCGTCTGGTCTTGTGCGCCCTGCTTTATTTAGCACAACCCTGCCTGCAGACCGCCCCGTACGGGAGGCTTTGTCGCCCACATCTGCGCCCACTAGTTACACAGGTCCGCAGCTGCCTTCAAGCTGCGTGGTCGCAGTGAAGGTCATATGGCCCACAGAGCCTCTAGTACTTACTACCCGGCCCTTTACAAAAATGTTTGCTGACCTCTGGCTTAAATGACAACATTTATCATAACCGAGAAAAATGATGATGACATCAAATCTAAACTTTTCCTAGTGCTTTGGAAAAACATGCATCTTTTAAAATATTGTTAAAAAAATAAAAATGAGAAAAGCAGTGTTTGACGTATCGTAATAGAGGCTGACAGTAAAGTGAGTTCAGTGACTGGTCTTGTTAAAGTGGAACTTGTCTCTCCGGCAGGACCCTCAGTATGTCCAGCAGGCGCTGACCCACGTCTTGTTGATGGACGCCGTCGTCGGCACACTGCAGTCACCTGGTGCCATTTATGCTGCTTCCAAATTATCATATTTTGATAAGATGAAGACTGAAAGTAAGATAAGCACCTATTTGACAAAGTCACGGGTCTTAAATACCTCCTGATTTTTATCCGGTTGTTAATTTATCAATTAGAACCGATCCCAAATTTCTCAAACGTTTTTCTCTGATGCCTTCAAATTTACATATGAATGTCACATGTCATCCTGTGTCTTCCCTTTCTCACACCTCGGAGCTCTCTGCTAAGCAGGGACATGGAGGTCCGCACAGCTGTGACGTCTGAGTGACAGTCCACTTTACGCTGGACAGCGTTTGTCATGATTCTTCATGGCCACAACAGAGTTTCCACTTGCTGGTTTGAGTGGAATAGAAATCTGTGGAAGGCTGTTGAGTGGCCCGTGGACTCTCTGGCACGGTCCCTGGGGCATGGTCACCCCGACCGCAGGCAGGCACCCCTCCCCCCTGGGAGAGCTGTAGGGGCCTGTGCACAGCGGGCCTGTTGACAGCTGGGTGTCGCCGCTGCAGGAGGAGGGGAGGCCCCTGGGTGTCCCGATTGTTGTCGTCCTTTCTTGATTTGGTCAGTTTTCCCCGTGGGAGTTCCCTGATTTCCTTCATATACTTTAAATCTGGCTTCCACTGTGGGAACCGTACAGAGGCTGGTGGAGAGCTCAGGTCAAGGAAATGGCGATGGATAAGGGTAACTTTATGCATCACTGTGGCTACTTCTGTTTTGTTTTGACTCTTAAGCGACCTCCTAAAACTATTTGCCTTTGATTTGCATAACGAAGTGGGGAATGTAGGGGACTTGCCACTGTTAACATTACCGCCAGTTAGTGGGTCAGTACTTGCATACCCACTCAAAGGGCAGCCGTCAGCACCGTGGATTCTAGAGCACTGTCATCGCCCCCAGCCCCTGAGCAGCCCCGACCTCCTCGGTGCGTCCTGGCGGGGCCGCCCGCCCTGGGCTCTTCACGCAGGTGGATCCTACGGTGTGTGTCGTCTTGTGGCAGGCTTCCTTCACTTAGCGCCGTGTCAGAGGTCCCCCCGGCGGCAGAGCCCACACCGCACTTCTCTCTGCGGCCGGACAGCATCCCCGAGTGGCTGCAGGGTGTGTTTACTCCCCCGCCGGGCGGCTCTCTGATGGTTTCTGCTCTTTGGTTACTAATAATGCTGCTGTGAACACTTACAGGCTTTGGTTTAGAGAGATGTTTTCATTTCTTGTGGATACACAGCTAGGAGACTCTGGTTTTTAAATTTTTTCCCAGCATTAGGAAAAACAAACCTCAACTACATGTTCAGTCACTTGAGCATGTTTTGCTTTTTTTCACATCTGTCACTGTTGAGATCCCTGATGCTTCCTGGTCCCACCCCTCTTCCCGTGTCCCCACACCCTGTGTCCCACGCCCCGTGTCCCATACCCCATATCTTCTTCCGTGTCCCACACCCATGTCCCACCCCCCTCTTGTGTCCCCACCCCCATCATGACCCCCCCACCTCCCCCCTTGTCCCCCTCTCTCCTCCTAGCGGTCAGGATGCTTCACTAACAAGACCTGCTGGGAGGATTTGGGATAGCTCTCGTCAGCAGTCCTGGAAACAGGTGTTGATTGTTGTTTTTTTTCCCTTAATTAGGAACAAAATTAAACACTACACTTCAGCTGTTTGCATCACTCCAAACTCATACCTAATCTTTGTCAGAGTTCACAGAGAAGCCTTCTAACTCCCCTGTAAATGGTAGAGACACCCTGGTGGCACCTGAAAATGACAGCCACTTGTAACTGCCATCCACCTGTTGCAAAGCAGGGGTGGTCTGAGCTCTGTTCTGATCCCTTGTTTGCTGTGAAGCCTCACGAGGTAAAGGTGCACAGCCTGGGCTCAGTTTAAAGCTTAGGGCTAGTTCATGATGGATGGCCTAAAATTAGAGTTCTGAAGTTTTGCACCCCATCCTGAGGGGAGGCATTTGGCAACGCCTGGAGACATATTTGCTCGTGTTGGGGGGGCTACTGGTATCTACTGGGTAAGGCCAGGGATGCCGCTAAAAATCCTGCAGAGCACAGGACAGACACCCTACGGTGGCTGCGACCAGACGTCCGGCGTCCGAGCCAGGACCTGCGTTTGTGGGTCAGTCCTTCCAGTTTCGTCCTGGGAATATTCAGCTGAAAGATGGCTCGCATCTTCCCTGCCAGGATGCACGGAAGGACCGGGTGTGAGGAGGGTCAGGCCGTCCATCTGCCTCGTGAGAAGAGGGCCCGATGCCTGTAAATGCTCATCCCCGCCAGGGCTTTGCTCAACAGACGCGAGTGGGAAAAGGGACGCCGAACAGGCACGGCCTTGCTTTGAGGTCGGGTTTCAAAGAGAACCCCTCTTCACCAATTAGGAAGTCCTACCTCAGAACTAGAAATGAACGCGGCACGTAGGAGGCTGCGGAGCTGCGTGGGCCCCCTGGGGCCCGGGAGGCTGACCGTCGGTGTGCTTGCCCCCCAGCGCCCATGGCAGTTCCAAAGACGACCTCGGAGACGCTGAAGCACAGGATCAACCCCTCGGCGGGAGAGACGGCCCCGCGGGCCGTGGACGTCCTGCTGTACACGCCGGGTAGGTGACGCCCCCGCGTTGGCTGCTGCCGTGTACGGCGGCGTGCTGCGCTCGGATTGGGTGCAGTCAGCCCGGGTGCGGAGGGGGACATGGGCTGGTGCAGGGTGACAGGGCACCCGGTGGGCTTCTGCCTTCTGAGACCCCGAGCCGTGCAGGCCCCCCGGTGAGCCGTCGGTTCATAGGGCTGCGCCTGCCTTGCCCCCATGTGGGTGTTTGATCCCGTGGTCACCGCAGGAAAGCACCCCTCGAGATCTCATGCTAAAAACAGGGGGCCTGGGGCCTCCCACTGGGGCGGGCGGCAGCCCTCCTCCCAGCTCTCGGCTCCCCGGCCCGCGGGCGGGTGAGGGCCAGGAGGGGCCTGGCACGGCCCGCAAGTCGCAGCTCTGAAACTGGCCTGGGCGCTACTCGGCTGTGGCTTTGAAGAGCTGCCGCAGGGTGGTTCTGAGGGCCCGCAGCACGGGGAGCCGAGACGTGCTTCCGGGCCGAAGAGCCTGAGGTCCTGCGGCTTTGCTGCGGCCTCACCGGTGCTGGCAGCCGCTGCCAGGGGGTGCCCCGGGGCGCCGCCCTCGCCCGCACTCGGGGTCACGGCTTCGCACAGCCTCAGCTCGCAGCCCGGCAGCCCACAGTTCAGATGGCACATCGACGCCCTGCCGCAAAGCCGCTTGCCCGCCGGAGGACAGCCTTGCCTCCTGAGAGACCGTCCTGGGGCCCCGGGCACACTCACCCTGGCACGCGCCTCGTCTGTTCGACCAGGACGGCTTGTCAGCTCGCTAGGTGGCGACCCCCAGACCAGGACACTTTTCATCGTGGCATCTGAATACGTGATTCTTTCTAAATCTGAATTCGTTTCCTGTAGATTAAAACTGCTGAGACCTGGGCTGCCTGTCATGATGGGCTAGGGAACCGAGGCCAGCCGTCCTCTGACAACGTCGGAGGGGCCAAAGTAAAGAACCGCCGTGTGGATGGGGGGCCCTCCTGTGGGGCGGCTGCCAGCTCTGGAAGATGTGGCCGAGAAGCTCCGCTGAGCAGAGCTCCGGCCAGCCCTGTGGAGTCAGACGGAAAACCGGTCAGGCCCCTTGGCACGGGGCCCAGGGATCGGGGGACCGGCCCTCAGGCACTCGCGGCCCCTTCGGAGCCTCTGGGTCTGGTGGGGCTGAGGGGTGCATCTCGGTGGGGCAGGATCTGCCCCTAGGGGGCCAGGAGACCACGGAGTAAACGTCCTGGGAGACTCTCCGATCCATACTCCCTGATCCATGGCTGGGCGGGGTGGGGTGGGGGTGGCCACCACACGGCAGGCGTGCAGGGGAAGGACAGTCTTTACTGTGAATGGCGCTGGGCCACTGCATCCGCTTGGAGAAAGTGAAGCTGGCCCTGCCTCCGATCACACACCGTCACTTCCAAGCGGACTGAACTCTAAAGGTGAAGGCAGAGGCCGAAACAAGGGCGAATGAATGAAGCATGTGAACTCCTAGGAGATAGTCTAGGATGACGTCTTCATGACCTCAGGACAAAGAAAAAAATTATATGAAAAACATACCAACCATAAAGAAAAGATTGATGAATTTGACTACAATAAGGATTTTAAAGACACTTAGAAGAGAATGAAAATGGTAGCCACAGACTGGGAAAGGTTATTGGCAACACGAGGAGGAGCTCCTACCAACAGACACAGAAGGGCTACGGATCAAGGCAGCCCGACTCCAAATGACAGGAGACACACACAGCTCACAGCAGAGGATGTCCACACGGCCAGTTAAAGCATCAGCCTCACAAGCACTTTGGGAAATGCAATCAAACCACAGTTAAAAAGCCAAAAACTTCATACCCATAGAATGGCCAAAATGAGAGGCAACAGCCCCACACGCCGGTGCAGGTGTGGAGTCGGACTCTCGCCTGCGCTCCCGGGGTTGGGGGGGTGCCTTGTCCAAGCACCGGGGCTCCTGCCCCAGTCTCCATGCTGAGCCCCTGGCCGGGCACCCTCTGGAGGGCACGGTTCTCTGATCGGAGCCAGCCTGCTCCCAAGGCTGTTAGCTCCAGGAGGCGCCGCGGCTCCCGTGTGCTCACCTTTGTGTTCCAGGCCCCCAGCCGGTACCCAGGCGGGGTCTGAGTGACGGCAGGCATCACATGCTTTTGTGTTGAAGGGTTTCCGTTAAATATTTCTGCATTCTTGCCTCTCCAGGGCATCTTGACCCAGCGGAGAGGGCTGGAGACGCCCACCCAAAGCTGTGGTGCGCTCTAAGCCAAGGTAAAGTGGCCGTGTTCGACGCTTCCTCCTGGACCGCTCACCAGCACTGCATCAAAGTGGGCGCCTCCAAACTGGTGAGTGAGCAGTGTGAGCTTCCAGGCTAAGCTGTGCTTTTGGGAAAATGATGAACATGTCAGTCTGTATGCAGTACGGGCTAACAGGTTCCATGCGAGTCCACAGCATGTATCTGGAAAGCAATTCGGTAAATAATGGGTCTTTAATTTTTATCTTGAGTTTTTAAATTAAATGTAAGCTTGTTCTGTCTTTTACTTAAAAGTCCTCAAGCGAGTAGGTAATGGTTTTAGCCACTCTGCCCTCTGAAACACAAAAATGGATTTCTGTAAAGTGAAGTACAGCGCTGTATTCTCACATTTACGTGTCGTGACCTAAAACAGACACTTGTAATTATTTTAACATATTTGCGGTTGGAAACTATGAACACTGTAAATCAGATTTGCTTGATAGGATTACCTCGTGGTTGAGAAATCGTAATTCTTTGAGCTTTCAGACTGATTGCTTTTTTTTTTTTGGATATCCCTAGGGACGGAAGCCTGGGAAGGCCATTTGTTCCCAGGCACCAGGCTACAAAGAAGCCACGTAGATAGAAATAAGGGCAGGGGTGCGTGAGGAAGGCAGAAATGAAAACCAGGGAGCAGGTGCTGGGACTAGTAGCCTGTGAGAGGATGCAGCTCCCTGCAGAGCCCCGGGGTCAGGGCACCTGAGGGGGTGGGAGTGACCAGGTGAGGCAAGGGGCTGCCTAGGGCCCACCACTTGATTGATCGCACGGTCTGATGATGCCGGGGTTCTTGTTTGCAGAGTTGAAGAATGAACTTAGCAAACACCCAAGGTAGGAGAGCAAGGTACAGGCTTTTATTTAGAAATAAAGTGACAGGACAGAGCTCCCGGCTCACGCCAGGAGGGGACAAGAGAGCCCCTAGACTGATTGCTTTTTTAAGTCAACTACATTTGTGCAAAACAACTCCCCCCGCCCCCCACAACGCCCACAAATCCAGGGTCGTATTGTAGACCTGTGACCGTCAGACCTATGGCATGACATATGCTCTAGGGACGTCAGCTCACTGCTATCTGGAGACTTCTTGAGGCTTGACACTGCCTTGTGAAAACCACTTCCCATATTCCATCCCATGTGTCAGTTACCCCCACTCACCAGGGCCTCAAAATGAACCACGCTGGAATGTTCTACGTGAATGCTGGTGTTTCCAGGCAGGAGGTAACCTGGGACCAGGAGGTATGGCCTTTCTGGCAGGGCTACCTCACCTTCAACTCAGTGACTCGGGGCATCTTTTATTACGATGTCATCCTGTGATTCAAAACTTTTCACATCTACCCTCTGGTGGGCTTCATCCTGTTTAAGACCCTCTGAGGGTATAAAAAGTCACTGTCCCAAGGGGTCATGCTCGAGAAATCCTCACGCCCAACTCCTTTAACACAAAACTGTTTCTTTCATGTTTAATATCTCCTGAAGTTCACATACCTAAGTGTCAGTCAGCATCAGCTTCGACTGCTGTGTTCCATCATCTAAAAACAATGTGACAATCTGTGGTACAGTTTATGCTTTCAAAACTGCTGTGAAACACATACTATGAATTCAAACACACGTTGCTGGGAGGATAGGGGTCACTCTTAAATGCCTGCATGGCGGGCTTTACATGTCAGCAAGATAGTAAGTCCTTAAATCATTTTCTCCCATATTCAAATAATGAGCCTCAGGTGATGAAGCAATAGAATCCAAGATCCATTAAGTGAAGAAATATACAGAAATCGAATAATGCTTTAGACCAAACAGAAAAACAGGGAGAAGTTAAGGAAGTCATTCTCAATTTAGTTTTCTTCTGTTGATTCCCAGTTACTAGCATCACAAAGACTTTAATAATAGAATTGAAAGGAAAGGAGCGACACACAGCAGCAATTCACCGGAGAATTCCGCTTTATTGGGGAAAGGTGCTGGGTTATATAGGAAGGGGCATGGGGTGATTGAGGTGTCACTTCTACGGGGCTGGTGGCTATTGGCTAGGTGCTGGGATTAGGGGGGCAAGGGGTGATTGGGCTTCAGGTGGCGCCGGCGGGAACCGAGGACCCGGGAGAGAAGCAGGAGGTTCGCCATCTTATGGGTGGGGGCCCTTCAAGAATAACTTTTAAAACCCCAGTTGAAGTAAAATAAAAAAAAGCTGCATTTGCTGGCCATCGCTACTGTCCCCCAGTGAGGCAAGGTAACATCTAATTAAAGCAACAAGTTATCTCAATTACATGAAAATACCTACTAGTTTCACAGAGGTGTTTTTTACCAATGAACAAGACAGTTGGATAATTATATCAAGAAAATGCTGCCTCTGAATAATCTACAATTTCTTGGGGCCACCAAACTAAAATTACACTCATTCTCAAATAGATGCCTCAAAAGAAAGTGCTTTTCTAAATGATTCATTCATTCTGGAATTAGCAAGTTAGCATCTTTTTCTAACTTACGGGAATACTCCACGGTAAAATTAGAAACATCCCTCTTTATAAGATCTTTCTTCTGACTTGAAGTAATGCTTCACCACCGACCACACTGATCACGTCTGGATTAGACTAGCCTCGGCCCTTCAACCCACAGACCTTTTACTCTTTGAAACTTTGTATTTGCAAATTGGAGACATTTGTTCGGTTACCAGGAAAATGTCCACATCATAGGTGAGGACAGGAAAGATGGTCATAAAACAAAATGAAGTGGCTCACTGGCAAGTGTCAGGTAGGGAAGGTGTCAGAAGCGTCGTCTTAGTGACGCGGTGGGGTTATGATGGACAGACAACGGGGCTGGGTTCCACATACTATGTGATTCTGTAACTCCTCAGTGTTCGAACCCCTAATTTCCAGTTTCACAAAGTCTATAGATAATCGCTGTGGGGCTCCCTGGGACTCTGGCCTCAGATCCCTGGCAGTCTTGTTTGCTGTCTGTCCTCGGCATTCGCAGGCTCCATATTTCCAAATTTGCCTACTTGCTAAAATGTATTTGTAACTCCAAAACCAGTTTTCACCGTGCTTTCACGATCATCCAGACGCATGTGCACTAGCAGGGAGGCCGAGCAGCCCCTGGCTGAGGGTGGACGAGGCCATGCCCGCCGTGCTGCTTGAGTCTGTACTGTAGGAAGTGTCCTCTCCGCAGCCTGTTCAGCACACGCTGTTCACATTCTGGCCTCTGGAGTAGAGCTGAGGTGCTGTCTAGGCTCGCGTTCTAAGCGCACGAAGCCTGTGCCAGGCCTCGCCAAGGAAACTGTAAAGAGGAGCTCTGCTCAGGCATGGTGCTATTCAGCGTTATGGTACGTGTGCGATGTCTTTAAGCAAAAACACCTTGAACATGAAACAAGATTCATGTGACAGGGGGCTTTTGTAACTCCTCAGAGTTCGAACCCCTAATTTCCGGTTTCAGGACCTACCCCAGGATGTCCCCATGGAGCAGGGCCAGGATTTGCCGACTCAGTACTTGCGGTGACTTTATAGGACATACTGGCCACGAATACGGAGGCCTGACGTGGCTCTCGTTTTCCTGCTCCCGTCAGAACTGCATGGTGATGGTGGAGCAGAACCAGGTGTGGGCCGGCTCAGAGGACTCAGTCATCTACATCATCAGCACCCACAGCATGTCCTGCAACAAGCAGCTCACCGACCACCGCTCCAGCGTCACGGGCCTGGCTGTGCGGGACAGGACGCGGGCGCCCAGGTGTGGCTGCGTCCCTGGGGGGAGGGACCACATGGCTGGGGGGCCTGGTTCCAGAGGGAAGGGCTCCCGTGGCTGTGGGCGAGCGCGTGCAGGGGCCAGGTAGCACTAGAGTAAGTCAGCTGAGGTTCTCGTCTGTCTCCGGTCATGGGTGCAGAGGGGCGTCTCCTGCAGACCAGCTCCAGGTAAGCGTGCTCGTCGGGGCGGCTGGCACTCAGCCTTCCTGCCTGGCCCCCAGTCCTTGGCCCGCAGACACTCTCACACGGTGTCCCCCACCCCCTGTGTGCTGCTTGTCCACATGTCCCCTTCCTATAAAGGTGCCAGGCAGAGTGGATTCGGTCTGCCATGCAGTCCTCATTTTAACCAGATTTCTGTAAAGGCCGTACTTACAAATAAGGCTGCACTCACGGGACTGGGGCCTGGACCCCAGCAGGGCTTTTTCTGGGGCACCGTTCAGCCCGTTCAGCGCATCTGCCTCATTCGCCCACTCCTTTACCATATGAAGACTGTCAGCTCCCTGTGGGCAGGCAGCGTATCTGTTCCGCTCTCTGCTGTGCACCCCACACTTAGAACAGAGCCTGGCCCACAGCAGGTGCCCAGGGGAGACGAGGGGGAGGTGGGTCCCCATTTCCCTCTGTTGAGGAAGCTCAGAGTGTTGAGAGGCTCAGAGTGTGGGGACGGGCCGCCCCAGCCCTGGATGAGGGCATGGCTCTGAAGTTTTCCTGTGGCCCCCAAGCTGCCCCCCTTGCCCCTTCCCCCCGGTGTCACGGCACCCTCTGTGCTCAGCCTGGCGGTTCAGGAGGATGTAAGGTGCTGACCTGGAAATGACGGTCAGACGGGGAGGGAGCGACACGCTACACTGGCTGCAGCCCCTCCCCTGCAGCCGCCAGCCCCCTGGTGCAGACTTGTCCTGCCTGGGGAGCACCCGTGTGAGAGGCCAGACCTTAGCCAGTAGTCCCTATGTTCACACTCCACTCACCAGTGTGGAGGGGCGCAGACAGCAAACCGTGCTTGGGAGATGAGGGGCGCCCTCAGGAACTTGCCTCTCCTGCCGTCTGGGCTGTTCCTAGCTCAGCCTTGTTCTCGCGGCGTGATAGTGTTTGCATGTCACTTACTCTCCATGTTGGGTATGCTGTGTCTGACGGTAACTTTGTTCTTCTCTGGATTAAAGTGTACAGTTTTCAGGAGCCAAAATTTAAATGCGTGTGTTTGCACCACCAGTGAGGTGTACTCGTGCAGTGCGGATGGGACGGTCCTGGTGTGGAACGTGCGCACGCTGCGGGTGACCAGCAGGCTCCAGCTGCCGAGCGGGCGGCTTTCATCCCTCAGACTGCACAGCGGCCACTTGTGGTGCTGTAAGTCCTCTGCCCTCCACCATCAAAGCAGGAACCTGACCCCTGCCCTGTGCTGAAAGCCCGTTCCCGCTGCTGTACCACTTTCCTACTCCGTGCTCCCCACTCCATGCTCCCCTCCTGAGTGGGCTGCCTCCCCAGTTGGCATGCCACCCCTGGGCCTCTGTCCCACAGCCAGCGGGGTGCCTGCCATCCTGCATGTGCCAGCCCCTCCTCATGGTGGCTGTCACTGCCCTGCTCACACCCAGCCCGGATGGCCCCTGAGCCGTCGTTGCTCCTTCCGGGAGGTCCCTGTGGGCCCGTGCCTGGTGATGCAGGCTCTGCACTTCTGAGCCTCCTAGACTGCCGCAGTGGACCACACACGGAGGTCTCCCTGGTGTGTGCCAGGGCACACGGGTAATGGTCACAGGTATATTTTTTAATTGAAGCATATTTCATGTTACAACGCACAGGCATCAGTGCACAGTTTGCTGTTTTGGTGAAAGCATACGGCGGGGGTGGGGGGCCATCCAGGGCCCAGACGAGCATGTGCACACAGCTGAGAGCTCCCGTGCCTCTGTGGCCCCACCAAAGGCGCGCTCCGAGGGTTCCGAGTGCCGTCGCCGTGGATCTGTGTGCCTGTTCCTGGACGCTCGGGGGCAGATGCTACAGTGCATGCTCTCTGTCCGGCTCTCCCCAGCCCACAGTGTGCTCAGGACCCATCTGATACTTGCGTACCAGCAGCTCGTTCATCTTATCGCTGAGCAGTACCTCACTGTAAGACTACGCTACGGTTTGGTTAGCTGTTCTCCCGTGGGCGGACGCGGGTTAACGGCTGACCCACGTGAGAAACCGCCAGGCCCTTTTCCAGGCTGCACTGCACCACGTTCCCACCAGCAGCGTGCGAGGTTCCTGTCCCTCCCCGACACTCTGGATCGGGGTTGTGCTGCAGCAGCCCCGGCAGTTGTGATGTGGTCCCACGGGTCTGACCGCGCTGCCCCGGGACCCATGGTGGCGTCAGTCTCTGTGTCCTCTCTGCAGGAGGGTCTGCTCAGACCCTTTCCCTGCCTACTCACTTTTAGTGCCACTAATGACATGGTGGGTATAATCCTTACTTCTTTTCCATTTTCCCCATCTGTTCTTGTTTTCTCTTCTTCTGCCTTCTTTTGGACTATTTTTATACTCAGTTTAATTTCCTCTGTTGTCTTTTTGGCTGTACATTCGGCCCTAACCACTGCCCTGCTTCTGCTATCATGTAGGCCGCTCGCAACAGCACAGTTAGTCCGTGTTCCTTTCTGCTCCTGCGCTGGTGTCAGATGTTAGCATTTTATTTCTACAACTGTGAGAAGCTTCATAAAATTTTTGCTCATGCAGTCAATGGTCTTTCAAGGAAATGAAACGATTTTTGCCCATGTAATTACCATTCCTGTGAGCACCATTCCTTCTTAAAATCCAGGCTTCCCTCCGGCATCGTTTGCCCTCAGCCTTAGGAATTTCCTGTGGTGATTCTCACTCTGAGTCTGCTGTACACAATCCTAGGCTGAGGGTTTATTCCTCCCACATGCTTTAGAAATACTACCCCACTGTCTTCTGGCTTTGTTCCTGGTAAGAAGCCCACCCCAGCCCCTAGTGCTGTGCTGAACATAAGGTCTCCGGTTTCCCTGGATGTTTGTAAGGTTCAGTCTTTGGTTTTTGTGAGTTGGACTACAGTGTGCTTAGCTAGGAAGGCCTTTGTGTTTACCTTGATTCTGGTTTACTTTCATGAATTTGGGGCACACTTCGAACCAGTCTCTCCTCCAGTATCTCTTCCTCTGCACGTCTCCTGGGATTCTCATTATATATGCCAGGCCATTTAGTGATGCCCACAGGTCACAGGCACAGCTATCATCTTTTCATTCTTTCCTCTCTGGCTGTAGTCTGGCTAAGATACGCATCTTTCTTCATCTGCTGTTAAATCTATCAAACAAATTTCCACTTTAGGTCTAGAACCTCTATTTATTTAACTTAAAAAAAATTTCCATTTCTCCCCTAATTTCTTCATCTCTTTACCCATCCCCTCCCTCTCCTCCTTTAAGTTTTAACAATTATTTGTAACTGTTGGTCTAAAGTCCTAGTCTGCTGGACATGGGATCATCTGTGGCTCTACTTCTGTCTGCTGTTTCTTCTCTTGGTTTTCAGTCGCATCTTATGCTTCAAGGGTTTGATTTACTAGGTACTGTGCATGTTGGTGACAGATCAAGGAGACTGGATTATGTCCTTTAAAGGGCATCATGTTTTGTTCTAGAAGGCCATTAAATTACTGGCTGGGCATCTTGATTGTGTGTAGAAACTTGGCTTTGGGCTTTTTTGCAGTGAGTGTATGTCAGTTTTGACCTCGATCCTAGAGCGTGACCCCTAGTTCTGCTGTGCCTCTGCTCCAATAGCATCACCCTCTTGGGGTTTTAAGGGCACGCCTGAGGTATATGCAGCCCTTTGCAGCGAGATGAGTTAGAGCTCTGTAACTCCTCTCTCTGGCCCTGAGGCACTGACATCTCACCTTGAACAGTCCAGTTCCTTGTGTTACACACAGCTTAGGATTCAGCCAGAGTTGAGGAGAATTTATACATAAAATCTGGGGGTACTTCCCTTCTTTCCAGCCATGCTGGCAGCCTTAGCCAAGCTGGACGGCCACATCCTGCTGTGACTTTTGCTGCTCGGTGCCCCACACACCTGGAAGTACTGTTGGGAAAAACAGTGCTGGGGCAGCCTGCTGGGTTTCTTTGCCTTCAAAGACCAGCTTTGGTTTGTCTGCAGTGGTCGGATGAGTCTGTGGGGTGGGGGGCGGGGGGGTGCCCCCCGTGGACACCTTGTGTACTCACAGAGCCAACCAAACCCTGGGCTCAGAAGGGCCCGTTGAACACAGCAGGGGGGACCACCAAGGTTAGAATGGGGGTGGGCAGCTGTGCTGTAAGGCTGGAGCCCCTTTTATTTCACAAGGTAATAGAAAACGGTAAGTTGTCTTCCTGCTGAACAATGAGAAATGCAAGAGCAAAGTAGGGTTTCCCCAGGTAACAAAGAACTGCCTGTTCAGTACTTTCAGAGTCCTTATGTCAGCAGGCAAACCCTGGTCACTCAAAGATCTCATTGGTCCGGACGTTGGGATCCCACTGGGTTTCTCCCTTCCCACCCAGATGTCTGTGGGCACAGCCTGAAGGAGCGTGTGGGGTGGGCTGGGCAGTGCCTCTAAGTCCTCCCATGGAGAGGCGAGCTGGGGGCCCCCGACTTGCCAGTCCAGCCGTGCTATTCCAGGGCTGGCCGGGATGCTGCCCTGGCTCGGGCCGCCGGCCGGAGTGCCCTTCAGGATGTGAGCTTGGGTTTCCTAGGAAGGAAGTGGAGCCCTGTTCCCTGCATCTGTGGTCAGGGGTTCGCATCTGTGAGGTCATACGTGTGCCCGTGGCTCAGGCTGTGGCCTTGGGGTGCATTAGGCTTCAAATCCAGGCTTTGTTGCCAGTCGGTTGGTCGCTGTGGGCTCGTTCTCATGCCCTCGGAGTCTCTTCACGTGGAAGGTGAGATGGA
The DNA here is from genome assembly GCF_030020395.1 of Manis pentadactyla. NCBI lineage: Eukaryota > Metazoa > Chordata > Mammalia > Pholidota > Manidae > Manis > Manis pentadactyla. Next base: position 3,196,133 of record NC_080021.1, read on the forward strand.
GTGCCACCCTTCCCGTGGGAGAGGCCACTCACAGCGAAGAACTGCAAGAGGCGAATCCCCCCTCCTCAGTGCTGACCTGCATGTGGCTAGCAGCGGTAGCCCTGTGGCAGCGCTGGCCCAGACAGGCGCGGTGTGAACGGGGGTGGGCAGTGGGGCAGCAGGGGAGGGCCACCTCCACGAGGACTGCCCGGACAGGATCCAGGTCTTTCTTCCATGTGAGGCGGGGGCCTCGCCTCCACCAGAGGGGAGCCCCTTCCCCTGTGAGCTGGGCCTACGTCAGGGACAGTGGTCAGACCCCTATGTTTGCACCACCACAGTCGGTATTTGAACTCTGCGAGTGGGGCCAGGTGGGCTTAGTGTGTCTGGTGCACTTCATGGGGCCTGGAGCAGCTTGGAGCCGCGGGCAGCCCCACGGGCCCAGGGGCAGAGGTGCCCCGTGGGGAGAGCTTGTGCTCTGCTAACACAGCAGCATCTGGAGGGGCTGCTGGCTAGTGCAGGCAGACAGTGGCACACGCATCTGGATAAAGAGCTTCCTGCAGAATGCTTAGTGTTCGCCCGTCGGGTCTCAGGAAAAGCCCCACTTAGCCGGGCACGGGCACAGGGAGATGTGGCAGGCACTTGCTTTCCGTGACTGAAAACCAGCTGGCATGCCGCAGGCCCATCCGTGTGGCCAGCACTCCCCACAGACAGGCTGTGTTGTCCGTCCTTGTCCCCACGATGCTGGTGAGCCGGCTTTAGCGTCTGGGCATGGGGCATGTGCCAGGACACCAGGACGGACAGCCGCTGGCGCCCGCGGTCTGCCTGCCACGCAGACCTGGTTGTGCAGCCCTCTGGGCACCAGCGTTGTGGCTGCAGCTCTCACGGCGCAGAACTGTCGGCTTGCAGAGCGCTTCCCTCGAGCGGCCGACAGGAGCAGATGGAGCGCGGTGCCCGACACGCATCCACAGGCGCAGGTCTGCCGCCTTGAGTTCTGTGGCCACCCACGGGGTCAGGGCACCGTTGCTTCCAGTGATAGAACATCCAGAATGACTGTGCAGGGAACACCCTGAAGGCAGCCGTGTCCTGTGAAGCCTCAGCGAGGGGTTTGCTCTGTGGCGTGAGCATGGCCATAGGGACAGGTGGGGAGTGGCTGGAAGCACCACGTGGCTCTCCAGGTCCACATGCCAGCATCTTGGCCAGAGCCTGGGGAGGGAGCCGGGGGCCCTGTCAGTCTCTGTGATTTTTCCAGGCATCTCATTCCTACACCATGAGCCCGGCTGCCTGTCCCTCATTCCGGCTGCTTTTTACTGCAGGTACCAGCGACAGTATTGTGGTCGTAACAACGGATGGACTTCTTCATCAAGAACTGAAGCTGAATGAGAACTTTAAAGAGCAGAGCACCTCCTTCCTCAGCTTCCAGCTCCTCCCCGAGGTATCCCAGTGCCCGTCGGTGCCACACGCATGGCCCCAGGCCACCAGCGCCCGCATAGTCATTTCTGTTGCAGCAGGAGCAGCTCTGGGTGGCGCGTGCTGGCTGCGAGGACATCTGCGTCTGGAGCCTGCAGGACCTGGCCCAGCCCCCGACGAGGATCCACCTTCAGGACTGCTCTGCAGTCAGCTGCCTGATCAGGGTGAAGAGGCAGGTACGGCGAGGTGCCCTGCCTCCCCAGATAGTGTGCCCATCTGGCTCGGGTCCTGTGCTGGCCCTGTCCACCAGAGGCCCTGTCCTGGCTGGCAGCCCTGTCTGGGAGGGACCTGGGTTTGGGGGTCTATCACCCCACCCAGGTCATGGGTCAAGTTCAGCACACCTACAAGGGGCCCCCTTTCCCAGGCTAAGTGAGGCTGTGTGGCTGATGCCCCGTTTCTCCTCGGCAGATCTGGGTGGGCGGCACAGGGCTGTCGCAGGGGAAATCAAAAGGTAAAATCTACGTGATTGATGCTGAGAGGAAGACGGTGGAGAAGGAGCTGGTGGCCCACCTGGACGCAGTGAAGACTCTCTGTTCGGCGGAGGACAGATACGTGCTGAGTGGGTCAGGCAGTGAGGAAGGAAAGATCGCCATCTGGAAAGTTGAATAACTGTGGGTAAATTGTGAACAGTGCTGTGCTGAGAGAGACTTGCATGCCTGCAGCCGGCCATCCCAGTGGGGTGGGGTCGGGAGACAGTCAGCCAAGGGTGGGGGACCCCTGCAGGTGTATGGGCTTCCGGCTTCAGTTAAGAAACCGACAGTAAGGCCCTTCCTCTCCTGGACTCACCTGATCAAACTGTACCAACAGTGTTTCAGGTTGGGTGTGTCTCAGGCAGGCAGCTGGATCAGCTTTGTGATAACCTCTGCTGAGGAGTCACCCTGTGTGTTGTCTAGAAAATTCCAGAATCCACGTCCAGGGACCAGCACCGCAGCCAGCTGGGAGCAACGCTGCCTAATCACACGTGACCGCAGACCTCAGGACTCTGGTTTAGCCTTTCCTCTACTCTGTTCATTGAACAAATGTGCATGAAGCTCCAGGCTTGCAGAAAAGGGCATTTTAAAGTGGCCGCTTGTGGCTGGACACATTTGCACCTGCCCTTGCTGTCCCCCATCAGAGCAGGTGACCAAGGCCTGCCCAGGGAGGGGGACATCAGTGTGACTGACTGGACAGCGAGGCTGTCTGGACAGGGGTTGGGCCAGCTGCGTGAGCTCTGTCTTCTGTTCTTTTTAATCAGTGTAGAATTTTTATAATGAAGACACCTAGGAAGACTTTTTCAGCCAAAGATCACAGATGTGTGACCTAGTTTTCCAGTAAAGTTGCTGCTACATAAAGCCCCTTGGCCAGATATGATGTCCATTCCAGCCACGCTTGCTCCTGTGTGCACACCCCATGTTTTTGTAGGCAGTGCCTTATCATCAACCAAAGATGATCTTACTGGCTATAAATAACTAAATATTGGTAAGAGGAGACCTTTTGCACATATTTACTACATAGAGATTTCATTTCCTAACTGCTCAGCAAAGGAATGTCCGGGTGGGCTTGCTGGATGTGGTGGTGGGGGGCACCCTGCTAAGCACACGTGGGGGCCCGCGGCCTGTAGCCCCACTATAAGCTCAGCTGCAGAGGGGCTGCTGGGCCTGCCCTGGGTTTCCAGGACAGAGACACCATGCCAGGCCTGGCTCACCCTGAGAGGTCTCCTGAGGGGCTTCTGTCTGGCCCCCCGGCAGGGCCAACCTTCCCAGAGCCTCTTCAGTGTCTCCAGAAGCGGCTTTGGTCCTGCAGCGGGCCAAGCGTTTTGGGAGGTGCAGATGGGACGTTTCAGGGTGTTCTCGGAATGCAGTGTGGAGGACAGCCAGGCGCCTGGTCCCCCAGGTCTGTGCTTTGGAGGGTCTGCAAGGAAGCGGAGCCAGCAGCAGAGGGGGGAAGGTTGGATTCTGCTTTTGTAAACACATGAAAAGTTACAGTAAAAGGCATACACATCCTTATTTAATGCCAGTCCACAGGTAACCAGGTATTTTCCCTTGTCAATAATAAAGAATTTTTTTAGTTTCAGTTAATTCAGTTTAGTAAACAACACTGTCCACTTTCCTTACTTTACGCAGTGTTAACTGGTGGGAGAGATCCTTACGATAATGCAGGACCTGGACTTGCTTGTGGTTCATTTCCTTTTGTGAACATCCTGATCCATTTGACAGTGATTGCATTGAAAACAGTGCTTTTAGGAAATGGCCATTTATATACTGAACACGGGAGTGGTAAGCAGTGGGGTTAGGAGAGGGCAGCAGGCCAGGCAGGGCATTGCACACAGTGGCTGGCCCGTGGGGCTTGTGGGAACGCAAAGGGCGCTTTCATACCATCGGCACTTCCTCCAGGATGGATGATTTGTCATGGGAAGACCCCGAATGTGCCAGAATTCATTACACAGATGATGCCTTCCTTGCCTCAGCTTCAGAAACCTGAATTAAACTGGTACCAAAAAAGCGTTTATCTTGAACTAGAAGCCAATCTAACACCGTTTCAGCTCTCCAGCTGTTTCATACAACAGGAAAGAAAACTTGCTTTTGGGTCCTGGTGCCACTCCACAGTGCCAATCAAAGCCCCCATCCCCATTATCACTGTTGAAGTCATAAAGATGATCACAGGGCACCATTTTTATGGTTTGTTCTCAGAAGACGTGAATGCATTACTGCTCTCAAATGATGTTCTTGGCATTGAATGTGATTGTAACATCTGAATTAAAAGTGCGTGACTTTTGTCCACTTCTAGAAGATTCGTAGGAAGGTGGAGTGCTTCCTCCACATGGCTGGGAAAAGCATGACTGGAAGCCAGGCAGAGGTGCCCACTGTCTGCCGCCTGCAGATGTTTGTCTCCTGCAGGGATGCCTTGGGATCCCCAGAGGTGAGGCAGAGGCTTGTGCACACTTGAGAGCTGGTTTCTCACTCTTGCTGCAGCTCAGCTGCCGTGTGACCTTGAGCGTGCACAGGACTCCGGGAGCTCTGGGTTTCTGTGCCCTGGAACAGAGGCAGCCTGGGGCTCTGCATGAGGCAGGGGGGCTGGCGCCCAAGGCAGGCATAGCTGGAGACCCGCCCATGTGACCTGACCCCCTGTGAGGTGGAGATGGTTCCTTCCTATGGGGGTGGCTTGGAGAAAGAGCAGAGCGCCCCACCGCCAGGCCTGCCAGAGCTCAGAGTACATCCCATCCCCAGCTGGGCCTGCTGGGCTCTTGTGAGAACATCAAGAAAGGGCAAATAAAGGTGTGTGAGCTGCTGCAGTGGGCTGCCCAGTGGCTCTAAGGACGGGAACCACCTCTAACTGCAGATCATGACCTTCCTGCTCCCAAAATGAGATTACCCAGGATTAGGGTGGACCCTAAATCCAATGACCAGTGTCCTTAGAAGAGAAGACACCAAGACGACACTGGGGGAGATGCCAAATTACATGTCACCTACAGGAGATGCACTTTAAGTATCAAAATACAAATGGGACAAAAGGATGAAAACCAGTATGCCATGCAAACAGTAAGCATTAACAAGCTGGTATAGCTGTTGGTATCAGCCAGGAAACAAACAGGGATTACAAATAATGCTTAAAAGTCCAGTTCATCAGGAAAATGACATTATCCCATATGTGAATGTACTTAATAGAGAACCAAGGTCAATGAAGCGAACCTGGTAGGACTACAGGAGCAGGGGGACAAATGCACACCCGTAGTTGGAGATTCCAACACCTTTCTCTCACTAACCGATGGAACAAGTAACAGAACTGGCAAGGATCTGGAAGGTCAACACTGCCAATGGCCGTGGCCTCCTGTTACAGAAGACAGCCCTGCAGGCCCGCTACGCGGCAAGCACGTTCTCCAAGTGCACACAGGAGTGTCCGTCCAGCTAGACCATGTGCTGGGCCATAAAATAAGCTTGAAAAGATTGAAATCTTACAGGATATGCCCTCAGGCCATATCACAGACTAGAAATCAATAGCAACAATCACCTAAAATTCACCAAATGAAAATTATGTTGAAAATTAAACATCCTTCCAAATAATCGAAGGGTCAAAGAAAAAAATCACAAGGGAAATTAGAAAACAGAATTTGTGGGATACAGTTAATGCAGTGCTTAGAAGAAAAATTGTATTTTTAACTGCCTCTATTAGAAAAAAGGGTTAAAATTAGTACATTTCCATCATAGAATATAGAAAAGTAAAAGCACATTTAATCCAAAATAAGAAGAGAAATGATAAAGACCAATAATCAGTGAAATGGAAAACAACAAAGCCAAATACTTGTTCTTTAAAGTAATCCATAAACTCTAGCAAGATTGGTCAAGGAAAAAAAAAGAACATAAGTTATCAATATCAGCAGTGAGAGGACAACTTAATGGCAATAAATTTGACAGCTTAGTTGAAATGTACGTGTTTCTTTAAAAACTACTTTAAGAAGCCAGTGCAAGAGGAAGTAGAAGTTCTGTAGTCCTTTATCTATTAAGGAAATTTATTTTAGTCATAAATCTTCCCACAAAGAAAATCCTAGGCCCAGTTGATTTCATTAATGATGAAATAAGAGAACTCCAGAGAAACTCCATCTGAAGAGGAGAAAGCCTCCCAGCTCATTTCAGACCAGCATGACCCTGTACTAAGGCCCAGCAAAGCTCTTACAGGAAGACAGAGTCATGCACCATATTCCTCAGGAACACGGATGCAGAGTTCCTGAACAAACTATTTGCAGATTGAATCTAGCAGTAGTTTAAAAGGTAATACAGCACGACCAAGTGGGGTTTGTTCTGGGAATGCAAGGTTAACTTAACATTTGAAAATCAATCTGTATCATTCAGTATAGTAGTAGAACAAAGGATAAAAGCCTTAATGGTCATCATCTCGATAGAGAAATCTGGCAAAATAAGATACTCATTCATGATAAAAATCTCAGCAAACTAAGAATAGAAAGGAATGTCTTCAAACTGATTAAGAGCATCTACAAGTAACCTGTAGCGAGCTTGATGGGGAAAGTCGAACTGCTTACTCCCTAAGATTGGGGACAAGGCAAGGACGTCCACTTTCATCCTTCCTATTCCACACTTGACTGGAGGTTCTAGTCATGGCCATAAGGCAGGGAAAATAAAAGATTGGACTGGAACAGGCAGAACTATCTTACTTCACAAACAGCACAATTGTGTATACAAATTCTAAGTAATGTTTTTTTAAGATTACTAGAGTAAGCAAATTTAAAGATACAGGGTCAATATAAAATAATCATTTCTACATTCTAATAGCAAACAATTGGAAAATACAATAGAATTAAAGTACATCAAATGGGAATAGGGAATAGATTAATAGATTAATGAAATATGTGCTAAACCTGGACACTTGATAACTCAAAGCTTTGCTGAGAGAAATTTTAAAAGACTTAAATAAAAGATATACCATGTTCATGGATTGGAAAATTAAATACTGTAGAGACGTTCTCTCCAAGTTAACCCAGTGCATTCACTTTAATCCCTATCCCAACATCATCTGTGTGTGTGTGTGTGTGTGTGTGTGTGTGTGTGTATATACTGACAATTTGGTTATATATAGGTTATCTTGACTCTACCAGGTATTTCCCATATATATATGGAAAAACTGGAGGACTCACTATGTGACTGAAAGCTTTACTAAAAAGCTACAATAATTAAGATTATAAGGGTGTGGAATTTTGTATAAGGATAAACAGATTAGTGGAACACAATGTGTCTTGACACAAGTGTACATTTGATATTCAACA